>NW_027224265.1:3458780-4658780 GCF_023699985.2 Odocoileus virginianus
TAAATTCTGTAGTTATATTTTCAGAAGTTACCTTTATAGTAGTAGAATTGTGGGTGCTTTATAACATTTTTCCTTTAGTGTTTTTTTCTCAATTTCTTAATCCAGTATAAGAAATATTTGACATCTCTTCCATCAGCCTGTAACTGAAGACATCATTATGTTTATATCCTTCATGCAAAGGATCCATATGATAAATTCCTTATTTATTTCAGATACAACTACAAGGACAAGTTTCTTCAAAATAACTATACTTTCTTTTATTAAAAAAAAAATTAAACAAAAACTGTAAGAATCACTTCACTCAATACAATAGGCTTACCTTAAATACAGGAAACAGAAAGCTGTATTTGTGTACAACAAAAAAGCAACATGTTAGAAAGCAATGCATAAGAAACCTTTACTTTGCTCTATCTTGTTGTTATTCAATTCTGTTTTTAAATTATTTTGTCCTATTCTTTATATTTTATTTCTAAACCACCTCAAATCATTTAAAAAAGTTAAGAAGAACAAGTGCAACAAATAAAATGGGCATTCCTGAGTAACAGTGTTTTATATTAATTCTCTTTTTGCACCAAGAATTATATAAATAGAATTCAGTTTCAAAAATCTGGAAGCCATCTACTTTGAATATTAACTGTGAAATAAGAAAAGGTTTTAAACGCTACTCCTAGTAAATTTGTATCTAAATCATTTGACTTAAATGATCAAATTATAATTAAAATACTCTGAGATAAAAGTTATAAGAAATGAAATTTCTTATATTTATCATGTATATGATGCCTTTCGTGTTAAGCTGGGAACTACTTAAAGTTAGGAACTAAGATTTTAAAAAATTTTTTCCATAAAGTTGAGTTGAGTGAAGTTAAATTGTGTTTTCATTTATAAAAGTTTGGAATTTTAAAACTGACTCTTTTGACCAAATATATTAGTCTAGCAATTTTAAAACATTTTAAATATCACTAAGAAATATCATAGTCCTTTAAAGTCAGCTTACTTCCGATGTTGTTACAAAACAAAACTTTCATATCTTGAGGCAAACAAAGCACCAAAGAAAAGTGCATCAGTCAAGAAGATGTGAAGGACACAGAGTTTATAAACCACAGTGTGGGCCCCAAGAAGGCTGAACAGAGACGGGAACAGCTAAAGGAGACCAGTAAGACTGTGTATCAGTAATGCAAATAACAGAATATATATGAGGTGAGAGGTGTATTTTTAAAATAAATATTTTCCTTATAAAACAAAGCATGCTTCAAACAAATACAAAATATTTGTTACACAAAAATGTAGTAACTGACAAATTACCAATTGTTAAACTTAGAAAAAGTTCTAACTTATTTCATAACTCAAAAGAAGAAACTTTAAATTTCTGTTACTCAAGTTAATTTAGTTCCAAGTTATAAATGGTACAAAATCTTGGTTTAAAAATGTCACTCTATGATTGTCTCAATTTATTTTTCCATGCCATGACAAAAAAAAAAAAAATCTTTCAAATGTTTTAAATATTTAAATAAAATACTGTTTCTAACATAAACTTATTCAAAGAACTTTTACATCAATAGGCCAACATATATTAATTACCCTCTTAGGATAAACAGGAAATACTAATGACAATGCGTTGTAGAACTTAATACCTGCCAATTCACATGCAACACAATAATCAATCTGAAGAGGCTAATAAATTTTAAGGACATGGTCATTCTCTCCTCCTATAACTCCATATGCTAACATTCTCATCAACTAAAGGAGAATTTCATGATCCCATATTTTCTAAACTCCTTGTCTCCAGGTTGGAATAGCCCTAAGGAGAAGAAGAAAAGAGTATAAATATATAGGGTATTTTTTTAAAGTCTTGATTAAATGTTAACTTTTAAAAAGTATATAGATGTTTTTTAATCTATACACTCTTTTAAAAGTTTATAATAAACTTTTTATTATAAAATATAATATATAAATTACATAAAATATATACATTTCATATACAGTTTATTAGATTATTATATAGTGAACACCCATTCTAACTCCTTCTTTACCTATGTGGGATATGTAGAAGTGGCCCAGAGCCTGTTGGTCCTATCTTTTTGGTCCGTTCTTCCCAACCTTTGGTAGGTTTGTAAAGTCTAGATGGATCTCTACTAACATTGTTTTCAACCTGTAATGGGAAGTAGAATGAGTGCCAGTTAATTTATATGAACTATTTGGTTTGTACTTGTAAGATCCTTAGTAACAGAAAGCAGGTTTAAGAAAACTATTTGATATTCACTAGACAGAAATAAAACTTGTTAATAACTTCTTCAGTAAACTTCTGATTGTGCTCATACAGCTAAAATAAAATTTGGATTACATCAATCTACTAATAAAATGTTAATTTATTTTTTCTAGTTACTTTATTCTACTTCCGCTGTTATATTTTTTTCTATTTCTCTCATGAGGGAAATATAACACAGCAAAGTATGACAGACAATAAATTTAAGATAAATAATCACCAGTAAGTAGTCCTTTGTTTCATCTGTGAGAGTCACTAGTATCTATCACCAATGAAATTAAACAATGCTCATAGCTGCTATAGATCTAAAATACAGGCTCATATAGGAAGAATGGGGACTTCTCTGGTATCTCAGTTGATAAAGAATCTGCCTGCAATGCAGAAGACCTGGGTTCGATCTCTGGGTTGGGAAGATCCCCTGGAGAAGGGAAAGGCTACCCACTCCAGTGTTCTTGCCTGGAGAATTCCATGAACAGAGGAGCCCTGAGGGCCACAGCCCATGGGGTGGCAAAGAGTTACACATGAATGAGCAATTAACACTTTCACTTTTTTTTCACATAGGAAGAAGGAAGAAAAGGACAAAGAGCAGGAAGAGAGAAGGAATTTAGGGTAAAGGAAACCGAGGTGCTTATAATGTGAAATGGTAGAATTAAAGCAGTTGCTTTGTAGTTGGTAAATAAGTAAGTATGAAATAAAGGAGTTGGAGATAAAAGAGAATTGGATTTTATGTTTGTATCCTTACAAATCAAAGAATTATGATAATAACAATGAAAGTAAATTAATCTCAGTGTAGAGTACCTTTTCTTTTAATTTTGCCAGTTTTCTTTGTTTTTCTGCCTTCTCATCTTCCTTTAATTGTCTATTCAGAATTTTCAATTCAAGTTTATGTAAATCCTAAAAGACATATACCAACAAAAAGATAACATTAAGAAGTAAAATTAGCTAGAATTTGTTGCATGTAAAATTAAATTAATTTTTAAAATTAAATTGCTTAAATAGCAATATACCTGTAATATCAACTTTTCCAAAAAAGAAAACCTAAGAGCTTTATTTTCTCTGAATATCAATGTAACACATGCACATCCTTTCTGAATCACTTTCTCTGAACTGCTTCTTGTTTTATTTTATGGGTCAATCTAAAACTTCCTTTCTTTTAATGGGTAAGATTTTCAATTATCAATACAGAGATGTCTAGTTTTAGATCTCTTGCATTATACTTTCTGTATAATACAGGGTTTTCTTTTTTTCTAAGTCTTTTATTATGTGACTTGCTTGCCTTTTTGGGGAATGGATCTTTGGTTGTGTAGGGAGACTTTTATTTTTATATAAAAGAAATACCATTAGTAATGTGTTTTTGCCTATTATTTTTTTATTATTTTTCTTTGTACTTCCCTTATTTTTTGCTTTATGAGTGTTGCCCGTATTTGCATGTATATTTTGATGCAATCATAAGTTATCTCTCATTTGTACTCTTTTTCATTTTAAAGTACCCTTCCTTGTCTTTTTAAATATATTTGGACTGAATTCCACCCTATCTGATGAGACTGCAACTTCTTTCTTTGATTAGGATTTTTCTTGTATACATTTGTTTAAAATCACTATAATCCTATCTCTCAGCAATAACTTGATTCCTTTAAGTATATACTGAGTATAATGTGCTAGACCCTAGGGTAAAGCATGAACAAAAAGGACAAAACCCCTGCCTTCATGGAGCTTACACTACGGTAGGAAGATGGACAGCGACCAAGTAACGCAGCCGGTCTGGAGGAGCGGGCAAGACCTTCAGGGCCTGGCCTGCGGCTGCCTTTCCCGTCTTGCTCCTGCTGGTTTCCGTCTCCCCTGGAATACTGCAGTGTTTACAGTTCCCCCATAAGCTACTGTTACGCTCCTCCAAGCTGCCCATTCATGCTGCTCGCTCTGCTAGGAAAGTTCTCCCCTTCCCTTCCTCTTCCCTTCCAAGACTCAACTACCACCTTCCGTCTCACACAGCTGTGGTACCTTCCCTCCTTGCAATGCACCCCCCACACCTGTCCGTCGGCACCTCCAGCAGCACGCTGAAGTCCCGTTTGCACACCAGCCATTCCCGCCAGACTCTAACCTACTAGAAAGCAGGGAGCGCAGCCTCCTTATTTCAGTGCACTAATACGAGGTCCAGGACAGATACACAAGAAGCATTCAATTAATTTTTGCTGAATTGAGCCTGGAAGTAATACCTCCATGTGTTTCACTGAAAAATTATTCAGGAAATGTATTTACTCACTCTTTCTTGAAACCTGGAAATTTCATCAGCAGCAGTTTTCCTTCTTTCTGCCTTTTCTGTCTTTTCCCGTATCTCCTTTTCAAGTCTCAAGAACTCTGCCTGCTCTTTCTTCTGTTGGGTGTAGGTTTCCAGCAGCAGCTTTAGTTTACACTGGCGCTGACGTGCTCTCTGCTGCTGCTTTTCTCTCTCTTCCTCCTCTTTTAACTGGGAAGCGTTTTTCGTTGACATTTCTATACTTCTCTGTTTTTTCCAAGCTTCAATGGCCAATTTTTGCTTCTTTCTTTGTTCTTCTTTTTGTTTTTGATTATCTTCCTGTTTATTATGAGAAAGTACTTGTATGCTGTCTTTTTCCTTTAATTTGAAAATTTCCTCCATTTTTTGCTGCTTTTTGGTTTTCCAATGCTGAATAGACTACGTGGTTAAAAAGCAATGAAAACAAGAAAAAATATTTTAGTAACCAAAAGCGTTTTATGTTTTATTTTTATTTGGCTGCACTGTGAAGCATGTGGGATCTTAGTTCCCCAACCAGTGACTGAACCTGGGCCTTGACAGTGAAAGCACCAAGTCCTCACCACTGGACTGCCAGGGAATTCCAGCCAAAAGCATTTTAAAATACAACCTCAAATCCATATCTCTTTCTACATAGTGACTGCAGTATCCTTGTTGCTTAGGTTTGAAAAGTGGTTTTTTAAATCAATGCAATTTTTTTCTACTTATCTTTGTAAAAAATTTAACGTATCTTTTAAAACACTAAATACTGGCTACTCCATTGGCCTTTCTCGTCCTCTTTGAATCAGCAGGTACACAAGGACTGCACCTCATGAAGTCTCCTCTTCCCCTTTATCTCTTCCTTCATATTCAGAGGGAAACAGTCCTTTCCTCTGATCATTTCACTTCTGCTTCCGAATTCTCTTTCTAGGCTTAGAATCCTTTCTGAGTGACCCATCTCTGGTCAAACTCAGAAAAGGAGTTAAAAGTGAGGTAGGTGAGGATATGAGCTCTAAAGCCAGGTATCTGGGACCAAATCCTGGCTTTGCATTTACTAGATGTGACCTTGGATGAGTCGTTACATGTCTCTGTTCTCGTTTTGCTCATTTGTAAGTGGTAGGTAGCATTTCTCAAACAGGGTTGTTCTGAAGTTTAAATGAGTCAGTGCCCGGCATGTAGTGCTTCAAAAGTATAAAAATAAAAAAGTAAAATAGCTTCATATCTTTACATGTGGGTATGTAAAGATTATTTAAAATTCTAGCAGCCTTTTCTATTCCATAAAGGAAACTGAATTATTTTCCCCTGAAGTTCCTCATGGTGTATCATTCATTTTCATGAAATACATCCTTATGCTATGTGTACTATATGCAACACAATGTGAGTAGACCACAGGTGATTAAAATAATACCAACGCCATCTATTCCAGTGCTACTCCAAGTACCAGTCCACAACAATATCAGCAATTCATGCCAGAACGTAAATCAACGTACTTCTTCTTTCAACGAGGAAGTTTTCTATGAAATAACAGTCACTTGAACTAAATAGCATGCTTACTGGGTAGTTGATTCTGGTATAATCATGGTAACTCATTGAAGACCCGAAATAGTTTGCAAACTAACATCTAGTCCATGGACCGAGTTTGACCAGCACTGCTCTAGGTGCGATAAGACATATGCATAAATACTAGAATATATTTTAGAACGTGCCATCGCACATCACACAAGACATATTAAATAAATGCTACTGACATTCTGAGGGGTGAGTAGGCAAAAGGAAGCAGCATATGATCTGGGCAGATGTAGGTAAGTTAGCAGTGCAGAGTGTAAGAAAGAAGGCGGTTCCAGAAAGTGAGAACAAGATAAGCAAGAGGACGTGGACCAGAAAGTTCATGGAATGTCTGAAAAGAAGTATGTTCATTTAGACAAAACATAGGATATATTAAAGGAAGGGGGAGGTAAGAATGGTAAGTTTTCTACTCAACCTTCTCAACTCAACAGATTTAAAATGCATTCCTGGACTTGCCTGGCCATCCAGTGGCTAAGACTCCATGCTTTCACCACAGGGGGCATGGGTTAGGTCCCTGCTCAGGGAACTTAATATCCTGCATGCTGCGGGGCGTGGCCAAAAAAACCCCAAAATACGAAATTGCATTCCTGATGTTGTACCCCCAAACTTCCCACTTCTCCTCGAACATGTCCTGCTTCAATAAATGACATCTCCTCTTTCACACTCTTTCCTCTATCACCCCTACATCCAATCAATCATCAGGGATCAGGAAACAGAGTGGCTGGGAACAAGAAGAGAAAGCCAGAATCTAGGTGGTTTACTTTTTTTGCAAGAAGCACAGTTAAGAGACAGTGCCTGTTCCTCCACCCTAGACAGGTGGCTCTGAAACTTGAGCTTGTTAACAGAATAATCTAGAGGCTTTATTTAAACTCAGATTTTGGGGCCCCACTCCCTGGGTTCAGACTAGGTCTGGGGTTGGACCCTGCTAAATTCTAACAAGTTCCCAGGTGATGCTGACTTTGCTGGCAGCTGGAAAAAAAAATCCCAAATAATTCTTGTGTGTGAAGTCACTCAGTCATGTCCGACTCTTTGCAACCCCATGGACTGCAGCCTACCAGGCTCTCCGTCCATGGGATTTTCCAGGCAAGAATACTGGAGTAGGTTGCCATTTCCTTCTCTAGATCTTCCCGACCCAGGGATTGAACCCGGGTCTCCTGCATTGTAGGCAGACACTTAACCGTCTAAGCCACCAGGGAAGTCCAAATAATTCTTACTAGATTGTTAATTTGAGATTTTAAAAATGACTTATGTTTCAAATTTTTTCTTAAAGTTTTAAGTGTCGACTTTATGAACACTGACCTTATTTTGGAGAGAAACAATAGCAACAAGAAACCACCAGCTATTTCCTCTAATACTTTATGTGCAGAATCAAGTATTTCTCTAATGCTCCTTTTTGGGTATGTTGCCTGCTGAACTGTCACACCTTTCTTGTCAAACCAATTGAATTAAAATTTACTGCGCTCAAGTCTACAAAAAAACAAAACAAAACTTAGGACTATCTAAGCCTATGGTTCTTGACCAGGGGCAATTTTTACTGTCCAGAGGACATCTGGTAATGTCTGGAGATATTTTTGATCATCATATTTAAGGTGGTGGTACTAGTATCTACTGTGTGGACGTCAAGGGCACTGCTAACCATCCTACAGTGCCCAGGACAGCCCTCACAGTAAAGAATTAGCCAGTCCAAACAGTCAACAATGCCAGTGTTGAGAAATCCTAATCTCAACCAGAGTCAGAATAATATTTTTGTGAAAACGGGACCTTTTAGGTATTTGCTACAATTAAGAGTTACTCTTTACTCTGGGGTTGCCAAAACTTTTGAGTCTTTTAAAATAAGTAGAGAAACTAAAGTTCCAAAACTATTTAGAAACTTTTGAGTCAAACAACTTTTTTTCCTACTGCCCCCTTTATTTTCTATTGAAAATTATGTGGACTTCACTAGTAAGATGACTTTTATCAAAAGCCTGGCTAAATCTGAATTTCCCATTTCCAGTGGACACAGGATGTTGACCACTGTCAGATGTTTTCTGACTCACTGTATTATTTCTCACAGTAGATTATGCTGGATGTTGAGTATGTCAACTATACTTCCACTAAAATGACTTAACTTCTCAATGCCTCAGTTTCACCTGCTATGAGACGGGGGAAACTGTTAACATATCTCACAGGGCTGAACTTAATTAATAATATACGTTAGTGTGTAGTACAGTCCTAGAACACAAATATATACAGTAAATAATAGCTATTACAATTCTTATTACCTCTTTTTTTCTTTCTTCTAGGGCCAGAAAATTTTGATACCATTTCTCATGCTGTTGAACTTCATCCTGCGTTCTTCCGGGAAGGTGCTCTAGAACTTCTCCCATGAACGCTGGCTTCCCTTTATGCTTGTTTCTCGTCTTCACAAAGTTCTGGTGGTCATAATCGTCCCAGCCCCCCTGGCGCCCTCCTGTCAGCTGAAGGAACCTTTCAAACTCTGCCACGGCTTCTGGAAGAGCACTTGGTGTGACTCTGTCCACAGGAACTTTGGCCGATGCTGCTCTGAAAGCCTTCTCTGTTCCTGGATCACCCAAAGCCCATGTGTCAAGTTTTCTTGATATGGCACTCAACTCATTATTAGTTGTTTTCTCTTCCTTAATAAGCTCTTCATATCTAAAATTTTAAAAATAAAAGTTTGAAAAATAAGATACAAACCAATCCATATTAACCCTTTGTTTTCCTTCAAATTTTATTATTCCCAACTCTTTTGATATCTTCTCCACTTCACAATATTAACATCTATAAATCTAAGCCTTCAAAGAGTTTCCTCAGAGGAAAAAACAATCTTTCAAACTCTTATTTGAGAGTTTATAGACTCCAAATATAAATGAAAATTCACTTTAAACATGCAAAGCAGTCTAAAACCTAAAGCAAAAGAGAGATATTATACTGCTTTTGTGTAAGACTAGTATTAAATTTGTAACAATAAAATAGTTTACATATAACCATCTAATAAAGAGTTATTGAAAAATAAAGGTAAATAACTTTAAATTAAAATGTGTTTAAAACATACATCAACCTCTGCTCTTCCTTAAAAGTGTTAATTGCATTTTCAATTTCCTCCATCATTTCTCTGAGCTTTTCAACAACTGTAAAAAAAAAAGGGGGGGGAAAATTATGTCATATTTTATTATGACTAAGAACTAAAAATTAGTTAGAAAATTAGAATGTTCTCTTAATTAAAAACCATTTCTCAGCCTAAAGGATAAGAAAAAAATGTACTTTTAAAAAGTAAATTTTTATGATTGCGATTTTTTGAACAGATTTTTTCCTAAGCATACATACCTTAAATATTATTTTTTTTCCAAAAAGCTTCTACATCATGTATGTTTTCTGTGACTTGCACTTTTTCTTTAACAATATGTTGTAATTAACTTTCTACATCAACGTACATATGGTATTTCATTCTTTGTATGGCTACATGGCATTTCATTGTCTAATGCTACCCTGAATCATTAATTCTCCAACTGATGAACCTTTAAATAGATGCAATGATGTAGTAACTATCTTTGCATATTTTTGCATGCTCAAATAAATATTTTTATTTTATTTTTTAATTTTTATTTTATATTGGAGTATCATTGATTAACAATGTTGTGCTAGTTTCAGGTGTACAACAAAGTGATTCAGTTACACATATACATGTATCTATTCTTTTTCAAATTCTTTTCATATTCAGGTTATTATATAATATCAAACAGAGTTCCCTGTGCTATACAGTAGGTCCTTGTTGCCTATTTATTTTGCAGTACGTACATGTCAATGCCCAACTCCCGATCTATCCCTCCCCCCTCAAATAAGTATTTTCAGAGGATAACTGATAACTTTAAGTGCTGAATTAAAAAGCATGCCCACCTTACAGTATGCAAACACTGTCACACCATCCTTCAAAGAGGCTCGACCTCTTTTCAGCTCCTGAGAGCGCTCCTTCTCACGTAATTCCAGCCATTTCCAAAATGATCAGAAATTTATTGTCACTGATTTAACTGACATTTTCATAATAATTAATAAGCCTGAGCCCTTTTCCATATGTGTTTTCGGTTTCTTTGGCTATAATATGCAACTTATAATCTTTGCCCATTCTCTTGTTCTGTTACCTTTGTTGCTCGAATTTGTAGACACTCTTTACACATTATGCATATTAGCTTTCTAAGTTACATATATATTGCTATTATCCTAATTTGTATTTCAACTTTGCTTATAAGTTTGAGGTATTTTTGAATAGTCAATTATGTCCATTTTTATGATTTCTGACTTTTTTCATTCTTATAAATTATAATATAATCATAAAAATATTAATCCATGTTCTTTTCTAATATTTTTAATGGTTTCGGATACTTACGATTTTTAGTGCTTATTATGCTATAAGCGGTGCACAACGTGCTCACATGCAGGCTCACTTCATCCCCGCAGCCCTGAGTAAGGCTGAACGATTCTCTCCACTTCAGAGCTCAGTAAGTGGAAGTTCAAACAGACTGAGTAACCTGCCTGAAACCGCTTACCTGACAATTCAAGGACTTGACCCAGCGCGTGTCTGACCTGAAGCCCATACACCCGAGCCCTTCACTGTACGCTTTGGGTTTACTGTACTGCTCTGCTCTCTCAGCAATGAGTGTTGGTGTAAGGAAAGAATAAGGACACAATTCTGTCTTTCACAAACGACTAAAATTTGCCCTAACACTACCTAGCCATTCCCTCAGGCATTTAAAATGCCTCTGAAAGGCAATAATTTCAAAACGCAAATGATGGGAAAATACTAAGCAAAGAATCAAGAATCTTTTTCACTTCATCAGCTGAACCTGAATCTTTGCATACCACAGATTCTTCATCTGAAGCTGCTGCTGCAGCTAAGTCCCTGTCGTGTCTGACTCTTGCGACCCCAGGGAGTGTAGCCCACCAGGCTCCTCTGTCCATGGGATGCTCCAGGCAAGAATACTGGAGTGGGCTGCCATGCCCTCCTCCAGGGGATCTTCTCGACTCAAGGATCGAACCTGTATCTCTTATGTCTCTTGTACTGGCAGGCGGGTTCTTTACCACTACTGTCACCTGGGAAGCCCTATTCATCCTATATATGACATTAACGTCTGTTCTACTTCGTAATTTATAAGAGTTTGATAGTATTTTAAAGATTAAAAAAAATACATAAACAGCAGATATTACAGTTTTCCTATGTTTCCTTATTAATACCTAACAAAAAGTAGGGTTTAGTTCCTTCATTAATGCCAAATAGAAAAATTTATTTAAAAAGTATATATTTTTCTAATGAACAATAGAGAAAACTAATACATAAGAAAAAATAAAAAAATGTAAATTTACTTACAATCAGGTGTAGGCTTCGCATCTTTTAACTGATGCTGAAGTTTCTTTACATTGCTGTATATTTTGGCCAATTGTTGCTGGATTTTTGCTCCTGTAAGGAAGAAGGATGTACTGTAAAATAAGTCTATGACAAATGTGGTTACCAACTCAGGATTCTTCACAGAAGACTGATCACCCTCACCTAGTAAATTACGTGAAGAACAATTAAAGAACAAAAGATGGTTTATGAGTGTTAAAATAGCCTGAACCAACTCTTGCTCTAAACAAAGCATCTAATTTCGTCTAATATTTTAAGGCACAATAGGTTAAGTCTTATTATAACCTGTGCCAGGGAAATATCCTTAGAAATATTTTTTTAACTCTGGAGACTGAATTATTGGACACTCATACATGGATCAGAAGCATCATTTTAGTCATGTTTTATTCTTTAACAGTTTTTTCCTTTTTGCTATAATTTACGGACATAGAGTTGATCTCAACTATTGTTAGAATACTAAAACTGTATAGCCAATATTAATGCTATGAATACCGACAAACTGCCCAGTGACAATTTACTTTATCTGACCACACCATCGAAGACAGGCTGGGGACACCCACTGGTGTCACAGTAATGGCCGTGAGGAGATGTCTCAGGATGCCATTTACTGGTGTCTATGCTTGCCCGGAAAACCTCATGGATGGAGGAGCCTGGTGGGCTGCAGTCCATGAGGTCGCCAAGAGTCAGACATGACTGAGCAACTTCACTTTCACTTTTCACTTTCATGCACTGGAGAAAGAAATGGCAACCTACTCCAGTGTTCTTGCCCGGAGAATCCCAGGGACGGGGGAGCCTGCAGGGTTGCCATCTTTGGAGTCGCAGAGAGTCGGACACGACTGAAGTGACTTAGCAGCAGCAGCAGCATGCTATAGGTTTCCCTGTAGTGCAGATGGTAAAGAATCTGCCTGCAATGCAGGAGACCTGGGTTCCATCCCTGGGTCAGGAAGATCCTCTGGAGAAGGGAATGGCAACCCACTCTAGTATTCTTGCCTGGAGAATCCCCATGGACAGAGGAGCCTGGTGGGCTACAGTTTGTGGGGTTGCAAAGAGTTGGACACGTCTCCGCGACTGACACTGCTCCTGTTATGCTACAGGTTGCCAAGCACAGCCAAAGGACCAGGCTAAAGTAAGGTGCTAAAAGAAAGAAAGTGAAGTCGCTTAGTCGTGTCCAACTCTTTGCGACCCCATGGACTGTAACCTATCAGGCTCCTCTGACCATGGGATTTTCCAGGCAAGAATACTGGAGTGGGTTGCCATGCTAGGCCCACAATAAAAGCCTGAAGAACAAAAGGTCTCAAAATCATTTTCAGATGTTCTGTATCATCAGCAGGAAGACTGGATTCTTCTTTCATATTTCCCTTCTGAAGTAGTAACCTTACTGTAATATTTACTTAAATTATTAGGATAAAGTCAAATATTTATATTTATATACACATTCATGTAATAATATTTGATCATCATCTTTGGGTATTATGCACCTCCTCCCCCCCTTTTTTTTTTGCAACTCTTCCACAAATGAACATGAAACACCAAAAGATTCTGTTCAAAAGTCTTTAAAAACAATTATTTTTTTTTTAAGTTTATCTCTAGGCTGGAAGCCAGTGCTATATTCAAAACAAACCCAAATATGCATATATGACTTTGGCTTTTTCCATTTTTTATTAAAATTCCAGAGTTCTATAAAAGTAGAAACTTTACCCAATGTATTTTATAGGCACCTACTCATTTTTGGAATTTTAGGTCAAGAAACATCCCTAGTAATCAGGAAAGTGTTTTCTGTTGTTTTACATTTGCCATAGTTTGAACAGCTACAATGATACCACTACAGGGAAAATATCTTTTATTAATTCATTTGGAACTGAGATTCTGCACTACAGGCAAAGCATTCAAGTACAACATTACATAAATGCATGCTAAAATGTGACATAATATTTGAGGTAAAGTATAGCTATTTAATGCTTTTGAGCTGAAACATGTGAAAGGGAAATTTCTATATCCTTATACTAATGCAATGCATTCCTTCTCCAAGATAAGATAAACACAAAGTGTGAATAAAAAGAAGCAAAACTGTAGACAAAGGGAAATTAGAAAATAAAAATAAAGTGCCTTAAAAGGGAGAAAATCAAGTGACTTAAAATGCACAGAATGGAGATACTCTACTTAATGGCATGATAGAGAGACAGAAAGATCAGCCTTTTTGTCTGTAAAAGAACTAAGGGGTATTAAGAAACATTAATATTAAACAAGGGATACTCAGATTCTTCTATAAATCAAAGAGAACAACTGGAAATCTGGCATTTATGTTAGGTCTCATCATTCCAACAGAAGAGAGAGAATGATTCTTGCCACCATCTGACAAAAGATAACTTTTTAAAATATTGCAATCTTATATTCTGAAAGGAGAAACTTACTAAAAATTTCTTTTAATTAACTATAAAGGTGTCTCATGAGCAGTATAACCTCTATGTAATAAGTCTCAATATCTTACAAAGTTCAGCTGGTTGATAACCACTGTTGTGCTGTGCTAAGTCGATTCAGTTGTCCTGACTCTTTGCGACCCTATGGACAGTAACCTGCCAGGCTCCTCTGTCCACGGAATTCTCCAGGCAATACTGGAGTGGGTTGTCATACCCTCCTCCAGGGGAATCTTTCTGACCCAGGGATCAGACACATCTCTTATGTCTCCTGTATTGCCAGGTAGGTTCTTTACCACTAGCACCAACCTGGGAAGCCCCTGAAAACCATTACTTTTCCTTTAATCAAAGTTAAGAAGTGTTTTTACTATAAAATAAAGACTTTGCAGTTTAAAAAAATCTACTCTACAAGGAAACAAGGTGTTCTTGTAAAATTCTTTTTTAAGGCCAACATTTAGTACAGTTAATGATTATTAATATTCATAACAAGCAGTAGAACATATTCAGTGTACAATCTCTAACACTTTCTTATATATTAGGTTGGCCAAAAGGTTCATTTGGGTTTTTCCATAACATCGTACAGAAAAACCCGAACGAAGCTTTGAGCCTATCCAATACTATCACATCAGATGCACAGACAGCTCTCCTATGGTAGAAATGGCAGGTTTTATTAACATATCACAGACAAGTAAGCTCGGGTTTAAGCAACTATGTGACTTGAGCACTTTAACAGTCATACGGGTTCTGAATCTGTTGATGCTTACTGAATGTGGGATTCAGTCAATAGGATCCTGGTGATGAGCTAAGATAAGACACCAGTAATTAGTTTTCCTTTATTTTTTAAATTTGTTGCCCATAATCAAAGCTTTATTTAAAAACTGACACCAAAATACGAGAGCATTGCTGCAAACCTTGAAAATTAAACATAATTACATTATCTTGGTAGATACTGGACTCGCTGAACTGAAAAGGCTTTCTGTGATAGGACACAGATTCAGGAAGTTGTGTGGCTCATTAGTACTGCTTCTTCTAAATGAACATCCTTCTGAGTCTGGCATTTCCTCCTATTGGCTGGCACAACAGTTGAATAACCTACACCAAACACCACGGTGTAAATCTGGCTGTAAACCAGATTTGTAGCTACCTGGACATTTTACATACATAAAGTAAGAATTTGGACTCCGAACCTGCTGTGTCTTTTTAAGTTTTTCTGTTCCTCTTCCAAGGAAGGCTATAGTACATCTCCAGCTAAAGGCGTGTTGATCCTTCTGCAAGCCCAGCCTGTGCAGATCTTTAAGGCACCCTTCCTTTATTTTAAAATAATGTAGTTTCATTACTGATGTGAAAACCAGAAAACAAAACCCTCTTTTTCCTATTAAGACGAAATATACACAGGAAACATACAATTATAAATATCCAGACTAGTGACCCCCCAAAATAAATACATATGCTTACAAGAGAAACTCATTACACCAACTAGACGGCATCATGACAGAGACTGTAACGGTCAGTGCCCAAGGACAAGGCACAGGGCAAAACTATGACTATGTATCTCTCAATGAGTTTTGTTCATCATGAACTCAACTTACTTTCTGTTTTCCTGCTGTTAATCAGTTTATTTTCCAATTCTTCCAGCATACTATGTTCAATTCTGAAGTCACTTTTTTGGTTGTAGAAATGACTGTGTTTGTCTTTTTCTAGATTAATAACCCTTTAGGGAAAGAAACAAATAGCATAACTATGATTTAAGTACATTTTAAATTGTTTAAAATATAAATATACTTACAATCTGTACTTTGTATTAATTCATCGAAGGATTCAAAATAAAATTACTTGGATCAATAAGGCTATGGAATCAAAACAGTAGTTAGGAAAGTGTTGTGTGTGTGTGTGTATACTAGTCGTTCAGTCGTGTCCAACTCTGTGACCCCATGGACTATAGCCTGACAGGCTCCTCTGTTCATGGAATTCTCCAGGCAAGAATACTGGAGTGGGTTGCCATTCCCTTCTCCAGGGAATCTTCCCAACCCAGGGATCGAACCTGGGTCTCCTGCACTGCAGGCAGATTCTTTACCATCTGAGCCACAGGGAAGCAAAATGCACTATAGAAATGCAAGTTATTAATACTAGTAAAACTGAAGCTTCAAAAGGCAAACAATCTATGAAGGCAGGGATTTTAGTGCTTTTATGGGATATGGTCTACATTTACTTCAAAGCTTCCTTCATCTCATCCTTGCTCCCTGGCCTTAATCCATCTATCAGTACGGATTTCTGATGTTAGCTTGAACCTGAGGTAAAAACAAAACAATTTACCATCAAGAAACTTCTTTGGTTGGACAAAGAAATTTATTTTCTCAACATCTGTTTTCTTTCTCCCACAAGGTGGAAATTAATATAACTACTTCTCCACTAATCCTGAATTTAATGAGTGGTGGAGTATCTCTGGTCACTGATTTCCTTTCCTCTATTCTGAGAGGCAACTATATTAGGCAGAGTTTCCCATTCTTTTTCACTTGCCACACCAAGAAAAGAATTTAATATATAAGGCACACTGAGGTAAATATATGAGAATGCCACAGGCCCTACCTGGCTGCCCCAAGGTTGAGGGAGTCATAACTTCAATCTGTGTTGGGAGGAGGGAAGGAGGAGAACAGAGACATCAAAAAGATTTTAGTCTGCAGGTCAGTCTGACAGACTGAGGGCAGCTCCCGGGGTCCTGCACTGAGAGCTCCAGCCCATCGCGACTCTGGCTGGGGTGGGGAAAGGTACTAAAATCAAACAGAAATGCCCATCACAGATACAGGCTACGCTATGACAGTAAGTTATGTTTTGCTACTCTGGATTAGAAATATTAACCCATCAGTTCAGTCGCTCAGTTGTGTCCAACTCTTTGCAACCGCATGAATCGCAGCACACCAGGCCCCCCTGTCCATCACCAACTCCCGGAGTTTACTCAAACTCATGCCATCTCATCCTCTGTTGTCCCCTTCTCCTCCTGCCCCCAATCCCTCCCAGCATCAGGGTCTTTTCCAATAAGTCAATTCTTCGCATCAGGTGGCCAAAGTATTGGAGTTTCAGCTTTAGCATCAGTCCTTCCAATGAACACCCAGGGCTGATCTCCTTTAGGATGGACTGGTTGGATCTCCTTGCAGTCCAAGGGACTCTCAAGAGTCTTCTCCAACACCACAGTTCAAAAGCATCAATTTTTCGGTGCTCAGCTTTCTTCACAGTCCAACTCTCACATCCATACATGACCACTGGAAAAACCATAGCCTTGACCAGACGGACCTTTGTTGGCGAAGTAATGTCTCTGCTTTTTAATATGCTATCTAGGTTGGTCATAACTTTCCTTCCAAGGAGTAAGCGTCTTTTAATTTCATGGCTGCAGTCACCATCTGCAGTGATTTTGGAGCCCCCAAAAATAAAGTCTGACACTGTTTCCACTGTCTCCCCATCTATTTCCCATGAGGTGATGGGACCCAGATGACATGATCTTAGTTTTCTGAATGTTGAGCTTTAAGCCAACTTTTTCACTCTCCTCTTTCACTTTCATCAAGAGGCTCTTTAGTTCCTCTTCACTTTCTGCCATAAGGGTGGTGTCATCTGCGTGTCTGAGGTTATTGATATTTCTCCCGGGAATCTTGATTCCAGCTTGTGCTTCTTCCGGCCCAGTGTTTCTCATGATGTACTCTGCATATAAGTTGAATAAGCAGGGTGACAATATATAGCCTGACGTACTCTTTTTCCTATTTGGAACCAGTTGATTGTTCCATGTCCAGTTCTAACTGTTGCTTCCTGACCTGCATACAGGTTTCTCAAGAGGCAGGTCAGGTAGTCTGGTATTCCCATCTCTTTCAGAATTTTCCACAGTTTATTGTGATCTACACAGTTAAAGGCTTTGGCGTAGTCAATAAAGCAGAAATAGATGTTTTTCTGGAACTCTCTTGCTTTTTGGATGATCCAGAGGATATTGGCAATTTGATTTCTGGTTCCTCTGCCTTTTCTAAAACCAGCTTGAACATCTGGAAGTTTTCGATTCACATATTGCTGATTATGTCAACCCATAAAGATACTCAAAATGTAATAATGGAGACAAACTGCCAAACATAAAAAAAGATGCTCAACGTCTCTTATAACATGAGAAAAGAAAATTGAAACTATACCATGGTAACATGGTACATCTATTAGACTGGGGGGAAAAAAAAAAAGTTTAATATATTCTGATGATAAAACTGTGGGGAAATGGGTCCTCTTGTATATTGTTGGTGAAATCATAAATGGCCTATCAAGGACAATTTAGAAATTATTCACTATTCATCACAATCATGAATAATCAGAAATTATTCATTACAATCACAAATTCATATACCTTTGGTCCAGCATTTCTACTTGTAGGAATTTTTCCTAAAGATACACTTACAGATGTGCAGAACGACATGAGCCTCCATGGACGCTGCAGCTAATTCAGCATTTATCACTGTAACTCAGTGTTCTCTGCAGCCTGGTGTCGACCACTAAGGGGCAGAGGAAGTAGGCGGCGCCACGCGCACGCACTGGGACACAGCGCGGTGCCTGCCTATGTTCTCACAAGGGAAGACCTCCAAGACACCCTCCTTTGTAACGAAGGTTCTGTATGAAGATGCTAAGACATACTAGAGAATGCACACTGATTCCCCTCATATCGTTTCATATGATATATACCTCATGTCACTCTAACTCAACAACTTTACCCGTCTTTTTCCTCTCTTCCATCTACCTTTTCTTCTCCTTCCTCTTCCTTTTTTCTTTAGTACGCTAAAGGAAACCCACTACATTATGTTCTTCCACCCCACATGTGTCAGTGTGCATTTCTAGAGATTGTGAGCATTTGATTTGTGTAACTATAACAACATTATCATGCCTGAACAAAATCAGTAATTTTTTGGTATCTAGGATATACTCGTTAAAAATACAAAACAAGATGCAGAACAATGTATATAGTATGCTACCATTATAAAAAAAAAAGGAACCATCTGAATATGCATTTTTATGTCCTTAAAAAAGCATATAAAATACCTGTGGAAGGATACCCAAGAAACTAAAAATAGTGGTTGTTTAGGGAGAAGGGAAACAGGTGATACGGTCACAGGTGAAACAAAGCCTTCTACTGTGGGTCCTTTGATATGAATTGATTATTGAATTATATGAATGTATAATCTATTCTGAAAATAAAAATATTACAAATGGTGTTCTTCCCTTTATACTCAATGAGAACTGTTGGATTCAATTTCAATGGATTTTTCTAACACTCTTTCAAGGAGTTTTTCCAAAACCTTATAACAGATGAAGAAAGCCTAATCACAGTTGTAAAACCCATACACAGGCAAGGAACCTATCGATACTGGCATAATCTAACTGGCTTGCTATATTTATGTACATTAATCATCTGGTAGATTATCTTATCTAGAAAAAAAACATGAACCAGAAATCTTAACCTAGAGTCCAAGTCTATCTAAGATAACGCATTTTATAAATTAAAAAAAAAATTGTAGTTTATCAAACTCTGAATATTAAAAATTAAATAATTAAACCAATACAGTCAGAATTCAGTCTCACAAGCCTGGACTATGGTATAACTTGTTAAAATTCAAACAGTATACTATTTACTGGTAGAATTTCTAAGCAGATAACTGCCACTAATTCTGGTCCAGAGATCATTTCTTACAAAAGCTTTCTTTTCTCTTGGTTCTTCAGCAAATTGACACTGCATAAATTCAGAGCAGTGTTTTATAAAGCCTCCAACTATAGGAGAGGGTTGGCTGCTCTGAGCTCTAGTTCTTTTACCTTTACTCATTGTATTTATTAAATCACATGGTGCGACTAACAATGCTGAATCTTCAGTAAATATCACTGGTTATTTAAAAAATACATAAACACTAAAGCTTAAAATAAATGCCAACTTCTCAATTTGTCTAGTCATAATGTACAGGGTGAATCTGAAAGAGATAGAGACCAAGGAAGGGAGACCAATTAAAAGGCCAATAAAAAAAAAAAACCTCAAGAGTACAGCAGGACTCTTCATTAAAATTATTCACTCAAAAATATTTACCAAGTGCTTACTTTGCTGTCAAAATGTATTCAATCTGTTACTTGATATATGTGATCTAAAGAAATCTTTTATTCTCCTTGATATACACTGATTCAAAATAGTTAAAATGTAAAGAACTCTACTTAAAATTAACTTTATATTAAATAGTTTACTATCATTTGTATATTTCACACTTCTCACAGGTCCCTTGTTTTACAATTGAAAGGTTAGTGACTAGTCTTTGGTATGGGATTAGATAGAGTGGAGGAGAATTAACTTTATATTGTTCATAATAAAATGATGAGCAATGTTCCTTGAAGATAATGTTCTTATACTTACTGATTTTTAAATTTTTCAGCTGTACGTATGAATTCTGCTTTCTTAGTTCGACTAACTTTCTGCTTCCAGTTTTGAAGATGAAAAGGACGAATTCCACCTGAAGTACCAAGACAGCCATCATTCTGAAGAGAAAACAAGAACAAATTTATCTTCAGTAATAAAAATGGTGGGAGATGAACGTGAAATTCTTTCCAGAGTGTGTGCTGTCCCTAGTTGCTCAGTCGTGTCTGACTCTGTGGCCCCATGGACTGTAGCCCCCCAGGCTCCTCTGTCCATGGGATTCTCCAGGCAAGAGTACTGGAGTGGGTTTCCATGCCCTCCTCCAGGGCATCTTCCCAACCCAGGGATCAAACCAGGTCTCTTGTATTGCAGGTGGATTCTTTACTGTCTGAGCCAGCAGGGAAGCCCTTTTTCCAGGGATAAAATATCAATAATGGAGTTTCTCAGGGGATAATTTTGGGGCCAATCTTATTTAATTTTTAAAAATACAGCTTGTGGAAGAAGGAACATGTGTTTTAAAATGCTAAATTAGTGAGAAATGTAATGTCTTCAGGGATTTTTATAAAAATCTCTTAATTCTTTCATTCATTCATTCATTTACCAATATGCATTGAACACTTATGATGTGACAGGTGCTGGCCTAGACACTAGGGAAACAAAGGTGGTCCATGATAACATGTGTGTGCTGCATGCTAAGTTGCTTCAGTCGTGTCTGACTTTTGTGACCCTAGGGACCATAGCCCGCCAGGCTGCTCTGTGCATGGGATTCTCCAGGTAAGAATACTGGAGTGGGTTGCCGTGCCCTCGTCTAGGGGATCTTCTGGACCCAGAAGATCGAGGAATCGAGCCCACATTTCCTATGTCTCCGGCATTGGTAGGCGAGTTCTTTACCACTAGGGCCACCGGAAAAGTCCCCATGACAATATGGCCTCTGCCTTAAAATCTAGAGAGGGAAACAGACTTAAAAAGAAAAGAGCAAATAAGTGATACACTTTTTAAAAAACCAACACGGTTTTTTAAGGAAAATAAACAGTGCTATTAAGGAAATAAACAGTGCTGAGATGAAGATAATGGGGCCAAGGGTTTTTTTGTTTTTTTTTTCTTTTCAGTTAGAATGGCCACAGAGGTCTATTTGAGGGGATGATGTTTGAAGAAGAACAGAACCAACCTGGCCAAAAGCTGCAGGGAAAGGTGTGCCAGGCAGAGGGACCAGCAAGTCCAAAAGCCCTCCAGCAGGAAAAAAGCTTGGCTGGTTCAAGCAAAGCAAAGAAAACTGTGACATTAAGATGAGTGAAGTGCAGAGCTTTGCAGGAGATGAGGGTATGGAGCCAGGCAAGTGGCATATCACACCAGCATTTTAAGTCACTACAGGAGTCTGGATTTTACTGAAGGGTTTAGAGTAGGAGAATGCCATGACACATTTAATTTTTAAAGAAAATCTTTCTAGTCTTTAAAGAATAAATTGGGGGAGGTGGAGGAAGAGGTGAGGCAAGGCTGGAAGCAGGAGAACCAATGAGACAGGTGATGCAGCAACAAAGACACAGAATGATGGTGTTCAGGTCTACCAGAGTGGTGGTGGAGACTAAAAGTAAAAAGCCTAAATGTATCTTGGAGGTATAATCAAGAGGAATTGCTGACAGCCTGAGAGATTAAAAAAAATAATAATAAAGGAACCAAGCCTTCAAATTTTGAGGAGCAAGCAAGAATAAAGTAATGATTTTAGGTTAATACTTGCAAAATTGAGATTTATTTCACATACCATAGAATGTGCACATAAAAGTTTACAGTTCAGTGTTTTTTACTATATTCACAAAGTCATGCAATCATCAACACTATCTAGTACCCGAATATTTCCATTATACCCAAAAGAAAGCTCACCCTCATTAAGCAGTCACTTCCCATACCCTTTTTCCACCCACTTCCTGGTAATCATTAATCTTTGTTCTGATTCTGTGGATTTGCCTGTTCTGGACAACTAATATAAACAGCATCATACAATATACAACCTTCTGTGTCTGGCTTCTTTCACTGAGTATAATATTTTAAAGATTCATTCATGTTGTACCATGAATCTGTACTTCATTCCTTTTCATGGCTAAGTAATATTCCACAAGAATCTAACATATTTTGTTTATCTACTCATCAGCTGACGGACAATTGGGTTACTTTCACTATTTGGTCACCATTAATAATGTTACTAAGAACATTTATGTACAAGTTTTAGTATAAATTCAATTTTCTTGGGTATTTCTAGCAGTGGAATTTCTGGATCACAGGTTAATTCTTTACTTTCCCATTTGTGTTATTTTTTACTGTTACAGTGGAAGCATTCCTCTAAGTCCTTTATCAGATAAATGACCTGCAAATATTTCCCCCAATTCTGAGTTCTTTCCACTTTCCTGATAATATCCTTTGAAGCACAGAAGTTTTGAAGTTTTGAACTTTTGAAGAACTATCCAACTGTTTTCCACAGTGGCTGCATCACTATATAATTTGACATTGCCCTCAGCATGATATGGGAGTTCCAGTTTCTTCACATCCTCACCCACATTTTCTACTGTCTATTTCTCTTTTACTATAATCATCCTACTGGATGTGAAGTAGTATCTCACAGTGGTTTTGATTAGCCCGTAATGACTAATGACGCTGAGCATCTTTTCATACACTTATTGGCTATTTCCTTGAAGGAATACCTACTTATATCTTTTCCAATTGTAAAACCTGGGTTGTCTTTTTGAGTTTTAACAGTTTTATATTTTTAGATGTCCTTATAAAAATATGATTTGCAAATGTTTTTCTCCCATTCAGTAGGTCATCTTTTCATTTTGCTGATATTCCCTTTACTGTGCAGAAGGATCTTTTCAGTTTGATGTAGCCTCCTTCAACTTTAGATAATTATTTCACTGGACACAGAATTCTTGGTCAACAGTCCTTTTCTTTCAGCATTTTGACTATGACTGTTATCCCATGGGGCTTCCCAGGAGATGCTAGTGGTAAAGAACCCACCGGCCAATACAGGAGACACAGACACAGGTTTGATTCCTGGGTCCACAAGATCCCCTGGAAGAGGGCACAGCAACCAACTCCAGTATTCTTGCCTGGAGAATCCCATGGACAAAGGAGCCTGGTAGGCTACAGTCCATAGCGTTGCAAAAAGTCGACACAACTGAAGCAATTTAGCATGCACACGTATTATCCGATACTTTTGAAGTCCAAGGTTTCTGTTGAGAAATCAGTTGTTAATCTTATTGAGAAAGCCTAATATGTGTTGAATTGATTTCTCTGTTGGTGCTTTCAGAATTTTCTTTTTGTCTCTTTCTTACAGTTTGATTATGACATGTCTAGGTATGGATCTTGAAGTTCACTAAATTCCAACAATGCGTAGATCAATACTACAGCCATCATTTCTTCAAACATTCTTTCCCCGCTTTTCTCTCTCTCTCCTTTTGGGTCTCTCATTAGCGGTGGCATCTGATGGTGTTTCACAGGTCTTTAATGCTCTGTTCCCTTTTCTTCATTCTTTTTTTCTTTAGATTCCTCATCCTGGATAATCTAAATTGACCTACCTTCTTCTGCCAGCCTAAACGTAGTGGTGAGTCTCTCTAGTGAATTTTTCATTTGCATTTTTGTACTTTTTAACTCCAAAATTTCTATTCCATTCTTTTCCTATAACTTCTCTCTTTGTCAGTTTGGTTCAGTCGCTCAGTCGTGTCTGACTCTTTGCAATCCCATGAACTGCAGCACGCCAGGCTTCCCTGTCCATCACCAACTCCCTGAGTTTACTCAAACTCATGTCCATTGAGTCGGTGATGTCATCCAACCATCTCATCCTCTGTTGTTCCCTTCTCCTCCCGCCTTCTATCTTTCCCAGCATCAGGGTCTTTTCAAATGAGTCACTTCTTCGCATCAGGGAGCCAAAGTATTGGAGTTTCTGCTTTAGCATCAGTCCTTCCAATGAATATTCAGGACTTAATTCCTTTAGGATGGGCTGGTTGGATCTCCTTGCTGTCCAAGGGACTCTTTAAGAGTCTTCTCCAACACCATAGTTCAAATGCATCAATTCTTCGGCACTCAGCTTTCTTTATAGTCCACTCTCACATGACTACTAGAAAAACCATAGCTTTGACTAGATGGACCTTTGTTGGCAAAGTAATGTCTCTGCTTTTTAATATGCTGTCTAGGCTGGTCATAGCTTTTCTTCCAAGGAGCAAGCATCTTTTAATTTCATGGCTGCAGTCACTACCTGGAGCGATTTTGGAGCCCCCCAAAATAAAAGTCTCTCAGTTTCCCCATCTATTTGCCATGAAGTGATGGGACCAGATGCCATGATCTTTGTTTTCTGAATGCTGAGTCTTAAAACAACTTTTTCACTCTCTTTCACTTTCATCAAGAGGCTCTTTAGTTCTTCTTCACTTTCTGCCATAAGGGTGGTGTCATCTGCATATCTGAGGTTATTGATATTTCTCCCAGCAATCTTGATTCCAGCTTGTGCTTCATCCATCCTGGCATTTCTCATGATGTACTCTGCATATAAGTTAAATAAGCAGGGTGACAATATACAGCCTTGATGTACTCCTTTCCCGATTTGGAACCAGTCTGTTGTTCCATGTCCAGTTCTAACTGTTGCTTCTTGACCTGCATACAAATTTCTCAGGAGGCAGGTCAGGTAGTCTGGTATACCTATCTCTTTAAGAATTTTCCACTGTGTGTTGTGATCCACACAGTCAAAGGCTTTGGCATAGTCAATAAAAACAGAAATAGATGTTTTTCTGGAACTCTCTTGCTTTTTTGATGATCCAGCAGATGCTGGCAATCTGATCTCTGGTTTCTCTGCATTTTTCTAAAACTAGTTTGAACATCTGGAAGTTCACGGTTCACATACTGTTGAAGCCTGGCTTGGAGAATTTTGAGCATTACTTTGCTAGCGTGTGAGATGAGTACAATTGTGTGGTAGTTTGAGCATTCTTTGGCATTGCCTTTCTTTGGGATTGGAATGAAAACTCACCTTTTCCAGTCTCTTTATAGATATTTTCTATTTGGTGAGACACCATTCTCATACTGTTTTATTTGTTTAGAAATGGTTTTCTTTAGCTTTTTGAACATGTTTAAATCAATAATTTAAAATCTTTGTCTATTATGTCCAACAGTTGGTCATCTTAAGGGACAGTTTCTTTTTACTGTTCTTTTTTTTTAATTCTTCTGTGTGTGGACCATATTTTCTTATTTCTTTGCATATCTCATAATTTGTCAGCAACTCAACACTTTAAATAATACCTAATGTGGCAACACTAAAAATGAGATTATTTGTCCTCTTTCTAAGGTCTGCTGTTGTTGCTGGGTTTTTTTCAGTCATTTTTCTGAACTAACTCGGTAAACTCTGGATTCTTTGCGTAGCACTGAAATCTCTGCTTCGTTAGCTTAGTTGTCAGTGAATGATTGGTTGGTCAAAGGTTTTCTTCCATGTCTTGAACCTGTAAGTCCCCACACTTTGCTGAGGGGGTCTGTGTGCAAGCTGGAACATGGCATCAGTACTGGGGCAAGCAGTTTACAACTCCACTTCAGCCTTCACTTGCTGTTGCACAGTTTCAAGGTCAGCCAAAGATGAGAGCTCAGGCCATCTTAGGCTTTCTCTGGCTGTATTCATTTCCTATCACTACTATAACAAACTTACCAAAAAAATTAGTTTACCACAAATTTAAGAGACTTAAACAACACAAATTTATTCTTTTACTGTTTTGGAGGTCAAGTAAAATTAAGGTGTTGAAAAGATGGCATTCTTTCTGAAGATCCAGAGAATTTACTCCCTTACCTTTTTTAAGCTTCTAGTGGCCACCTTCCTTCCTTGGCTCATGGCCCCCTCCTCACATCACATTACCCTCTTGCTTCCATTGTTACATCCCCTCTTGGTCCTAAGCCTCCTGCTTCCCTCTTAACAAGGACTCTTGTGAATACACTGGCCCACCCAGACAATCCCGCATAAACTCCCCACCTGAAGAGCCTCAACTTAATCACATTTGCAAAGTTCCCTTTATTACATGAGGTCACACGTTCACAGGTGCTGGGGGTTAGGATGTGACTATCCTTGAGGGAACATGGTGATACCGTGAGGATGCACACTGACTTAAAATCCACTGTGTCTGAGGCAGATAGAAATGAATGACTGACATGGGGTAGAGGAGAAGGATTGTCCAAGCAGCTGTCTGGGACAGGCTTGCTTGTAAAAATACATTAATAACAAAGGATTCCCCCTCCCCTATTTGTGTTTATTATGTATTATTTGTGTTTGCTGTATAACAACATTAAAGGAAATGTCAGAAGAAGACCAAAGAAAAGGTGGGGGCGGGGAATTCTTCACTCTGCCACATCTGGATATATACACAGCCCTATTCATTTGTGTGATTTCCTAGAGGAAATCCATTTTGAGTAACTATGTAAAGTCAGAAAAGTAGTGTGGTTATTACTGAAGGACCACTCCAGTCAGCCAAACACCATTAAATGCAGGTCATCACAGAGAGCTCACTAGACGCAAAGAGAGGACACAGCCCTGCTCTGGAACAAACCAGGACATACACTCGTGTGATACAGCTAGGGAGACTCCAAACAGTCATAATCCAACGTGCTGAAAAGGCCAAGAGGGAAATGGCATCTAAGAGGGGAATCAAGAAATGTGTAGTCTTTGGCCTTGAAAGGCAATGGCTGAGAGGAATTATGAACAAATAACATACAAACATTAAAGTACATAGATAGGGCACATTATTATTTTTCCTAATGATGAATGAGAAGATTTCACACTCTATGGAGGCTGTAAAATAAAATAAAATACAATATAAATAATTCTAAAACTTCAAAGATAATTGTTCCAAAATAATTTAAGAGAATGTTATAGACTGAATTACCACTCCCTAAATTCACATGTGGAGGCCCTAGATTTGGAGATGGGGCCTTTAAGGAAGTAATTAAGGTTAAATAAGCTCATAAGGATAGGGTCCTAATCCATCAGGACTGGTGTCCTTGTAAGAAGAGGAACACCAGAGAACTCTCTCTCTGCACGTGCACAGACGAAAGGCCATGTGAGGACACAGCAAGACGGCAACTGTCTACAAGCCAAAAACCAAGCCCGACAGCTCCCTCATCTTGAACAAGATCTCGGCTGGATCTTTTCAGCTTCCCAAAGTGTAAAATATATATATATATTTCTGTAATCTAAATCACTCAGTCTGTGGTATTTTGTTACGGAAGCCTGGGCAGGCTAATCTAGGAACCTTAGATATTTTGACAGATATCGCTAATATCATGAGGTTGTCACAAGGAAAATGATCTCTTCTCAGGAAAACGTTAGCTGGTTTCACTGTCAGGGTCATAGATTCACGAAATCCTATGACAAGTATTGAAGCCCAGTGCTGGGCTACAGAATCTGAGTCTATAATGTGCATGTGTTTGTACATGTACATGTGTGTGTATATATATATATATGGTATGTTATTGGGATTACAAAGAGGGATAAGACATAAACTCCTCAAAAGTCACAATATGCTAGAGATTCTTTTTTAAAACCCAAACACTCTTGAGAAATTCTACCTCGCTACTGCCATGACAGTCAACCATGAGGCTCTGCCTTCTCTAAACTGGTGAGAGCATATAAAATCGGGTGTCTCAACCTCAGCCCTACTGACATTTTGAATCAGGGAACTTTTTGTTGTGGGGGGCTGTCCCTCAGCCTGTACGGGCTAGACGCTAGTAACACCACAACCTTCTCCACAGTCCACCTGCAGTTGTGACAACCCAAATGTCTCCAGCCATTGCTAAATGTGAAGGACTGATGGAACAGTTGAAACAGCGCCACAGGTGATTCTGATCCAACACTGAGGAAGGCAGACCTCTTGAGAACCACCGTAGTGGGCAAGAGTGTGAGTCAGTAACAATATTAAGCAACTTGTGAGAAATGCAAACCAGGATGAGGTGGAATTTCTGGAAATACATAAAGATGCTCCTTAGAGGAAGCTCCTTAGAGGAAGAAAATGATGGAAGCTGTCCTCAGCTCCTAACAGCCTTCCTTCAGGTTTGGACTAATCCACAAATATTTAAGGAGTGTCTACTATGTTTCTGGACTAAAGCAGCACAGTTTTTGGTGCTGGGGATTAACAGTGAATAAAATTTCCAGAAGTTTCTTCCCTCATAGAGGGCAGGGTTTACATTCCTAGATGGAGTGGAGAAAGACAACACAAAAAAATGAATATAAAACATGTATTATATTAAAGGATAATAAGTGCTATAGAAAAAACCTAAAAAGAGAACGGTGTGCTAAGTAAGGGGATTCAGTTTGGTGAGGTCAAGGAAAGGATCACTGAGCTGATTGCATTTGAACAGAGATATCTGCAGGTGGAGATGGTGCTGGCCAGGAGACCAGGAAGGAAGGGCATTCCAAGCAGAGGGAACAGCGATTGCAAAGCTCCTGAGGCAGGAGTGTGCTCGCCTGTCTGAAGGACTACAGGAAGTCGGTATGGCTGCAGCAGATCCAGAGCAGGGGACTGGCGATGAGGCGACAGGGAGCGATCTTGGGGACAGCTCAGAGGCCCTGTACAGACTAAGGAAGGTGTGGGACATGGTGAAAACGTTTGCTTTTACTCTGCGGGATCTGGGCAGACAAGTGTCATTCCTGAATGGTCTGGTTGTTGTGAATATGTCAGGAAGGCAAAGGTGGGTGAACATAAACCAACTAGCAAAGTGTTTCTGCTAAGGGAGAAATGATGGTGTGGATATGGGTAGTAATGCTTTAAGTGGGATTCTTGACTTATTATGAAGGTAGAGCAGACAGGAATTGCCTGTGCTTTGGGTGTGGGCTGTGAGAGAATGCGGAGGAGCCGAGATCTTTGACAGAGCTGCTGGCTCCAAGGATTCTCCTCCGGGAATCCCCTGGTCCTTACTGCAGAGAAAGGGGTCCCAAAGAGATCTTTGGAAACACATCTGCCTCGGAGACCATCCCAGTTTGACTCCTCCTCGTGTTCCCGGCGCTGACACAATAACAGAGTCACTGGGCACTGACTCTCTCTCTAAGCAAGCACTGTACCAGGGGCTTCCCAGACAAGGCGCAAGAAATGGAGTCACGAGAGGTTAAGTGTGTTCCTATCACGGAGGCAGAGCCAGGGTTTCCACTCAGACCTTCTTCCACTCCCAAACCGCCAGGGAGGGGGCTCACGTAACAGCAGTTAAAAATGCAGGAGCCACAAAGCACAAAGATGGCAAGAGCCAGGCCCCGCGCGAAGGGAGGCTAACGGCCGCGGCTCCCGCCTCCCGGCCGCGCTGCAGGGGACACCTGTTCAGCCGGGGACCCGTCCCGCGCCTCCGGGGCCCGCAGCCCCCTCAGGCCCACCTCTGCCTCCTCCATTTATTTACCTGTTGCGGCGCCGCGGCTCCCACGCCGGTTCCCGGGGCCGCGCCCGCCCCCGCCACAGCCCCGGCTACGGCGGTGGCCGCCGCCGCCACCACGACCGTCGTCAGGGCGGCCATCTTTTCACGCCGCGCTGCGCGCTCCAACGGCGGCCACCCGCGCCTGGGGTGGAGAGCTTCGGGCGTGTGGAGATCCGGGTTCTGCCCGGGCGGCGGGGCTCCTCAACCGGGATGCCGAGCGCGGCGGAGATGCGGGGCGGAGCCGGGCCGCGGGGCGAGGCGGGGCGGGGTCGGAACCAGGGCGGGGCGGGGGCGGGGCCTGAGCCGGAGCCGGAGCCGGAGCGCACGGCAGGGGTGGGGCCAGAACGCGGAGCGGGGGCCGGGGCGGGGGCCGGAGTGCGGGGCGCGGCGGGGCGGGGTCGCAGCGCGGGGTGGACGCGGCGGGGGCTGGGGGGGCTGGGCTGGGCTGGGCTGGGCGGGGCTGTATGGCGGGGTGGTATTGCTATCACCTTCCTTGTGTCTTCTCTTACTTGGCAAAAGTATTTCTCCCCGACCCCGATTCCCTAACTGCCAGGAAAATTGACTGTCTTTCACTGTCATACTTAAATTTATTCACGTCATATATATGTTATATATATAGATATCTATATATTCATAGATATAGGTGCTTTGGGCTTCCCTGGTGATTCGGACGGTAAAGCGTCTGCCTGCAATGTGGGAGACCTGGGTTCGACCCCTGGGTCTGGAAGATTCCCCTGGAGAAGGAAATGGCAACCCACTCTTGAGTGGAAAATTCCATGGACAGAGAAGCCTGGTAGGCTACAGTCCACAGGATCGCAGTTGGATACGATTGAGCAACTTCACAAAAAAACAAAGATAGATACTTTACATAAAAGAACTTTTTCTAGGTTTCTACTAAGTTCCGGTGAAACAGTATAAATGAAAAAACATAATTGATGAGCCTGAACAATAAATGGTATTTCACATTTTCAAACAAACAAAACAGAGCATGCCCCACACCTTCAGATACCAGAAGCAGGAATGACCCACTCCAAGGACTTGGCTAAACAGAAGAGAAATTCCAAAGATACAGTGTTGGGAAGGTGGGGAAAAAGGCAGAGATGACTTCTCCAGTCAAGGTGTGGGCAACCATTTGCAATTCAGCTAGTTTGTGAATGCCTTGCATTTTCTCCCTTTAAAGTAATGGATTCATCCATTCATCAAATCATTCATTCAATCAATATCCAGCTGCCAGCCCTGGAAAATTAACTGTTGAATCAGGTGAACACACAAGGTTCCTCCTTTACAAACTTCTAGCAGTGACTTCAAACAAGTAAACAGCCTATTTACTGAACATTTACTTTGTGCCAGCGCTGTTCTAAATAATCTAGAGAAGTAGGCACTATTATCATTTTCATCTCATGGATATAGTTAAGTAACGAGATCGTACAGGTGGGAACTGGAATACAAGCTTGGGTGGCCTGACTCCAGAGACCATCTGGGTAGAAATGTCAAACAGGCAGATGAATAAATGCTTCTGGAACCCTGGACAAAGACTGGAGCTAAAGATGTGAATTTGGTCTTCATCTCCATGTAGAAAATATTTTAAAAAACCAAACGAGACCGCTCAGGAAGAGTACAAACTGAAGTCTGGAAAGTGAGGCCTAGAGCTCTCCAACACAGATGACACGGACGGTGGGAGAGGTCTGTAAGGTGGGGAGGTCCGCAATCCTATGGAAGGAAGTATTTCAAGAAGGAGAGAATGATCAACTGTGGTCTGCTGCCCAGAGGCTGAGTGACATGAAAACAGAACTGATGGTTAGATTTGACAATGGTGAGGCCACTGCATACTCTTAAGGGAATATGGTAACAATGCGCAAAATACCTGCTTTAAGATTTTTCCTGTTTCGTTAGGATGCAAAATTCCCCAAAACAAAACGATTAAGAATCTTCATGATCTCCTCCACCATCTCAGCCAGGCTGTGATCCTGGTGCCTCAGTTCCTCCCTACTCAGAGTGGGTTAGTCTGTTCCGTGCCTCTCTCCTAGCATCTCTGGTCGCCTGAAGTGTTATTCTTGGCTTGTGGAAACACTACTCCAGTCTTCGCCTGTATGCTTGCATGGCCTTCCGCCTGTGTGTGTGTGTCTCTGTGTCCAAACTTCCCTCTTCTGATAAGGGCGGCAGTCATTGGATTAGGGTTCTTTCTAATCCCATATGACTTGATGTTAACTTGATTACATCTGCAAAGACCTGGTTTCTAAATAAGGTCGCATTCAGAGGTACTGGGCATTAGGACTTCAGCATATCTCTTTAGAGGACACAATTCAATTCATAGCACATATATAATACTCTATACCTTACACTTTTTAACTTAATATATCCTGTAACTCTATAAAGAAAACTGAGTGCCAAAGAATTGAGCGCTTTTAAACTGTGGTGTTGGAGAAGACTCTTGATAGTCTCTTGGATTGGAAAAGACCCTGATGCTGGGAAAGACTGAAGGCAGGAGAAGAGGATGACAGAGGATGAGATGGTTGGATGGCATCACCAACTCAATGGACATGAGTTTGAGTAAGCTCTGGGAGTTGGTGATGGACAGGGAAGCCTGGTGTGCTGCAGTCCATGGGGTGGCAAAGAGTCAGACACGACTGAGTGACTGAATTGACTGAACTGATTCTGTAACTCCTTGAAGTAAGTTCACAGAAATCTTCCTCATTTTAAAAAATGAATGCATAATACTCTTATTCTAGAAAAGATTGAAGGCAAAATGAGAAGGGGGTGGCAGAGGAAGAGATGGTTAGATAGCATCACAGACTCAATGGACATGAATTTGAGCATGGGGTCACAAAGAGTCGGACATGACTTAGTGACTGAAAACCACCACGATGCTCTTATTTTACTCAGTCAGTCATCTGTCTGGCTTCCCTGGCGGCTCAGACAGTAAAGAATCTGCCTTCAATGCAGGAGACCTGGGTTTGATCCCTGGGTTGGGAAGATCCCCTGGAGAAGGGAATGGCAACTCACTCCAGTATTCTTGTCTGGAGAATCCCATGGACAGAGGAGCCTGACGGGCTACAGTCCATGGGGTCGCAAAGAGCTGGGCACAACTGAGGAACTACACTTTCACTTTCAATCATCTATTGACAAACTGAGGATAGGTTATGTCCAATCTTTTGCAATTATAGTGTTGGGGAAGAAATTTTTTTCCTCTGACTTTCTAGGTTCTTCTTGTAGTCTAATAATTAAATTGACATGAGACAGATTAACAGAAAATGGTCAAATTTTAACTCCATACATATGGGAGTTCACTAAGACTCAAAGAAATGACTAAAGCAGGCAGCTTTTATATTGTTTAGACAAAGAAACAATAAATTTCTCTGTGAAGAGCTGACAAAGACACTCAGGCTTGGGTAATGATGAGTGAAGAAACGGAATCGTCTCATCTTGAATTTTCTATCCCTGGACATGAAGATGTCCCATGCCCTGGTGCTCAAAGGCTGCCTTTTGAATGGGAGATCTATTTCCTGATTTCAGGGGGAAGAGGGCAGGGTCAGAATGTCCTTCTTGCACTGGCTGTTTCTCAATTTGAATTCAAAACAATCAATGTGTCAAAGTAGCATACTTTGGGGTGGCCTGCCCTGAACTCCCACACAAGAAATGATCATTAGTATTTCATATTCGGGGAAGTGTACCTTCAGTGGAATTGCTGAGTCAAATGATAAAGGCAAAGGCAATGTAGTTAGACATTGCTAAATTCCCTTCCATAGAAAATTGTACCATTTTGCACTCCCACTAGCATTGCCTAAGGGTGCCTGTTTCATTATTATTTGCCATCACAGTTCTTCAGATTTTTGTATTTTAGACTATCTCAAAAGGTGAGAAATAGTATGTGTCAGTAATTTTAATATGCCTTTCTCTTTGTATGAACGAAGCTCTTTTTTGTAAGTTGAAGGACATCAGCTTTTTCTTTAAATTCTGTTTATATCTTTCCTCAATGGTATTTGGTCTTTTTCTTTCCAGTTTTTAAGAGCTCTTTATCACTTAAGTGATTGTAATTTAATTTTGTGATATAAATTGCAAATATTTTCTTCTGGATTTTAGTTTGATTAGTGGCTTTTGCTTTTTTCCCCCCTTTGCTTTGAAAAAGTTTATTTTTATGGAGTCAAGTCTGTCAGTGTTTTAGTATTTTCTTTGGTGCTTCTGGATTGATAATCATAGTTGGAAAGGTTTTTCTCACTTCCAGTTTATAAAGAAATGAATCTTTGTTTTCTTTTGAAGTTTTATTTTTTACATTTAAATATCTGGATTATTTGGATTTCATTATGGTATCCAGGGTGAAATATGGATTCAATTTTACTTTTCCCAAATGGCTATCTAGTTATGCCAAAAACGTGTATTAAAAACAGTATATTTTCACCAGTGATTTAAGCGTCACTTTTCCCATATAACTGTTCTATGTTAAATTTTTTATTCTAGTCTGTCATTCTGTATATCTAGTTATGTATCAGTGAACATGCTTTTTTTAATTTACAGGGCAACAATAAAATGTTTTAGTATCATATATCATACAGGGCTAGTTCCTCTCATTGCTCTTCTTTATGGGATTTTTCTACCTTTTCCTGATCCCAAAAGAATCAAGAGTCTATTTTAAGAGAAGAATCTCAATATTCTTAATGAAATTACATTAAATTTTTTCTTAACTTGGGAAGAATTTACATAAATATTATGTAGAGTTGCCTTACCCATGAACAAAGGTATGCCTTTCATTTGTTCAAGTCTACTTTTGCATGTTTAAAGAATATTTTAAACTTATTCCTAGGTTTTAAGAATTTTCTATTCTAACTACAGATGTGATTTACCCTCCCTTGATAGCCTCTAGTGTTATTCTTTGGATATATAAACATTATTGATTTTTATTTGTTAGTTTTTTATATTGCTACTTTAATTAATTCTGTTAATTTTGGTTGTACAATTAAGAATGATTTCTTAATTTTATATTTTTACATTAGGGTTTCCCTTTATACAATTACATTATCTGCAAATAGAGATCATGTTATCTGTTTCTAGTTCTCACACTTACTCCAGACAGGAAAGCAGAAGAAGGCTGTCAATTTGGGTTCCCCTTCCCAGATGGGGCTAGTGGTAAAGAACCTGCCTGCCAAAGCAGGAGACATAAGAGACCTGGGTTCGATCCCTGAGGGTCAGGAAGATCCCCTGGAGGAGGGCATGGCAACCCACTCCAGTATTGTTGCCTGGAGAATCCCATGGACAGAGGAGCTGGCAGGCCACAGTCCATGGGGTTGCACAGAGTCAGACACAACTGAAGCAACTAGCACAAAGTCAGATCATGAAACAAGGACTTAGAAGAGGCAAATGTTTTGTCTTAATAATTATGTAGAGATCACTATTGCATGATGAAACAGTTATGATCCATCCCAAAGTCACAGAATAATATGCTAAAAATGTGTGGAACTGCTCCAGGCAGTTAAGCAAAATCACATATGCTCTTATGCCTGGGCACCAGATTTATTCTTTTATATAAGGCTTAATTAGCAACAAAATATTTGTATTACCTTCTTCAGTTCAGTTCAGTCCAGTTCAGTCACTCAGTCCTGTCTGACTCTTTGCAACCCCATGAATCACAGCACGCCAGGCCTCCCTATCCATCACCAGCTCCCGGAGTTTACTCAAACTCATGTCCATCTAGTTGGTGATGCCATCCAGCCATCTCATCCTGTGTTGTCCCCTTTGCCACCTGCCCCCAATTCCCCCCAGCATCAGGGTCTTTTCCAATGAGTCAACTCTTCACATCAGGTGGCCAAAGTACTGGAGCTTCAGCTTCAGCATCAGTCCTTCCAATGAAAACCCAGGACTGATCTCCTTTAGGATGGACTGGTTGGATCTCCTTGCTGTCCAAGGGACTCTCAAGAGTCTTCTCCAACACCACAGTTCAAAAGCATCAATTTCTCGGTGCTCAGCTTTCTTCACAGTCCAACTCTCACATCCATACATGACCACTGGAAAAACCACAGCCTTGACTAGACGGACCTTTGTTGGCAAAGTAATGTCTCTGCTTTTTAATATGCTATCTAGGTTGGTCATAACTTTCCTTCCAAGGAGTAAGCGTCTTTTAATTTCATGGCTGCAATCATCATCTGCAGTGATTTTGGAGCCCCAAAAAATAAAGTCTGATACTGTTTCCACTGTTTCCCCATCTATTACTTTGTTAAACACTAACAAATGGATAATTGTAAGGTGAGCTATAGAATTCATCAGTATAAACTGACAGGGGCTAGAATAAGGTTGTTTCATATTGACTTCAGAAATTAGAATATAAACTAACCGATATTACCTATGTAGTGTTAGTCACTCAGTTGTGTCTAGCTCTGTGACCCCATAGACTATAGTCCACCAGGCTCCTCTGTCCATGGGATTTCCCAGGCAAGAATACTGGAGTGGGTTGCCATTTCCTTCTCCAAGGGATCTTCCCAACCCAGGAACTGAACCCGGGTCTCCTGCACTGTGGGCAGATTCTTTAACACGGAGCCACCAGGCAAGCCCTATTACCTATGTAAGAGATGATAACTTCTCCACAATTTTCATTCATTCTCAAATAAAAACAGCTGAACTCCTTCCACAAACTTTTAAATGATTATCCCCATGCAAAATGTTCAATTGTTTAAACAGCTATAATTCTAGACACTGAAAAGAGAAAGTGATTTAAAGAGTTCCCAGTATTTCAGCACTTTTTTTATAGTTCCTTGGTAATGTTAGAGTTCCTTAACCATATACTCTTCAACAGGCTGTCAGTTCCCTAGGGATGGGCCAAAAATATTTACCGTTGAACAGTAACAACAACAATAGCCAAAGCAACAACAGTGGATCTTTACATCAAATGAAACTGTTAAGACAATTTGAAAGTAGGTCTAGATAAAAGGGAAAAATGCAAATATTTACTTTAGAAATAATAATCCTTACTTTTGATGGCCTATTGTATGCCAAACACTCTTATCAACACAGACAACTACTCTTTGCTATAAATAAATGAAGTTTGAGAATCGTAGTCAATAAACTTTCTAAGATAATATAGCTAGAATATGGCAGAGCCAAGCATCAAGCCTGGATCTGACTTGGATCTGACTTAATAGTTAACTTATTTTCCTAAAGCAAAAACAAAAACAAACGAAAAAACCTCTAATCTCTTTTCTTCTTTTGAAAAATATTTTTTTCTTGGGAGACAAGTAAAAATAAAGAAGATAACCACTTATGTTTGAATGGATATTGATTATTCTTTTTCGGGGGGGTCCTAGGTTTACATCATTCAAATCAGCCTTAGGAAATGAAAAATCTTTAGTATGGTTGACAGTTTTATGATTATACCCCTTAATCCCAATAGAGCACTTTTCCCTGAAAATTCAAACCCATCTGATGAACATGAACCTACCAATAAAAATTAATTTCAGAAGCTGTCACAGGGTCATTCTTCTATAGTTGGATAGAAAATTAAACTCATGTATCATATCATATATTCCCTTGGATTTATAAAAAAAATGTCAGGAACTCCGAGCTCATAGGAACAAAATAAATTTTCAGTGACATATTCACTTTTACTTGAAAATTTTAAATCAAAAACATTTCTTTATATAAATGCAGAAGTTAAGAAATTGTACATCATGAAAATGATAAAGAAAATATTAAAGAAATATATTTAAAATATATATAAAATATAAAGAAAATATTACTGAGTGGTTGAGACTTCTGTAATGTTTGAGGTTTATTTACAATTACATATATTAATTTGAGCAGCTATATACTGGCTACCTCTGGGCTTCTTTTTTATGTGAGAAAAAGAACTACTTTTTAAACCAGTGTTTTTTGAATTTTTGTTAAACACAGACTGAGATAATCTTAACATTTTAATACTAGCTGGTGCTTATGTTGCTTCAGTTATGTCCGACTCTTTGCAACTCCATGGACCATAGCCCACCAGGCTCCTCTGGCAAGAATACTGGAGTGAGTTGCCATGCCCTCCTCCAGGAGATCTTCCTGACCCAGGGATTGAACCTGCGTCTTCTGTGTCTCCTGCACTGCAGGTGAATTCTTTATTGCTGAGCCATATGGGAAGCCTCAGATGGTGCTTATGCATGCATGCATGATCAGTGGTGTCAGACTCTTTGCGATCCCATGGACTGTCAGGCTCCTCTGTCCATGGGAGTCTTCAGGCGAGAATACTGGAGTGGGTTGACATTTCCTTCTCCAGTGCTTATAACATATAACAGAAAGGAAATGTCTAGTGATAGGCATAATTTGGAGCACAAAGACACTATATGACTTGCTCGCATTGGAAGGAAAATCAGTAAGTGTGAGGGCCATTATCAATGAAAGACTATAGCTATCAAACCAGGCTTCCAAGGACAGGAAAATACAAGGGAAGTGGACAGCCCACCCTGACTTGGGCAAGGAAGTAGGCAGCACTGAAAGATTGCTCAGAGGGTGATATAGATCTGACTGCAGAAGTAGTTGGTGGAAACCTTAGTGGAATCAAAAGAGAAAGAAAGAAAGAAAAAAAAGAAAGGTTTTGGTTTTGAACAAATATGTACAGCCAAGTGTGTGCTTGACTTGGCTATTGGTCAGTGTAAATGAATAAGATTTGCTTCCTCTGTCTGTCAATATTTCTGCAAAGGCTAGTCCTTAGCTTGGGAGGCAGGGATGCTCACTTACTTGGCAGAGCTTGGGACTGTAGCTATCAGGCATCTGTTGCAGAATTGTTTTCTTTCTTTAAGGCTGTCAGGCCATGGGGAGACTACGAAGAAGGGCACAGACAGGAGCTTCCAGTATGGAGTAGATTAGATGATAGATTGATAAGATAATTCTAATTGACATATCCTGAAATGTATTCATTGAAAACATAGATTATACTTTTTTTTAACACTCATGAAGTGGGTCATTTTTGTCACAAAAACGACCATATATTTCAGCCAGCAAAACCTCAATAAATGTCAAAAAGCAGAAACAATGCAGATATAATCCTCTGATCACACACACACATATACAAAAGTGGAAACACATAAAGACTCTATTACATAAATATTTAAGACTCCCAAGTCAAAGAAAATATGAAAACTAAAACTGCAATCTAATTTAAATACATTGGTAACACTATAAACCAACATACATGGAATACAGCTAAATCCATCCTCAGAAGAAAATAAGCAATTTCAGTAGTTATATTAATAAATAAGAAAGAATAAAAATAAATGAACTAACCACTCAACTCAAGAAGATGGGGGAAAAATCAATAATCAAAACAGGAATAAAGGAGAAATGAATTAAGAAATATGAAAAAAAATAAAATAAAAAACAGGGAAATGACAATACTAATGAATAAATTTAACCAGTTAGGACAGATAAATCACTGGCTAACCTGATCAAGAATTAAAATCAAGAAAGCCCCACTAAACATACATTAAGAAAAATGAAAAAAAAAAAAAAAAGAATCACAGGAGGCAACTTTGCTCACAACTGTCTGCAAATAAATTTGAAAATCCAGATAAAATGGATCATTTCTCTAAGAAAATACAATTTACTAAGTTGGAAAATTAAAAATCTAAATTAAATATTAAAAACCTAAGAAAAAGGAAAAAATATTAAAATGGTAGGCTCCCAAAGAGCACCAGGCCCAGAGGACTTCACAGACTGATATTATGAAACTTAACAGAACAAACAGCCTCTGATGCATTTTAAATTGTTCCAGAGCAGAGATAAAGAGTGGGAAACTTCCAAATTCTAATAGCAGCATATGTTTGTTACCAAAATCTGACAGCAATAGCACAAAAAAGAAATTAGCTATGAATATTGCTGCAGAAAATGTTTACCAAGTTTCAGCAAACAGAATCCAGTAACATATTGGAAGAATTAAAAGAAAACTACTTTGCCCCCACCCAGTATCATAAGAACGTTTCAATATTATTCCCTATGTTACGAAGTGGTTGGGTACCATTCATTGGCTCACTCAGCATCTATATACTGCAGAGACTGAAAAGCTCAGAATCCTCATTTCCCAGGCTCCCTTGTAGTTAGGGTTCACAATGTAAAATCTATTTTGCTAATCAGATGCATTTGTGTGGAATTCCATTTCAGAACTCAACTGAGTAGGGGAAAGCACGGTGGTGAGGCACATTTTTCCAGGACAGTCACGGCAGACACAGTGAAACCCCACAGCTGCCAATTCTAGCATCAGTTTCCTTATTCAGAGGTATGAGAGAGAGAGGTATGTTCCTGCAGGCAAGAATTCTGATAGCAACTTCTTGTTCCCAGACCACATGAAGACAGTGTGCTCTTGGAGCTAAGAGTGGAGGCGTGACTTCCTACTGTGGCAGGGGGAGCGGGTCTCCTGGTGGGCCAGGTCTTCAGTGTGGATTTGGGCGATATTCCCAGAGAAGCTTGCACCTCTAGCTCTCCACTGATTCATAAGCAGTTTATTCCCTGTATTAATTCCCTTTCACTTTTCTGCAAGTGAACTCTGGCTGATAAAATAGGTTAAAAGGGAGAAAAAGTATACAATTTTCTTCAAATGGGCTGGAAAGGCATTTGATGAATTTCAACATCCATAATTAATTTTTAAAATCTTCACAATATAGGAAAGATCCATATTTCTTAAAAGCCAGTATTTATGTTTAGTTAGGAAACACTAGAAGTACTCCCATTAAAATAAACAACAAGACAATTACGTCCACAGTCACCACTATTATTTAGCATAACTCTAGAGGCTTAACCAATGCAATTAGACAAGAGAAATATATAAGAGGTATAAACACTGGAAGAGTGGTACATTATTATTATTCATAGATAACTGTATACCTGCAAAACCCAATAAACTCAGTTAAAAATCTGTTATAAACAATATGAGAATTTATGAGATGGATGGATACCAGATTAGTGTGCAAAAATGAACTGCCTTCATTCATAGAAACAACCAGTCAGAAGACATCATGGACATGCCAATTTTAAAAAAGAAGAAAAGAAAAAAAAAGAAATAAACACCAAAATTGCAATAGCAAAAAAGGAAAATATCTAAAGTTAAACTGAAACACAGGTCCTAATAAAGATGACATTGAAATTAGTAACTCTTTTAGAGAGAACTCATACAAAAGGATAACTTTCTTACCCATGTATGTCTGAAAGTGCTTTTACTTTGCTCGTACCTGAAGGAGAGCTTGGCTCAGTACAGTACTCTAGAGAAATAGAGAAATTCTCCCTCAGAAACACTGAAGATATTGTTCTCTTTTCTATTATATCCAGTATTGCCACTGAGAAGTCCAGGAACAATCTGATTCTTTTCTATCTATAGCTAATCTCGTCCTTTAACTTGGAAGCTCTTTAGAAAAGCAAAAACAAAAGCAAATCATCTTGCTATTTACTGTGAGAGATTTGAGCAGAACTCAAAGCCTACCAAATCCAGGAGAGCACTACTGTGTCCTCTCCATTACGTCTGACCCCAGAATGTCTATTTAATGTGGAAAATCGAACACCAAAAGTGTAAGCAAAATTAATCTTCAACCAATTCAGTTCGTATTCTTTAATGACTTCCTACCAGTGAAATTTGAGAACCTCATCTTTGTTTCATTCCTAAACAACAGAAAACGGCATTTTAGTTTTTATCCACCAGATGGCACCTGAGAAACGATAAACAACAGTAGAGAGACTGATTCTTAACAAAAGAACATATTTTCATCTTTTATGCATGAAAGTTAGAATGTTCTTCTTAGGATATACCAGCATTTAGGGTATGAAGGCACATACCAGTTAAAACCCAGGCAGGAAAATAAAAACATTCACTCCCATATTCGGATTCTCAAATACAGTCAACTGACATTCAGTCTCTCAAATAGATTTCACTTTCCCACATTTTATACTAAACCTAAGAGGTCTTTTTAGTGAAAACTGTTAGAATAGTTTTTAATACTACTAATTTCTATATGATATAAACAGTTAAAAAACTCAACTACTTATTTCAGAATGTAAACCAAAAGATTAGAGACTTGTAACTTTTTGAAGTTTACCAATAATCTTGTTCATCTTTGGTAACCTATTATTCCCTATTGTGTGTGACCAGACTCATTAAATGACCTACAAACCCTGCATTTTGTGGCCCTGTCCATCTTCCTGTTTCCCTCTTCTTCTAAACAGAAAATTAGAACGTATTCGGACACATATACAAAATGAGGACTAACTTTAGACAGAGTTACCAAATACGAGAGCAATTAACTGTCTTTTTTTTAACAACTATTTTTGTCCACTGGCCAAGTGGTATGTGGATAACAAAACCACTGGTCATTTATGAAGCTAATCCTAGCTGAATTTACACTTATATTTTTTTATCACCCTCATTCACTCACTCAGGAATCAAGCACAGATATGACACTAAATCCTTTCATAAGGTTTTCTTCCTTCCTGGGGAAACTACTGGGGTGTGTCAAGTAGGACGCTGCAATGCAATTACCACCTCTTAGCTGGGCGCAAGGGTGGAGCAGCTCTTCCAGCCAGGAAAGGGCTTGGATGGGGGCTTTCCCAAGCACTGCCACAGCATGGCACAGGGATCATGAATGGAATTATTCCATGAGTCATCCCGTAAGTATTAACCACATATTCAGCAGCTGTTTTACTGACTAATCATTAAGTGCCAGTTACACTGATTCAAGCTGGGGCTACAATGCCAAATGAGACATGTCTTTGCCCCTAAAATGCTTACGACCCTTTAGGGAAGACAGATTTTCAAGGAAAACCAACAAGTAACGTCTGGCATGGCCCACATAAATACGACATACAGTATATTATGGGAATACCCAGCCCAGTGTAAATTAGATTTGGGATCAGAGGTCCTCAAGACAGTTTTCTTAAAGAGGAGACAGCCAAGCTCAGTTTTCAAGGACAAAGAAAGGGCAAACAACTTTTTAGAAGAGAAAATAATCTGAGAGAGGGCACAGAGAAATGAGACACAACGGCTCATTTAGGGAACTAGAGGGCAGTTAACTAGAGGGCAGTTAACTAGAAGCCAGTTAACTAGAAGCCAGTTAATTCGTACTCTGCCGCTCTCACAGCCCAACCCTACCCAGTGAATAATTTCCTTTTTTTTTTTGCACATGAGAAAAAAAATAGAGATAATAGAAAAGTTTCAAAATGAGTGACAGTTAAAGGAAACACAGGTTTACAAATCAGCACAAGCTGCTATTACCAGTTATCGAGAGAAAATAATTGACTCTAGTGAGAATGTATTGCATCTGCAAGAGATGCTCTTGGAGTCTGGGTTGCAAGAAGCCTACAGGAAAAGCCGATGAGCTGCCACTTTCTAAGGAGATGCCGTCAGGAAAGCAACAGTGAGGAGACAGGCAGTGAGGGAGGCTGGAGTATGCCTGTGGCTGGCAACACGTAGAGTTAACGCTCCATCTCATGAGATGTGTCCAGTAAGACCAGAGAAGCTACTGCATCTCAAGGCAGCCAATCAGGGGACGGAAAAAGGAAGGAATTTATCTGTTAGCTCGTCCCCACTCCTCATTTTCCCACTGGTCATGCGTCTGCCCCGTGGAGCATTAACTACCCTGGCAAGGCATGACTCAGTCTCCCCAGGCATGGAGGGGAAGCTGAGGTCATACTGCTTCACTGAAGTGGGCATTTGTCATGTTACGTGGCTACTCATTACCTTTGGGCTCATTTTGTATTTGGAGAATGTACTAATTTAAGAGTCTGCTCTCCAGAGAAGTCATAAACTCTTTTGGCACCTTAGATTTGAGGATGTAGGGTCCAGATTCTGCCAATCAGACCCACCTAACCGAGAACTCGGGGAAGTGAGCACGGTACCTTACAGAATCCATGATGACAGGTAGACGGAGAAGCAGCACCTTCTAGAGACCGTGGCCTGCGGCCCTAGCAGCAGCCTTTAGTTTCTAGCACTGGGGGTGGGAGATGGCTGTCTGGACCTAGAGAGACAGGGATAGTGGGGTATCTTCTAGAGCCATCCTCCTAGGTAACTTGTGCATAGCTCCTGGTCTCAGAGCATCCATGGTTGATTCTCTTGTCCTCACTAAGATTCTGAGAACTACTTAAAACCTTTAACAAAAAAAAATTTTTTTTTTGCTTAAACTAACCAGAGTATGTGTTTTTTTTTTTTTAACTCTGGAACCTTGAAAGATTCATGTAGCCTAAAAATAAATTTGGAGTTGTCTTTAAATCATGATATACTTCTAATCTTAGATCTGCTCATTTATGTGAAACATGTCTCATTAATTTCAATTCCATATCCTATAACCGAAGAGTCTGAGGCATAGAAGGATCCTTTCACAGACATTTTATCACTTACCTTTGGCTTTGAGCAGATCTTCATATCATACCCACACTCATTTGAGGGAACTGAGTTTCTCCTGAAACAAACAAAAAAAACGTAATTTTTACTAGCTCAAATGTTTTTCTGTCAGTCATCCAATGAGCAGGGCTGAGAGGCCACTCTTGGGAAGTTTTATTTATGTGAGAGACAGGTGAAGGGCCTACAGGCTGTAACCTAATTTAGTCAAACACTTCTGGTACAAAAAAAAACAGTGGCCTAAAAATCAGTAATTTTACTGTAATATCTAGAGAAACCAGGTCACTATTTCCAGCCCTACGTTTGTCCCCTGGTCTCTCAGCATTTAACTATGTCATGAATTTCCTTTTGATAAGGTTTATTAACACACTTAAAGTAAGAATAAAAAATTTAAGGCAAAACCCACAGTGAAGATCCACAGTGAAAAACAAAAGCACTGGGACAAAATATCTTTGACCAGCATCATTAAAACAAGCCTGTCAAATGCCAGGAGTTTATCCAGGGGACTTGAGCAGTTCACTTTAGGGAAATAGTCAAATGGCCCATAATGCTGTCTCGATTCAAATTCAAGTTCACCAGATATTTCTCAACTGAGAGAGGTCCCAGTGAAGCAGTTGAGGGTTTATGGACTCGCTTGCGTGCGTGCATGCTAAGTCACTTCAGTCATGGCCAACTCTGTGGGGTGCTATGGACTGTAGCCCACCAGGCTCCTCTGTCCGTGGGATTTTCCAGGCAAGAACACTGGAGTGGATCGCTGTGCTCTCCTCCAGGGTGGACTCTTGAGTCAGACCTAAATTCAAACCTAGATTCTCCCATCGACCCACTAGCTGTGCAAACCCTGGACAAATTACTTAACTCTCTGTTTCCAGTCATTTTCCTTTGCATGTCTGGGTGGGTTGTTTGTGAGGTTTAAATTCAGTGATGGTTTAAACAAGGTTGTAGAGCCGTCTGCACCCTGGCAGAGCCCAGCAAGAGCCCCAGAGCCCCAGGCCCTGTTTTCCTACACACACGTGCTTCCCTTTAAACCTTTCTCAGAGGAGCACTCTGTGGAGAAAGCAAAATGTGTGGTTCCAGGAAAGACTGGCCTTTCTAAGCCACCAAATAGATGAAAAGCTTTTTTTATTTTATAAATTCCATTTAGAAAATGCCTTTTGTTACATGATTAGAGCAAATGCCCAATATTTAATTTGCTTCAGTAAAATCACGGGCCAATCCTTTTTCAGTTCATTAAAAATAAAATCCTACTAGAAGACACACTGCTCATCTGTCCCACTTTGAAATTCTCACTCGAACCTGTGTCTATTTCTTGCTAGAGTTAATATTTCTTAAGTCTGTTCAGACCAACATTCAATAATTTACATGAAGAATATTAAAGCTTGGTCAAGACTATAACATATTCAGATCATTTGCTTGACATTTAAAACTTCTGGATTTAAATATGGAATTGAATTTACTTGTTTTTTTTTATAACTGTCTAGTATGTAAGTTCTGTGGGTTTTCTTTTCTTTTGGATAATTGTCTGTCTCCCTTCACAAGTATATAAGTTTTATTCTAGAATCTCACCTGGTACATAGTAGGAACTTAATAAGTCACTGTTGAGTGAATTAATGAATGGTGAATGAACCAGTAAGCTTTTTGCCACACAACTGAAAAAATAGTTATCTGGGCTAGAAAATAAGATGTGTACTAGGCTAAGCTTCTTTCATCTAAATACACAGAATATCACATGTAGTTTTTTTTTTCATTAAATTACTTTAAACTCTTCCCTGTTTTTGATTTCTAAAGTTTATCTAGAACTTTTCACATGTATGAACTGTGCACATTTTACCTTATATGCAGATTTAAATACATTTTCAGTGACAATATCCACATACTATTGACAAATGAATTAGACACGTTTGTTCCTGAGAGACATTCCTGAAGAACAGATGCCTGCTTTCATGGTAGTCTTAGTTTGCCAGTATAGATAATTTAAGGGGCTGTTTAGATCTCACATTCTGTATGGAATATTTGTCTAATTTTGGTAATAGTGCAAAAGAACTTACGGTTGAGGTCTTTCCAAGAGTTAATGACATCATTTCTTCCATATGACAAATCCAGTTTTAGTTTTTGTGAGAATATGAGAGAACTACTCTGGCATATGTAGCTTCATAAATGGCATAGTGGTAAAGAATCTGCCTGTCAATGTAGGAGATGTAAGAGATGTGGGTTTGATACCTGGGTCAGGACGATCCTCTGGAGTAGGAAATGGCAACCCACTCCAGTATTCTTGCCAGGAAAACTCCATGGACAGAGGAGCCTACAGTTCAAGGGGTCACAGAGTCAAACATGACAGCGAATGAGCACACACTCTCACATACAACATGATTTTCCTTAATGGGCTTTTATACGTTAATCACTTTTCACTTTTTTTTTTAAACTGGAAATGGAACCATTAACCAAAAGTTCAAAAGTGTTTATAAGTGATTTTTGTTCTCTTCTGAAAGAGGGACTTGACTGACCTTTTGACCACGCTGCTAGAGGAAAAACTACCTGAAAGGAAAAAATTACCTGCAGACATTTTGGTGAACTCAGCACTGAGGGAAATTTCATTTGTCTGCTGGCCTTAAGGGCACTTTGATGAAGAGTAACAAGGAGGAATGGAATTGCTAGTTAAAACACACTTCCATAGACTTTTCGAGCAGGGAAGTCCAGCCTAAGCGGCAGGAAACAGGATGCGCCTATCCGAAGATCTTTTGGAAGCACATCCAGGAGAGCTCCGCCTGACACAGTCTCTGCCACGTTATACTAACAACACTCCAATGACACCTTGCTCTTTGACCCAAATTAATTTTCCCTAGAAAGTTCTTTTTTATCTTTTACAGTTCTTTACATCAGACTTTTGGTAAATTGTGAGGTAAAAACCTTGCCGCCTCATTGATTCTTCATCAAACAACTACTTACTAAGGACCAATCATGTACCAGGGAAATTCTAGGGTCTCACAGAGTTCATGTACTCATGGAGGAAGATGCTTATCAAACAAGCAAATAAGATAATTTCAGTCAGTAGTGAGCGCTCTGCACAGAGTGGAAGAGGAAGACGTAATGGAGGACGTGAGTGGGAGATCTCGAGAGAAAACGGGTTGGGGAAGTGCCCCCTGAGCTGAGATCCGCCACACAAGCGGGACGCGGCAGCCCCGTGGAGATGCGGGGACACGGCGTGCCAGGCAGGCGAGGGCGAGGGGAGCAGCACACAGCTCGGGCAGGACAGCCTGGCGCCTGCCGGGAGGAAAGGAGGCTGATGCCACGGATCCCAGTGAGCAGGAGGGAGGAGGGTGGCAAACTGAGGTCAGAGCAGTAGCAGGGCAGATCGAAGGATTCTGATTTTAGGTTAAAATGAGAAGTTGGTGAAAGATTTTAGTCAAAGGAGGGACATAATCTTCACAGTCTTCACAGATGGAGCGGCATGCTGTGTGACAAATGGTTCTGTGTTAGCTTTGGACTGATACCAATTCATCCAGGAGTTCTCCTGGGGTCAGTGAAAGGGCTGTTATTTTTATTTTCTGTTTTTGGCAAATCTTGATGAGTTTCTCTTTCTCCTTATTTTAGACTTGACCTCCAGAAGTAGCAGGGCCTTCTAGGTGATAACCTTTCCCATCCCCAGACGGCATGACCATCGTGATCTAGTAAAGGGGAAAAGCAGTCCACTGCCTCTTGCTTTCCTAGCAAACACATTTGTTTGTCTGACCTGGAAAAGCCATGCTGCAGCTCCGCCAGGACCCAGGGATTGTTGACAGGTCAGCTATACTCAATTAATCAGAGTGACTGCAGTTTCCTCTGAAAGTAGGAACTTTCCATCAGGCGTTCCATCAGGTTACTGTCCTCATGACACGGGCCTGTAACGTAGGCCTAAAACTTGGCCAACTGTACGGGTGTCCTTAGTGTGAGGCTTCAGAATGACGACTGAAGGATACACTACCTGAAGTCTGAACTGCACTAGGCCCTCAGTGGATGGGGCGAGACTGTGCTCCAAGACCTGTGTGTCAACTTTAACAGGAACAGTGACAACGACAGTCACCACTTCCTGAACACTGAGTTTTCACCAAGCATTCATCCAACTCAGGTGTTGGCAAACTTTTGTAAAGGACCAGACAGAAAACGTTCTCAGTTTGTGGGCCAGATGGTCTTGTTGCACGCGGAGCGCAATTCTGCTGCTGCAGTGAGAAGGCAGCCAGAGGTAACAGGGAAGGAACGGGTACGGCTGTCTTCCAGCGACACTGAATTTTCCCAAACAGGGGTGGGGCTGGATGAGATCCACAGGACACAGCTTGATGGCCCCTGATCTAGATGCCTTACTCGTATTAACTTACTTGATCTTCAAAGCACTCCGATTATACCCTTTAATTTACAGATGAACTGTGGCACAGACAGGTGGTGTAGAGGGCACAGCACATACCCCAGAGCTGAAGGTCACACCCACACAGCGTGACTCTGGGCACTGAACACAGAGTCAGCTCAAGTGTGGCATGACCAGGATCGCCCTGGGTTTAGCCATCTACAGACTCCATCAGCAAGTTTTACAGGTTATCTGGACTCTTTCTAAGAGGCCTACCTCATAGGACTGTCAGAGAACAAAATCTTGGGGAATGTAATGAACCAGACAGCACAATGCTTGTATCAGCACAGTGCTTTGGAGGACCTGTCAAGTCACTACACACTTCTGTGTCCTTTGGATGTGATATTTGAGGGATACCTGCAGTCTCTGGGCTATTGGGGGCACTTGTGCCTGGGTTATGTGTGAACATCTTGGCAGTTCATGGAAGAACTATAATATTAGCAGCCACATGGAACAACGACTGGTTCAAAATTGGGAAAGAAGTACATCAAGGCTGTATATTGTCACCCTGCTTATTTAACTTACATGCAGAGTACATCATGTGAAATGCCAGGCTGGATGAAGCACAAGCTAGAATCAAGATTGCTGGGAGAAATATCAATAATCTCAGATATGCAGATGACACCACCCTTATGGCAGAAAGTGAAGAGGAACTAAAGAGCCTCTTGATGAAGGTGAAAGAGGAGAGTGAAAAAGCTGGCTTAAAACTCAACATTCAAAAAACTAAGATCATGGCATCCAGTCCCATCACTTCATGGCAAATAGATGGGGAAACAATGGAAATAGTGACAGACTTTATTTTCTTGGGCTCCAAAATCACTGTGGATGGTGACTGTAGCCATGAAATTAAAAGATGCTTGCTCCTTAGAAGGAAAGCTATGACAAACCTAGACAGCATATTAAAAAGCAGAGACATTACTTTGCCGACAAAGGTCCATCTAGTCAAAGCTATGGTTATTTCCAGTAGTCATGTATGGATGTGAGAGTTGGGCCATAAAGAAGGCTGAATGCCAAAGAATTGATGCTTTTGAGCTGTGGTGTTGGAGAAGACTCTTGAGAGTCTCTTGGACTGCAAGGAGATCCAACCAGTCAATCCTAAAGGAAATCAATCCTGAATATTCACTGGAAGGACTGATGCTAAAGCTCCAATACTTTGGCCACCTGATACGAAGAGCTGACTCATTAGAAAAGACCCTGATGCTGGGAAAGATTGAAGGCAGAAGGAGAAGGGGATGACAGAGGATGAGTTGTATGGCATCACTAACTCAATGGACATGAATTTGAGCAAGTCCTGATAGATGGTGAAGGATAGGGAAGCCTGGTGTGCAGCAGTCCATGGAGTCGCGAACAGTCGGACTCAACTGAGCATCTGAACAACAACAAAGAGTTCTCCGGACTTCCCAGGTGGCTCAATGGTCAAGAACCTGCCTGCCAATGCAGGAGACACAGGTTTGACCCCTGGGTCTGGAAGATCCTCCAGAAGAGGAAATGGCAACCCCTTCCAGTGTTCTTGCTTGAAAAATTCCATGAACAGAGGAGCCTGGTGGGCTACAGTCCATGGGTTCGCAAAGAGTCGGACACAGATGAGCATACACACAAGATTTTTATACTTCTGTTTTTACCCCTACATATTCCTCTGATTATTGTGAGGATCAAATAAATGGGAAAGAAATACAGAGAATAGTGGAGAATAAAGAATTTTTGGGATAACAGAAATTCGGTAGCATAGACTATACATAGAGTGAGACATTTTATGCTTTATTTCTCTAAATATATGGATAAGCATGCTGGGGAACTCTCCTGGATTTTTAAGAGATTAATAAACATACCTGGGTTAAATACATGGGGAGGTTTCAAATACCCATCATCCAGTTTATTCTAACTGTATCATCTGCATAGCTAGTTCCATACCAACACCTGGAGTCTGACGGCGCTGGAACACACAGAGCTCATTCAGTTGCACCAGTATCATACACCCTTATGTGTGTGTGTGTGTGTTCAGCTCTATGGAACTTTATCCCACGTGTAGATGAATGTAACCACCACCACAATCAAGACACAGAACTGTGTCATCAACACCAGGCTGCCTCCTGCTACTCTTTTATAGCTATGCCCTCCCTGCTTAAACCGTGGCAACCACTAATCTGTTCTCCATAGTGCTAATGTTGCTACTTCAAGAATGTTACACAAATGGAGTCATACAGTATGTAATACCATATATTTTGAGACTGGCTCTTTAACTCAGCATAATTCCTGTTGTGTATATTAATAGTTCATCTTTTTATTGCTGAGAATGGATGGACCACAGTTTGCTTAACCTCTTAGGCACTGAAGGACAGCTGGGTTGCTTCCAGTTTGGGGTTATAATGAATACAGCTGCAGTGAATATTTGTGTACAAGTTTTACATAAACATATGCTTTCATTTCTCTGGGATAAATCCCCCAAAGGGCAATTGCTGGGTCATATGATAAGTACATGTTTAGTAGTAACGACTACCAAACTGTATTCTGGAGTAACTCTTACCACTTTACTCCTATTTGTTTTTAAAGCATACGTTAAGTAAGAAAACTCCTTTGTTATCTAATATTAACTACAGTATTTACTCTGTGATTCTTAAAATTACAGGGAAGCCTGGCATGCTGCAGGCCATGGGGTCACAAAGAGTCTGATATGACTTAGTGACTGAACAACAACACATTTTAAAAAACTTAATGAAGTCATTATTTTTCCACCTCATAAATTACAAACCTAACCTTAGATCTGTTTTTAACTTAAAATCCACCCAATGATGGAAGAGAATGTAATCCTCTTCTCTTCATGTCCCTATTACTGAACACATTTTATGCACTTGATCTTTCTTGATGTTTTCCTCTCTAATCTTATAAAAACAAGACAGTCTCTGTAAGACTCAGGAACATATTTTTCTCGTCTTTTTATAAGATAAGAATATAAAGCAAAATGAAAACAAAAGATTCTTCCAACGTCCTATAGTTTAAGAGCAGAAAATATAAGCTCTTACTGAGTTGACTCAAAAGTACATTTAAAAAAACACAGAGGAAGCTGATTTTTATTCCTTCTTTTCCTTTACATTTTCATGTAGGTAGACCAAAAGGTCAAATAGGAGAAACTTTTCTTTCTGAAAAAAAATCAAAAAGCGCTTAGAAGGAAACATAGTGTTCTATATATAAAGAACAAACAGAAACGAGGTCAGCCGAGGTGACACAATTTCACTGATTTCAGAAGAAAAGAGTTCATGATCTCAGCTGCCATATTTATGACTCAACCGACAAGTTTTTGTTGAGAATCCATGATATGCCAGACACCATGCTAGGTGTAGTAGGGAATTAGGAGTTTAAAAACATAGGATATTTTCCAACCACTTCCTGTCCAGCTGGCAGACGCACTGTCCCACATAAAGAGATGGGAGATAGAAACAAAACAGCATATACTTAATGATAGTAGCTGCACTTATACTGATTGTGGGCCAAACACTAGGCAGGCTGCTTTGCATGTTCCTCGCTACTCAATCCTCACAATAACCCCATGAGGTCACTGCCATCATCCCCATTTTACAGATGAGGAAACTGAGGCTTGGAGAGTCAGTTAAAGTATCACATGTCTCTTATAACAGTCTGCTTTTCCATGTTTACTAAAAACCAGACGGTTTTTGGTTATGTCCTCATGTACAACACTTTTCCTGTCCCAATGAGGAGTGAAGAAGTCCTCTCTCCACAAGTGTGTGGCCTGAGCTGGGCAGCAGCTATAGGGCACAGGTATGGCACAGAGACTCATTCATATCAGTTCAGTTTAGTCGCTCAGTCATGTCTGACTATTTGTGACTCCATGGACTGCAGCATGCCAGGATTCCCTGTCCATCAACAACTCCTGGATCCTGCTCAAACTCATGTCCATCAAGTCGGGGATGCCACCAAACCAACTCATCCTCTGATGTCCCTTTCTCCTCCTGCCTTCAATCTTTCCCAGAATCAGGGTCCTTTCCAATGAGTCAGTTCTTCACATCAGGTGGCCAAAGTAATGGAGTTTCAGCTTCAATATCAGTCCTTCCAATGAATATTCAGGACTGATTTCCTTTAGGATGGACTGGTTGGATCTCCTTGCAGTCCAAGGGACTCTCAAGAGTCTTCTCCAACACCATAGTTCAAAAGCATCAATTCTTCAGCAGTCAGCTTTCTTTATAGTCCAACTCTCACATCACACATGACTACTGGAAAAACCAGAGCTTTGACTAGACGGACCTTTGTGGACAAAGTAATATCTCTGCTTTTTAATATGCTGTCTAGGTTGATCATAGCTTTTCTTCCAAGGAGCAAGAGTCTTTTAATTTCATGGCTGCAGTCACCATCTGCAGTAATTTTGGAGCCCCCAAAAATAAAGTCTCTCATTGTTTCCACTGTTTCTCCATCTATTTGCCATGAAGTGATGGGACAGGATGCCATGATCTTAGTTTTCTGAATGTTGAGCTTTAAGCCAACTTTTTCACTCTCCTCTTTCACTTTCATCAAGAGGCTCTTTAGTTCTTCTTCACTTTCTGCCATAAAGGTGGTGTCATCTGCATATCTGAGGTTATTGATATTTCTCCTGGCAATCTTGATTCCAGCTTGTGCTTCATCCAGCCCAGCGTTTCTCATGATGTACTCTGCATATAAGTTAAACAAGCAGGGTGACAACATACAACCTTGATGTACTCCTTTCCCTATTTGGAACCAGTCTGTTGTTCCATGTCCAGTTCTAACTGTTGCTTCTTGACCTGCACACAGATTTCTCAGGAGACAGGAAAGGTGGCCTGGTATTCCCATCTCTTGAAGAATTTTCCACAGTTTGTGGTGATCCACACAGTCAAAGGCTTTGGCATAGTCAATAAAGCAGAAGTAGATGTTTTTCTGGAACTCTCTTGCTTTTTCGATGATCCAGCGGATGTTGGCAATTTGATCTCTGGTTTCCTCTGCCTTTTCTAAATCCAGCTTGAACATCTGGAAGTTCATGGTTCACATACTGTTGAAGCCTGGCTTGGAGAATTTTGAGCATTACTTTACTAGAGTGCAATTGTGTGGTAGTTTGAGCATTCTTTGGCATTTGGCTTTCTCTGGGATTGGAATGAAAACTGACCTCTTCCAGTCCTGCAGCCACTGCTGAGTTTTCCAAATTCGCTGGCATATTGAGTGCAGCACTTTCACAGCATCATCTTTCAGGATTTGAAATAGCTCAACTGGAATTCCATCATCTCCACTGTAGTGATGCTTCCTAAGGCCCACTTGACTTCACATTCCAGGATGTCTGATTCTAGGTGAGTGATCACACCATCATGGTTATCTGGGTCATTAAGATCTTTTTTGTATAGTTATTCTGTGTATTCTTGCCACCTCTTCTTAATATCTTCTGCTTCTGTTAGGTCCATACCATTTCTGTCCATTATTGACTGTCTTTGCATGAAATGTTCCCTTAGTATCACTAATTTTCTTGCAGAGATGTCTAGTCTTTCCCATTCTATTGTTTTCCTCTATTTCTCTGCATTGATCACTGAAGAAGACTTTCTTATCTTTCCTTGCTATTCTGTGAAACTCTGCATTCAAACATGTATATCTTTCCTTTTCTCCTTTGCCTTTTGCTTCTCTTCTCAGCTATTTGTAAGGCTTCCTCAGACAACCATTTTACCTTTTTGCATTTCTTTTCTTGGGGATGGTCTTGATCACTGCCTCCTGTACAATGTTATGAACCTCTGTCCATAGTTCTTCAGGCACTCTGTCTATCAGATCTAATCCCTTGAATCTGTTTGTCACTTCCACTGTATAATTGTAAGGGATTTGATTTAGGTCATACCTGAATGATCTAGTGATTTTCCCTACTTTCTTCAATTTAAGTCTGAATTTGGCAATAAGGAGTTCATGATCTGAGCCACAGTCAACTCCTGGTCTTGTTTTTGCTGACTCTATAGAGCATCTCCATCTTTGACTGCAAAGTATATAATCAATCTGATTTCACTGTTGACCATATGGGGATGTCCATGTGTAGAGTCTTCTCTTGTGTTCTTGGAAGAGGGTGTTTGCTATGACCAGTGCATTCTCTTGGCAAAGCTCTGTTAGCCTTTGCACTGCTTCCTTTTGCACTCTAAGACCAAATTTGCCTGTTACTCCAGATATCTCTTGACTTCCTAGTTTTATATTCCAGTCCCCTATAATGAAAAGGACATCTTTTTGGGGTGTTAGTTCTAGAAGGTCTTGTAGGTCTTCATAGAACCATTCAACTTCAGCTTCTTCAGCATTACTGGTTGGGGCATAGACTTGGATTACTGTGATATTGAATGATTTGCCTTGGAAATGAACAGAGATCATTCTGTCATTTTTGAGACTGTACCCATGTACTGCATTTTGGACTCTTTTGTTGACTATGATGGCTACTCCATTTCTTCTAAGGAATTCTTGCCCTGCAGTAGTAGATATAACGGTCATCTGAGTTAAATCTGCCCACTCATACATGGATATTCTGACATGTATATTCATCAACATACCGCTGTATACTGAACTCACCTGCGCTCCAGGAAGCTGGAGTTAGAGCCCAGATCTTTCCCATTCCAGACAACTCTTTCCTTTTTTAAATTTTTCCTGTGGCCATAGAACCCCCTTTTGAAACATTTTACACTGAGGAAAAGGAAAAACTAAGAATTGCTTTGGTTGAAGCACAGGTTTAGGGAGGGACTGGAGTCCCACCTGCCCTCACCAGCTTCCTCCCCAGGAGGCCTCTGAGGGGCTCACACTGACGGTGACCGTTCGAAGCCCTGCTGACTCCAGACTCTGAACACGAGAGGCGCGGACACTGCTGGCCGCAAGGAGGTGAGAGTCCCGAGGACAGACGCGGCAGCCCGCGAGCGGGTGAAGGGCTGGTGCCCCAAGGCCTGTGTCAGCAGCCCCTCACCTACTCGCTGATGCCAGGGTGTCACGGCTACAGCGTCGAGGATCAGAGGCAGGCACTTTTAAAGGGGTGAAAGTTTAAGCTACTGACAGTTATCTGCACTTAAACCTAACAAAGAACCAAAGGTTTATAATAGCCAGGAGGCAGAAGAAAATGCAGAGGAAGAAGAAAAAGGCTGTTCAAACTAGCAAGCCAGGGGTTAAAAAGAGAATTTCTTGACTTGACAGTGTTGCAGAGATCCAGCCCTGAGTGTGGAGTTTGTGGCCAGAAACCTTCCTGTCACCTGAAGAGGGTGAAATCCTGTAAAACAGCAGAGATAGCTCAAGGCACAGCGCAGCTGGATAAAGCAGTGCTTGGACGCTGGAAAGGGACTTTTACACAGAGAATAGAAGATGACTGTCCAGACTTCAGAAACTCGATACAAAACATGAGGTCACTGAGCTGCTCTTCAAAATGAGCAAATCTTTTAAAGTAGATTTTACTGCTTCCAAAATTATTTTGCGTTCTGTGGAGGCTTGCTTTCTTACTTTGGTACCATGTGGTTTTCTTTTGATTTCTTAGATGAAAAGAAAATGATAAATATATTCTACATTTACAACAACTCCCAAATTATACAGTTTCAAGAGACAGAACTTTCACCCTTGTGTTTCTGATGTAAGTCTTTGATACTCTGCCAGGATATGGTTTCGAGCCATCAATTCATCAGGATGATATAAAAATCTAACATTTTCTGCCCCCATGAGCCACAGTGCGAGACATTCAACGACAAAAAAACTGGCACGACAGATGATGTTTCACAGAGCCCACTGGCAGATTTCAAGGTCAGAGATTTCCAAAAGAGGAAAATTTCCTAGAGAGTTTCTATGTAAAGGTTCTTAGTAAGTCTTTTTCCTGTGACAACTGTGAATCACTCATCTTCCCTTTGTGCAGAGCTGAAAGATCAGAATGAGATGTCAGAGCCCAAATGCCTACCTCTTCAAATCCTTTCAATTAACAAGATTCATATTTTAAAAATAATAAAGCAACGCTAGAAAACAAGGACTGCCACTAACAGATGTTTTGAAAATTCCCTGAGAGACAGCAAGAAGTGGGCTGAGCGAGGACACTGTTGGAGAAGGCTGCTGCAGGCGAGGGTCTGTTCTGCCAAGTACCCCCGGGTCTTGTATCTGGAAGCTGCTGGGTTCCAGATACAGAGGCATGAGGCTCCCTCACTGTTGGGAGGAGATACTGGTACATGCTTCAATGATGACAATGCGGTGGGATGGGTCAACATTTTAATGAGCCCATTATACAGAGTGAAGTAAGCCAGAAAGATAAAGACCATTACAGTATACTAACATATATATATGGAATTTAGAAAGATGGTAACGATAACCCTATATGCAAAACAGAAAAAGAGACACAGATGTATAGAACAGACTTATGGACTCTGGGAGAAGGTGAGGGTGGGATGTTTCAAGAGAACAGCATTGAAACATGTATATTATCTAGGGTGAAACAGATCACCAGCCCAGGTTGGGTGCATTAGACAAGTGCTCGGGCCTGGTGCACTGGGAAGACCCAGGGGGATCGGGTGGAGAGGGAGGTGGGAGGGGGGACCGGGATGGGGGATACATGTAAATCCATGGCTAATTCATGTCAATGTATGACAAAAACCACTGCAATGTTGTAAAGTAATTAGCCTCCAACTAATAAAAATAAATGGAAAAAAAAAGAAGATAAAAAGTCTAAAACAAAACAAAACAAAAATGCCATGATTTTCAAACAAGAAATTTCATTTCTAGAGAATTTCCTTAGAAAAATACATATATATGTATGAATATACATATATATATATGTATATACATATATGAATCTTTGTATGAATATACAAAGATATTCATTATGGTAATGTTGGCATTATGATATATGCATGTAACAGATACACAACAGTGGAGAAAAAAGTGTGTACTGTCAGGTAAATATCATGTACAGTATGTATTATCATGTAAAGGGTTCCATGATATTGTGCTAAGTTTTTTTTTAATTTATAAGTTTTTAAAAAGTAAAACAACACATCAGCCTAATTCCACTTATGTTAAAATTTTCAATGACTATTTTTCTATCCATAGATCTATAAATATGTATGTGTATATTTACATAAATGGATATAAAATTTTCTGGAAGGGTATACATCAAACTGCTAGCCATGACTGTCTTCTTCTATATACTTCTATACACTTTAAACTCTTAAAACAAATTAGAATATATTTGTATATTATATAAATTTTTTAAACTTTAAAGTTTTGAGAACAGAGAGGAAACCAGGTATTTCAAATATCAAGGAACATATTTAATAAATTGCTAATTAGTAGTTCACTGGTCAAGTAAAGATACCACTCTGTGCTTATTCTGAGTCTCACAGCTTTTAGAGATTGGTGACAGATGTTACAGTGGGGGCGGGGGCTGTGGTGGCTCCTCACGAGGCCTCCGTGGGTGCTCCCCCGCTGGGAGGAGCCGGAAGCCCCTTGTCACTGCCGCATGGACACTGCCTGGGAGGGCGGGTGTCTCCTTGCCGTTGGTGACTGCCCTGATGCCAGCTGGTGCTGACCCTGCAGGGTGTGGAAGGCCAGGTCCCCCAGGTAGAAGTCTAGGCTCCCCACCCAACCTTCCCTGGGTGTCTGGCTGGAGGAGAGTGGTTATTATCTAAATGGTTATTATCTAAAGGGCATTTCTAAATGCCCTTTCCGGGTCCTTTGGTTACAGACAGCAGGCTTTTGCTAGGCTTTATCTGTGTCTGTATCCATTGGCTTTTCTGAGGGGCTAGCTTCTTTAGCTCAAAGTCAGGAATAAAGAAGGCAGAAGGAAAAACCCAGAGAATTAAATACCAAGTTGTTCCATGGAGTCCTCTGGCCGATGATGGTGTGCCTTCTCTCTCTACCTTTTGGAGTATTTTTATTTTTGTTTTATATAAAATGTGTAGGGTTATTAGTTGCACTTGGTGGGAGGAGTAAAGAAAAGTGTGTCTACTCTACTCCATCCTTTTAGAAGTGGAAGTCCACTTTTTCCTTTGAAAATGTTCTCTTAGTCTACAAAAAAAAAAATGCTTATCTGACAAGTAAAACAATAAAAACATATAAAGAAAACCTTAATAATATAAACTCTGGCACCATTATCCCCCTTTCCAAGATAACCAATATTCCTGACCCAGGGGGTATTCTTTTCATCTTTTTTCCATGTTAGTGCAAACATACATAAACAGAAGTACGCACTTTTATTTCTGTAAAAATGGTTTTCTACTTGTCAAAGACAAGCAAGCTTCTCATTGCATTGAAGTTTAGAAATTACTGCACTATTATTAAAACAGTGGAGGGGACATTAGCAAAGAGAACTGCTGTTCAAAACTACAGAAGATACTCTGTGCTTTAATCGTGTGGGAGAAAAACAAGAAAAGAAAAAGAGAAAGGAAGACAACATCGAGAGATTTTTCTACATTTGTGTATATATACATATACACATACATATATATCTGAAGTAATTAAAACAGGTGTAACTGACATACTCTTTTGCACTTGGAACCTGATCCAGGAGTGGACTAGGCTGCCACTCCAGGGGCTGCCCAGTGAGTGGACTACAGGAAAGAAGCCCATGAGTGTCTCTCTGTGAGTGCCCAGGGGCAACCAAGACCTGGTGTGACCAAATAAATAAATAAAAATTAATAATAATAATGATAAAAGAATACAGAGTCAAGACAAAAGATGGCAGCCTCCCTCCCCACCAGCACAGGTGATGGACATCTTGACACCTAAAGGGGACATGAAACTTCTCCCTTTCCTTAGAGACCATCTGTTCAGCGAAATGTCAACTGATCTTTAGAGTCCTGTGGCTTCAGGAAGTGAAGTAAAAGTCACTCAGTCATGTCCGACTCTTTGCAACCCCAAGGAAAATACAATCCATGAAATTCTCCAGGCCAGGATACTAGAGTGAGTAACCTTTCCCTTCTCCAGGAGTCTTCCCAACCCAGGGATCGAACCCAGGTCTCCTGCATTGCAGGTGGATTCTTCACCAACTGAGCTAGCAGCTTCAGGAAAGGAGGCCTATTTTCCAGAGCCCAGGTCTGAGGGGCTCACGTAACACTGCCAGCAGCCTCCTCTGGAGGTGCTCAGCTGCGGACAGGCTGGTCCTCTCCACTCTGAGTGACGGCAGCAGCGCCGGCTCTTCCCCCTTTATTTCCCCAGGTCACACGGCCCACTTAACGTCTGGCCAGGACAACAGGGCTTGGCTTGAGTGCACACTGTTGGTTAATCTTCCTGTTTACATAGTGGCTAAAGGCAGATTCTACAGCCCGTGTTCCAATCTTGGCTCCAAGCCTCGTGCACTGTGACCCTGAGCAAGTCACTGACCCTTCCTCCTCCTTGATTCACTTCTTTGTAAAATGGATATAATAAACGCATGGCCTGATGTAGGGATTAAGTAAATTAGAACAAGGCCAAAGGCACATGATAAGCACCCCTAAAGTATCAGCTGGTTATTTTTGTCTGGTTTTCCCAAACCCAGTGCTTCTCCCAAATGCACACAAAAACTGTGCTACATCGTGAAGATGCAGTAATGTTTTTCTGGAATTCTCTTGCTTTTTCTATGATCCAATAGATGTTGGCAATTTGATCTCTGGTTCCTCTGCCTTTTCTAAACCCAGCTTGAACATCTGGAAGTTCTCAGTTCACATACTGTTGAAGCCTAGCTTGGAGAATTTTGAGCATTACTTTGCTAGTGTGTAAGAGGTCACTTGACTCCTCTCAAAAAATGACTCAAGAAAGAGTAACACTGTTTTCAGTTTTGTATCTCTGGGTGTTGGATTTTTCTTTGATTTGATGATAGTTCCTCCTCCTTTAAATATAGCCAGGTTAATTGGGTGTACTGTTTGAAGCCAGGCTCAAAATAGGAGCAATTAAATTCATTAGACCTTTGAGGGATTAATTAAAGAAGTACACTTCTTTTTTTTCCCCAAGAAATGGTACAACAGCTTGAAACCTGATTCACAGCTATATGCCAATGTTCTCAACATTATGACATGATCTAGGCATTCAGTCTAACAGAACTATTTCTACCTCACCACTCTAGCAAAGGGACTTCTGCTGCTGAAGCAGGTATTTGTATGGATTTGAATAATGAACAGGAAAGCACCTGAAGAAACACAGGGTCCTGTAACAGAAATACTTCATTCCTTAGAAACAGCCAGCTGGGAACAGACCACAATAACCCCCTTGCCCCCAGTCCTACGCTGTGGGGAAGAACTGACAGCCACTCTCTACCGTGTATTTTCCACCTGCAACATGACAACATGGAAGAGGACACAGTGTTTATCATCACTTTTATCCTCAGATGATTTTTCTCAAGTACAGGAGATATTAATTAACATAACTATAACCCGAGGGTCCATTTTTGTCACTGAAAACAGAAACATCACTTCTGAATTTATCTGTACAATAACCTGAATCTTCACTGACCAACCACATTAATGGATAGTGTTCCTTTTATTTAATAAACACTGTTTGCTTTATTCTTTGATAACTTTTTCTTTTGTGTGTTTCTGTGCCCTTAAAGTTAGAAATTCCTCCATTTCTCTTCTCTCAAACCAAGACACAGTCCCTCAATCACGGGAAAATTCACTTTTTATTTGCAGTGTCAAGTCTAGGCCCTGATAACCACAAGGTATATCCTTATATACCTATAAGGATACCTATATACCTTATATCCCTATAAGGATTCTGGGGTGGAAATAGAAGAGCTGCCTGCCTCGCCCTGGTTGATCTTCTCCACCATGTTCTACATCTCATGCTGAAAAGCAGATTTTTATGATGGAATATGGTAAAAGAGAAACAGAAATAACTAATATCAGGTGGATAAATGAGCCCCAACCAGTGTGGTACATTTGAGGCAATATTTCTCAAAGGGTGGTCCATGCATCACCAACATCAGAAGAATCCCCAGGGAGCTTACTAAAAACGCATACTACTGGGCACCACCTGGTTTATTCATTCAAAAATGTTGTGGGTAGAGCCTGGGAATTTTGCACTTTTGACATGCTCCCTGAGTGATTCTAATGCTCACTAAAATTAAGGACTTTCCGATTTGCTGCAAGAGCTGCTTCTTCTAGACCCCAGACGATTGGCAAGTAGTATTCTCTTTCATTTAAAAATATTATATATACACACACATATACATACACAATGGAATATTACTCAGATATAGAAAAAGAATGAAATTTTGCTCTTTGCAACAACATGGATGGACCTGGAGGGTATTATGCTTAGTGAAATAAGTCAGATAAAGACAAATACTGTGTGATATCACATATGTGGAATTTAAAAAATAAAACAAACTAGAGAATATAAGAAAAGAGAAAAAGACTCACAAATACAAAGAAGAGACTAGTAGAGAGGGGGAGAGGGGAGGAGGGGAAAGATAGGGGTAGGTGATTAAGAGGTACAAAGTACTATGCATAAAATAAACAAGCTACAAGGGTATATTTGTGCAGCATAAGAAACATAGCCAGTGTTTTATAATAACTATAATATAACCTTTGAAAATTATGAGTCCCTATGTTGTACACCTGAAACTTACAGACTATTGTATATCAACTATGTGTAAGTGTGAAAGTGTTAGTTGCTCAATCATGTCCAACTCTTTGTGATCCCATGGACTGTAGCCCGCCAGCCTCCTCTGTCCTTGGGATTCTCCAGGCAAGAATACTGGAGTGGGTTGCCGTGCCCTTCTCCAGGGGATCTTCCCAACCTAGCAATCGAACCCAAGTCTCCTGCATTGCAGGCAGATTTTTCACCATCCGAGCCACCAGGGATAACTCAATATGAAAAAGAAGTGAACTCAATATAAAAAAGAAGTGGAACCAGAATACATATTGAATATTCTGTAAATTTAACTACCACACCCTGCACCCACTCCTGGTTCTGGGAGTTCTGTGGCTGCACAGAGTCCAGGAAATGGACAGATGATCATTAGCCAGAGAAACCTCACTGTGGCCTGGAGGTGGCACTGAGTCTCAGAGATGCCTCCTCATTCTGATGATGAGTCTACACTCACCATGTGTTGGTGATGTACAGAATGGCTTTTGTCTCATGTATGTGAGGAAGATGGACAGAGGACAAGACATGGTTTTTTTTCCATATGTCATTAAGACCATCATCATTAATGTCCTTTCAACAACTATATGAGCTACCATTTACTGACAATGTATACTAGGCTCTGCACAAGCGCTTTTCAGAATTTACTCTTCATAATGGCCCTATGAGGTAAGTGCTATTATTATATTTACTTCCCAGTTAAGCAGCAAAAACATGAAACTTGTGCACAACTCTCGAAGCTAGTCAGCCGCAGAGGCTGGAGCATCTGACTCCAAAGTCTGCTGGCATCCTTCACCCAGAGATGACGAAGTGAAGTTCAACTTATGTCATGATACTTGAGGGGAGGGCAGTGCTGCTACGCACTCGGAGAAAATTTTCTCTTTGTGTATGGTTAAACAACAGAAACAGGTAGCTCTTCCTATTGTACATTCTTAGCCCTTCTCTCCTTTCCCAGACAATCCCAAACCCCTTTTCTATATTCTTCCAAGACATTGAATGTCCATTTAAGACCAGACATTATCTTGTTGTAGATGAGACTTGTGCTGGGTTTTACATGGATATGGAAGAATTTATACTAACCGGTGTTATTTTTAACACACTCCAGTTAGTGAACACCTAACTGAGAGTGGACATGGATAATGATACAGAATAAGTTTCATTTCATCTATTAAGACTTCTCGGGGGGCAGAGGTCTTGAGGCACTAGCCTACTGTGTTCCCCCTTTGCCTGGCAAAGTAATAAAGCCACTCTTTCTTTCTCCTCCAAAAAAAGAGAAAAAGGGCCCAGGAACATTTGGTCCCTTATATTTGGAATATTTGGGCCTTTATATTTCTTATATAAGGGTCCAGGAACATTTGGCTCTCCACCAATATATTATACATATTGCAAATCTCACATTAAAAAATACTAGTCAAATACTTTAAGCAAGAAAAATTAAACTTGCCTGCTAAGGAAAAATATTTAAACTTTTATCCATATACCACCAAACAACTGTTGGGAGATAACTTCCCACAGGGTCTCTTGAATTTCTGCAAGTTTTATGTATAGAGGCACAAGCTGCTTCTGTTCTGAGACACCTTTTCAAGGATGTTTATACAAAGAACAATTTTGGAATACAGAGATCTTCTGCTTTTTTCTATCAATTACTGCAAGATATTAAATTTCTATGCTGATACATTAATTCACTTCTCTGTTTAGTTATGTCCATTTTTGTTTTGTGTAATTTGTATTATTAGCTGAATTCAAATTTAGAATTTGCTCTGTGTCTTTGGTGAAATGGCCCTTTATCATTTTGACATAGTCTTTTGTATTAATCTGAGTTCAATCAGTGGTTTAAACAGTAGATGCTTAATAACATTAACAGACAATAAAGAATTACTACACTCTGATAAGAGTGACTATAAAGTATAAGGAAATTCTAGATGGCATCCTTGTTTGAGAATTTGAGAGATTTGGAGATTATTTGAGAATTTGAGAGAATTCTCAAGAAAGGACAAACACAGGCGTTCAAACCCTGTGGGAGGCATAACTCGGGCCACTGTATGGTCGAGAGGGGCACTGGTTTTCCCAGCCTGGAGCTGGTCTGCAGTCGCTGGGCAAGCAGGAAGCAACGCTAAGGAGTGCAGGCAAGGGCACAGGACAGCAACTGGGGGTGGGGGTGTGCGGAGAGCGCGGGGCCTGGATGGGAGCCCCGAGGCGAGCTCTGGGTAGAGCAAGCGAGCGTGCCAGAGTTGGTAGCAGGCCTGGGAAGACCTGGTTTCCACACTGAGACGATCACAGGGAGGTTATCACCTCATTTCTGTGGATCCGAAAAGGCAACATAATTTTACCTTTTGGTAACTATTTTCTTTTCCTGGTGAAGGAAATAGCAATCCACTCCAGTATCCTTGCCTGGAGAATCCCATGGACAGAGGAGCCTGGCAGGCCATGGTCCACAGGGTCACAGAGAGTCGGACACGACTGAGGTGACTGAGCACAAGTACTTCCTTTTAGCACTTTAAAGATGCCATCACACTGCCTTCTGACCGCCACCGTCTCTCTTCTGCCACATCTTCCAACTGACCTAATTTGTCAGTCTTGTGATTCTTTTGAAGGGAGCGCCTATTTTTCTAACTTCCTTTTCCTCTTCTCCTTCCTCTCCCCCTTCCCTTTTTTCCCTTTCCCCTTCTCCTCCTTCTTTAAGGTATTCTCTTTGTCACCTTTAGCAGTGTTACAATGATGTGCCTCATTGTGGTATGCTCTGTATTTATCCCTTTAGGGTGGTGGTTCAGACGGCAAAGAATTAGCCTGCAGTGCAGCAGACCTGGTTCGATCTGTGGGTCGGGAAGGTTCCCTGGAGAAGGGCATGGCAACCCACTCCAGTATTCTTGCCTGGAGAATCGCATGGACAGAGAAGCCTGGTGGGCTACAATCCACGGGGTCGCAAAGAGCTGGACACGACTAAGCGACTAACACTAACCCTTTAGGGGCTTGGAGAACTGATTGAATTCGTGGCAAGGTGTTTTATTTTTTTTTTAATGACTTTTGAACGATTCTTGGCCATTATTTTTTCAAATATTATTTTTAGCCCATTTCTTCTTTTTTTCCCTAGAAGTCCCACTGCATTCATGTTAGATCTTTTTAGCATATTGCATCTGTCTTTTCATTATGTCTCATATGTTTAATCTGGCTTTTTAAAAAGGTATTAATATAGAGTTTGTGCCTGATAATTTCAATAAGTGGGTCACCTAAAGGTATCTTTCCACTTTCTATTTCTTTTCTTTTGGCCCTCCTTCTTGGTATCCCTGAAATTTTTTTGAAAAGGAAATGCTGGGTTTGAAAAATCATGGAGGCTTTGAAGAATCCCATCTATCTCCAGAGAAGGCTTTACACTATTCTCTGCGGCAGGTACTTTGTTAGGCTTTGGGAAAACAGATAAAATTTCTGCCTTCACGGAGTTTACATGCACTGGGGACAACAGACAATAACATGAAGAATCAGTAATAAAGTAAGCAGTGATGAAGACCATGAAGCGAGAGCAAAGGGGTAGAGGTTAAAGAGTGGTAAGTTTACACAGGGCGACCAGAAGGTGACATTCTAGCTAAGGTTACATAAAACGATGGGAGGGATGTGAAAACATTTATGGGAAGGGTGATCCAAGCACAGGGAAAAACAAATACACAGGCCCTGAGGCAGTGGAGTGGTTGACTTGTTAAAGCAACAGCCAGGAAGCCAGTGCAGTTGCAGTGGTCAGTGGGGAGCGTGGCAGAAGGTGCTGCCCCAGAAGGACGCAGAGGCTATCCACTAGAACCCCGAAACCCAGAGGAAGGACTCTGGATTTTACACTGTGTACAGGAGATAGTCACTGAAGGATCTTCAGGAAAGAGATGACGTGATCTTCTCTAGACTTTAAAAAGAACATTCTGCCTGATGCGTCTGGAATAGACTGCAGCAGGGCAAGAGAGTCAGCAGGGGGACGAGTTAGGGGGGCAGAATTGTAGGGTTCTATGGCCACCTGATACAAAGAGCTGACTCATCAGAAAAGAGCCTGATGCCGGGAAACATTGAGGGTCGGAGGAGAAAAGAGCGACAGAGGATGAGATGGTTGGATGGCATCACCGACTCAATGGGCATGAGTTTGAGCAAACTCTGGGAGACAGTGAAGGACAGGGAAGCCTGACATGCTGCAGTCCATGGGGCCACAAAGAGTCAGACAACACTGAGTGACTCAGCAACAACAAATACCAGAGCTGACGGCTGCTTGGTCTGGAGAAGAAGTGGTAGACGTCAGGAGAAGCAATTGGGTTTGGACACGTATTTTTCAAGATAGAGACAGCAGATTCCAATGATGGTTTTGATATAAATTCTACAGAAGTGGGTTTCCTGTCACTTGCACAGACCATCCAAAATACTCATATTTGCACCTGGCTATATTGCCTTTCTCTTGAAGAGAACCCATCACCAATTTATGAGATTCATTTCCACAAAACATGACTCTGTTCCTGGGGTCTGAGAGAAAAAGAAAGTAAAAAATGGTAGCTCTTAAGTTTGAGCCAGAGTGACAGGTGCAATGGTAGCCACATTTCTGAGCATGGTACCTGGGAAAAGGAGATACTTGGAGCAGATCTAAAAATTCTATTCTACACACAGTAAATAAAGTTCAAACTCCTCACACAGGCGTTCAAGACCTCATCCTACCCACAAAGGCTCTTTTCCCCTGCCAGTTAGGCTTGTGCTTGTGAGACGTCTCAGGTTAGGATGCCCTTTCCTGCTCTTCTTCTTTTTTGGTGGGGGGGGGGGGAGTTTTACTCATTCTGCAATGAAAGTTGCTTAGCCATGTCCAACTCTTTGTGACCCTATGGACTGTAGCCTGCCAGGCTCCTCTGTCCACGGAATTCTCCAGGCAAGAATACTACAGTGGGTAGCTATTCCCTTCCCCAGAGACTGAACCCATGTCTCCCACACTGCATGTGGATTCTTAACCTTCTGAGCCACCAGGGAAAGCTGCAAGGTTCAATATAAATAGAACTAAATAACAGATTTTCTGTAAGAGTTGACTTTCTCTTCCATGATCCAGGGATGGAAAATTAAAAGACCACAGCAGGTCCTGAGTAATCTTTAAATTCATTATGAATGTTTTAAACTGAATAAGCATTTTCTGTTTGCCTGGTCAACCTTACTGCTTTGGTCACAATCACTCATCTATATTTCTTGGCCATTGAGTTTATGAAGCATGACCTTTTAAAATCACTTCTATAGCTGTTGCACACTGGGTACTTTATAAATATTTAACAAATTAATGAAGACATAAGTGCAGTATTTCCATACATATACACTTGTCACCAGCAGTAATTTGGTCATAGAAAGTTCTACACAATTTCATAGTAATCTGTTTTCATTATTTTCATTTCTTGCCCTTTTTCTTTGTTGCTACATTTTTTTTTCTCTTATGAAAAATTTAACCCTGCAGGAATAGAATGCAAGGATAGAGGAAAAGACTATTATCCAAGCTGACTTTTTATTTTATTTGACCTGATTTCAAATTGCTCTTTCAGTTTATTTTGTGATGAAGCAAATATTTCACACTAATGCTGCCAGAATAAAAGGTAAACTTTACTTTTTCCTAGGCTAAGGCTATGTGAAACAGGGCAGTTGAATTTTAATTAAAAATGAAGGATTAAATAAATACTTAAAAAATGAAATATTTGAACAGTTTTTATTAATGAAATGCACTGCTAAGTCCAATCCTTAGGTCAGCCCTTAGGCAACAAGAATAAAGTGAATCCAGCCTTTATCAGAATAATGTTTTAAAACCTATTTGCACTTTACAAATACAAAAAGGCAGCAGAGTCCGCAGGCAGGGAAGCTTCCACAGAGAAAAGCTGAGGCGAACCCAGATGACTCACTGTCTGAGTTAACAGCTGTGATACATATCCTTGCCAGGTTGTTTTGTTCCCACTTCATCCCCAACTTCCCATCGTCTTTCTAATGAAAAATCAGCTTTGAAAAGTTGCCCACCAAATTGCCTTCAGTGAGTCAAAATTTCATAATGTAGCCCTGATTGATGAAATCCTCCACTGGATCTTGTTATATTACCCCGGAGAAGCAGTCAGTGGAGAGAGAAGGGGAAAAAAAGCACTGGAATATTAAGTGACATGACAGACTGTTCCTGCTCAGTATGTTATAAAATCAGAGTTAGGCTATGACAATAAAGCTTCAACTTTCTTCTCATTTCTCTGTTTAGAAATTCTCTCCAAAGAAGTGTTTTGAAGTAGCGAGATGAAAAGCATTATGCCAAACTGAAGGTATTCAACTCTTATGTGGTCTGTGCATACCGAAAAAGGATCTTTACTTTACATGCTTCATAGAAAAGACAGGAGGCTCCTTCTAACCCTAGATGCTGCATCTGGATCTCTGACCTGGGTTATGGCTGTGCCTTTCATAGTCTCTGGGCTTGCTGCTGCTCGGAGCCATGACCAAGGGCACAGAAGGCCCCCTCTGTCTCTGCCCCACAGTTCTGACACCGTCTGTAACTCTGTCAGAAGACTCACGGTTCTATACCCTTCTTCGGAGCTCTTATTCCAGGCACTGAAATTGAAGACAGATGTGTCAGAAGAATCTTTTCATTTACTTCATGGAAAAGGGCAAGGCAGGGACGAAGCTGAGCCTCCTGCAGAAGGGAGGGGCCTCTTCCCCCAGAAGCGCTGCCGTGTGGGGCAGAAAGGAGGCAACAGGAACGGTGCTTCTCCACAAGACTCACTCGGCTGTCCTCAGCAAGCAGAGACACGACCACAGCGACCAAAGCCCAGGGCGCCCACACAGTGCTGTCCAGGGGAAGACACCCGCCCTTCGCAGAGCAGACCTGGGGGTCCACGGACGGGGCGGGGTGAAGGTTCCTGCTAACACTGGGCCACTGGGAGGCTCCTCAACAGCAATTTCTGCATCTCTGAAGGGGATCCCTGGGTACTGAGGAGGGGTTTTCTCTCCTTCACACTCAGGATGCCATACTGCTCCTTCCTTCCCAAGGTGGAAAAAGAACCTCGCGTGTGTGTGCACATGTATGTATACACATTACATATATATACTCATATATTTTGAAATGTATAATGGATATTGGATACTGGATATATATTATATATGTTATATATATATGTTATATATATTATATATATAATATATATATATATATTATATATGTTATATATATTGAACACGATATGGATTGTACCTATATACTCTATGTGCACACATATATACATGTGTCTATGTGTGTGTACTTAGCAGTTCCCAGTTTGCATTCTTGTTCATGGCCAGAGAAATAATGAACCTCCTTTTCTTTAACAGACAATAGGGGGCTCAAATAAAACAAAGATGATGATTTACCAAGATCTAACTCAGCCTTTCTCAAGCAGAGTTCTATGAGAGAATTATTCTCTACTGCTCTAAAACATGCATTATATGTAATGAAAGAATTCTGTTCTATGCATACACAATGGTGCTAGTAATGAATTACCTCATCTCTATGCATACACAATGGTACTAGCTATATGTCATTTTCAGTACCACTCTTGGGAGAATTTAGAAATTGTTACATAATCTTCTGTGTCCTGTCCTCCACCAAAAGTCTTGGTCCTGCCTTTCTCTGCTTAGAGGGTAGAAAAAGCAAGCAGTAGGAGTGGAAAGATGCAAAAGAAAGAACCATCCCTCTGCACTGCTGAAGCTGACTTGGCAATTTCCTCCTCTCTCTTCTGCCTCCGCCCTCCCCCATCCAAGGGGTGGGAAGGCATTTGCTCAGACAGGGAGGCAGCAGAATGGAGGTGCCTTTGCAACATCTGCAAGCACGTTTTGGATGCATTTCAACCTGGCTGAAAGTGAAGTGTATCAGACTCACTCACTTAGGGAGAGACTTAAAGCCATTCATCGCTATATAAATATAGCAATATACCATGTACTTCACTTTATAACATGTGCAAATGCTGCCTATGTAATCAAAACAATCTAATGACAAAGATCTGAAGAACTGCTTTAAAGTCTGATACACTATTGATGCTTCAAGGGAAGAATGTTCTCTCCACTTATGCCCCTGACTCTCAGCAGCCCTGTCTCGTCTGACTGGTGGCTGACGTCATGTTTGTCACTAGTAAAGAACTCATTCCTTCAACGTGGATTATGCAGCTACTGTGCCAGGCACTAGGGACCAAACCGACAGTATAAATAATGGTAGCTTAAAAATAATTATGCTAATAATAGAACATACACAGCTGTGGATTACCTCCCTAGAATTCATTTTGCCTCCTCCAACAATAGCTCCTGACTCCCACTGCAGATCTGCCCCCTCCCCAGTGAGCTCCCTTCCCTTGGTTCTAAGGACAGAATGCATGATGAAGCGTAAGCCACTGAATATACTGCATATCCCTCTGTCCACAACGATTCCTCTGTCACAATGAGCACGTGACCTAAACTGGTCCAACTGGAACACATTTCCAGACTCATTCAGAAACTACTGTAAAAGATCTCTTTGGAGCTGGACTTGAACCTGAGAAAATGTAAGCTAGAGCTGCCCTAGCAATCTTGTCACTATTTAGCCTGGAGCTAAACAGTGTCTGAGGATAAAGTCAGAATCAGTTCACTTCAGTTCAGTTCAGTCGCTCAGTCGTGTCTGACTCTTTGCGACCCCATGAATCACACCACGCCAGGCGTTCCTGTCCATCACAAACTCTCGGAGTTTACTCAAACTCATGCCCATCGAGTCACTGATGCCATCCAGCCATCTCATCCTCTGTCGTCCCCTTCTCCTCCTGCCCCCAAACCCTCCAAGCATCAGGGTCTTTTCCAATGAGTCAACTCTTCGCATGAGGTGGCCAAAGTATAGGAGTTTCAGCTTCAGCATCAGTCCTTTCAGTGAACACCCATGACTGATCTCCTTTAGGATGGACTGGTTGGATCTCCTTGCAGTCCAAGGGACTCTCAAGAGTCTTCTCCAACACCACCTTTCAAAAGCATCAATTTTTCGGGCGCTCAGCTTTCTTCACAGTCCAACTCTCACATCCATACATGACCACTGGAAAAACCATAGCCTTGACCAGATGGACCTTTGTTGGCAAAGTAATGTCTCTGCTTTTTAATATGCTATCTAGGTTGGTCATAACTTTCCTTCCAAGGAGTAAGCATCTTTTAATTTCATGGCTGCAATCACCATCTGCAGTGATTTTGGAGCCCAAAAAAATAAAGTCTGACACTGCTTCCACTGTCTCCCCATTTATTTCCCATAAGGTGATGGGACCAGATGCCATGATCTTAGTTTTCTGAATGTTGAGCTTTAAGCCAATTTTTTCACTCTCCTCTTTCACTTTCATCAAGAGGCTTTTCAGTTCCTCTTCACTTTCTGCCATAAGGGTGGTGTCATCTGCATGTCTGAGGTTATTGATATTTCTCCTGGCAATCTTAATTCCAGCTTGTGCTTCTTCCAGCCCAGCGTTTCTCATGATGTACTCTGCATATAAGTTAAATAAGCAGGGTGACAATATACAGCCTTGACATACTCCTTTTCCTATTTGGAACCAGTCTGTTGTTCCATGTCCAGTTCTAACTATTGCTTCCTGACCTGCATACAGGTTTCTCAAGAGGCAGGTCAGGTGGTCTGGTATTCCCATCTCCTTCAGAATTTTCTACAGTTTATTGTGATCCACACAGTCGAAGGCTTTGGCGTAGTCAATAAAGCAGAAATAGATGTTTTTCTGGAACTCTCTTGCTTTTTTGATGATCCAGCGGATGTTGGCAATTTGATCTCTGGTTCCTCTGCCTTTTCTAAATCCAGCTTGAACATCTGGAAGTTCACAGTTCACATATTGCTGAAGCCTGGCTTGGAGAATTTTGAGCATTACTTTACTAGTGTGTGAGATGAGTGCAATTGTGCGGTAGTTTGAGCATTCTTTGGGATTGCCTTTCTTAGGGACTGGAATGAAAACAGACCTTTTCCAGTCCTGTGGCCACTGCTGAGTTTTCCAAATTTACTAGCATATTGAGTGCAGCACTTTCACAGCATCATCTTTCAGGATTTGAAATAGCTCAACTGGAATTCCATCACATCCACTAGCTTTGTTCGTAGTGATTGTTTCTAAGGGCCACTTGACTTCACATTCCAGGATGTCTGGCTCTAGGTGAGTGATCACACCATTGTGATTATCTGGGTCATGAATATCTGTTTTGTACAGTTCTGTGTTTTCTTGCCACCTCTTCTTAATATCTTCTGCTTCTGTTAGGTCCATACCATTTCTGTCCTTAATTGAGCCCATTTTTGCATGAAATGTTCCCTTGGTATCTCTAATTTTCTTGAAGAGATCTCTAGTCTTTCCCATTCTGTTGTTTTCCTCTATTTCTTTGCATTGATCACTGAGAAAGGCTTTTTTATCTCTCCTGGCTATGGCTATTCTTTGGAACTCTGCATTCAAATGGGAATATCTTTCCTTTTCTCCTTTGCTTTTTGCTTCTCTTCTTTTCACAGCTATTTGTAAGACCTCCTCAGACAACCATTTTGCCTTTTTGCATTTCTTTTCCATGGGGATGGTCTTGATCCCTGTCTCCTGTACAGTGTCACAAACCTCCGTCCATAGTTCATCAGGCACTCTGTCTATCAGATCTAGTCCCTTAAATCTATTTCTCACTTCCACTGTATATTCATAAGGGATTTGATTTAGGTCATACCTGAATGGTCTAGTGGTTATCCCTACTCTCTTCAGTTTAAGTCTGAATTTGGCAATAATTCACAGGGCTGAGAGGAGCTACTCCATGTTCAAGGTCAGGAGGGGTGGCCGTGAGAAGATACCCCTCGTCCAAGGTAAGGAGCAGCGGCTGTGCTTTGCTGGAGCAGCCGTGAAGAGATACCCCATGTCCAAGGTAAGAGAAACCCAAGTAAGACGGTTAGGTGTTGTGAGAGGGCATCAGAGGGCAGACACACTAAAACCATAATCACAGAAAACTAGCCAATCTGATCACACGGACCACAGCCTTGTCTAACTCACTGAAACTAAGCCATGCCGTGTGGGGCCACCCAAGACGGTCGGGTCATGGTGGAGAGGTCTGACAGAATGTGGTCCACTGGAGAAGGGAATGGCAAACCACTTCAGTATTCTTTCCTTGAGAACCCCATGAACAGTATGAGAAGGCAAAATCATAGGATACTGAAAGAGGAACTCCCCAGGTCGGTAGGTCCCCGATATGCTACTGGAGATCAGTGGAGAAATAACTCCAGAAAGAAGGAAGGGATGGAGCCAAAGCAAAAACAATACCCAGTTGTGGATGGGACTGGTGATAGAAGCAAGGTCCAATGCTTACTGCATAGGAACCTGGAATGTTATGTCCGTGAATCAAGGCAAATTGGAAGTGGTCAAACAGGAGATGGCAAGAGTGAATGTTGACATTCTAGGAATCAGCAAACTAAAATGGACTGGAATGGGTGAATTTAACTCAGATGACCATTATATCTACTACTGTGGGCAGGAATCCCTTAGAAGAAATGGAGTAGCCATCACAGTCAACAAAAGAGTCTGAAATGCAGTACTTGGATGCAGTCTCAAAAACAACAGAATGATCTGTTCGTTTCCAAGGCAAACCATTCAATATCATGGTAATCCAAGTCTGTGCCCCAACCAGTAATGCTGAAGAAGCTGAAGTTGAGCGGTTCTATGAAGATCTACAAGATCTTTTAGAACTAACACCCAAAAAAATGTCCTTTTCATTACAGGGGACTGGAATGCAAAAGTAGGAAGTCAAGAAACACCTGGAGTAACAGGCAAATTTGGCCTTGGAGTACGGAATGAAGCAGGGCAAAGGCTAACAGAATTTTGCCAAGAGAACACACTGGTCATAGCAAACACCCTCTTCCAACAACACAAGAGAAGACTCTACACATGGATATCACCAGATGGCCAACACCAAAATCAGATTGATTATATTCTTTGCAGCCAAAGATGGAGAAGCTCTATACAGTCAGCAAAAACAAGACTGGGAACTGACTGTGGCTCAGATCATGAACTCCTTATTGCCAAATTCAGACTTAAAAGTCAGAATAGTAGGTAGCAAAGTAAAGAAACAGACAGAAACTGAGTCCTTAAATCCAGCCTTGTCTGAAATCAGCACAGCCCCTGGGCCTCTGACCTTCCTGCGCAAATAAATGTACTTTATTAGTACTAAATGTACTTAGTCACTCAGTTGTGTCTGACTCTGCAACCCCATGGACTGTGGCCCACCAGGCTCCTCTGTCCATGGGGATTCTCCAGGCAAGAATACTGGAGTGGGTTGCCATGCCTGCCTCCAGGGGATCTTCCTGACCCAGGATTGAACCCAGGTCTCCCACATTACAGGCAGATTCTTTACTGTCTGAGCTACCAGGGAAGCCCAAGAATACTGGAGTGGGTAGCCTATCCCTTCTCCAGGGGATCTTCCTGACCCAGGAATTGAACCAGGGTCTCCTGCATTGCAGGCAGATTCTTCACCAGCTGAGCTACCAGGGAAGCCATAAGCCAAATTAAGTTTGGTCCTATGTCACTTGAAACTAAGAAACAACTAACTCATACAAAGGATAGTGCTGATAATAATGTAAAGGCAAAGATAATAGGGAGAACAACAGACTGGTTCAAAATTGGGAAAGGAGTACATCAAGGCTATATATTGTCACTCTGCTTATTTAACTTATATGCAGAGTACATCATGTGAAATGCCAGGCTGGATGAAGCACAAGCTGGAATCAAGATTGCCAGGAGAAATATCAATAACCTCAGATATGCAGATGACACCACCCTTATGGCAGAAAGTGAAGAGGAACTAAAGAGCCTCTTGATAAAGGTGAAAGAGGAGAGTGAAAAAGCTGGCTTAAAACTCAGCATTCAAAAAACTAAGATCATGGCATCTGGTCCCATCACTTCATGGCAAATAGATGGAGAAACAATGGAAACAGTGACAGACTTTATTTTCTTGGGCTCCAAAATCACTGCAGATGGTGACTGCAGCCATGAAATTAAAAGACATTTGCTCCTTGGAAGGAAAGCTATGACCAACCTAGACAGTGCATTTAAAAGCAGAGACATTACTTTGCTGACAAAGTTTCGTATAGTCAAAGCTATGTTTTTTCCAATAGTCATGTATGAATGTAAGAGTTGGACCATAAACCACACTGAGCACTGAAGAACTGATGTTTTCAAACTGTGCTGCTAGCGAAGACTCTTGAGAGTCCCTTGCAAGGGGATCAAAGCAGTCAATCCTAAAGGAAATCAACCCTGAATATTCATTGGAAGGACTGGTGCTGAAGCTGAAGCTCTAATACTTTGGCCACCTGATGCATAGCTCTGACTCACTGGAAAAGGCCCTGATGCTGAGAGAGACTAAAGGCAGGAGAAAAGGATGACAGAGGATGAGATGGTTGGATGGCATCACTGACTCGATGGACATGAGTTTAAGCAAGCTCCAGGAGTTGGTGATGGACAGGGAAGCCTGGCGTGCTGCAGTTCATGGGGTCATGAAGAGCTGGACATGACTGAGCAACTGAACAACAACAATGGGAAGAAGACCATGAAACTTTATGTGAAGGAGGAGCATAATATTCGAACTTAAGACTCTACGGACCTGATAGGAACCTTGTTATATATAATCTTGACAGAAGCAAAGCAGAAATTAGTGAACCAAGATCCAGGGAAACACCACTGAGAACTTTTGGCTCATTCTGTTAATCAAATGGAAAGAACCTTAGTCCCAATGAGGTCTATGAAATAGAAACTACACATCAGACCTTAATGCTCCAGAACAGCAGGACACTTTCCTAGTCAAGCTTGGAAAAGCCCCAGGATGAATAAACTATTATTTTTTTAAAGCTAGACTCAGAAGCTTTGTGCAACCATGAGTGGTATTTCTGTTGTTTTTAAGTCACTAAGTCATGTCTGACTCTTTCCAATCCCATGGACTGCAGCACGCCAGGCTTCCCTGTCCTTCACTATCTCCCAGAGTTTGCTCAAACTCATGTCCATTGAGTCGGTGATGCCATCCAACCATCTCATCCTCTGTCACCCCCTTCTCCTCCTGCCTTCAATCTTTCCCAGCATCAGGGTCTTTTCCAATGAGTTGGCTCTTCACATCAGGTGGCCAAAGTATTGGAACTTCAGCTTCAGCATCAGTCCTTCCAATGAATATTCAGGACTGATTTCCTTTAGGATTGACTGGTTTGATCTCCTTGCAGTCCAAGGGACTCAAGAGTCGTGTACAGGAGCACAATTCAAAAACATCAATTCTTTGGCACTCAGCTTTCTTTATGATCCAACTCTCATATCCACACATGACTACTAGAAGAACCATAGCTTTGACTGTATGAACCTTTATTTCTGTTAGGTACTTGCTACTAAGCATGTATGTTGCCCTAAGCAATGATGTCAAAATAGTAAATCGGAAAAACTATCTGTAAGAGTCAGACGTATTAGAGATCAGAGACAATGAACGCTTTATTATATATCCCTGAAGCACAGCCATAAGGAGAGACTGCTTAGCATGAAGGTAAACAGACTACTATCTGGGCAGCATTATGGTAAATCAAGTTGTGTTTAGACACATTCTCAGCTTCTGCCCATCAGAGTGAAATCAGAAGTGCTGTCCCTCTGCCTTAACGGCACACTCATGTATCAGGCACCCTAGGAAAATGCTTGCCACTCAGCAGTTTGTTTACCATCTCTTTCATTTACTTTTTGTTTAAACACTCAATTCCAAAGCTTTACTAGCTAGAAGACTACTGACCAATTTCTTCACCTGATAGATTTTCCCAAGTAATGAAACGAGTCAATAACTGGAAGAGTGCTTTTCTGTTAAATTCTGAAACTCTAAAAGGTCTCCAAATTACACCATATTATTGGCCATGAAATAAAGAGCAGTACCTCATGTGAAATGGACAGGGGGGCTCTCTCCACTGGGAAGTTAATACTTTCTTTAAAGACGACACTACTGCATATTTTCTGTGTTATTCACAGCTACTATTACCCCCTGGTGGCTCAGACAGTAAACAATCCACCTGCAATGTGGAAGACCTAGGCTTGACCCCTGGGTTGGGAAGATTCCCTGGAGGAGGGCATGGCAACCCACTCCAGTGTTCTTGTCTGGAGAATCCCCATGGACAGAGGAGCCTGGCAGGCTACAGTCCATGCGGTCACAAAGAGGTGGATATGACTGAGCGACTAAGCACAGCACAGTATTACCCCTTAAGAAAGGGTGCTTTACCTTTTAAAAACCACACTGTTGACACAAACAGCTCATGCACCTCAATATCAAAGAAACATAACCCAATTAAAAATGGGCAGAAGACCTAAACAGGTACTTTTGCAAAGAAGACACACAGATGGCCAACAAGATTCTCAACATTACTGGTTGCGCATGGACAGTCATTCAGTCATGTCTGACTCTTATGCATCCCCATGGACTGTAGTCTGCCAGGCTCCTCTAAAGAGTTGGACATGACTTGTGACTAAAAGCAACAGCAAATGTATAACTGAGTCACGTTCCTGTAGACTTAAGACATCATAGATCAACTATACATCAATGAAAAAAAAAAAAAACATACTGCTGACTGTTTTCCAGATTATTCTCTGGACAGTAACTATTCCCTTGCATGTAGCATGACAGACTGCACTTTCTAAAGATGACCACAAAAATATCCCCAGCCATAGCATCCTGACCTTGCCAGCCTCACTTTAAGAACTAGAGTTCATGGGAAAGGAAACAGTCACACAAGTCCAAGAAACCCAGAGTCCCAAACAGGATAAACCCAAGGTGAAACACCCCAAGACACATATTAGTCAAATTAACAAAGATCAAACACAAAGAACAAATATTAAAAGCAGCAAGGGAGAAACAACAAATAACACACAAGGGGATTCCCATAAGGATAACAGCTGATCTTTCAATAGAAACTCTTCAGGCCAGAAGGGAATGGCAAGACATACTTAAAGTAATGAAAGAGAATAACCTACAACCCAGATTACTGTACCCAGCAAGGATCTCATTCAGATATGAAGGAGAATTCAAAAGCTTTACAGACAAGCAAAAGCTGAGAGAATTCAGCACCACCAAACCAGCTCTTCAACAAATGCTAAAGGATCTTCTCTAGACAGGAAATGCAGAAAGGTTGTATAAACGTGAACCCAAAACAACAAAGTAAATGACAACGGGACCATTCTTATCAATAATTACCTTAAATGTAAATGGGTTGAATGCCCCAACCAAAAGACAAAGACTGGCTGAATGGATACAAAAACAAGACCCCTATATATGTTGTCTACAAGAGACCCACCTCAAAACAAAGGACACATACAGACTGAAAGTGAAGGGCTGGAAAAAATACTTCACGCAAACGGAGACCAAAAGAAAGCAGGAGTCACAATACTCATATCAGATAAAATAGACTTTAAAATAAAGGCTGTGAAAAGAGACAAAGAAAGACATTACATAATGATCAAAGGATCAATCCAAGAAGAAGATATAACAATTATAAATATATATGCACCCAACACAGGAGCACCACAATATGTAAGGAAAATGCTAACAAGTATGAAAGGGGAAATTAAAAATAACACAATAATAGCGGGAGACTTTAATATCCCACTCACACCTATGGATAGATCAACTAAACAGAAAATTAACAAGGAAACACAAACTTTAAAGGACACAATGGACCAGCTAGACCTAATTGATATCTATAGGACATTTCACCCCAAAACAATCAATTTCACCTTTTTCTCAAGTGCACACGGAACCTTCTCCAGAATAGATCACATCCTGGGCCATAAATCTAGCCTTGGGAAATTCAAAAAAACTGAAATCATTCCAGTCATCTTTTCTGACCACAATGCAGTAAGATTAGATCTCAATTACAGGAAAAAAACTATTAACGAAATTCAAACATATGGAGGCTAAATAACACGCTTCTGAATAACCAACAAATCATAGAAGAAATCAAAAAAGAAATCAAAATATGCATAGAAATGAATAAAAATGAAAACACAACAACCCCAAATCTATGGGACACTGTAAAAGCAGTGCTAAGGGGAAGGTTCATAGCAATACAGGCTTACCTCAAGAAACAAGAAAAAAGTCAAATAAATAACCTAACTCTACATCTAAAGCAACTAGACAAGGAAAAAATGAAGAACCCCAGTGTTAGCAGAAGGAAAGAAATCTTAAAAATTAGGGCAGAAATAAATGCAAAAGAAACAAAAGAGACCATAGCAAAAATCAACAAAGCTAAAAGCTGGGTTTTTTTAAAAGATAAATAAAACTGACAAACCGTTAGCCAGACTCATCAAGAAACAAAAGGAGAAGAATCAAATCAACAAAGTTAGAAATGAAAATGGGAGAGATCACAACAGACAACACTGAAATACAAAGGATCATGAAGAGACTACTACCAGCAGCTCTATGCCAATAAAATGGACAACTTGGAAGAAATGGACAAATTCTTAGAAAAGTATAACTTTTCAAAACTGAACCAGGAAGAAACAGAAGATCTTAACAGACCCATCACAAGCAAGGAAATCGAAACTGTAATCAGAAATCTTCCAGCAAACAAAAGCCCAGGACCAGATGGCTTCACAGCTGAATTCTACCAAAAATTTAGAGAAGAGCTAACACCCACCTTACTCAAATTCTTCCAGAAAATTGCAAAAGAAGGTAAACTTCCAAACTCATTCTATGAGGCCACGATCACCCTAATACCAAAACTAGACAAACATGCCACAAAAAGAGAAAACTACAGGCCAATATCACTGATGAACATAGATGCAAAAATCCTTAACAAAATTCTAGCAAACAAAATCCAACAACATATTAAAAAGATCATCTGTGGGAGAAGGCGAGGGTGGGATGTTCCAAGAGAACAGCATCAAAACATGTATATTATCTAGGGTGAAACAGATCACCAGCCCAGGTTGGATGCATGAGACAAGTGCTCTGGCCTGGTGCACTGGGAAGACCCAGAGGGATCGGGTGGAGAGGGAGGTGGGAGGGGGGACCAGGATGGGGAATACATGTAAATCCATGGCTAATTCATTTCAATGTATGACAAAAACCACTGCAATGTTGTAAAGTAATTAGCCTCCAACTAATAAAAATAAATGGAAAAAAAAAAATAAAATGATGGGACAATAAAAAAAAAAAAGATCATACATCATGACCAAGTGGGCTTTATCCCAGGAATGCAAGGATTCTTTAATATCTGCAAATCAATCAATGTAATACACCACATTAACAAATTGAAAGATAAAAACCATATGATTATCTCAGTAAATGCAGAAAAAGCCTTTGACAAAATTCAACATCCATTTATGATAAAAACTCTCCAGAAAGCAGGAATAGAAGGAACATACCTCAACATAATAAAAGCTATATATGACAAACCCACAGCAAACATTATCCTCAATGGTAAAAAATTGAAAGCATTTCCCCTAAAATCAGGAACAAGACAAGGGTGCCCACTCTCACCACTACTATTCAACATAGTTTTGGAAGTGTTGGCCACAGCAATCAGAGCAGAAAAAGAAATAAAAGGAATCCAGATTGGAAAAGAAGAAGTAAAACTCTCATTGTTTGCAGATGGCATGATCCTCTACATAGAAAACCCTAAAGACTCTACCAGAAAATTACTAGAGCTAGTCAATGAATATAGTAAAGTTGCAGGATATAAAATTAACACACAGAAATCCCTTGCATTCCTATACACTAACAATGAGAAAACAGAAAGAGAAATTAAGGAAACAATACCATTCACCATTGCAACAAAAAGAATAAAATACTTAGGAGTATATCTACCTAAAGAAACAAAAGACCTATATATAGAAAACTATAAAACACTGATGAAAGAAATCAAAGAGGACACAAATAGATGGAGAAATATACCGTGTTCATGAATTGGAAGAATCAATATAGTGAAAATGAGTATACTACCCAAAGCAATCTATAGATTCAATGCAATCCCTATCAAGCTACCAACGATATTTTTCAGAGAACTAGAACAAATAATTTCACAATTTGTATGGAAATACAAAAAACCTCGAATAGCCAAAGCAACAGTATGGTACTGCCACAAAGACAGACATATAGATCAATGGAACAAAATAGAAAGCCCAGAGATAAATCCACATACCTATGGACACCTTATCTTTGACAAAGGAAGCAAGAATGTACAATGGAGAAAAGACAATCTCTTTAACAAGTGGTTCTGGGAAAACTGGTCAACCACCTGTAAAAGAATGAAACTAGAACACTTTCTAACACCGTACACAAAAATAAACTCAAAATGGATTAAAGATCTAAATGTAAGACCAGAAACTATAAAACTCCTAGAGGAGAACATAGACAAAACACTCTCTGACATAAATCACAGCAAGATCCTCTATACCCACCTCCAAGAATATTGGAAACAAAAGCAAAAATAAACAAATGGGACCTAATTAAACTTAAAAGCTTCTGCACAACAAAGGATACTACAAGCAAAGTGAAAAGACAGCCTTCAGAATGGGAGAAAATAATAGCAAACGAAGCAACAGACAAAGGATTAATCTCAAAAATATACAAGCAACTCCTGCAGCTCAATTCCAGAAAAATAAATGACCCAATCAAAAAATGGGCCAAAGATCTAAACAGACATTTCTCCAAAGAAGACATACAGATGGCTAACAAACACATGAAAAGATGCTCAACATCACTCATTATCAGAGAAATGCAAATCAAAACCTCAATGAGGTACCATTACATGCCAGTCAGAATGGCTGCTATCCAAAAGTCTACAAGCAATAAATGCTGGAGAGGATGCGGAGAAAAGGGAACCCTCTTACACTGTTGGTGGGAATGCAAACTAGTACAGCCACTATGGGGAACAGTGTGGAGATTCCCTAAAAAACTGAAAATAAAACTGCAATATGACCCAGCAATCCCGCTCCTGGGCATATACACCGAGGATACTAGAACTGAAAGAGACATGTGTCCACCAATGTTCATCACAGCACTGTTTATAATAGCCAGGACATGGAAGCAACCTAGATGCCCATTAGCAGATGAATGGATAAGAAAGCCGTGGTACATATACACAATGGAATATTACTCAGCCATTAAAAAGAATACATTTGAATCATAGAACTGATTAGAACATGAGATGGATGAAACTGGAGCCCATTATACACAGTGAAGTAAGCCAGAAAGATAAACACCAACACAGTATACTAACGCATATATGTGGAATTTAGAAAGATGGTAACAATAACCCTATTGTTAAAAGAGAAAGGGTTTCACAATAACAGATGTATAGAGCATACTTTTGGACTCTATGGGAGAAGGCAAGGGTGGGATGATCTGAGAGAATAGCATTGAAACAAGAATACTATCAAGTGTGAAACAGATCGCCAGTCCAGGTTGGATGCATGAGACAAGTGCTCAGGGCTGGTGCACTGGGATGACCCAGAGGGATGGGATGGGGAGGGAGGCGGGAGGGGAGTTCAGGATGGGGAACACATGTAAATCCATGGCTGATTCATGTCAATGTATGGCAAAAACCATTACAATATTATAAAGTAATTAGCCTCCAACTAATAAAAATGAATGAAAAAAAAGAACTAGAGTTCACTTTTCCATTTCTCCACCCCCCTGGACCTGGGTAGGCCCTGTGACTACTTCAACAGAATACTAAGTGACATCATGTCAATTCCAAGTGTTACCCTTAAAGTGCTAACTTACTGCTTCTTGAAATCCAGCTACCAAGCATAACTGCTCTGAGATTAATATGCTGCGAAAAGCCCCAGACCACCAGGAGAGGCCTCAGAGGATGAGATACCATGTAAAAAGAGGACAAGGAACCAGACATGCAAATGAAGAGACCATCCTGGGCAATTACCTCAGGCCATCCTTCAGAAAATAACCCCGGTGCCAGCCATTTTCTCATTACAGCTACGTAAGAGACTTCAAGACTGAATGCCCTGCCTGGGACCAGTCAACCCGTAGAATCATGTAAGATAAACTATTGTTTTAAGCTACTAAGATTTCAGGGTGGTGTGCCAAATGCAACAATAGACACCTGGAACAGAGAGGTAATTTGATGATTTGGGTATCACTTCAGGCATAGTAAATGTGGGAAATGTTTTTAAAAAATCATATTCTTATAATAACAACTACTATATCAGCTAGAGTTTTTCATAGTGATAAACAGAAGCTAATTCTGACTGAGTTAAGCAGATAAGTGTTTTGAAAGCACAGTGGGTAACTCATGTCTCATATGAACCCCTGAAGACCTAGCTCCAGGCTAAGCAGGAATTAAGAAGACAAAAGCTATGGCCCAAGACCCTTCTGAGGAGGAAATCACTGACATCATTGCCACAAAAAATGACCAAGCACACCTGGCCTCTGGGTTTTAGTGTCACTACCTCTCACATCAGAGTCCTGGCATAGCTGGGCTCTGATGGGCCTTTGTCTGTGCTGCAAGGGGGCTGAGCAAATGAGTTACCAGTGTTTTCAGACACAATACTGACAGGTAATCCTTGTCCCCATCGAAGTCATAAGGGTAAGAGTGACTTCTCCAAAAAACAGAAGTTTAAATTAAAATGAGTGACAAGAGCTCACCACTGCTACCAGGAACCCAAACGTGTATATACATTTATATGAGTGTATATGTGTGTATACATGCATTATGCCATTCCTTTCCTTTTTGGTCATTTATTTCATTTTTAATTTTTATTGGAGTATAGTTGATTTACCATAATGTGTCAGTTTCAGGGGTATAGCAAAGTTAGTTATACATGTACATATATCCACTTTTTAAGATTATTTTCCCATACAGGCCACTAGAGTATTGAGTAGCATTCCTTCTTCTACACAGTAGGTTCTTATTAGTTATATATTTTATGTCTAGCAGCATGTATATGTCAATACCAATCTCCAGATTTATCCTCTCTCCTCTTTTTCCCTGGTACATTACATAATTTCTGCTTAATTGCAATATTTGCCTTCCTGATAAATCTAGCATTCTATAAAATTAATACTAAAATTAGCACTCATATTAAAACTAACACAACTTATAGGAAAAATAGTATTAGGAGCCTCCCTCTTAAAATCTGTACAAATTTGTAACTGGGGTTATTAACAAAAATAATAACAATCCTAATAAAAAGTACAGCAAAAAAGTTAAAGTCCTCATAAAGAAAGTGAAGTCGCTAAGTCATGTCCGACTCTTTGTGACCCCATGGACTGTAGCCACCAGGCTCCTCAGTCCATGGAATTTTCCAAGCAAGAGTACTGGAGTGGGTTGCCATTTCCTTCTCCAGGGGATCTTCCCAACCCAGGGATCGAACCTGGTCTCCCGCACTGCAGGCAGACGCTTTACCATCTGAGCCACCAGGTAGGTACTAAAATAAATCTAAAAATTTTACCTAAAAATAACTGAAAAGTGAACTGCCCTTCTTGATGGAAGGGATACAAGGGAATTTCAGGCTGCTGGGTTACGGCAGCAAGGGCAACATGTCCAAAGACTGGGGAAAACCACACTATGGACACTTTAGGAACAGAGCAGTGGATTGAACGGAGCCCCCCAAATAAGGGGTGACTAGACATCGTGGACAATGCTGTATTCTTCACACTTGCCATGTTTAGCTGTACAGAAACACCCTGTGATGAGGTGCTGGCACCCGCGGAGGAAAACAGTGTGCTGGTGAAGTCCATCAGGACTTCCACGTGAGGCCACCACTGCTCCACTCTGTACCAGCCACGTATGAGCTCACTCGTGTTTGCAGAAGCCTGGCTGCAGAAACAGAATGTTCTCTGAGTGTGTGTGAGACAGCGAGAGAGAGAGAGAGAAAGCGAGAGAATTCACACAAACTCTGCAAGCCAGGTGTTACTGTTACTTCATAAATGAGAACATGGAGGCTCAGAAGAACACATCTGACCTGGTTCAAACTGATACAAGTGTTAAGTTGAGACGCAAAGCTTGTACTTTCAGGTTTTGAGATCTACTCTCTTTCTACCCTGTCTTGTAATTTACTAGGAAAGCAGCTTCCACAATTACAAATTCAGACCTACGTCTCCAAGTTGGTAGGCAGTCATGAGCCTAGTGAGATTGGACTTGCATAGTCAGCATTGTCTTTGAAAGTAAAAAATTGACCCACTTGATTTTTTTCCAAGGTAGATACTGGTTCCTTGAACCCTCCATCAACTCTGCCTCAACCTGTTTCAGTGACTTTCCATTTTCCTGCTTTCACCTAAGTGAAATGATCATCATTCGTCATTCATCATCATGATCATACAGATGATCATTTCAGAAGTACAATGAAATTTCCAAGAAGAGCTTCTAATCTCTTTGAACAACATATCTTTCTTGCAGAAAAAAACAATTTCACTTCTCACAGATATCAAGGGAGAAAAAATGTTTCTGGCTTACGCACACATTTTTGCTAATATCTCTACCTCTGCTTCTAACTTTTGCATGAACCACCTAACTGAAGAAATATAAATGCCTGAGTGGGGACCTGTCAAGGAGTGGATATACTCAGTCCTCTGAGGCTGAAGGACCTACCAAATATTCTAAAACTAATAATACTTCAAGGATGAGGTTCACCAAAACAGAGGCTGAGGGATGGACAAGGAATGAGATGTTATATGAACACAAGCTGCCAACCAGATTCAAAATCCTTTGAAAATGATGATCTCCTGGTCAGGTCTAGATTTTAAGAGAATTGTTAACCCACACTTCCTGACAACAGCTCGAAAGCCGAGTTGTGTTGTGAGAGAGGATGTTATGACTGGATAAACCCCCATCATTTAACAAATAAGACTCATGAATCACTTAGTGCGTTACATCTACATTGCAGTGAACAGCCTCTCAGGGGTCCCCAGAACTGATATTCCTTCTTAACACTTAACTTGCTGCTTCTGGAGCGGTGGTTCTCACCTTAAGTGTCCATAGAATCACTGAGGGGGCTTGTTCAAAGAAGATTTCAGCTTCATCTCCAAATATTTCAGATTCTGTAGGCCTGGGGAAAACCTAGAGACTGCACTGCTAAAAGTCCAGGCGATGTTGTGAAGACTACTATCCTAAAGAAAGCCTGGGCACTAGACAAAGATCCAGTCCTGTTTTGTTCCAAGTGGCAAATCTGAGGTTAACATTCCTTAAGCTTCTTTGAAATTAGAGGATTTTCAAAGAAATCATATTTTTCAAAAGTCATCCATATTTCTTCGCATGTGAGCTATCTTTGTCCTAAAGAAGCGTTTTGAATTTTGATTATTTTGAAAGATAAAGAACACATCTATTTCCAGTGACTCAAACAAGCACTTTTTCTGCTTAAGTGAGAGCTAACAGGCCTAACATGTTTTTCACTGTGTGTACGTTTCACAGAGCAAATGTGTTTTACTGGTGCACATTGTATATTCATGTATCATTAATAAAAGCATCTCATAAGAATTCTAGAATATGGTATTCTTGCCTTACCTATCCTTTTTTTCTTAATTATTTTAAAGCAAGTATCACACAGCTTATCATTTCACTTCTATAAACTTCAGCATACAGCTTTTAAAATTACAGACATTTTCTCACATAACTGCAATGCTAATATCATAATAAATAAAATTAATGGTAACTCCATGCTATTTAATGACAATTCATATTAAGTTTCCCTGACTGCCTCAAATTTTCTCCCCACAGCTTGTTATAAACAGGATCCAATAAGATCTATATATTAATGTGTGCCTTAAGTATCTTTGAATATAGAGCCAATCTTTCTTCTTTGGCATCTTTTTCTTTTGCTTTTCCTTCTTTGTCTTACTTTTTAATCTCAATGATGCTTTGAAAAATACAAAGTCAACTATTGTAGAACATTCTGTCTTTGACTGCTTCCTGATGCAATCATTTAATTTTGTTCCACTATCAGCACAGAAGTTAGACTTACAGGATTATTTCAATTTAAATTTTCTTGGCAAGAATATGTGCTAGGTGATGCTGTGTATTTCCTTGCACACAGTATCAGGAGACATGTGTATGGCTGTGTTACTCTTAGAGATGCTAAGTTTCATCAAGTTGGGCCTGAAGGGTTCTTGTGGGTTGATCTTGATCATTTCTTTGTAAAATTTCCCATCAACCTTTTGTCTAACAGTTTCATCCACTGATGATCACCCAGGCAGGGCTTCTGCATCCTGGGATAGATAGCAAAGGGTGAAACCAGTGTTTCTTTCCTTGCTGCAGTACCCCCATCCCCCGTCCTCTCCCTTCCCTCTGCAGGGTGTGCTATACAGGCGCTGATGTTGCTCAACTCAGGGCAGTGGGCGTGCTCTGGGGCTGGAGGGCTCCTATGTTGGCAGGGAGTTTTCCAATTCATTCCAAATTTCCCACAGTCACTGCGTTAAATGATCCAATGTGGTGGGCAGTGTCACTGAAGGGAGAATGTTTAAGCTCCACCTGTTATCTCAGAGTATTTACTGGAACAATGGCAAGTGGGAGAGGTCTCCATGGCTGTCTGTTTACTTCATATGCTTGGGATGCCAAGAAAACACTTCTGTGTGGAGAATCTTACAGTCACATTGTCATATGCTCAGGCAAAGCATCTCATGGATCTCAGCATGTACTTGGAGACTCCATCAGTTCAGTTCAGATGCTCAATTGTGTCTGATGCTTTGCCACCCCATAGACTAAAGCACTCAATATGTCAGCAAATTTGGAAAACTCAGCAGTGGCCACAGGACTGGAAAAGGTCTGTTTTCATTCCAGTCCCTAAGAAAGGAAATCCCAAAGGATGCTTAAACAGTGCACAATTGCACTCATCTCACACGCTAGTAAAGTAATGCTCAAAATTCTCCAAGTCAGACTTCAGCAATATGTGAACCATGAAATTCCAGATGTTCAAGCTGGTTTTAGAAAAGGCAGAGGAACCAGAGATCAAATTGCCAACATCCATTGGATCATTGAAAAAGCAAGAGAGTTCCAGAAAAATATCTACTTCTGCTTTATTGACTACGCCAAAGCCTTTGACCGTGTGGATCACAATAAACTGCGGAAAATTCTGAAAGAGATGGGCATACCAGACCACCTGACCTGTCTCTTGAGAAACCCGTATGTAGGTCAGGAAGCAACAGTTAGAACTGGACATGGAACAACAGATTGGTTCCAAATAGGAAAAGGAGTACTTCTAGGCTGTATATTGTCACCCTGATTATTTAATTTATATGCAGAGTACATGAGGAGAAGCACTGGGCTGGAGGGAGCACAAGCTGGAATCAAGATTGCCAGGAGAAATATCAATAACCTCAGATATGCAGATGACACCACCCTTATGGCAGAAAGTGAAGAAGAACTAAAGAGCCTCTTGATGAAAGTGAAAGAGGAGAGTGAAAAAGTTGGCTTAAAACTCAACATTCAGAAAACTAAGATCATGGCACCCTGTCCCATCACTTCATGGCAGATAGATGGGGAAACAGTGGAAACTGGGTTTTTTTTTTGTTCTGGGCTCCAAAATCACTGCAGATGGTGATTGCAGCCATGAAATTAAAAGACGCTTGCTCCTTGGAAGGAAAGTTATGACCAACCTAGACAGCATGTTAAAAAGCAGAGACATTACTTTGTCCACAAAGGCCCATCTAGTCAAGGCTATGGTTTTTCCAGTGGTTATGTATGGATGTGAGAGTTAGACTATAAAGAAAGCTGAGCACCAGAGAATTGATGCTTTTGAACTGTGGTGTTAGAGAAGACTCTTGAGAGTCCCTTGGACTGCAAGGAGATCCAACCAGTCCATCCTAAAGGAGATCAGTCCTGAGTGTTCATTGGAAGGACTGATGCTGAAGCTGAAACTCCAGTACTTTGGCCACCTGATGTGAAGAGCTGACTCACTGGAAAAGACCCTGATGCTGGGAAAGACTGAGGGCAGGAGGAGAGTGAAGGGACAACAGAGGATGAGATGGTTGGATGGCATCACCAACTCAATGGACATGGGTTTGGGTGAACTCTGGGAGTTGGTGATGGACAGGGAGGCCTGGTGTGCTGATTCATGGGGTCACAAAGAGTCGGACACGACTGAGTGACTGAGCTGAATTGAAGCACACCAGGCCTCCCTGTCCATCACCAACTCCCAGAGCTTGCTCAAACTCATGTCCATTGAGTTGGTGATGCCATCCAACCATCTCATCCTCTGTCGTCCCCTTCTCCTCCTGCCTTCAATCTTTCCCACCATCAGGGTCTTTCCCAGTTAATCAGTTCTCTGCCTCAGGTGGCCAAAGCATTGGAGCTTCAGCTTCAGCATCAGTCCTTCTAATGAATATTCAGGACTGATCTCCTTTAGGATGGACTGGTTGGATCTCCTTGCAGCCCAAGGGACTCTCAAGAGTCTTCTCCAACACCACAGTTCAAAAGCATCAATTTTTCTACGCTCAGCTTTCTTTATAATCCAACTCTCACATCCATACATGATCACTGGAAAAACCATAGCTTTGACTACATGGACCTTCATTGACAAAGTAATATCTCTGCTTTTTAATATGCTGTATAGGTTGGTTGTAACTTTTCTTCCAAGGAGCAAGCATCTTTTAATTTCATGGCTACAGTCACCATCTGTAGTGATTTTGGAGCCCCCAAAAATAAAGTCTCTCACTGTTTCCATTGTTTCCCCATCTATTTGCCATGAAATGATGGGACCAGATGTCATGATCTTAGTTTTCTGAATGTTGAGTTTTAAGTCAGCTTTTTCACTCTCCTCTTTCATTTACATCAAGAGTCTCTTCAGTTCCTCTTCACTTTCTGCCATATTGGTGGTGTCAGCCACCTATCTGAGGTTACTGATATTTTTCCCATCAATCTTGATTCCAGCTTGTACTTCATCCAGCCTGACATTTTGCATGATGTACTCTGCATATAAGTTAAATAAGCAGGGTGACAATATACAGCCTTGACATACTCCTTTCCCTATTTGGAACCAGTCTGTTGTTCCATGTCTAGTTCTAACTGTTGCTTCCTGACCTGCATACAGATTTCTCAGGCAGGTAAGATGGTCCAGTAATCCCATCTCTTTAAGAATTTTCCACAGTTTGCTGTGATCCACACAGTCAAAGGCTTTGGTGCAGTCAATAAAGCAGATGTTTTTCTGGAATTCCCTTGCTTTTTCTATGATCCAACAGATGTTGGCAATTTGATCTCTGGTTCCTCTGCCTTTTCTAAATCCAGCTTGAACATCTGGAAGTTCTTGGTTCAGGTACTGTTGAAGCCTAGCTTGGAGAATTTTGAGCATTACTTTCCTAGCATGTGAAATGAGTGCAGTTGTGCAGTAGTTTGAACATTCTTTGGAATTGCTTTTCTTTGGGATTGGAATGAAAACCGACCTTTTCCATACTTCCCTCTTTAAGGGATAGAGGCCTCTCCCTTTCCATTTCATTCATTTCCTTAACAAATAAAAGGGCTAATCTTTCTGTTATCATTTTTCATTTCACAGAATCCCAGGCTACTTGATGTTAATTTGTCAATTTTTATGTCATGATGTCATTCTCATCATTTCAAAAAAAAAAAAAAGGTTTCTCTATAGACTGCTTTGACTCTAACTGACCTGTAAAGACAACTTTCAACTCTTCAAAGGCTTAAAGAGGCATCCCATTTACTTTAGTGTTTTTATTTGGCGTCACCCCACCTATTTCTGGGGACAGAACCAGGTACAAAGAAAGACGGGCAGACCCAGACCAAACACTGTTAGCGGGAGCACATCTTGGCCAGGACCTGGGGCCCCCGACCCTTCCCTGCTCACCTCGCCCCACACCACCAAGTGCCTGGTAGCTGCAGGTACTACTGCTTTGATTCTCCACTCTCACCACTAAGGCAGAGAACTGGACTTTTTTGTTTTTCTTTCCATCTGCACTGCTCACACTGAAGCATGTAGTTTCCAACAAGCAAATTGTGCACAAAAATAACCTCCTCCAAATGAGTGGGTTGGTTGCCTGGAAGGGAGTGATACGTAGGAGGCTTGTCACAAGAAGGAAAACACTATCATACAGGGCAAAAGTCAACCTACAAACAAAGAGAATGAAGGCAAGCTTCTGTCACGTTAGATGGACTGAAGGAGAATGCCTCTGGGGCCCAGGGCATTATCTGCTAGATTCTTTTTCTGCTCAGTGTCTCCTTGCTCCCCTTGCAAAGACTCGTAACTTTCCAGCTCACCCAGGCATAACCTCAGGTGAGGATGATGGTGGGAAAGATGGTGATCAAGTGGAAGAGAAGGCTGTCCTCTCGGGATAAGAGTATCCTTCTTCCTCACCTCTCTCTGGGGCTCTTCTTGAAGGTCTGACCTCCAACTTGAACTGGAGAGTGACTCTCCAGGCCTTGGCAGGATGAGGCTGGGCCCGAGGAATGCTGAAGGCCTACCCCCTTCATGCCTGGATAGAAGGCCACCCCTTCTTCTTCCCCGAGTCCTTGAAGATTTCTGGTTGCTCTTTCCCCTCAGTACGGCAGCCATCTCATCATCTAAGACCCGAGGGCCCGCCTTCCCTTTGAGGGAGGCTAGAGAGCCCCAGAGAAGGGGACTAGGAGTCAGGGGTCAGGCTGGGGGCAATGAGAGTGGTTGCCTTGCCCTCAGCCCACTCTGCAGGGTGCTGGGGAATGGGTCATGCTCTGGAGGAGCAGAGAGAACAGCTCCCACGCAAGGCCCTAAATGCTGATCATCTTCTTTTTGACTCACTCTGGACTCCTTTCTTTCCTGCTTTCGATTATTTTTACCTTTGGTTGCTCCATGACAAGACACAAATCTCCTCCAAGAGCACTGATGAATCCAGACTGTTGCCGCCTCCCCATACATCCCCCAAACCAAGCATCACCCTTGAGGGGGAGGGGAGGAACCACGACCTAATCCGTGACTTCCCTGGGGTAGGACTAGGCCTGGGGACCATCTGACCAGCCTGGAATCTAAATGACACTGGGGGAGCTTGTGGGCAGGCAATCTGGAGTTGCATAAGGCACTGCACACGGAGCCTGCAGCTTGGAGGCCAAGTGCATGCTGAGCTGTGAGGGCAGCTAACAACCTTGCAGGGGCCTACCTCACTAGAGGAAATGGATTTGTTGCTATGGCAAACTGAACTGTCTTTTGGACAAAGAATTTTCATGTGAGTGTGTCAAGAAATGCCAAGCTGTTTCCAGTCGAGTTTTCCTTTGACTCCCCTCAGACCCCCAGGAGATAACAGACCGCAGCATTCCTCACAGCTTGCTGGACAGAGGTCATCATACACAGTCTGCATTTAAGCAGCTGTGGCAGCTGCATGATGCTCTGTAGGCACAGGACCAGATAGCAGGATCTAAGCAAGAAGAGAAGGGGCTTCCCTGGGGGCTCAGAGGCAAACAGGCTGTCTGCCAGTGCAGGAGACACGGGTTCAGTCCCTGATCCAGGAAGATCCCACATGCCATGAAGCAACTAAGCCCGTGTGCCACAACCACTGAGCCTGTGCTCTGGAGCCCTGGGAGCCACAACAGCTGAGCCCACCTGTCCTAGAGCCCGTGCTCCACAACAGGAGAGGCCACTGTGATGAGAGCCCATACACCACAACGGGAGAGCAGATCCTGCACGCCGCAACTGGAGAAAAGCCTGCGCAGCAGTGAAGATCCAGCACAGCCAAAATACATACACACACTGCTTTAAAAAGAGACAGAAGGAATGCTCTGGGCAAGGTGCAGAGATGTTGTCCCATGTCTGATATGCGTGGACTACTACTGGACTACACCTGGACTATGTCAAAGTCTTTGACTGTGTCGATCACCACAAACTGCAGAAAATTCTTCAAGAGATGGGAATACCAGACCACCTGACCTGCCTCTTGAGAAATCTGTATGCAGGTCAAGAAGCAAAAGCTAGAACTGGACATGGAACAAACTGGTTCCAAACTGGGAAAGGAGTACATCAAGGATGTATATTGTCACCCTGCTTATTTAACTTATATGCAGAGTACATCATGTGAAATGCCAGGCTGGATGAAGCACAAGCTGGAATCAAGATTGCAGGGAGAAATATCAATAACCTCAGATATGCAGATGACACCACCCTTATGGCAGAAAGTGAAGAGGAACTAAAGAGCCTCTTGATGAAAGTGAAAGAGGAGAGTGAAAAAGTTGGCTTAAAGCTCAACATTCAGAAAACTAAGATCATGGCATCCTGTCCCATCACTTCATGGTAAATAGATGGGGAAACAGTGGAAACAGTGACAGACTTTATTTTGGGGGCTCCAAAATCACTGCAGCCATGAAATTAAAAAACACTTGCTCCTTGTAAGAAAAGCTATGACCAACCTAGACAGCATATTAAAAAGCAGAGACATTCCTTTGCTGACAAAGCTGCATATAGTCAAAGCTACGGTTTTTCCATTAGGCATGTATGGATGTGAGAGTTGGACTCTAAAGAAAGCTGAGTGCAGAAGAATTGATGCTTTGAACTGTGCTGTTGGAGAAGACTTTTGAGGGTCCCTTCGACTGCAAAGAGATCAAACCAGGCAATCCCAAAGGAAATCAGTCTGAATATTCGTTGGAAGGACTGATGCTGAAGCTGAAGCTCCAATGCTTTGGCCACCTGATGCGAAGAACTGACTCATTGGAAAAGACCCTGATGCTGGGAAAGATTGAAGGTGGGGGAGAAGGAGACAACAGAGGATGAGATGGTTGGATGGCATCACCAACTCAATGGACATGAGTTTGAACAAGCTCTGGGAGCTGGTGACGGACAGGGAAGCCTGGCGTGCTCCAGTCCATAGGTTCGCAAAGAGTCAGACATGACTGAAGGACTGGACTGAACTGACTGAACTACTGAACTCCAGGGATGTCTAGTTTTAATTTTCTCAAACAAAAAATACCCTAAGGTTATCCTACACTGTTAAAATATCTAATTAATAAGAAGTAAAACTTCCATTCAACTCCCACCACAGCTGGGGAGATGGAGGACAGGAAAGGACAGTGTATGTCTAGGCTGAAAACTAGTTAAAAGTACATTGTACGGAAACTTTTGTAAATTCTTGGGCATTTTTTCCCTTGTCGTTTTCTAAATTTGATCTATTTATTTGTATGTGGCTGTGCTGGGTCCTCGCTGCTTTGCTCAGGCCTTCTCCCACTGCAGCGAGTGTGGGCTGCTCCTCATTGCATGCGCGGGCTTCTCAGTGTGACGGCTTCTTTGCTGGGAAGCGCAGGCTCCAGGTGCAGCGGCTGCAGCGTGCAGGCTCAGCTCCCCTGCAGCATGTGGCCTCTTCCCAGACCAGGGGAGGGCTGAACCTGTGTCCCCTGCACTGACAGGCGGATTCCTACCCGCTACTCCACCAGGGAAATCTGAGAGCAGCATTTCTAAGCAGTGCAGGAAAGATGGGTCATTCAATGTTCAATAGGCCACCAGTGAGGATAAAAAGGAAAATGAATGTCTGCTTTACTCTAAAATGATAAATCGAATATTGAAGTATTTTAAAAAGAAACCATGAGAACACTAGAAGAAAATATGGAATATTTTAAAATTCAATATTGGAATAAAGAAGGTCTTTCCACATAGAGAAGGCCGATAGGCACATGAATAGATACTCAACATCACTAATTATCAGAGAAAAGCAAATGAAAACTACAAGGAGGGACCACCTCACACCACTCTACCAATATCAAATGCTGGCGAGGGTATGGAGGAAAGCCCATCAGCAGACGAATGGATGAGGAAGCTGTGGTACATATACACCATGGAATATTACTCAGCCATTAAAAAGAATTCATTTGAATCAGTTCTAATGAGACGGATGAAACTGGAGCCCATTATACAGAGCGAAGTAAGCCAGAAAGATAAAGACCATTACAGTATACTAACACATATATATGGACTTTAGAAAGATGGTAATGATAACCCTATATGCTTTTGGTGGGAATATAAGCTGGTGCAGCCACTGAGGAAAACAGTAGGCAGGTTCCTCAGAAAATGAAAAACAGAATTACCATATGATCCAGCAATCCTACCACTGGGCGTATATCCAGACAAAACTACAATTCAAAAAGAAAGAAGCATCTCTAGGTCCACAGCAGCCGTATTCACAATAGCCAAGACATGGAAACAACTGAAATGTCCATCGACAACGGAATGGATACACATGATGTGGTGTGTACATACAATGGATTATTGCTCAGCTATAAAAAAGAAAGAATACCATTTGCAGCAATGTGGATGCAATTAGGGATTATCACTCTAAGTCAGAAAGAGAAGAGACAAATACCATATGATATCACTTATATGTGGAATCTAAAACATGACACAAATGAACTTATTTACAAAACAGAAATAAATTCACCAACAGAGAGGACAGACTGATGGTGGCCAAGGAGGACGGACTGAGAGAGAGATGGGGTGGGCGGCTGGGGTTGGAAGACCTAAGCCTTTATACAGAGGGTGGATAAACCACCAGGTCCTACTGCAGAGTGCAGGGAACCACATTGAATACCCTGTGATGAGCCAGAATGTATAAGAATATCAAAGTGAACGCACGTCTGGGCAACTGCATCACTCGGCGGCACAGCAGTAACTAATACAGCACTGTAAATCAACCATACCTCAGTAAAAAATAACCAAATTAGAAAAAGGTCTTTCTAAGGAAGACACAATACCTAGAAACATGAACTATTTATAAATTGTAAAAAATTTCCTCATGGTCGAGAAGATTTCAAAGACAGACAGACTACAAAGGGTAACTAGTATTAACAAAAAGATGGCCATAATTCAATATATAAATAAGCTGACAAATCAAAAAGAAATAGCAGTTTCCAAAAACCCAATAGAAAAATGGGCAAAGGACATGAAAAGAGACTTCACAGAAAAGACACATACAGAGGAGCACACAAATGACTGTCAGACATCCTAAAAAGTTTGTCAACTGTTACCTGTAAGACAAGTGGACATTAAAATTAAAACTTACATGCCATGTTTCACTTTCTAGATCGGCAATGTTCCTAAAAGCTAACACTACACTCTTCTGCAGAAGCTGTGGGTAAACAGGCAGCTTCATACACTGCTGAGGGTGGGGCTGGGGGTGGGGCTGGGGGTGGGGCTGCAAACGGTGTCCTCTCTTGAGAGGCCATTTCAGCAACATGTGATCAAAATATGAAATGCACAGACCTTTCTACCTGAAAATCTCACTTCTTGGAATCCAGTCAACAGGCACGTTCACATGTTCACACATGTTCAAAGATGCAGATAAAAAGTTTTAACTAGTATTTTTTTGACGTAAAAGTCTGGAACAACCTAAAACACCATTAATAGAACCTTAAACACTGGAACAACTATATAACAACTATATAATGGTCATCTATATATTGGAATATCTATATATTGCAACAGCTCTTAACATTTAGTTGAATATATGCTGATATGAAACTTTCTGTAAGATCATTAAAGGAGAAAAAAGCAAGATGGACAACAGCGTGCATTGACTGTGCCCTTTCATGTTAAAAAAAAAAGACACTGTGTATGTGTGTGGTATGTACATTTTATACTTCTATATCAGCAAAATGTTGTGGAAAATATACAAGAAATTATTAATAGTCATTATCTCTAGGTATTGGGGTGGGGTACTCTTCTCAATCCTTCAAATAATTAAGAAAAATTTAAGTGCTACTATTCAAGGTTGGTTGGTTAATATTCAAGGTTGGAGGACAGGGAAGCCTGGCATGCTGCAGTCTATGGGGTCGCGAAGAGTTGGACAAGACTTAGGGACTGAACATCAAATTCAAGGCATAAAGATATTCTCAAAGACCTGGTGATTGTATAACATGATCCAGGTATTTAGAGGCCAATTGGAGAATGCCTACAAAAATTTTAAATGCTTGTCCCATTTCCCAGGAATTCCAAGTTCTTGGAATCCTTCCCACAGAAATACTTAAACAAAAGTCACAAAATAATAGGAACCCAGTGATAATATGGGGGGCCAATTAAGAAATTAATCACTCTGAGTCACGGAAAGCCCATGATAGAAGGTCTGGTGGTCCATTTAGATGCCGGATTAAAACTAGGCAGCTGTGGGAATTATGATACCTAGCATATTGTAAATACTATAAATACTGATCAGGTAAAAATAATGATGTGATAAACACAATCTGGAAGATAGAGGGAAGAGATGTGGGAGAATAATTTAAATTTCCAAGTTTTTCACAGCGAAGCAAATTCATTCAGTCTGTCAAATTGGAAGCATAGAGTTAAAAAAATAAATTTTCCCATCTCTTCATGGTTTACATCATCTCTTCCCCTCCTCTGCTTTTCTTTTTCTATAATCGACTTTCCTAACTTTACAGGGATGATTTAGGAACTAGTATCACTCACTGTAAAGACACTGCTACCCAAAGCTCACCAGTCTTTCAGGGACATGGGGTCATGGCACACGGCTGTGTATGCCGAGCGCTACACAGGCCCAAGGGGGCCCCTCACAGGGGCTGTAACACGGCTGGGCCCCTGCGGCCGGGCTGTGCACACCTGCACAGTGGCATTTGGCCACCCAAGTGCACTACAGTGCTCGCCTACTGATCAGAGAGTTAAGGTTAACACTTTCCCATTAAACACAGTGTATAAAAAGGTCCCACTAAACACAAGCATTTTTCTTTCATCCAGTGCTTAGAAGGCAGGTTTGAGAGTCACACTACCTAGGTTTGACCACTGACTTACTTTGTGATTTGGGGCAAATGACTTAGCCTCTCTGTGTCCCAGCTTCTTCATCCATAAACCTGAATAATTAGAGCCCAACTGGCAGTTGTAAAGACTAAATAACCCACATAAATGACCTAATATATGACACCAAGATGTTGAGCTGGCAGCTGAACAAGTTCAACCTGACTGTAAGGACAGAAGCAAAAGAAAGGACTCTGGTCCCGCTTCGTGACCCTAGAGGGAGTGGGTTACCTGGTTCCAGCTCAGTAGAAAATTCTGCCCACCTCCAGGAGTTGCCTTGTTCCAATGTCCCATAGTTTAGAGCTGCAGTAAGACTATTTAGGTATGAACTGTTAAATGTCCATCAAATGTGACCCAATGAACAAATCTTGTGCATGCTCTGCTTTTCTCAGAAAAAAAATCCTATGTTTAAAAGACTGTGCATAGAAGCTAATTCTGTATGCTTTCTGTAAGCATTCTGTATGCTTAATGCTGTAAGCATTTTGTATGCTTAATAAGTAAATTCTAATTTTTAACATTTGTGTTAACCCTCTGAAGAGTTTTAGAGCTGGTGGCCCACTGTGTCAATCTGCAAACTCGATAACCAAGCTGTGTGTTTGGTGACTTGAGATTCCCCTCTGTGGGCTCTGTTGTAGCTTCTTCACTGTATTAGGCTCATTTGTCACCAAGAAAAAGAGACACGAATGTAAACAGTAGACTGTAGATACAGTCTTAACCAATATTGTAAAGCACTTTCTGTGTATATTATTTACTGTTTACACCAAGGAACACAAATTTATTCTGTTTTGGGGAGAACAGACATTCATTAAGGAAGATACTATGACAGGGTATCGCCAAACCCAGTATCTTCCTGCCTAAAATTCACACAGGCCTCACAAAATTAAGCACTTTGTGAGTTTTCAAATCCCTAATTGGTGCTGGACCCTCACAGAAACCCACACTTGTGTTTAGATAGAAGGAATGCAGCTGACGATTTCAGATTCACTAAAGCACGAAGCTTCCCACTAGCATCTTCCTTTGGCCTGTCATCCACCTGCCCACTCCGTTCCCAGCCATGGGCCAGAGACCCAGCAGGTGCACATTCATGAGAGGTGGACGGTATATTTTCAGGAAGCAACAACAATGGCAACCACTCCTAATCCTCTAAGGCTGAGTTCCACTTCTTTCTTCTATGATTTCCTACGGATTCACTTTCTGTATCTAGACTTGTGTACCATTCTCATCAGTTCGCTCAAGATTCCAGGTGATAGCATCTCAGCCTCCACCTCCTTTTCAAGGACTTAACATTTCACAATAGATCCTTCCTTTTTTAAAAAAAAAAGCCATAATATTCACAGAGTTTAAAATTCAAAAGTACACACAGTGAAAAATTTCCCTTCTTCCCCTGACTCCCAAGCTGCCCGAATCCCTTCCTCAAAGGAATCCTATGTTATCATTTTCTTGCACATTCTTCCAGAGCTTCTATATATTTCGTTTCTGCTTTGCTTTTTCAATGGACATAAACACACTGTACACAAAACTCTTCATCCAGGGCTTGCACTTGACAATGTGTAGGCACTTTATGAAGCAGCGATCCATCTGGGAATGATGTCTCTCTTATGACAACTTGGGGAAGTGCTCATGTGGACTTCATGGGAAAACGTCTATGTCAACCATGGAGATAAAGTGCAGTCAACTCACCTATGTGTGGGGAGACAGACCTCACAATCAGATCACCCTTACATCCACTTCAAGACGGAAGGTAAGAAGTTACTTCTCAGTGTGAAGCCTAGCACTCCTATTGAGTAGGTCTTAACAGATGTCAGTCAATGAATCAATAACCAAAAATGCTGAACTTGTACAATGAAGGAATATTGCAGAGCTGGTCAGACCTACTGAAAAGCCACTGAAAGGTGTCTGTGGTGAAACAAGTCTGTTAGTACCTTTCTCTTGAGGCAAGTGTGTGCCCACACACACAAGTGCACTCGCCTTGGGGTGAGGGCACAGGGCCCGGCAGGACTGGGCTGTGACCCAGTGACCCGAGTGTGAGTGCGGGGCCGGCCACGGGGCAGCTCCCCGAGCACCAGGGCTGATGACGGGCGGACGGGAGGCCAGAAGCTGCGGGCGGGGAAGAGCAGAGGTGGCCAGGGCAACAGCTAGGGAAGAGCAGCAGACAGGGTGAGAGGTGCTCGGAGATGGGCTGGGGGCCGAGGGAAGGGCACTGAGGAGTCCGCTCCCACGGCCGTGTATCTGGGGAAGCCTGGCCCGCCCGCCCAAGGGTGGCGGGCCAAGCGGTCAGCGGTGTAGCCCGTGTCCAGGCAGGCCACAGATTTTGAAAGAAACAGCTGCATTCTTGCTGTGCTGTTCACAGCCCTCGCAGGACTCCCATTTGAAGTTAATCCATTCAACAGTTATCCAAGAAAACCAGTCTCCTTGTTTCAAACTGTACACACAATAGGATCAAGAGTACAATGAGAACCTTTCTCTCCTTTTAAAGATGATTAAAACAACTAGAACAGAAACAACAAAAAGACTCTGATATAAGGCCCTTGGGGGCTTCCCAGGTGGTGCTAGTGGTAAAGAACCTGCCTGCCAATGCAGGAGATGAAAGAGATGCGGGTTCGATCCCTGGGTCAGGAAGATCCCTTGGAGGAGGAAATGGCAAGCCACTCCAGTTGTCTTGCCAGCAGAATTCCGTAGACAGAGGAGCCTGGCAGGCTGCAGTCCACAGGCTCATACAGAGTCAGATATGACTGACACAACTTAGCACATAAGGCCCTTAGAAGTTATAGATCATGTCCAACTGTGGCCGTGAATGAATTACTTCAACAGTGATTTACATTTTCTTTGATGACTTAAGAAGCCCTTTGGGCTACTTTCATTCCTGGACTGCCAGAAGCAGACTGAAACATCAGGCAGTCCACCTTCCAGCCTGTCACCAGGCCTGGAAAGAGCAGAGGGCCTGGAACTCCCAGGCAAAGTATCTCCCATCAGTACTTTCCTTCCAGAGGATTGCTGTCCATGGCTCCACTTTAGCATGGCTTGGGAATGGCAGGCATATGAGGGCTCCTGCAGCAGGACAATCTCATGGACCCAGAACCCAGACCAGAGAAGACTCAAATGACCGCAAGTAGTTTCTGAAGCAGTTCCTGAGGCATGCTGCTGCTAAGTCGCTTCAGCCGTGTCCAACTCTGTGTGACCCCATAGACGGCAGCCCACCAGGCTCCCCCATCCCTGGGATTCTCCAGGCAGGAACACTCGGAGTGGGTTGCCGTTTCCTTCTCCAATGCATGAAAGTGAAAAGTGAAAGTGAAGTCGCTCAGTCGTGTCTAACTCTTCACGACCCCATGGACTGTAGCCTACCAGGCTCCTTCATCCATGGGATTTTCCAGGCAAGAGGACTGGAGTGGGGTGCCATTGCCTTCTCCTCCTGAGGCATAGCCTTTGATAAAAAAGAAAAGCAGCAGCAGTTCAGAATCAGATGCTGAGGTCACAGTCTCAAAGCAGCTTCGGGGCTTACGTCAGGCCCAACAGTGTATCTAACCTGTAGGGCCGCACAGTGATAACAGCAGCGGTGAGGTCCTCGAAGATCCTAAAGCTCATCTGAAGTCCCAAGAGAGCAAATTCATTTTACTTGCTTCAGTGTTCATGTGTTTCACTGTATTTCAGTTCTCTGAAAGCTGGTAACCTGAGTGCAACCATGATAAATAGCTCAGCAAGGCAGAGGGATTAATCACGACACACCAGAACTCCATCAGGCCAACTAAATAAGAGTTTACCAAATCTAGAAGTACACCAATAAATCACCACTGCCAGAGACAGAGGTCTTTCTTCCCACTGTAGACCATGAAGCTCATAGCTAATCCACACTTTAAAAATAAGTGTCTCTGTGTTTCTGGTTTGTTAATTCAGCAATGTCCCTCTCTGCAAAACACAGTTGTGACTGGAGGCCAAACAAGAGTAAACCACCATCTGGTGAAGTCTTGCTCTGGTGGACCAACGTTAAACCTTATTATAGAACAGCTGAGGTGTCGCTGACTACGTCAAAAGTCCTTATATTTAGAAACCTTACTCCGTTTGCCTTGGTCGCTGTCCCTCTCATCAGTCACTGCTGGCTAGACACCGCTGGGTCCAACAGGGAGAAGCCTGCAGCTCTGCGTGCTTCCCACGTGGGCACACAACCCGCACTGGGGCTCTCTCTGCTGAACCCCACTCCCCGCCCCCTACTGCTGAACCCAACTGATTCACTCCCAGGGGGCCATGACCCATGGACACACACCTCTCTCTACTGCCTCGCGTACCCACTCTCAGGCATCACTGAAGCAGCCATAGTTATTTGTTTTGATGTAATTCTCCTAGATACATTTCATGTGATGTTATTTTGAAATGTCAGTCTGTAGTATTTTTCAAAAGTACATTTCTCTCCTCTGCATTCTTTCATATCTGATACTGCTAAGTCACTTCAGTCGTGTCCAACTCTGTGCTACCCCATAGACGGCAGCCCACCAGGCTCCCCCATCCCTGGGATTCTCCAGGCAGGAACACTGGAGTGGGTTGCCATTTCCTTCTCCAATGCAGGAAAGTGAAAAGTGAAAGTGAAGTCGCTCAGTCGTGTCCGACTCTTAGCGACCCCATGGACTGCAGCCTACCAGGCTCCTCCGTCCATGGGATTTTCCAGGCAAAAGTACTGGAGTGGGGTGCCATTGCCTTTCCCCGTCTTTCACATCTACCCACTATCTATTGCTTCAGGTCTCCCACAGCAGAAAAATGAAAAAACTGGCAGATTACGTAGACCACAAACAGAAGGGAGGGTTTGCAGGAACGTGACAGAGGGCAGAACCCAATTGTCCCAGCACCACCACCACCATTACCATTACCTTCCTCCTCCCAAAGAGAAGCTAACACTTATGTGCCAGGGCATATGCCAGGCTCTTCATGGGCATCATCTTGCAGAATCCTTGTCGTTCCTGGAGGTAACAGCTTTTAAAGTCTCCATCGTGTAGATAAGGAAACTGAGGCTTTGAGGGACGGACTCGTTCAAGAACACACATCTAGAAAACATCAGAGTCAGAACAGTCAGATTCTTGATCCTGGGTTCTTAACTTCTAGGCAATGTTGCCTCCCAGTGTGGCTGGTCAAACTGTTAGAAAGACCATGCTAAGGCCCTTAAAAGGGTGGTCCCATATACAGATGGGCAACACTAAAGCTTTCCTAATCCAGGTGTAGGGCAGCAGATGACTGAAAGGCCATACATACATCAAATTTTTAAAAATCAAATTCTAAAGTCACTAGGGAAGGTAGCTTTATGTCTTCACAAAGAGAAGAAAAATATAACTGTAATACAATTAGTTCTAGGAGAAGTATTTGGTAAGCTTTCATTTTTATGGATATGACTGCCTTAGAGGTGGATTCAACTGCTGGTCCCTGACCCCCACTTAGCCCAACTCACTCCCCACTGACAATGTGGGTAACTCAGGATCTAGACAAAAGAGAGAGAAAACCTTCATCTCCAAGTGCCAGGAACTGCTGGAGAGAGGGCAGGGTGGCAGGGATCAGTGCTTCTTTGGAGGACGAGGAGAAAGCAACACAAAACACATGTGAAAGCAGCTTGCACGATGGCTAATTAATTCCTCAATTAACCCACTACTTATTGCTCAGCTCCAGCAGCAAATAAATTCAACAGTGCTGAGTCAGATACCCTTTGTGCAGCTATTTGAAATCGTCTGAGGAAATCAGTCCTGAATATTCATTGGAAGGGCTGATGCTGAAGCTGAAGCTTCAATACTTTGGCCACCTGATGCAAACAACTGACTCCTTGCAAAAGAGCATGATGCTGGGAAAGATTGAAGGCAGGAGGAGAAGGGGACAACAGAGGATGAGGTGGTTATCCTCAGACAGAGGCATCATGAACTTGATGGACATGAGTTTGAGCAAGCTCCGGGAGTTGGTGATGGACAGGGAAGCCTGGTGTGCTGCAGTCCATGGGGTCACAAAGAGTCAGACATGACGAGTGAACTGAGGTAAACAAGAGTCAATAAATACCATCATGTTATGTGTGCATGCTGCTTCTCCTGTGGGTTAAACCAGTGCTGTGTAGCTTGAGTCTCACCCTCATCCCGCCAGCACTGTGCTGCACCTGAAAGGCAGGGCCTTCAGCCCCAGAGGAGCTGTCCACAGACACTCAGAATCCACGGGCACCGTAAGACATGCCTCAGCTGCAGAAGCCACTTTGCCCGAGGTCAGGCCCTTCCCGGAGGAGGCCTGCATCCCATCACTGGCGAAGAGACGCTTGTTTATAAAAGCCCCAGCCTCCCTGGCACCACCTGGGATGGCTCTGACTAGTTGTTTCAGACCCAGAGCTCTCTGAAGGGTTGACTAAGGCTGTGGACCACAGGGCCACTCAGCCTCTCCCTCTGCTCCACCTTCCTTCTCCCATCAATGTGGATCCCAGTGATGCGATCTAATAAACATCCTTCAAACTCCACTCCACCTGAGTCTAACCTCCCAAAGAACCCAGCCTGCAACAACATCTACACAAACTGGCAAAACAAAAGCTGTGCTATTAAATTTATTTGAAGGGCAGCAAGGGAGAAGCAGACACAGACAGACCTATGGACATGGGGAGAAGGGAGGAGAGGGTGGGGTATATGGAAAGAGTAACATGGAAACTTACATTACCATATGTAAAATAGATAGCCAACGGGAATTTGCTGTGTGGCTCAGGAAACTCAAACAGGGGCTCTGTATCAACCTAGAGGGGTTTGGGATGGGAGGGAGGTTCAAAAGGGAGGGGACATATGTATACCTATGGCTGATTCATGTTGAAGTTTGACAGAAAACAACAAAATTCTGTAAAGCAATTATCCTTCAATAAAAAAAAAAAAATTTTTTTAAGAAAAAAAAGAAAGTTGTTTTTTTAAAAAAAGCCATGGTATTAAATGGAAGGGCCTTAGATTTATGGTGTATGAAACCTTGGAAAAGACACAAGACGTAACTGAGAATCTGAGTTTCCTCTTTTGATAGTTTCAATATTAGCAAGAATAATTACTATTTCAAGTAAGCTACAAACTCGTATAATGTATTTGTCAGCCCATTTTTCGTCTATGGAAGGTTCTTCTGTGGATAAAACGATTTGGATCTGGGTTTCCCTGGTGGATCAGTGGTAAACAATACACTTACTAGTTTTCTTTTTTTGTGGCATCTTTGTCAGGTTTTGGTATTTGGCTCATAGAATGAGTTTGGAAGTTTACCTTCCTCTGCAATTTTCTGGAAGAGTTTGAGTAGGATAGGTCTTAGCTCTTCTCTAAATTTTTGGTAGAATTCAGCTGTGAAGCACTCTGGTCCTGAGTGTTTGTTTGCTGGAAGATTTCTGATTACAGTTTCAATTTCCGTGCTTGTGATAGGTCTGTGAAGATTTTCTATTTCTTCCTGGTTCAGTTTTGGAAAGTTATACTTTTCTAAGAATTTGTCGGCTTCTTCCAAGTTGTCCATTTTATTGCATATAGTTGCTGATAATAGTCTCTTATGATCTGTGTTGTCTGTTGTGATCTCTCCATTTTCATTTCTAATTTTGTTGATTTTTCTCCCTTTGTTTCTTGAGGAGTCTGGCTAATGGTTTGTCAATTTTATTTATCTTTTCAAAAAACCAGCCTTTGACTTTGTTGATTTTTGCTATGGTCTCTTTTGTTTCTTTTGCATTTATTTCTGCCCTAATTTTTAAGATTTCTTTCCTTCTACTAACCCTGGGGTTCTTCATTTCTTCCTTCTCTAGTTGCTTTAGGTGTAGAGTTAGGTTATTTATTTGACAGGCCAATATCACTGATGACCATAGATGCAAAAATCCTTAACAAAATTCTAGCAAACAGAATCCAACAACATATTAAAAAGATCATACATCATGACCAAGTGGGCTTTATCCCAGGGATGCAAGGATTCTTCAATATCTGCAAATCAATCAATGTAATACACCACATTAACAAATTGAAAAATAAAAACCATATGATTATCTCAATAGATGCAGAGAAAGCCTTTGACAAAATTCAACATCCATTTATGATAAAAAAACTCTCCAGAAAGCAGGAATAGAAGGAACATACCTCAACATAATAAAAGCTATGTATGACAAACCCACAGCAAACATTATCCTCAATGGTGAAAAATCGAAAGCATTTCCCTTAAAGTCAGGAACAAGACAAGGGTGCCCACTATCACCACTACTATTCAACATAGTTTTGGAAGTGTTGGCCACAGCAATCAGAGCAGAAAAAGGAATAAAAGGAATCCAGATTGAAAAAGAAGAAGTAAAACTCTCACTGTTTGCAGATGACATGACCCTCTACATAGAAAACCCTAAAGATTCTACCAGAAAATTACTAGAGCTAGTCAATGAATATAGTAAAGTTGCAGGATATAAAATTAACACACAGAAATCCCTTGCATTCCTATACAGTAAAAATGAGAAAAAAGAAAGAGAAATTAAGGAAACAATACCCTTCACCATTGCAACGAAAAGAATAAAATACTTAGGAGTATATCTACCTAAAGAAACAAAAGACCTATATATAGAAAACTATAAAACACTGATGAAAGAAATCAAAGAGGACACAAATAGATGGAGGAATATACCGTGTAAATGAATTCATATGAAGAATCAATATTGTGAAAATGAGTATACTACCCAAAGCAATCTATAGATTCAATGCAATCCCCATCAAGCTACAAACAGTATTCTTCAGAGAACTAGAACAAATAGTTTCACAATTTGTATGGAAATACAAAAAACCCCGAATAGCCAAGGCAATCTTGAGAAAGAAGAATGGAACTGGAGGAATCAACCTGCCTGACTTCAGGCTCTACTACAAAGCCACAGTCAGCAAGACAGTATGGTACTGCCACAAAGACAGACATATAGATCAATGGAACAAAATAGAAAGCCCAGAGATACATATATCTACATACACCTATGCACACCTTATCTTTGACAAAGGAGGCAAGAATACACAATGGAGAAAAGACAATCTCTTTAACAAGTGGTCCTGGGAAAACTGGTCAACCACTTGTAAAAGAATGAAACTAGAACACTTTCTAACACCATACACAAAAATAAACTCAAAATGGATTAAATATCTAAACATAAGACCAGAAACTATAAAACTCCTAGAGGAAAACACAGGCAAAACACTCTCCAACATAAACCACAGCAGGATCCTCTATGACCCACCTCCCAGAATATTGGAAATAAAAGCAAAAATAAACAAATGGAGACCTAATGAAACTTAAAAGCTTCTACACAACAAAGGATACTACAAGCAAAGTGAAAAGACAGCCTTCAAAATGGGAGAAAATAATAGCAAATGAAGAAACGGACAAAGAATTAATCTCAAAAATATACAAGCAACTCCTGCAGCTCAATTCCAGAAAATTAAATGACCCAATCAAAAAATGGGCCAAAGATCTAAACAGACATTTCTCCAAAGAAGACATACAGATGGCTAATGAACACATGAAAAGATGCTCAACATCACTCATTATCAGAGAAATGCAAATCAAAACCACAATGAGGTACCATTTCACACCGGTCAGAATGGCTGCTATCTGAAAGTCTACAAGCAATAAATGCTGGAGAGGGTGTGGAGAAAAGTGAACCCTCTTACACTGTTGATGGGAATGCAAACTAGTACAGCCACTATGGAGAACAGTGTGGAGAGTCCTTAAAAAACTGGAAAAATAACTGCCATATGACCCAGCAATCCCACTGCTGGGCATAGACACCGAGGAAACCAGAATTGAAAGAGACGTGTGTATCCCAATGTTCATCGCAGCACTGTTTATAATAGCCAGGACATGGAAGCAACCTAGACGTCTATCAGCAGACGAATGGATAAGAAAGCTGTGGTACCTATACACAATGAAATATTACTCAACCATTAAAAAGAATACATTTGAATCAATTCTAATGAGGTGGATGAAACTGGAGCCTATTATACAGAGTGAAGTAAGCCAGAAAGAAAAACACCAATACAGTATATTAACCCATATATATGGAATTTAGAAAGATGGTAATGATAACTCTGTATGTGAGAGAGCAAAAGTGACACAGATGTATAGAACAGTCTTTGGACTCTGTGGGAGAGGGCGAGGGCAGGATGATATGGGAGAATGGCATTGAAACATGTAAATTATCATATGTGAAATGAATCACCAGTCCAGGTTCGATGCATGATACAGGGTGCTCGGGGCTGGTCACTGGGATGACTCAGAGGGATGGAATGGGGAGGGTGGTGGGAGGGGGGTTCAGGATGGGGAACAGGTGTACACCCATGGTGGATTCATGTCAATGTATGGCAAAACCAATACAATGTTGTAAAGTAAAAATAAATAAATTATTTAATTAATTAAACTGGGGGGAAAAAAAAAGAATCCACCTGCTAATGCAGGAGACACAGGTTCAATCCCTGGTCTGGGAGGATTCCCATATGCTGTGGAGCAATTAAGCCCATGCCCCACAGTGATTGAGCCTGTGGTCTAGAGCCCAGGAGTGGCAGCTACTGAAGCCCACACGCCCCTCTCTGCAACAAGAGAAGCCACACAGTGAGATGCCTGCACACCACAAATAGCGTGTAGCTCCCGCTCACCACAACTAGAGGAAAGCCCACACACCAACTAAGACCCAGCAGAGCCAAAAATAAGCAAATAGATAAAACTATTTGAATTATTTATTTTTACTTGGTAGGTGCAAAAGATTGTAAAAATGACTACAATTCTTCCCCTCCCTGTACCTGATCTTTTAGAATGTGACTCAATGTTCCCCAACAAGAGGCAGGCTAGCCCTTGAATCCCGGGTATCCTTGTGACTTGCTTTGGCTAATAGAATGCAGTGCAAGGGAGGCTTTGAGGAAGCGTTGAGCACTTCTCTCTCTCAGATTCCTACCCAGATACCATGTGTAAAAGCCTCAGTCAGCCAGCTGGAACGTAGGAGACAGTATAAAGCAGCAATAAGCCAACCAACCTGGGCCCACCCTGCGGCTGCCAGCCAACCCTGCAGACTCATGACTGAGCCTTCCAAAACCAGAAGAACTGCCCAGCAAAGCTCAGCCCAAACTGCTGATCCACAAAATTGTTAGCCACACAAGTGGCTACTGTTTTAACCTACAACTTTGGAGGCAGCTTATTATGTGGCAAAAGGTATCACCAATATTGATTTTGGAAAATGAATTTTTAGCATATGGGTCCATTTCCAAAAAACATGACAATCAGTAACACTGCTTTTCTCTCCCATCTCCCTTTGTCCTTCTTCCAAGGTAGGGATCTGAGTCAATGACATTGAGCAGATGGGAGGAAATGCGGAAGCAATGCTGCTGCTGCTGCTAAGTCACTTCAGTCGTGTCCGACTCTGTGTGACCCCATAGACGCAGCCCACCAGGCTCCCCCGTCCCTGGGATTCTCCAGGCAAGAACACTGGAGTGGGTTTCCATTTCCTTCTCCAGCTCATGAAAGTGAAAAGTGAAAGTGAAGTCACTCAGTCGTGTCTGATTCTTTGCCACCCCATGGACTGCAGCCCACCAGGCTCCTCCGTCCATGGGATTTTCCAGGCGAGAGTACTGGAGTGGGCTGCCATTGCCTTCTCCGAAATGCTGTATCAGTCAGTCAGTTCAGTCGCTCAGTCATGTCTGACTCTTTGCGTCCCCATGAACCACAACACACGAGGCCTCCCTGTCCATCACCAACTCCTGGAGTTACTCAAAACTCGTGTCCATCGAGTTGGTGATACCATCCAGCCATCTTATCCTCTGTCGTCCCCTTCTCCTCCTGCCCCCAATCCCTCCCAGCATCAGGGTCTTTTCCAATGAGTCAACTCTTTGCACGAGGTGGCCAAAGTACTGGAGTTTCAGCTTTAGCATCAGTCTAGTCAAGGCTATGGTTTTTCCAGTGGTCATGTGTGGATGTGAGAGTTGAACTATAAAGAAAGCTGAGAGCTGAAAAATTGATGCTTTTGAACTGTGGTGTTGTAGAAGACTCTTAAGAGTCCCTTGGACTGCAGGGAGATCCAACCAGTCCATTCTAAAGGAGATCAGTCCTGGGTGTTCATTGGAAGGACTGATGCTAAAGCTGAAATGCTGTATAGGTGCAGCTAAAATTTCACTTTACGAATTTCTCGAGAAAAAAACTGCAGAACTTCCCTGGTGGTCCAGTGGTTAAGAATCTGCCTGCAATGCAGGGGACACGGGTTTGATCCCTGGTCTGGGAAGATTCCGCCTGCCTCGGGACAACTGAGCATGTGTGCCCCAACTCCTGAGCCTGCTCGCTGTGAGCCCACGCTCTGCAACGAGAAGCGGGAGTACCGCAACTCAGAAACCAAAGCAATGAAGGCCCAGAATAACCAACAATAAAAATAAATAAAATTTTTTTAAAAAGACTGCACAGTTAAGGAATGAACTTTCAACCAATTATATAGAAAGAGATTTTTGGTCAGGTTGGACATTTTAGAATCAAGATTATGAAAGTCTCTCTGTAGTCTATTGTCTTGATGTTTCTCCTATGAACACAAAAGTGGGGACTGTAACAGACTCCCTTAGAGAACTTTCAGGAAGCCAGCAGCCTCCCTTGCCTGCTAGGGATTACAGCAAGTATAGGAAGAAAGAATATCTCTGTTTTTCCAATAACAGAATAAACAGTGTTTTAAAAAAAATTATTTCAGAGCTTGACATTGTGTTCATTATTTCTAGGTCTAGTACCAAGTTTGCTGTCACTGCAGCCACTTCCTAGAAAAAAGTCTGGCTGGTCTCTGGCCCAGGTCCTCTTTCTGCTGCTGTAATTGTCCAGATAAATTCGCCCTCCAAGCGTTGCTCTGACACGGAGTAAGGGGTGCATCCCTCTGGGATCTAGTGTCCCTGGTGGTTTGCTAAGTCATAATTAGACTTCAGAAATCAGACTCCTTTTACCTCAATCTCTGAAGTTTCCTACAAACTTAACCTTAGGTCATATGATCAGGAACTTTAAATCTCTGAAAAAGCTTTCACTTCCTGCTGCTTTTTATTTCTCCAACCTGTACACTTAGGACACGCCTGCATTCATGAGGCCACTTCCTGCTCCCACCAGCCAGAAGAAGCTGAAAGCAGCAAAGTGCTTACACGCCTGGGAGGCGGAGCCACCCGCTGACTCACTGTGTGGACACTCAGAACTTTCAACATCACATAATTAGTGTGTACTCGCTAGCAAGGTAACCAGAAGGTTCTGTGAGTAGGTCCCATTAAATCTTCCTAAATTAGGGCTGTGACCTCTCAGTAACCTCCTTATATTTGCATGAGTCCATCTGCACGGTCACGATGCTATTTTCATACAGGGTTTGGCTTAAGAGAAAGAAAAAGACATGAATGACAGAGGCCTCACGTCTATCAGCTTCTAGAGCACAAGGAAGGATGGAAACATGTATTTCTTCCTAACAAATGTCCCTTAAGTATTTTCTACCCCAGTCGGTCGGTGTAAAGCACGCTGACTCACAAATGCAGGGCTGTCGGGGCTGGGTGGGGGGTGGAGGGGAATATACAAGTGGGTACATTCATGCACTCCTGAGACACATCTCCTGTGTGGCGAGATAACGGCTGGTCAAGATGAATATCTTCATCTACAGTCTTCAGGAAGGAAGTTTCGGGACAGTCCAGGCAAGTGAGCTTGTATCTGTGGGCAAGGCAGAAGGGGACCCTGATCAGCTTTACCTGTGGGCTGAGGTGACGTGCCTCCTCCTCACTCATCTGAAACAGCTCTTTATATGGGACCGCTGCAGCTAATGAACATGCAGGCACATAGGGAGCACGAGAAGACCATGCCTGTTAATTAAAGAGCTGCTTACAATGTCAGGGGACACTTTGTAATAATGTCATGCATTGCAGAGCTTTGCTTGTCACATGTTTTCACACAAAACAAAGAGTTTCTACAATTATACCTTTTAAACAGATGTTCAGCGTTTTGAGGCTAATAAAGTATACCTGCTGCTGTGCTGTGCTGTGCTCACTGGTGTCTCTTTGCATGAACTGTATGGACTGTAGCCTGCCAGGCTCCTCTGTCCAGGGGATTTTCCAGGCAGGAATACTGGAGTGGGTTACCATTTCCTACTCTGGGGATCTTCCTGACCCAGAGATTGAGCCCAAGTCTCTGTGTCTCCTGCGTTGGTAGGTGGATTTTTTATATTGTGCCACCTGGAAACCCATAAAGTATGGACAAATGATTATAAAAATGATAAGCATGTCTGAATGTTTTATAGCACAAAAATAATTCAGTGTAGTTTGAACATTTAGGTAACTTAAGCAAAGGTTTTAAGTTTTAAGAAGTGTAGAAAAAAAGAAAAAGAAATATTGTATAACATCACTTACATGTGGAATCTAGAAAAATGATACAGATGAACTATTTGCAAAGCAGAAATAGAGACACAGAGGTAGAGAACAAACTTACGACGCCAAGGGGGTGAGTGGGGGGAGAAATGAATGGGGAGATTGGGACTGACATATATACATTACTAGGTATAAAATAGACAACTAGTGAGAACCTACTGCATGGCACAAGAAACTCTACTCAATGCTCCGTAGTGACCTAACGGGAAGGAAATCCAAAAAAGACAAAGTACATGTAAACATGTAACTGATTCACAACACCAAACAGCAAAAACTAACACAACACTGAAAAGCAGTTATACTCCAATAAAAATGAACTTTTAAAAAGTATTAAAAAAATGCAATGGCCTATATGTAAGAACTGCTAATGCAGGATTAGAGAAAAGGTCACAGTATGAAACTAATAAAACTACAGAAATGCAGCAAGAAGAGGAAGAACAATTCAGTACGAAGAAGGATGGTTAAAAATATGAAGAATAAATATAAGACTAAACAATCTCAGGATGAAATGAAAAAGAGAAACCCAAGAACTATATGGCATAAATGGGAGTACTGCAAAGTAAGGCTTTGGAGACAAGAGTTAAAAACAATAAATATTATGTCAGTAGATACTAACATTCTTTACAAGAGTGGATGTAATTCTGGGAAGAGTTACACTGAATGCACAGAATTCTCAAGGTGTGTAGGCACCCGTGTAAACACACGTGTTGCAGCAGTAGCTGCCGGAACTAGTCAGTCAGGAACCTCACGTGCTGCTTATTCGGCTGTGTGTAAACACTCAGTTCTCATGTTGTTCTAGTCATAAAAACAAAAACAGTAGCAACGATTTCAATATATTTTTCATACCTAAGCTTTATTAAGATTCTGCTATCCCCTCAGCCCTGTTCCAACCTTTTCATGTGTAAGAGGGCACTGATCCTACTAGAACTACTATTACCCTCATTCTACAAACAAGGGATCTGAGACAGAGTTACTAGTCTCCAACCTAGATTCGTGATCAATGCAAAGAAATAGAGGAAAACAACAGAATGGGAAAGTCTAGAGATCTCTTCAAGAAAATTAGAGATAACAAGGGAACATTTCATGCAAAGATGGGCACAATAAAGGCCAGAAATGCTATGGAACTAACAGAAGCAGAAGATATTAAGAAGAAGTGGCAAGAATACACAGAAGAACTATACAAAAAAGATCTTCATGACCCAGATAATCACAATGGTGTGATCACCAACCTAGAGCCAGACATCCTGGAATGCAAAGTCAAGTGGGCCTTAGGAAGCATCACTACAAACAAAGCTAGTGGAGGTGATGGAATTCCAGTTGAGCTATTTCAAATCCTAAAAGATGATGCTGTGAAAGTATTGCACTCAATATACCAGCAAATTTGGAAAACTCAGCAGTGGCCACAGGACTGGAAAAAGGTCAGTTTTCATTCCAATTCCAAAGAAAGGTGTGTGTACTACACCTTTGACTGTGTGGATCACAATAAACTGTGGAAAATTCTTAAAGAGATGGAATACCAGACCACCTGACCTGCCTCTTGAGAAACCTGTGTGCAGGTCAGGAAGCAACAGTTAGAACTGGACATGGAACAACAGACTGGTTCTAAATAGGAAAAGGAGTATGTCAAGGCTGTATATTGTCACCCTGCTTGTTTAACTTATATGCAGAGTACATCATGAGAAATGCCAGGCTGGATGAAGCACAAGCTGGAATCAAGATTGCCAGGAGAAATATCAATAACCTGAGATATGCAGATGATACCACCCTTATGGCAGAAAGTGAAGAACTAAAGAGCCTCTTGATGAAAGTGAAAGAGGAGAGTGAAAAAGCTTAAAGCTCAACATTCAGAAAACTAAGATCATGGCATCTCGGTCCCATCACTTCATGGCAAATAGATGGGGAAACAGTGGAAACAGTGACAGACTTTATTTTCTTGGGCTCTAAAATCACTGTAGATGGTGATTGCAGCCATGAAATTAAAAGACGCTTGTTCCTTGGAAGAAAAGCTATGACCAACCTAGATAGCATATTAAAAAGCAGAGACATTACTTTGCCAACAAAGGTCCATCTAGTCAAAGCTATGGTTTTTCCAGTAGTCATGTATGGATGTGAGAGTTGGACTATAAAGAAAGCTGAGCACCAAAGAATTGATGCTTTTGAACTGTGGTGTTGGAGAAGACTCTTGAGAGTCCCTTGGACTGCAAGGAGATCCAACCAGTCCATCCTGAAGGAGATCAGTCCTGCATGTTCATTGGAAGGACTGATGCTGAAGCTGAAACTCCAATACTTTGGCCACCTGATACAAAGAAGGGACTCATTGGAAAAGACCCTGATGCTGGGAAAGACTGAAGGCAGGAGGAGAAGGGGACAACAGACGATGAGATGGCTGGATGGCATCACTGACTCAATGGACTTGAGTTTGAGTAAACTCCAGGAGTTAGTGATGGACAGGGAGGCCTGGTGTGCTGCCGTCCATGGGGTCACAAAGAGTTAGATACGACTGAGTGACTGAACTGAACAAAACTTAGATTAGCCTTTGTGACTTTTCAAATATCAGCACTAAACTTTCGGGGTAATATGAAGTGTAAAGGGTTTCCCAGGTGGCACTAGTGGTAAAGAACCCGCCTACCAATGCAGGAGATATAAGAGACCTGGTTCGATCCCTGGGTCGGGAAGATCCCCTGAAGAAGGGCATGGCAACCCACTCTGGTATTCTTGCCTGGAGAATCCCATGGACAAAGGAGCCTGGAGGGCTACAGCCTGTAGGGTCTCACAGAGTCAGACACGACTGAATCGATTGAGCATGCACGCACAGATGAAGTCTAAAATTGTACCAAAGGCCTGGGATACTCAATGCTAGAGCTCTGTGGTTTGCTCCTGAAGCACACTGGGCCATGCAGCACTGCAGTTTTTTTTCCGAGGGAGCCTGTGAGCTGCCTCACACTAACCTGAGCCCTGGACACAGAGCAGGAGTCACATGGGTTTATGGCCAATAGTGGGCGCTATCTTGAATTGAAGTTAACAAGAAACTGAATGATCTTGTTTACTGAACAGTCTCACTAACTGGGCAAGGCAGAGCCTTGGCCAAGAACAAAAGAGGGGAGTTAGACAGACCTGAGTGCAAATCTAAGTCTGCCACTTACTAGCTAGGATTACGGGCAAGTAATTTTCCATCTTTAAGCTTCTGCTTCCACCTACACTGCAAGAAAAGAAATGGAGTTGGGTTTTACCTGCAGCCTGAAGAACTTAAGTGAAAAACCAATAGACTCAGGTTTCCTAGAAGCAGCGTTAACCAACACTAGAAAGGTTTGCCAGCGAGGTAACAGAATTCTCCTTGCCACGAACCTTCAAAACGATGACATGGCCTCATGAGTCACAAGAGTTTCGATGAGCCCTTCCCCACTTCAGAGGGCAGTACTGGTGGTCTGTGACCAAGTCCCAGGTGGTCCCTCTGGTCCCTTCATAGCAATACTAATGAGAGCCTTTTGCTGTTAACCTATTTGCTTAACAAAAGATAACTTTCACTTAATGGAACCACTGTTTCATTTGCCCACACTCCAAGTTTTGTTAAAATACATTAGAAAATGAAGCTATTGCTGCTTGAAAATTACCTGCCATGCCTCTGTTTCATGACAGCAGAGAGCCACCAAATGTGTCTGATACTTTTTGTCACTGTGCTGAAACATATCAAAATCAATTACTTCCCAGCATCGATGAGATAAATAAGCAGACAAATGTAAATGAGGAGTGGTTGGGTTAAATAAAGAACTTAATCATCTTTGGTGCCTGTGCATTAAATTTGATTAACTTAGGTCTAGTCTATTTTTTGTGGTAGGCAGAAAATAGAGAGAACGATGGGTAAACAAACACAGAAATGTGCAGTCATGGGTTTTAGGCACTTGTGATAAGAGTCTGCCTGAATGAATGAGTGAATTAGGCAGGTGCCAGTTCTACCTGGCAATCATGTTAGGCAAAGTCAGCTCAGTATTTCTGCTTCAGGGCAGACCCAACCCACGAAAAAACTGCCTAATGGTACAGAGGTAGATACAGTTTCAATCCACCTGTGGTAAAGGTCCACCCCACTACCTGCAGAGTGGACCCACACAACCTGAAACTGCCTGTCGTGCTTGTTCCATATGAGCGAGTGAGCAACTCTGAAAATCTGTCCCATTACCTCAGAAACGATGACTGGGTCCTACATATGCAAGTCCTAATCCATGTTCTCAGGACACTTGCAGTTTGATAAGAAAAAACACAGTTATAGAAGTTACAATCAAGTATACTGAGAATCAGGCAAGGAGAAGAGGGTAGGACTGGAGTCCTAACCGAGTCTAGTGGTCGGGGACTTGCAAAAAAGAAACCAAGCCAGACACTAGCTGCAGGCAGTAAAGGCAGATGTTACTCAGGAACTACTACAGTAGGGGAAAGAGGCCTCAGGATAAAACTGAGCTGAAGTCCAAATACAGTAGAGACACATAGGGATTCACAGGCAACAAGCAGAGTGAGGGGATCAGTGGATGGAAAATTACTAAGCGGACACCTCAAGGGACACCTCAAGGATTAAGGAACTGGCTAAATTGCCCTAACAGGATTTTTGCTAAAGGCAGGCCAGGGACTGAGACATCCAGGGTGGGGGATGAGGAACCTGAAGAAGTGAAGTGAAAGTCATTCAGTCATGCCTGACTCTTTGTGATCCTATGGACTGTAGCCTGCCAGGCTCCTCTGTCCATGGAATTCTCCTGGCAAGAATACTGGAGTGGGTAGCCATTCTCTTCTCCAGGGATCTTCCCAACCCAGGGACTGAACGCAGGTCTCCTGCAGCACAGGCAGACTCTTTACCATCTGAGCCACCAGATAAAATTGATCAGATATCAAAAGTAGTATCTGGACACCAAGGAAGTGGGGAATTCTCACTAAACTCACTTAACAGGACTCCTGTGAAAACTGCCTTCAGCAAGCCAAGAACAGGGCCCAAGGACAAGGTCTAGTCCAAAAAATGGCTCAAAGGAGGCTGTCTATAAGTTTGGTCAAGAAGAAAGTCTCTGTCAGGGTTCTTGTGGCACAGAAAGGAGTATTTCAACTACAAGTCAAAGCCTGACTGAAGCTGGATTAGGAGAAGAGATTCTGAGAAGGAGAAGAGCAGGTGTGAAGGCCTCTGAACTCAGGGAGCACAGTATACTTGGGAAAGCGAAAGAAACTGGTTATGACTGGTCCACAAAGGTGGAGGCAAACAGGGGAGGAAGGGAGACTAGAGACACTAGCAAAAGAGAGCCTTGGGGGTTTAGTGAATTTTGTTAGAAGCTCAGATTTCGTCCTAAGACCACAGGGAAAGGTTGAGCTGCGGAAGTAATATGAGTCAACTTCTTTTGCCTGCAGAGTAGAAGAAAGGGAGATGGGAGCACGCAAGACTGGGGGCTGGGGGTCCAGCTAAGCACGTGCAACGTAACTTGGATGTGAGCTCATACAACGTGGGTGCGAGTGGCGGCATGGAGCCAGAGAGAAAGTGAAGAATTAAGTTATTTAGGAAAAAAGAAGAACAGGACTTGGGACATGATCTAGCGGTAGGAGAGAGAAAGGTAGGAGTCAGGAGAGCTCCCAGGTTTCTGACTTTGGCTACTGGATGGCTTCTGAAGTTAGGAACATTAACGGAAGAGCAGCTTGGCAGAAGGTTAGTCTGAAACATGACAAGTTTGAGTTGTAAGACATTTGAGTTTGGAACTCGGGTGTTGAAACCCTGTTACCCTCAGTCCTACAGGGCTTTGCACTGTCTCTAGAGGGCTGGTGTGGCCATCCCTGACATCCTCACTGATTATTAGGTTCTTGGTCTGCAGACTCACCTATACCTGGGAAGGTGGGAAGTCAACAGACAGGTGCTGGAGAAAAGGGTAGGCAGATAGAAAGAATAACCAGAGGGAGAGCCAGTAGAAAGAGAACACAGAAAACAACAAAAAGGATAATAAGCTCCTCCTTTACCTCTCTCCTTTTTAGAATCCCCCTACCGTTGATATGATGTAACAAGAACGCACTTAACCTCTTTGGTATCTTTTCCAAAATATAATCATGTGAAAAACAAAAGACAAACTCATTCTACAGCATAACTTGCCAATTTCTCAAGATGGTCAAAGTGACAAAAAAAACAGTGAAAGACTGAGAAACTGTCAGACCAGAGGAGCCTGTGGAGACAGGCCACAAAACGCAATGCAGGTGCCTGGGATGGAATCTGAAACAGAAAGAGGATGTTAATTCAAAGGACGGTGAAATTCAAAGTCTGGAATTTAGTTAATATAACGTACCAATGCTGACTTCTTCGTTGTAACAAATGTACCGTGGTTGTGTAAGATATTAAAAATGGGGGAAACAGGATGATGAGAAATAGGAAAATTCTGTACTACTTCTACAAAGTGAAAGTGAAAGAGTTACTCACTAAGTCATGTTTGACTCTGTGACCCCATGGACTATAGTTCACCAGGTTCCTCTGTCCATGAAATTCCAGGCTAGACTACTAGAGCGGGTTGCTATTCCCTTTTCCAGGGGATCTTCCCAACCTAGAGATCAAACATAGGCCTTTTGCATTGCAGGCAGATTTTTCACCATCTGAGTCACCAGGGAAGCTCCCCTTTCTATAATTCTAACATTATTCCATTCAAAAAAGGTTGCTTTTTAAAGAGTGACTGTATGTCATCAAGAACTCTCCAATGCAAAATGAAGCTAACGAGAAATCCTCTGTGCCTTTGGGAGTCATAGCACATTATGAAAGTACAGTGGTACCTTACTGCCCAGCCCAGAAGGAGAAGGAAGCATACCACGGAGGTCATTTTCTTAGAAAATTAAAACTAATCCTTCAGTCACCAAAAAAACCCACTATTTTCCAGCATTTTATTTTTCATGGCAAGCCTTCAAAAGCAGATGATAAAGTTCCCTGCCCTCTGAGCAGAGGACACTAAATGCAATTGAATCCCTTCTGGGTTAATCAGGGTCATTGGTATGAACATCTGCTATTATATTACATCATACCAAGCATGGTTCTGCCTTTAGCATTCTTTACTGAGTCATGGGGTTGGAAACGCAAGGACCATCTTTCCACAGCCATGAAATGACTAGGGAAAGCCCCAAGGATGTGGATTAAGGATATGACACGTGTGTGTGGAACCACGGTGAGCCACCATGGAGTAGAGAGCATCTTCCACCCTCTTAAATATTAGCAATTCAGCTGGAGAGCAGCTGGCAGCTGAATTTCCCTTTTGGTGCCTCTTCTGTTAGTGATGCAAATTCTGTAGTTTGCTGAATGCAGAACAAATCCTCTGGACAACTGAAGACCCCAGTCATCCCTACTGACTTCATTCCAGACCTGGTAAGCAGGCAGAGATGAGGGGTAAACTCACTGATATTTTCAGGAGGAAGATTAAGTTGGGATCCTTCCCAGCTCTAGTTGGGAAATATTTTCCTTATGATGTATATCAGGGGAGAATTATTTGGCTTCTGTTACATGAGGGGGGCTTCCCTGGTGGCTCAGAGTATAAAGAATCTGCCTGCAATGCAGGAGATGCAGAAGACACAGGTTCAATCCCTGGGTGGGAAAGATCCCCTGGAGGAGGGTGTGGCAACCCACTCCAGTAGACTTGTCTGGAGAATTCCATGGACTGAGGAGCCTGGGGGGCTACAGTCCATCGGGTCGCACAGAGTCAGACACGACTGCAGCAACTGAGCATGCACGCACGTGAAGGAGTGTCTAACAAAACCAAAGAAAGCAGTATGATGTGAGCCTCGGTGACAGGTCATTAGAGAAGTAGAGGAGAGGGATTAAAACCGTGACTTCCTCCCAAGTCTTGCCCGTCATCCTCTTTCAGGGCTGCATGCCTGCCTGGGCTCTCTCCATGGAAAGATCACGTCTTTCTGGAGCCCAACCATGGCCCAACCACACGCCGGGACAAGAGGAGGCACTGGAAAGTGGACTTCACCCAGCTCTGTCCCAGCTTATTGTTCAGTCAGCAATGGAAACGTTACTTACTCTGACATGGAGACAAGATTGCCAAAGCATTCCTAGAGTCTCTTTCCCTTGAACATAAGCCCCTCGGACACTGCAGGCTCTATTTCTTGCCTCTTTCTTGCTGCCCAAATCACCTTGTTTGACATCAGATTAGCTGAGTGCTTACGCAATAAATCTCTCCAAGTAACCAGATGAGGCACGAGGTGATTAAGCACCAAATTATTGGTACAAGGAGACAGTTAAAGAGCAATGGGGGACTCTCCTGGTGGTTGAGTAGCTACGACTTTGTGCATTGACCTGGATTTGATCTGTGGCCTGGGAACCAGATCCCATGTGACACGACTACGACCCCACGTGCTGCACCTAAAAAAAAAAGATCCCACATGCTACAATTAAAAAACTCACACACCACAACAGAGACTGAAGATCCTAAAGGCTGCAACTAAGACCCAGCACAGCCAAATAAATAAATATTTTTTTTAAAAAGAACAACAGGAATGTTCAAGAAGCTTCCCATGCAAGGCCCACTTTGATACTTGTTGGAGACACAACTCAAGCTTCTGTCAGCATCTTTCATATAAAAATGCTAGGCTGAGGTCAAAGGTTTTGACCTGAAGTTGTCAGCTGACTAATCTCAGACAAAAGTCTGACTAAGGAAAAGATATTTTAATGTCCATACTATGTTTGCCTTGCTCTGGGAAAGCATGCATGGATCTGTACGCATTTAGAGCAGAGTCTCTCCCCTTCGGGACTATTCACATTTTTGGCCTGATAATCCTGTGTTGTGGAGGGCCATCCTGCGCAGTGTAGGAAGCGTAGCTATAAGACTTCACAAATTTAAACATGGGGTTCCCAAATGTGAATTTCAGACAGCAGCAAATTGCTTCAGTACATGTACATCCATGCAATATAAACAGCATCCTGGCCTCCATCCTCCGGGTACCAGTAGCATCGCCACTGTCCAACCCCAAGTTGTGACAACCAAAAATATCACCAGACATTGTCAAATGTCCCCTGGGGCGCAAAACTGCCCCTGCTTAAGAACCACTGATTCAAAGTGACATACCAGAAAGCTACAAATCTTAACCTCTACCTTAGCTCCCAGAAGATCACTGCGTCTGATAAAACATCAGCAAAAGAATTGGTCACATGAGACATTCCTCAGCACATCTTACTTAAGTAACCATTTTGAAAACATTACTTAGTCTGCTTTTTAATGTCTCTTGGGATCAACTCCTTTGGGTTTTCATAACACATAGATTCTTGGCGGCTGTCTTTCAGAATTAGCAGGCTTACTTTGACCAGATAATGCAAATTAGGAAACCTACCATATTTCCCTTTTCCTTAACTGCTAGAAAGCTTAGAGGCAAATGTGATGTTTAGTTGCAGAAACCATCAAAGCTCATGTGGCTAAGTATTTTCTTTTTTTACACAAACATCCACACAGTGGCTTTTATATGCCACATATATTTTAAATGCTCTACAAATACTAGCTTCCTGAAGTCATGCTATCAGGGCAACAACCCTATGGGTAAGTACGATTATCATCCTCCATTTTCAGGTAATAGGGCTTCCCTGGTGGCTCAGATGGTAAAGCGTCTGCCTGCAATGCTGGAGACCTGGGTTCAGTCCCTGGGTTGGGAAGATCCCCTGGAAAAGGCATGGCAACCCACTCCAGTATTCTTGCCTGGAAAATCCCATGGACAGAGGAGCCTGGTAGGCTCCAGTCCATGGGGTCGGTAATAACTGAGGTCATTTCTTTTTAAATTTCTATGAATTATTGCCTTCTCATCATCCTTGTTTTATAAGTAAGTACCTTCAGACTCTGTTTATAAGTCAATGGGGCAAGAGTTACTGTATCATACACCTACACCACTGCAGGTCCTCTCAGTCTCCCATTATCAGAGCCCGGCCCCATGTCCAGGCCACACATCTCTCATCTCCCATCCCTGACTTCCCTATTCACACGGAGATATGGGGCACAAGGAATCTTGCTCCAGAGTCCAGAAGTGTACAGCCCATATCTGCAGAGGAACTGACATCCTGTGGTCAAAGCATTGCCAAGTGGGAGATGGAAACTGTTGATAAATTCATCCTCTGTTCTTCACTCCAAAGAGACTGTCCTGAGATGCAGCTTTGCAGGGGCTGGTTCTCTAAGACAGAGCAACCAGGAACACTGGGTGGAAACGAGCTCAGTTACACCTGCTCCAGTTTCTCTTTCTCCTTCCCTGCCTCACTGCTGTGTCTCTCAGGTCTCTCACTTCTGCTCCTTGGCACTGTACCTCCTAACAGAGCAGAGCAACATATCACTGGCTCTGCTTTCTCAGGGACCTCTCTCTGACTCTTCGTGACCCTGTGGACCATGGCCTGCCAGGCTCCTCTGTCCATGGGATTCTCCAGGCAAGAACACTGCAGTGGGGTGCCATTTCCTTCTCCTCTAAGGAATCAGGCCTAGATAAATATAAATAATTTACAAATTAAGTCACACTGAATGGAAGTTTACCAAATTATTTCCATTAACTTCAGTCAGTAAATATTTCTTGTGAGCCAACTGGAATACAATCAAGGAAAAACTACCCCCTTGTTGCTGTGCAGTCGCTCAGTCATGTCTGACTCTTTGTGACCCCGTGGACTGTAGCCCGCCAGGCTCCTCTGTCCATGGGATTCTCCAGGCAAGAATACTGGAGTGGTTGCCATTTCCTCCTCCAGGGCATCTTCCCGACCCAGGGATCGAATCCGAGTCTCCTGAACTGGCAGGCAAGCTCTTTACCACTGAGCCAACAAGGACGCCCATGACTAACCCTAGCAGCACTTTAAGGGCCAATGACATCATTTTTAAAGCTGAAGAAACCAAGACCCGGAGAGGGAAGGAGACTGCTCAAGATCACATGCCCTGTTAGCGGCATGTGAATATAATACCAACATTTATTTAGTGCCTACAATGTTAAATTTCCATATAAATGACTTCACTCTGTTCAAAAATTGCATAATTAATCTTACTGTTCCCATTGTATGCACAAGAAACAGGGGGGTCAAAAAAAAGTGAAGTGAAACGTTAAAAGTCTCAGTGGCAGCAAATGGAAGAATGAGGTGTAAACTCTGCAGGCCTAATTCTTTTCCCAACTGCTTCCTAGCGTTTGGCTGTGGGCTCTGGCTGTCCTGGGGGCTTGGTAGAAAACCATGATGGACTCTGGAAGAAGACAGGCTTTCAACTGAAGTCCTAGTCCTAACGCTTAATAATTCTGTGACCTTAAGTTACTTCGTTTTGCTAAGCCTTGATTTTAAATTCAGAAAATGGAGATCACAACATCCACTCAGAGTAAAGCTGTGAAAAGGAAATGAGATGACATATATAAATCTCCCACCACAGTGCCTGTACACACCAAGTGCTTAATAAATGTGAGCCAGGATCAGTTCTCTGGAATCAAAGATGCCTCCCAAACACAACATTAGCTCCTCTTTCGTAGGTGCTTCTGAGGTGACACCCATGGTGCTAAGCATCCTACAGAAGAAGAAGTCACTTCTAACCATCCCAGCCTCACTGAGGGGAGGGAAATGAAGGGGAATGTTTATCAGTCAGTCATGTTTGCCCTTGTTGAACTTTGCTGTCTGTGCAGCAGTTTTAAAACCAATTTATGGATCAGTTTTGTCCTAAGCAAGGATACTGTGAAGTATGAGGTTGGATGTGTTAGCTACATTTTTTATGCACATTAAAACATAGATAGCCTTCATTAAAATTTAAAGGTGTTGTTATTTAAAATATCAAGAAAAAAATATGAGCTAGAACAAGACTGGCAAAAGATTGACCACTATTGAAACTAGACTAGGAGGACATGAGACTATACCATTCTCTAATTTTAGGCAGCTTTGAAATTTTCATAATAAAACAGCTTTAAAAATAAGATAAAATATAGTCATCAAACCTGGGGTGGAGGAGAGGAATGTTCTTTCAGTTCAGTTCAGTGGCTCAGTCGAGTCCAACTCTTTGTGACCCCATGGACTGCAGCACACCAGGCCTCCCTGTCCATCACCAACTCCCAGAGTTTACTCAAACTCATATCCATTGAGTTGGTGATGCCATTCAACCATCTCATCCTCTGTCGTCCCCTTCTCCTCCTGCCTTCAGTCTTTCCCAGCATCAGGGTCTTTTCCAATGAGTCAGCTCTTCACATCAGGTGGCCAAAATATTGGGAGTTTCAGCTTCAGCATCAGTCCTTCCAATGAACACCCAGGACTGATCTCCTTTAGGATGAACTGGTTGGATCTCCTTGCAGTCCAAGGGACTCTCAAGAGTCTTCTCCAACACCACAGTTCAAAAGCATCAATTCTTCAGTGCTCAGCTTTCTTTATAATCCAACTCTCACATCCATACATGACTACTGGAAAAACCATAGCTTTGACTAGATGGACCTTTGTTGGCAAAGTAATGTCTCTGCTTTTTAATATGCTATCTAGGTTGGTCATAACTTTTCTTTCACTGAGATCTAAAATCATGTCCCATTCCCAGAGGAGCAACTATCACACCTTCGGAAACAGTGGCCCGAGAGACCCATGAGAAGGTCACATCACAGGGACACTCAGGATTCATTCTATTTCATGGGTTGTATCCTCTGTGCTTAGAACAACTAGTCACACAGATAAATGTCTGATTAAAGTTTGCTGAATCAATGAATGAATACCACATTGCTTAGCCTCTCTGTGACTTTCAGCTCTGTCTCCTTGGATACCCTAAACTTATAACTCTCCCTAGAAATTTTCTTTGAAGTTTTCACTTCAAAATGATGAGTACTGTAAAAACAAGCATAATCTGAGGAGTCCCAGCTGTTTGTCTTTTACTGCTATACCATTTGGCTTCCATTATTGTAAAAAAAAAAAAAAAAAAAAAAACCTAGAAAGCTTCCACAAACTTCCACAATCACATCTGCTTGGCCCTAGATGCTTTTTGTTAAATGTATTGTCTATATTACTTGGCTCATACTAGTTTATATGTATTTCATCAAAGAATCTCTTACCATCTGCTATTAAGAATAAGCTTGATAACACTTTGTCCCAAGTGGCTTGTTCAGTATTAGTCTGGAAAAGGAGGAAGGGGTGAGGTAATCCCAGGAGGCCAAAGTGACTCATTGTGCTTCCAGAGTGGGACTCTTACCAGCAGGCCAACATTCATTGTGTCTGCTCTAAGCTACACCCTACTCACACCTATAGCCAAGTGAACCCCACCCACACTCCACAGATACACCTCTGAAATATTCTGGGATCAGAGGCTGGTACCAAATTAGATATCTCAATTAAAGGTTAAATATACCAGAAGTCTAAATCTATCTGGTAAGATAGAAAGGCCTTGGCAGTATTACTTTTTGTGTATATAATTAGTAATCCTTAAAGACAGTCATCGTGCGCAACTTTATTATGCAAAGCAATTAGTATTATGCAAAATACTGATTCAAATCATAGCACGATTTTTTTTTTGTCCTTTTGCTGGAAGATATGAGCTAAATTTCTATTAAATATTCATCTACCTTTTGAATCACCTGATGTATTCAGTTTAACTCTTTTGGATATACCAACAATAAGATTATATGACTAACTTAAAGATCCGAAATAGCAGAAACAAGTTTTTTCAAGTCTGGGAAATTAGAGCAGCCATTCTACTTTGCTGCCATAAAATACAAATACAGAAATTAGGTTTCTACTCTCAAAGCCTTTTTTCTGGAAATAGCTTTCTTTCTTGCTTATAGAATGAGAGTCAGCCACTACATCATTTTTCTGGGTCTTTTTTCAGAAATGAAGTGTCTCAAGAATAGTTAGAGAAGGAAGTGGATACAGGGCCTGTGGCTCAGCAACCTCTAATCAGAGAAGCCCCACGTGATGCATAGTCTGTACTTGGACCACCCAAGACAAAGCTGTCCACCTGTTTGACATCTTGTTGCGTAAACCAAACCCCAAGTATTTTTCCAAGGAAGTGATCAGCAGGTAACTGTCAGTTTAAAAATTCTCCATGGAGAAATAGTGTAAATGGCCCATGAAACAGATGAAAAGATGCTCAATCTCACTTACATTGAAGAAATTAAAATTAGTGTACTTTCTCACCTCTTTGTTGGTCTATTGAAACAGCCTTCTAACTGCTATCTCACAAATGAAGCAACTGTCTAAAAGTAAAAATCATGTCCGTCCACTGCTAGAAACCCAGCTTCCCAGTTCACTTATTAAATATATTTAACCATAAATTATACCATTAACCTAAACTGTATCAATCTGAAGCTTTTTGCATTTACGATATCAGAAATCTTTTCATGTTAGCACATAGATCTGTCTTTTTAGCTGCTGGGTAGTATTCCATAGGTTCCCTTAGCTATTCTCTAATTAATACACAGTTAAATTGTTAACATTTTTTTTGCTGTTACAAATATGGCTGAAATGAACATCATGTATGTGCCTTCTTGCCACATGAGAGTGTTTGTTTAAGGAAGAACTAAGAAGTAATTTCTTAAAAAATAGCCACTGCCAAGTTGCCTTCCAAACCAGCTGTGAGGACACCCCACGCGGGCATGTGGGATCTTAGTTCCCAGACCAAGGATTGAACCCAGGCCCTTGGCAGTGAGAGGGAGGTCTTAACCATTGAGATGCCAGGGAAGTTCCTTTAATTTTCTCTTTAAATACTGTATCCCTCCCTCCTCTCCTTTTTCTCCTGTGAAGAGTGGAACTACATTTTGTTTCTTCATTTTCCTTTCAAACTTACCATCTCCTCCACCTTTACACACTCCTGGGGTGAATGTCTTGACACAATCGTTCAATTCACACACGCCCTCTTCCACACTGTCCATCAGCTGTGGTCGCACCCTCTGAAGCAGCGCAACTTCCGGGCGCCGCCCCGGATGCCGGCAGCGAAGGCGGGGGCGAGCGCGCAGGCGCAGCTGGTGTTCGACCAGGGGCCCAACCGTCTCCGCGCTCCCGGCCTCTCTTGGCAGCCATGGAGCCACCGAGGCCGCTCCCGCACTCCGTGATCGTGGGCGCCCCAGGCTCCGGCAAGCGCAGCCTGGCGCTGTGCATTACCAAACACTTCCAGCTGAAGACCTTCTCCAGTGGGGACCTGATCCGAGACAACATGCGAAGGGACACAGAAATCGGGGTGCTGGCCAAGACCTTCATGGACGAGGGAAAGCTCATCCCAGCCAACCTCGTGATTCGGCTGCTGCTCCAGAAGCTGAGAAATGTCACCCAGGATAACTGGCTCTTGTGTGGTTTTCCCAGGACCCTTGCACAGGCTGAAGCCCTGGACAGGGCCCATCAGGTACACCTGGTGATGAACCTGAACGTGCCATTTGAGGTCATTTGGCAGTGCCTCGAGGCTCGCTGGGTTCATCCAACCACCAACCAGTCTATAACCTTGGATTTAACCCTCCAAAGTGGTCGGTGTGGACGATGTGACTGGAGAGCCTCTCATCCAGCCTGTAGATGATAAACCTGAGACACATAACAAGAGAATGAAGGTTTACCAAGACCAAATGAAACCGGTTCTGGAATATTACCAGAAAAGGGGAGTGTTGGAAACATTTTCTGGAACAGAAACCAATAAGATCTGGCCCTATATGCAGGCTTTTCTGCAAACCAAAGTCCCACTGAGACACCCAAAAACTCAGTTACTCCAGGAGGAAAACTCCTTGTGATCAGCAAGATGAACAGAAATAGTCCTTCTTTCACAAGAAGTTCCTCCTTCTAAAACTCCACCATGTACGAATTCTTTGAAAATTATATTAGTTTTATTTCTGTGGATTTTATTCTGGATATAAAGGATATGCCAAATGAGTCTGATAATAAGAATTGTCTTTTAAAATTGTCATGTGTTTTATCCAGCTGTCTTCTGTGGGTGTGCAATTCAAAAACATCAGAGATGCCTAAACTTTACCAAAAGTAAAACAGCAATTGGTAGTAGTCTAAATTTCATTCAGTAATAATAAATAACTGGTAAGGTTTTATATTTTTCCAGAAAAGTAAAAAATTAAAATACTAATTTGGAGAAAATATTTCATCAGAAGCTTTTGCATAGCCAGACACCAAAAAAAGGGAGAAAAAAAGACATTTCTAACATGGAGGATGTGGTGTTGGAGAAGACTCTTGAGAGTCCCTTGGACTGCAAGGAGATCCAACCAGTCCATCCTCAAGGAGATCAGTCCTGGGTGTTTGTTCATTGGAAGGACTGATGCTGAAGCCGAAACTCCAGTACTTTGGCCACCTCATGTGAAGAGGTGACTCATTGGAAAAAACCCTGATGCTGGGAGGGATTGGGGGCAGGAGGAAAAGGGGATGACAGAGGATGAGATGGCTGGATGGCATCACCGACTCGATGGGCATGAGTTTGAGTAAACTCCGGGAGTTGGTGATGGACAGGGAGACCTGGCGTGCTGCAATTCATGGGGTTACAAAGAGTCAGACACGACTGAACGACTGAACTGAACTGAACTGATCTCTATGAAATTCCAGATAAAAATAACTGAATGCAGAATGTGAATTTATTGCTGACTTTAAGATATCTATAAGGTGGCCGCATGAGCTACATTAATTTTGTTGATAAACATACCTTCCATTTCCTCAGAACTTTCTATTTTTTATTTTAAAAAAATCAACATTTAGGTAAATATTACTTTGATGGAACTTGTTTTATTCTGAAAATACATGTTTACTGAGGGATATAACTTATGTTAAAGATTGACATTAGAAGTTCTTGTATAAGCACCAAAATTGAATGAATTTTCTTTAATGGGAAATATAATTGACATGTTTTCAGATGTTAAGATAATGGAAAATATAATTGACATGTTTTCAGATGTTAAGAAATGTGTGCTTTAGGGGACCTCCCTGGCGGTCCAGTGGTTAAGACTCCACACTTCCTCTGCAGCGGGTACAGGTTCAACCCCTGGTTGAAGAACTAAGATCCCACATCCCACATGCTGTGTGGCCAGGAAAAAAAAAAAAAGAGTTTTAGGATCTTCTTGCCAGTTCTTGCCAGTTTTAATCAATATGCCTTGGTGAGTAACACATTAAAGTATTAAAAAAACAAAGAATGAATAAAAGAAAACTTGTGCCACTATGTAAAATACAAATACTGTATAATTAAGAAACAAAAATAGATCAAGCATGCCTGGTGGGAAATTTCCTTGACAGAAATAGCTGTCATAATTAGTAAATGGAAATTTACTTGCTAGAAAAAGCCATCATAATTAGTAAATGTGGCACTAGAAAGGCTTTATATGATTGGTTAGAAAGGACTAGGAAAGAAACTGAATTTGCTGAAGGTGGAGTTCTTTATTCCTGACCAAAGAAGTTGATACCTGCTGGCATTCACTGACATCCCATCTTAAGGGAAGAAAATCTTGCCAGTTTTTTCTGAGCAGCCATTTTAAAATAATAATTTTGGGTTCCTTCGGTGGGGTCAGGAGAAGGTGTGCTTATGTTTTATGGCCTGGAGTAGTGGAGCAGTATGAGAAGTGGAGGAGAAACTATGCTATTTCTTAAATGATATTTTTACTCTATTTTAGTTAGTGCTAAATCAAATGAAACAAGTCCTTGTACAAACTATTACTGCCTTTAAAAAATTCATCCCATTTTTTTCCAGGCACTTAAAACACAAATACCATCAAATGTTTCTTATGTATTTGCAGGGTGGGGGGCAGTGCTTATTTTTCTTTCTTTTGATTTTTTTCATTCATTGTCAGTTTTTCAAAATGGACCAAGCCTTTTAAAAAGATCTACAGAAAACATTTCATACTTTAAAATACTTTCTATAATGTCTTATACTGTTAGATGTAAAGAAGTAAAACACTGAACTTATGAACTATCACTAGTCACTAGGTTATAAGGCATCATTAGTCTTTGTTATAATACAACTGGACTTCAGAAAAAAATATCTACCTATTCAGTATTTTATTAAACAGGCCAAGTTTTCATCTTCATGACCTCCAGCTTATTTGTGACTCCTCTATCCTCACACATCTATCAGAAAAATCTACATATGCTTATTGTTAATTTCTGCTTTGCTTGCGTTTGTTTGCTGGGTGTTGGTTCGTCCATCACGCTGCATTTGTCATCTTTAGTAGTGTTGGTCTTGCTCGTGTGTGTGGCGATCTTGTCTCTGTAATCTCTATGGTTGAGATTCTCTGCTGGATTGCATGAATTACATCCTCTGTCAGTGTATCATATTCGTGGGAAGACTGCTGGTCTAAATTGTCCTCTGGCCTTTCCTCAGGGACCAGGAAGAAGGAAAGGCCACTGAGTGAGCTTTCTCTGGGGTGTTCAGGTCTGTTGCCTGATTCCCCTCTTCATGGCACAGGGCCATATCTGTCTAAGCTGTTCTCCCTGGCCATGCCTCCTACCTGGAGGCTGACACTTTGTCACTGCTGTTCGGCTCAAGAGCAGATGGAAGAGCATCAGTAGAGGATGAGTTGCTGGCCCCTCCTGCAGCAGTGCTCCGAGGACCGATGTGTCGATTGTCCTTAATACCTTTCTGCTTCCAGGGTCTGCCACCTGTGGGGATGGAGTCTTGGTGCTCCTTCCCCTTTTGGGCACTAGTCTTCCATAAGCATTTTTGATTGGGCTCTGTGTTTTTGCATCAATGCAGTCTACATCCCATATTTTAGGATTTATCGTGGTTTCTGGTTCACTGAAAGTTTCACTTCTTATATAGGATCATTAGTTAAGGCCCTTGCTATAGGAACGAAGACACTAGTCCACCACCCTGAGATAAAACCAAATTTCCTTGTCCACCCTCAAAATACGTAAGTCATCAAGCCTAGAGCTATGGCTTTCAACTCTGGACACACATTAGAATCAGCTGGGAGCTTTAAGACAGTACACTGACACCCTGGATATTCTGATTAACGATCATGGGTGGAAGCCGTGGTTATAACTATGTTATACTTAACAAAGTCCCCTGGCTTTTGTAAACCACTACCTTAAAGTAGGGGCTTCCCAGGTAGCTCAGTGGGTAAATAATCTGCCTGCAATGCAGGAGATGCAAGTTCAATCCCTGGGTCAGGAAGATGCCCTGGAAGAGGGCATGGCAACCCACTCCAGTATTCTTGCCTGGAGAATCCCATGGACAGAGGAGCCTGGTGGGCCATGGAGTCGCAAAGAGTCAGACACAAATGAAGCAAGTGAGCATGCACACAGGCACCACTAACAGCAGAGCTGACTTCCTCTGAGACAGCCAGCCTTCCAAAAAGTTTTCAGCAGAGACTCAAAAACCACCTGGCAGTCTCACCAGCTGGAACATTCGTCACAAAAGGCTCTGTCCTCCTTGTCATTTTTTCTGCCCACACACAGAAATATTTAGGCAATGGATGTTTTATCATTATTTTATCATTAGTCATCACCATGGATAACTAACCCTTTTCATTTTATCTGTGTTGTTATCAAATGCCACATCAAATATATCATCTACTTACTGATTTTTGGAAGCTTGCTTAAATAAACACCTGTTCCTGTGTGCCCAGTTGGTCAAGCTCTCTGATAGTTCTATTGTATTTAAACTCCGCTAATGATGCTCATTTCAAGTATGAAAGTGAAAGTGAAGTCGTTCAGTTGTGTCCGACTCTTTGTGACCCATGGACTGTAGCCTGCCAGGCTCCTCTGTCCATGGGATTTTCCAAGCAAGAATACTGGAGTGGGTTGCCATTTCCTTCTCCAGAGGATCTTCCTGACCCAGGGATCGAACCCAGGTCTCCTGCATTACAGGCAGACTCTTTACCATCTGAGCCACCAGGGAATTCCTGTATTTTCAAGTATGCAGGTTGTGAAACCAACTTGCAATGAAATCATGATATATTTTCTAGTCCAAAATAGCTTTTGTTTAGTTCTAACTAAAGATCTGGGAAAAAGCCAATTAAATGAATTCTGAAGATGAAGTAACCCCAAACACAGTGCAATTCTCTAAAAATTCGCAAAATTTTCTACTAGTAACTGACATACACATACATGCTCAGCCACGTCTGATTCTTTGTGACCCCATGGACTATACAGTCCATGGAATTCTCCAGGCCAGAATACTGGAGTGGGTAGCCGTTTCCTTCTTCAGGGGATCTTCCCAACCCAGGGATTGAATCCAGGTCTCCCGCGTTGCAGGCGGATTCTTTACCAGCTGAGCCACAAGGGAAGCCCATTAGCTGACACAAACTTTCGTAAATGAAAGTGGGAACATGTTTATGTGCAACTGTAGGATGTCCTTATTCTCCAGTTAGGCCTAGGATCATGATCTTGTGAAATCCTTGTGTGCTTTTGGGTTAGCTTTACTGTGACTCCTTCTCCAGCTGCTGCTGCTGCTAAGTCACAACTCTGTGCAACCCCAGACGGGTGCCCACCAGGCTCCCCTGTTCCTGGGATTCTCCAGGCAAGAACACTGGAGTGGGTTGCCATTTCCTTCTCCAATGCATGAAAGTGAAAAGTGAAAGTGAAGTTGCTTAGTCGTGTCCGACTCTTAGCGACCCCATGGACCACAGCCTACCAGGCTCCTCTGTCCATGGGATTTTCTAGGCAAGAGTACTGGAGTGGGGTGCCACTGCCTTCTCCAGCAAGGGGCAGGAAAACACCAGGTATGCAGGATGAAAGCGAGCCAGAACAGAGGACAGGTGGGGAAAAGGTATTAGGAAGGAGAACAGATTGGAGATGTGAGAGAACTTTGAATATTATGACATAGCAGCACCTCTCTCAGTGAGCTGAGAAAATTTCCATAACATCAAGGGACTGGGAAAAAACATTCAAAAGTAAAGAAGATGTCAGGCCACCTGGATACAGAATTTGGTTACCAAAAACTGTAAGGATTGGGGGATGTATCAGATACCCCACTGAGTCACTGTTCCATGGATGGCAAAAGCCCACCCAGTTATGATTATGGGAAAGGGTAGAAGTCATGGGGTGAGAGAAATGACGAGGAAGCAAAGTTAGATGTTGACTGGAAAGGCTCTGGGAGGAGAATGGGACATTGTTACTTGGCGAGAGATGAAATTTGAGGGTGGAATAAATTAGAAGAAAATCTTTGGAACTAAGAAAGAAATCAGAAAATATTGGCAAGAGAATTGATAGCATTGTGATAAGGAAAAAAAAACGAACAGACTTAGAACAAGCTCAGTGCTTTCTCAATATTTTTTTCTCCTTATAAAAAAAAAAGAAAAACCATGTCTACTGTATATCCCGTGAACACTGGAGCACTGGTAAGAACCATTAACTTAGGTTAGTAAAGAGGTCCAGGTCAATTACTTTGAAGCAAATTAACTCTTAGGGGGTTTGCATCTAGCAAGAATAGGACTCAGTTCCTGGCACCATTAATTACCATTTGGAATGGCCATTTCATGGGACTCTAAGAGGTAGAAAAGTTGCATGTAATATGTCTCCAAATGTGATCACTTCAGAAATCATTTGAGAACTGGTGAAAACCTTTAGCAATCCTAGAAGTTTCCTTTTCTGAGTCTCCATGATATTGCTCTCAAAAGTTAACAAATTTAAGTAACAAGGCAATCGGATGACATAGCTGTATGTATTGGGGGCTGGGGCTCAGAGGCAGGCTTCACAAGTGAAGACAAGCTGAGATTCAGGCCGTCTGTATATATAACAACTACCATCCGACAGCAAAGTAGTTTGTTAGTAGCTCTCTTGTTACTTAAAATGTCTTCCCAACTTCTGGGCATACACACCGAGGAAACCAGATCTGAAAGAGACACATGCACCCCAATGTTCATCGCAGCACTGTTTATAATAGCCAGGACATGGAAGCAACCCAGATGCCCATCAGCAGACGAATGGATGAGGAAGCTTTGGTACATATACACCATGTAATATTACTCAGCCATTAAAAAGAACTCATTTGAATCAGTTCTAATGAGATGGATGAAACTGGAGCCCATTATACAGAGCGAAGTAAGCCAGAAAGATAAAGACCATTACAGTATACTAACACATATATATGGAATTTAGAAAGATGGTAATGATAACCCTATATGCAAAACAGAAAAAGAGACTCAGATGTATAGAACAGACTTGTGGACTCTGGGAGAAGGCGAGGGTGGGATGTTTAAAGAGAACAGCATCGAAACATGTATATTATCTAGGGTGAAACAGATCACCAGCCCAGGTTGGGTGCATGAGACAAGTGCTCGGGCCTGGTGCACTGGGAAGACCCAGAGGGATCGGGTGGAGAGGGAGGTGGGAGGGGGGACCGGGATGGGGAATACATGTAAATCCATGGCTAATTCATTTCAATGTATGACAAAAACTACTGCAATGATGTAAAGTAATTAGCCTCCAACTAATAAAAATAAATGGAAAAAATAATAATAATTTAAAAAAAAAAAGAAAAAAAATGTCTTCCCAAAATGCAGTAGGCAGGGACCCTCAGGACCTGAAATTTTACCTGGAAGCTGTAGTGACTCTTGAGTCCTGAAGAGATGCCATGTGCCAGCCAATACTGCCTTCATAGCTGTGGGCACCAGAGGGAGGGCAAGTGTCAAGTTCTTGGGAAAAAAATAACTAAAACAAAATTTAAAAAAGCAAATTAAAACAAACAAAAAACTAATAAAAACAGCAACACATAAGAATCAGTTGAGTCCCTTTCGGGGACACTGCTCCTCTATTTGGATGACTTCATGGTTCTGGTCTCTTATTGGATATGCTGGGTTTTTTGCCTTTAGCAGAGCGTGCCTTAAACCATGATTTGTGGTGTCAAGAAAGTACAAAAACCCTCCTATTTTCCACAGGCCCTTTCCCTTCTGATGATAGTCACTGAAAGGGAAACACATTCTTCTATTCCACAGTTAACAGCAAAGCTTAGAATCATCCCAGAAGACTCAGCGTTAGTCGCTCAGTCGTGTCCGACTCTTTGCGACCCCATGGACTGTAGCCCGCCAGGTTCCTCTGCCCATGGAGTTCTCCAGGCAAGAATACTGGAGTGGGTTGCCATTTCTTTCTCCATCAGAAGACTTAACACAGTGACTAATACTTATTCTAGGAAAAAAAAAAAAACAACAAGGAATATAAGAGTGCAGAGAGAGTGACGGTTGTCTACAGCACGGATGGTGCTGCGGTGGGATGTGAAAACCAGGAGCAAGGTCAAGAAAATAGGACAGAAAGGGAAGCTAAAGGATAACCTTCTGCCACATGCCTGCCTGTGGCAAGCCTGGGCGGTAGGTATGGACTGTGTTAGTTTAGGGACCTTCCCCCTCACCTCCTTCAGAGTGAGCTCTAAAAGTTTTCTTTGACACAACAGGCACATGTAATCCCTGGAAATCCCTAGCTTTTCCTGCACCAGGATTTTGCGGTGTTTCTAGACAACCACTTCCCCTCCTCCCTGCACTGGAGAAAAGGGGTCCATTCCCTGCTCTGATGCATTACAGATGCCAACTGCCTGGAGTCCAGTCATCACCACATGGTCTTTTCAGGTCAGAAGTCTCCCTTCCTCCGGTCTCACATGAGATGGCTTCGAGTCATGGGATGACCCTGTCAGTGATCTAAAATGGAGCCAGCCGAGCACGAGGGGCCACAGGCAGACGTGGAACTCAGCTAATTTCTCCTATGCCAGCATGGACTACTGGTCAAGCACTCACATCACATGAACATCATGAGAACGTGTTCATACAAGTGTGTGGGACGAGGGAGCTTTCCTCATCTCCAAACACATGTTCTAAAGGTGTAACACCCCCAATAGGCCTCAGTCTGGAGCTACATTAGGAAGCGTGTGCAGCCTTAGGGAACCACATGCGCTATACGGTTTATTAGGAAAGTCCAGACACAGGTGTGTGCGTGCCTTTGGTCCAGATGTTTGGTCTTGCTTCCACTTGTTCCGCTTGTTCCCATCTCCCAGAGGACACAGCCTAGGGCTGTATGTGTGGATCACCAGGGCTGAGTTGAACTATTCAATTCGGTGGGTTTACACGTGCAACCCGACCCTTACAAGAAGCAAAAGGAGCCTCACTGTGGCTTTAGATTAGGGGTCATACTCTCCCTGGGAATAAATTCAACGAGTTGTATTTGTGTTTGGACTGCTCTGCCCACACTCACCACCTATTTTAGACAGCACATGACTCTGACTCACAGGAGAGAGCAAAGTACAGCATGATGGCTTTAAAACAGGCTGCACACCCACTCCCTTGGGCCAGAGCCCAAAAACACCCAAGTCCCCGGTGCCAACATCGAGGCCCCTCTCCTCTCCTGGCATCGCTAAACAGTGAGTGAGGTCACTCACATCCAGCAAAACAAAAGCAAACATTTAAAAATACCTTCCAAGCACACAAGTTGACAACTTGAACAAGAATGTGGGGGCAAAAAAAAAAAAGGCAAGTCATTTATAACTTGATGTCTTCTATGATATAGTTAGCTGTGCCCAGATGATGTGGGTAGGATGAAGCCGGAAAGAGGCCACAATAACAGAGGCTCTGAGGCCATCAAGGAGGTGCTGGACGACCTTTCCAGAAGAGCCAACGGCTCCAGGTGACGGCCTGGAAATGAAGTGCCACACGCTCCAGCTCCCTTCCCCACGGTGTCATGCCTTTGCTAGGTTAATTCTCAGAAGCTGTTTGCAGCCAGGTCTGGAACCCACTCAGATTTGCTCAGATATGTGGTGAATTATGTGGGGGCAGAAGGGAGAAAGGAGCATGCCCACTCTAGGTATGAAAAAGTCTTGGGAACTCAGAATGATGACTGATAGATCCTCAGAAGGGGCAGGAACTGGGATCCCTGAGAAGCACCCCTCCAAGTCAGAGCCGAGTTCCCTCACTTAGGGCAGGGGTCTCAGGTTCCAAAGCCTATGGGGGTTCACACACATGAAACAGGGGCCTAAAATGGAAAAGTTCTTGTCACTGAGGCTCAGGGTCCCCTTGGCAGCAAGTGGTCACCTACAAAACTCTAGAGTAAGCCTTGCCTTCAAATGAAGGCAAAGGTTTATTCTAACTCTTTCCCCTGAAACTTGCTAGTCTTTAGACACGAGTTTTCTGGATCATCCTACATAATTCTTTCTGGTTCACAGGGTTGCCACGGTTCAGATTTTATCATTAAAGTGTGTGGTCAGGAATCAAGGTTATTTCCCATAGAAATAACTGTCCTAAAATTGAAAACCCCAACTGAGCTGCTCCTGTGGGCTTGGCAGGGCCTTGAGATCCCTCGGAAACCAACGTCACCTCTTCCGCCATCTGCCTCGTGGCACCGGTGGTCTTGCTGCTATCTTCCTGCTGTGTCCTCATCCTGTTCTCATAAGCAGAATTCTGATGCCACAGGAAAGAGTCAAAATAAACCTTTGCCTTCATTTGAAGCCTTGAGTAAATAAACTCCTGGATACATGCCAACTCCTGTCGGTGCACATGTGTCCTCGTTCACCAGCAAGACGCAAACAACCAAGCAAAAGCCACGTGGAGACCCCTGCACGCTCCCAGGAGCGCATGTTCAGGCAGAGTATCAGTTTCCGTCCAGGTGCTAGTCGACAGAAGCCCTAACTAGCTCAGCGGGTCCTGGGGAGACGCTTTTCTGTGTTCTGCCGCCCCTGATTCTCTGCATGAGAGTCAGTTAATAGCCCACATTTATGGAAGGAGGAGAGCCAGGGATGGAGTGGAAGATGAGAAGTGGAAATGAAAGAGAGGGGAAGAAAAAAAAAGAGGGGAAGGAAAGAGAGAAGGACAGTGACAGGGAGATGGGGTGTGGGAAATAATACCTTTACTGCAGCCATTTAAATTAATATAGACTGAAGTCAGTCTGTACGTTAAATATTCAGATAATGATACTGAAGGAAATTTAATGAATGCAAACTCTTTGAGCTATTAATTTAGAAAATCAGGCTTGGAGAGGATTGTGCTATTGGAAATAACTCTATTACTAATAAAAAGAAATTGTAGAGAGAAAATCGTAGAGAAATTGTAGAGAAAAAATTCAATCTGTACAAAAATATACACAATGACAAATAAAAGACTCTCTCCACATCAACTTCCTGGGCCACTTTTCCTTCAGTTAGCAGATTTTAATTTCCTTCTGAGGAGAGAGAATAAATATATACACACACATACACTCCACATATAAAAATTATATATACACATATATGGTACAGCAAGTTATATATGTGTATATAATTTTGTATATGGTATATCATTTATTTTTAATTCAAATTATAGATACATAATTAATATATGGCATAATAAATAATAAATATATAATATATATTTAATTATATATAATTTATATATGGTATATGTTTATATATTATACAATAAATAAATATATAATAAAATATATGGCATAATTATATATGCCATATATTTGAACATCAACTAAAATGGACAGGAATGGGTGAATTTAATTCAGGTGACCATTGTATCTACTACTGCGGGCAAGAATCCCTTAAGGAAATGGAATAGCCCTCATAGTCAACAAAAGAGTCTGAAATGCAGTATTTGGGTGCAATCTCAAAAATGACAGAATGATCTGTTTGTTTCCAAGGCAAACCATTCAACATCACAGTAATCCAAGTCTATGCCCCAACCACTAATGCCAAAGAAGATGAAGCTGAATGGTTTCGTGGAGACCTATAAGACTTTCTAGAACTAACACTAAAAAAAGATGTCGTTTTCATCATAGGGGACTGTAATGCAAAAGTAGGAAGTCAAGAGATACCTGGAGTAATAGGGAAGTTTGGCCTTGGAGTACAATATGAAGCTGAGCAAAAGCTAACAGGGTTTTGGCAAGCTGGTCATAGCTAACACCGTTTTCAACAACACAAGAGACGACTCTACACATGGACATCACCAACTGGTCAAACTGAAATCAAATTGATTATGTTGTTGGCTGCTGAAGATGGAGAAGCTCTATATAGTCAGCAAAAACAAGACCAGGAGTTGACTGTGGCTCAGATCATCAGCTCCTTACTGTAAAATTCAGGCTTAAATTAAAGAAAGTAGGGAAAACCACTAGACCATTCAGATATGACCTAAATCAAATCCCTTATGATTATACAGTGGAGGTGATGAATAGATTCAAGGGATTAGATCTGGTAGACAGAGTGCCTGAAGAACTATGGATGGAGGTTTGTAACATTGTACAGGAGGCAGTGACCAAAATCATCCCAAAGAAAAAGAAATGCAAGAAGGCAAAGTGGTTGTCTGAGGAGGCTTTACAAATAGCTGAGGAAAGAAGAGAAATGAAAAGCAAGGGAGAAAGGGAAAGATACACCCAACTGAATGCAGAGTTCCAGAGAATAGCAAGGAGAGACAAGAAGGTCTTCTTCAAATGAACAGTGCAAAAAAATAGAGGAAAACAATAGAATGGGAAAGACTAGAGATTTACTCAAGAAAATTGGAGCTATCAAGGGAACATTTCATGCAAGAAAATGGGCATAATAAAGGACAAAAACGGTAAGGACCTAACAGAGGCAGAAGAGATTAAAAAATGGTGGCAAGAATACACAGAAGAACTGTACAAAAAAGGTCTTAACAACCCAGATGACCACAATGGTGTAGTCACTCACCTACAGTCAGACATCCTGGAGTGTGATATGAAGTCAAGTGGGCCTTAGGAAGCATTACTACAAACAAAGCTAGTGGAGGTGATGGAATTTCAGCTGAGCTATTTCAAATCCTAAAAGATGATGCTGTTAAAGTGCTGCACTCAGTATGTCAGCAAATTTGGAAAACTTAGCAGTGACCACAGGACTGGAAAAGGTCAGTTTTCACTCCAATCTCAAAAAAGGGTAGTGCCAAAGAATGTTCAAACTACTGTACAATTGTACTTATTTCACATGCTAGCAAGGTGATGGTAAAAATCGTTCAAATTAGGCTTCAGCAGTTCATGTACCAAGATGTTCCAGATATACAAGCTGTGTTTAGAAAAGGCAGAAGAACCAGAGATCAAATTGGCCAGCATTCATTGGATCATAGAGAAAGCAAGGGAATTCCAAAAAAAACATCTACCTCTGCTTCATTGACTACGACAAAGCTTTTGACTGTGTGGATCACAACAAACTGTGGAAAATTCTTTAAGAGATGGGAATACCAGACCACCTTACCTGCCTCCTGAGAAAACTGTATGCAGGTCAAGAAGCAATAGTTAGAACCTTACATGGAACAAATGACTGGTTCCAAACTGGGAAAGGAGTACAACAAGGCTGTGTATTGTCACTCTATTTATTCAACCTACATGCAGAGCACAGCATGTGAAATGCCAGGCTGGATGAGTCACAAGCTGGAATCAAGATTGCCAGGAAAAATATCAACAACCTCAGATATGCAGATGATACCACTGTAATGGCAGAAAGCAAAAAGGAACTAAAGAAACTCTTAAAGAAGGTAAAAGAGAAAGAGTGAAAAAGCTGGTTTAAAACTCAACATTCAAAAAATGAAGATTATGGCATCTGGTCCCATCACTTCAAGGCAAATAGATGAGGAAAAAGTGAAAACAGTGACAGACTTTATTTTCCTGGGCTCCAAAATCATGCCAACGGTGACTGCAACCATGAAATTAAAAGATGCTTGCTCCTTGGAAGAAAAGCTATGACAAACCTAGACAGCATATTAAAAAGCAGAGACATCATTTGCCAACAAAGGTCCGTCTAGTCAAAACTATGGTTTTTCCAGTAGTCATGTATGACTGTGAGAGTTGGACCATAAGAAAGGCTGAGCACTAGAGACTTGATGCTTTTGAATTGCTGTGCTAAATTGCTTGAGAGTCCCTTGGAATGCAAGAAGATCAAACCAGTCAATCCTAAAGGAAATCAACCCTGAATATTCATTGGAAGGACTGAAGCTCCAATACTTCAGCCACCTGATACAAAGAGTCGACTCATTTAAAAAAGACCCTGATGCTGGAAAAGATTGAAGGCAAAAGGAGAAAAGGGTGACAGAGGATGAGATGGTTAGTTAGCATCACTGACTCAATGGACATGAACTTGAGCAAACTCCGGGAGATAGTAGAGAACAGGGAAGGGTGGTGTGCTGCAGTCCATGGGGTCACAGAGAGTCGGACATGACAGACTGACTGAACAACAATTATATACACAATCTATATTTATATCATGCAACTTATACAAAAGAGATCAAATACACATGCTTTTTTGTAACTTACCCACTCTCACTGAATGATAAGACCTAAGGCTCTTTCATGCCAACGCGGGTCTCACTATTTGCCTGGCTGCCTGATATCCCACTGAAGGCTTATTACTGTAACCAGTCCCCATGCATGGATACATAGGCTGCTTATAGTGTTGGCTCTTGCAAACAATACTGGTTCTTGGTAAATATCTACCAGGTGAAATCCTGACTGGAACTGCCGAGTCAACAACTCTATACACCTTTATTTTTGATTAGTGCTGTATTTATTGAGAATAAACAATCTGTTACCTGTATTAATTAGCTTTTAGGCTTTCTGTATCTAATTAAAAACCTAGAGTAGTTTTGGCTTAACTACATGAAAGTACATTTTCTCTTTGTAAAATAAGATCAGAGTCTGGCAGCTCAGAAAGTCACCAGGGACCAAGGCTCCTTCTTTTCCTCTGCTCTGCTACACCAGGTATGTGGCTTCCACCCTCAGTGGTCCAGCGTAATTACTGGGGCTCCATACCTCACAACTGCATTCCAGGCAGCAGTAGAAAGAGAGGACAGAAAAGAGAGACACACCTCCTAGATGAGTTAGTTCCCTTTAAAGAGCCTTCCAGAAAGTCCTACATAACATTCTGCTTACATCTCATTGACCAGAGCTAAATCAAATGACCACACCTTATAATAAGGGGCTGGGAATGTTTGGGCAGCCATTCAGCCTGCTGAACAATTAGGTTCAGCTTCTAAGAAGTACAAGAGAAAGGGGTCAGCTAGCTTTTCCCACACAGCATTACTCATCTTGATAAACTCCAAAATGCTTCTTTTCAATTTTTAGCAGAAAGAGCTGGATACAGACATTTATAACAAACAAAAAAGTTCCTCTACAACTCCCACCTTCTCATGGCTCTGTTCCATCTCTCTATTAAAGCGGGCATTTGGATGGCTTCATCTGAGAGAAATAGCAATGTTCATCGATACACAGAGAGCAGACATGTAGCTCTGAGAAGTTTCTGGCACACGGCATTGGCAGCTGTCATCACAAGGAAAGCCTTGGCTCCATGTATAATGAGTCCCCAAAAATCCATCCTCCAGCTCTAACAAAATTCAACTCAGAGACGATCTTGTTTCAGCTAACTCCTTCCCACTCCCCCATATTTTTTGGAGAAAACTCCAGTCCTATGATTTCCTCTATAAATATCTCAGCATATATCTCTAAAAAACAGACTCATAAAAACACCACAATGCCATCATCACATGTAAAAATAAAAACTCCTTAATACAAAAAGCTGGTGTTCGGCTTTCCAAGTCTCCAACTTTTTAACAATTTGCTTAAACAAAGAACCCAAATACCGTCCCTTCATTGCACCCTTCTATCTCCCACCCAGCCCAAATCTGGTCTTGCACCCTTCTGCTTAAATATAGGAAGAGTAACATAATAAAATCATTGACAAAGAACTTATGTTTCATGTTATGCATGGTTCAAAACCTCGTCCCTGAAAGCAACTTCCAGAATGTGTCCTCCAAAAATGCTCACCTGAATATACAGTATCAGGTATCAAGCAGTGTGTTCAAGTATCTGGGAGACAGAATCAATTCCCTGCCTATAGCTCAGACAGAATTGGTCTGGGCCTTGGTGTGTGCACCCTCTTGGCTAATCTCTGGGCTTCAGGAATGTCCAGGGCTCCTCAAAGCTCAGTTTCCTGGTTCACATTCTCTATCCTTTCCTGCTGGAAGATTACCCTTCCCTGACCTGGTTTCTGCCTTCTGGATTTTTCCCTGCCCACATGCCTGTGTCCCTGCTTTCAACCTACCTTCTTGGCTAGTTTTTAACTTCTGTACCTGGATCCTAGCTTGGCTCTCCTTGTCCCAGTTTTGGACCCACCCCCTTTCCCAAATTGTCATTTCCGTCATTTCCCACACATACGCACATGCACATGACTGTCATCACCACTAAACACACAAGGCCAAATCATTTCTCTTTAACTGGCCATGTTATCACCGTACCTCCTATTTCCTTCTGTCTTGCAGAAATTAATCAAGTTATGAGGCAGTAACACGGCTAAATGCATGCATGATAGCAATGCCCCTCCCCACAATCTGAATGTAATAACAAATGTCCAGCCTGACATGGGGACCTGGTATTTACTTGGCGCACAGAGATTCCCCAAGAAGTTGAATGATCAGAATTTACTGTATGATGTACTGATGTATAATGTGTGTCCAAACATAAGTTTAGTTTGGTGGCAAAGGTGAAATCATAAGAGTCTTGTTTCAGCAGCCTTGCTGGATAAATTATACTTCTTAAAATCCTGGGGCTGAATTAGAGCGGTAGCCAAAGAAAGGATCACAACGGGAGAAACACCGTTATTCTTCAAGTGTATTCACGCTCTGCTTTCTTCCTCTGCTCTGATCCTAAATGTTCTTGGCTCATCTGCACAAAACGGTCTCCTAAAATAATTTCCCCTCTAGGAGTGTCTGTCTCTGCTCCCTTCAATGGCATAAATGAGTATCTTCTCAGTGGCTACCCTTTCAGTGAACTTTCTGCCTTCCAGAAATAGAGCTTGGCTAGAGCCGGCTAATCCTAGGTCCTGTGAACTGCCCCAGCAGGGAGGGGCAGGCTGCTGTGACCGAGACTTACATAAAACCCTCCAGGGAGGCCCACAGCCCAGCCAAAGTAGGACCACACCAGGCAGGGCCTCCCAGCTGGCCCAGCACTCCCTGCCCCCGCCATGCGAGCTATTAGCTAACTCAGGGTGGCTCATTTCATCTCCTGTTATTTCTGCCAGCTCTGGCTGCTACCTTACTAGGGAATCTGAGGGAAGGTATCCTTCTACCTGCTAAGTCCAGATCAAGAAAGCAAGAACTCTTTGAAAGGACAACGTTCTTGACCTGGCCAGAGAACTCGGACTGAAACCCAGGCCCATCCCTACCCCGAGGGGCTGCAGCAGCTCATTTATTTCAAGGGATGGGCTGAGCTGCAAGCCCCATGGATGACAGCTATTTAGGCACAGAATCTTTGAACTAGAAGGGACTTGAGGAGAGAGATGGTGCCGGGAAACTCTCATGACTGCTGTTATAGGACGTCAGGGTAACTGTCTAATAGGCATTGCCACCTCCCTAAGAGCCCTTGTATGCAGGGGGGAATGAAGGAAGGAGCTGGAAAGCCAGCTGAAGCGCATGGTTCTCCTCCAGTTCAGACAAAAGGCTTCACAGGAGAGACTCTGGAAGTAATAGGAAAACTAAGATGCGGGTCACCAGCAGATACTTCTTCCTTCTATTCTTCATTCCCAGTTCCATCGAAAATCAGGGGAGGAGATTCTACAGATAACTTCCTATGCACCATAACTGGTGACGGCACGTGTACTTGAAAAGTTAGGTCATCTGACAAAATATTTGTCTCAACTGAATCCTCTCAGCTCCGTGCTTCAATTCATTTACCCGTGCTATCTTCAGTAGGTTATTTTTAAATGCCAGAAAGGAAAAGGTCTCTCACACAGATACACAGTCTGGTCACAATCCGAGCCGTCAGGCCTTGCCAAAGGAAACTGACCACTGCAGGTGGTCAGCATCGCTGAGAAGGATGCTCTTCTGGAACCAGCAGCCAAATCTCTCTTATTCAATTGTCTTGAGCATGTTTAGTTATTGAGCAAATTTCAGTGCTGTCTTTACTTGTACGTGTTAGAATGGCTCCTTTAATCCATGTAAACTATCTACATATGTAGAATGAAGATCTCCTTTTAGACACCACATTCCAGAAGCAACTCTTAATAGGAACATATAATTTATGGGAAAAGATGACAGATAAGGCTAGGATCAGTGCAGGGACACGTGTAACAACTGGCTCTACAGGTAAATAAAACTCCAATTTGTTGTGTTTCGCATTTTCCACAGTGTTAATACTCCTACCTAGGCTAAGACCAAGCTACTCAGATAACGTGCTTGAATGTGGAGTTGGGAGGAGATGCATACATTGGCTCTTGAAGGCAGATGTGAGCCAGTGCAAGGTCTCCTCAGCAGGCCACGAGCTGGAACACTCAACCACAAATCATTTCTATCCCTTCCAGGGCATCTCACTTTTCCTACACCAGTGCAGAACTATAGGATTTTTACTTACTTTATCTTTGTTCCCCCAAAAGGATCAAATCAGGCCTTTTTAGGATCACTATTGTGTCTTGGTCTCCTCACTGTGCAGAACTGACTCAATCCTTACTTTGGGATTCTGCTAAAATCTAGACAACTTTGGGATGACTTGATAAGGATCTGTGGAACCAAGAGAAGCAGAAGAGTACAATGATTGAGAATAGGATTTACCATCCAAGCAAAGAGGGTTCAAAGTCAATTCTATCATGAAGATAAGCTAGGAGAAACAACTCAATCAAAAAATCAGCAAATCTAAATAGACATTTTTCTAAAGAAGACATACAGATAGCCAAGAGGCACATGAAAAGATGCTCAACATCATAATCTCTCAGATGTTAATTATGAGAGAACTGCAAATCAAACCTGCAGTGAGGTATTGCCTCACACCAGTCAGAATGGCCAACATCAAGAAATATGAGCAATAAATGCTGGAGAGGGTATGGAGAAAAGGGAATCCTCCTATGCTGTTGGTGGGAATATAAATTGGTACAACTACTATGGAGAACAGTATGGAGGTTCCTTAAAAACTAAAAACAAATGTACCATATGACCCAGCAATCCCACTCCTGGTCATATACCTGGAGAAAACCATAGTGCAAAATGATATGTGCACCCCAATGTCATAGCAGCACTATTTACAATAGCCAAGATATGAAAGCAACCTAAGTGTCCATCGACAGATGAATGGATAAAGAAGATGTGGAGTGTCTGGCTCTATCACCCCCACTTCACGCATATAAAGAAACAGTGTCCCAGAGAGGTGAGTGACTTGGCCAAAGGCTGGACAATCTTTGTGGCAGAACTGCGCCATTCTGGACTTCAGGTATCCTTCCACATCTATTCACTACACCAGGATTCCAACCAAAGGTCATTTCTCCCGTATCAAGCCCCACGCTGGACAACAGCCCCATTCCAATGCCTGCCTCCAGAGGATGATGAATCCTCTTTGCTCTCCCAGTCTGGGTCTGAACACACTGTTCCCATCCTGCATTTGGCCAGCAGATCTTTCTGAACTCGACTAGTTCTATGTGATGAGAGCACAGCTGAGGCTCCTGGACTTCCCTAAATGGTCTCTTACTTGTGAGTGATGTAAAGGCTTTGGAATTCTCAAAGGAAAAGCATTAAACAAACATTGGGGCTGGAAATGACTTGAGGGATGATCTAGCCCAGCTCTTCATGGCACTGACAATCAAGGAAGGGAGCTTGAGGGACACGGATCAGATTCCCAGACTGCTTGGTCAGCGGCCAAAGGGAGCCTAGGTCCCAGGTCTCCTGGCTCCTCTGTGCTGCTTTTTCACCTTAGGCCAACGCTATTTTGGGGGCCTTTGAATCCTGTTCTATAGACTTGGGATTTTCCACTGCTTTTTATAGAAGGCATTGAAGAAGAAAATAGAGGCAAGATCATCAACCCAAATATGGAAAACAAACACAAGTTCTTCCTCTTCTGTTGCATGATCCTGCTATTTCTTTCCCTGGAGGTGGACACGGCAACCCACTCCAGTGTTCTTGTCTGGAGAATTCCATGGACAGAAGAACCTGGGGGCCATAGTCCATGGGGTCACAAAGAGTTGGACATGACTGAAGTGACAGCATGCTATTTCTTTACCCATTATACCCAATGCAGGGAAGATTAGAAAATGTCGATTAAGCACCACACCTTTAAACATTCTGTGGTATTTTTAAAATATAAGTGAAATCTGATTCCTAATGAGATTTCCTTGTTCAAATGAGATCAAATGTCTGAATGAGTGGCATAAACACCAAGCTCAGAATGTCTTGGAATTCTTCTTTCTGAATAGTCTTAATAATTTCCTTTAGAGTACTTGCATGTCTTCAGTGAAATGATCCTATACCTTGGTGAAACTGGGCTCTTACCACCTTCTCTAGCAAAGGTCACCCAAAAATAGACTCCTCTGTGCACCTTCATCTGTGCATCATGATGATGCAGAGAATGTTGACCAGTTATGTAAACTGAGTATTCCTCCAGCTCTGAGGAAACCAACCATCTTAGGGAACCTGTCCTTCAGGAAAGAGACCTAGCTACGCCTGCTTTCAGGATCGAGAGCAAATCAGTCTCCCTTCAAGACCCAGATAAACAATTCTAGTGAGGTTTGGTATACAGTCCCCTTCTTCCCTCCTTCCAATCTTCTGGGTGGCTTGCTGACACCAAAATTTTCTTTTAAAAATGGTTGCACATAGAAAGGTAGGACTTCCATTGGTGGCTCAGCAGTAAAGAATTCGCCTGCCGATGCAAGAGATGTGGGTTCGATCCCTGCTCTGGAAAGACTCCACATGCATGAGGCAGCTAAGCCCGTGAGCCAGAGTTCCTGAAGGCCACATACCCCACAGCCCGTGCTCCACAACAGGAGAAGCCACTGCAGGAGGAGAAGCCTGGGTTACGGCAACGTGGCCCCCTGTCCCCACAACTTAATAAAGCATACACAGCAATGAAGACCCAGCACAGCAAAACATAATAACTAAGCAAATAATTTAAAAAAATAAAACCAATGAGGTACAAGCTCAGATTTCCTCAATTGCACAAGGCTCCTTCAACGGCTCTCTAGATAATTTTATGTTTATAAGTCTGTTTTTTTTTTTTCTTAAATAAGCCCCCTTCTCCAGATTACATATTTAGCCCCTGAGTATGCCAGGTCAAGATTCTGTAGCAGAGTCACATGTGCAGGTCAGGCTGATGTGGTCCTGGACTGAAACACTCAGAGTTGCCTCTTCCACTTAGGTTTACTACAAGGACCACATCTCTCTATTTCCTGTGAAATCTACCTGATTTCCACCTGGAAGGCCCACTCTGCTGAGCTGCTGTGCACACGTACACACACACATGCACACAAGCACACACCCCCCTGAGGGTGGCTGCCCTGCCCATGCTGGGCACACATTGCTGCCAAGTCCAAGAACTTCAGAGTCTGTGTCCCCATGCCCTCAGGTACAGCATACAGCCATCCGCCTTGAGGATTAGCCCCTTCCTTGGGCTCCACTGACAGGGAAGAACAAATCTGACTCCATACTGGATCTGTTTTTTTTTTACTTTAACTTTTGTTTTCTATTGCTTTTGTTACCAATCACTAAAGGGGTGTTGTCTATAGCTTAAAGTGTACATAATGGCACATCTCCAGGAACCCTGCCTCCCATGCCTGAGTGTTAAGCTAAAATACCTTTGTTTAGCTCACAGGAAACATCCTGACCAGGCCCACCTATGAACAGCTGCAGGAAAGAAGAAATTAACACACTCCCTCCAGAGTCTGGCTGGAACCAGGAAATATTTGTAACAACTTACTGCCTTTTGGGGCTTCCCTGGTAGTGGTAAAGAATCTGCCTGCTGATGTGCTGATGTACATTTGATCCCTGGATCAGGAAGATCCCCTAGAGAAGGAAATAGCAACCCACTCCAGTATTCTTGCCTGAGAAATCCCATAGACAGAGGAACCTGGTGGGCTACAGTCCATGGGGTCACAAAAGAGTAAGACGCGACTCAACAACAACAACAAATTGCCTTTTTTACTTTACCTCCTCAACTCTCCCTCTCTGCTCTACTAAAACAACTGGCATTCAAATCCAAGCAAGATGGTTCTTTGGGACATTAGTCCACCATCTTCTTGGTCTGCTGGCTTTACAAACAGCACTGCTATTAATTGTCCCAACACCTTGTCTCTCAACTGACTGGCCTGTTATGCAGGGAGCAGTATGAACTTGGACTCAGTAACACTTCTGAACCAAAAGCGGGCACATTCCCTTCTCCAGAAACCCACTGACCTATTTCCTTTTCTGCTACAAGAGAACCTCCCTCCTCTTCACTAAGCAACTTCCTTTAAGACACGTGCCTCTTCTCTTTTCTGTACTTTTAAGATAATCGTTTTGGTCTACTCTACCCCAAGTCTGAAGATAAACCAAATGCATGGGGTAGAAGCCCTGATCAGCAAACACTCCCAAGAAGAGAGAAGACTTTATGTTAGCTCCATTCAATGCAGACAAAAAGGGCAGAGGGGAATTGAAAACAGTACATTTCCATGTTAAAACAGAATGCTTGTTTCCATTAAGCCCACACGTCACCACATGCCACTAGTCCAGCCTCCTTATGTTTCTAATCACTGGGAGAAAAGGTTGTAAGCCCTTGTTGAATTTAGATGGGTGTAGAAGACAATACAGGTTGCATATAAAGGAATGCTCATTTGTAGGCTTGATCCCTGGGCCAGGAAAAACTCTCTAAGTGAGTAGCCAGCGCTCTACATGGTTTGCCCAGCTCTAAACCAGGTTAGCTTTTCACTCTCCTATTTAGTGAGCCAATATTTGCAAAAGTGCTGCAAATATCACCTCAAGGAAATGTTATTAATATGTTCCTGTGGCCCCATTTTTATTGTTTGCTTATTGTTTTTCTACTCCAGATTCATTATAAGGTCTCTTATCAGGTGGTTTGCAGCTTGGGGTAGAAAGGTTCATTGCTGAGCAAGAAATAGCCACACAGCCCCTCTTGAAAGCCAGACCTGACCAAGGAAACCCTGACCTCTCCTTAGTTCCTTAATAAGCAGGACTGCCCAGTCCCAAAGGGCAGGAGAGCTGGCTGTTGATATTTATGCAGTTTGTGTGCACGGGTGGTCCAGCCAGACTGTAAACAGTTCAACATAAAGAAATGTATGCTCTCTGTATGAACTGGGGTCAGTTCTCTATTATTTTTGTTTTTGGTGCATGGTTTCCTGATTGCTTGAATCATTTCACATTAATGGAATAGCCAGGTGCATAAGGCTTTCCTATGCTCAAAGAAGTGATGAATTCAATTCTGTGGTGAATCAGATTTTGGGGGGAGAGTGACTTCTCTCAGGGTTTTTCCCCAGGGTTTTGAAAACTCTTTGATACAAATCTAGCTGAGTGTCTGCACTCCTGAGAATTATAACTTCCAGTCCAGGTCTGGGTGCCTTCACTCACACTTCAGTTGCTCAGTCATATCCGACTCTTTGCGACCCCATGGACTCCAGCAGGCCAGGCCTCCCTGTCCATCACCAACTCGCGGAGTTTACTCACAGTTTTGTCCATTGAGTCAGTGATGCCATCCAACCATCTCATCCTCTGTCGTCCCCTTCTCCTCCTGCCTTCGATCTTTCCCAGCATCAGGGTCTTGTCCAATGAGTCAGCTCTTTGCATCAGGTGCCAAAGTATTGGAGTTTCAGCTTCAACATCAGTCCTTCCAGTGAACATTCAGGACTGATTTCCTTTAGGATGGACTGGTTGGATCTCCTTGCTGTCCAAGGGACTCTCAAGAATCTTCTCCAACACCACAGTTCAAAAGCATCAATTTTTCAGCGCTCAGCTTTCTTCACAGTCCAACTCTCACATTCATACATGACCACTGGAAAAACCATAGCCTTGACTAGATGAACTTTGTTGGCCAAGTAATGTCTCTGCTTTTTAATATGCTGTCTAGGTTGGTCATAACTTTCCTTCCAAAGAGTAAGCATCCTTTTATTTCATGGCTGCAGTCACAATCTGCAGTGATTTTGGAGCTCCCCCAAAATAAAGTCTGCCACTGTTTCCACTGTTTCCCCATCTATTTGCCATGAAGAGATGGGACCAGATGCCATGATCTTAGTTTTCTGAATGTTGAGTTTTAAGCCAACTTTTTCACTCTCCTCTTTCACTTTCATCAAGAGGCTCTTTAGTTCTTCTTCCACTTTCTGCCTTAAGGGTGGTGTCATCTGCATATCTGAGGTTATTGATATTTCTCCCTGTAATCTTGATTCCAGCTTGGGCTTCATCCAGCCCAGCATTTCTCCTGATGTACTCTGCATATAAGTTAAATAAGCAGGGTGACAATATACAGCCTTGACGTATCCTTTTCCTATTTGGGACCAGTCTGTTGTTCCATGTCCAGTTCTAACTGTTGCTTCCTGACCTACATACAGATTTCTCAAGAGGCAGGTCTGGTGATCTGGTATTCCCATCTCTTTCAGAATTTAAAGTTGCCAAAACAACACTCTTGCTAAAGATGTTTTAAATTTCCCTGTTACCCAACTTAGTGCTAAGCACACACAAGGAACAGAATAAATAGTTCTCTGTTGATTCCACCTCTCTGTATTTAGCCTGTAACTAGAATGCCAGCTGAAACTCCAATACTTTGGCCACCTCATGCGAAGAGTTGACTCATTGGAAAAGACCCTGATGCTGGGAGGGATTGAGGGCAGGAGGAGAAGGGGATGGCAGAGGATGAGATGGCTGGATGGCATCACCGACTCGATGGGCATGAGTTTGAGTAAACTCTGGCAGTTTGTGATGGACAGGGAGGCCTGACATGCTGCAATTCATGGGGTCGCAAAGAGTCGGACACGACTGAGTGACTGAAATGAACTAAGAATGCCCAAGGAGAAAAACTCCTCCTGAATCAATTTGCTGATACTGGATGCCACTTTAATCATACCTGAGCCTTCTATCACTATCGATGTATTTTATCTCTAGAACCCACTGGTGCCTATCCCTATATTGAATTAATCTGACATTTTTAAGCCTTTAGCAAAGCACCACCGAATTTGCCCAGGATGTTTACTATCAGTTACTCATCCTAACATGCCTGTTGGGCAGGGGAGTGTAAGCACTGGCATTTTATAAAACAGGAAGCATACTCCTGATGACACAGAGGGAATCTGAGACAGAACCATGATTGGACGTCTAGATACCCACTCAGGGCTTACATGACCTGAGACAATGATAGGTATTTTCATCATCGACTCATTATTCAAAGCATGACCTTCTCCAAAAAGCCTTTCTCAACCATTCCAGTCCACAGGGACTCTCTTCTAGTGCACCCCTCCCAGCCGTCTCTCAAACTCCTAACACACACTATATTTGTACGCTACGCTGGTCTTCAATCACATCCTCGTTACAATTATTTTCAATGGATAACAGTATCTTCTCTCTGGAATATTACCTCCTTAAGAGTGCTTCTGTTTGTACTCCTCTGCCACCCCCGGCACCAAGCTTACTCCAAGATGAAGCTGCGAACGCACTGCCTGAGACCACCACTCGCCTGGATGGCTGTCATTGAAGATGATAAACTGATATAAAAGTGAACCAGGATGTGATTCTCAGCTTGATCCAAAAAGGACAAACAGATAGCCCCTCCCAGGTACTGCCTCCTTGGTGGTATTCTCTGACCCAAGCAGATAACATCCACTGTCTCCCTACCGTCCTTGCAAGAGTCTTGCTCGGCAGGTACCAATCCATGAATGCCCGCTTCGTCTCTCAAGTTCATGTAGAAAAGTCTGACGTGCTAACCTTGAAATGAGTGCCCACAGACTGTCAGAATGCCTTAAGTAACAGCCTGCCCTCCGTGCTTAACCATCAAGCCTAAGGGTAAACCCACCTGTCTACCCAGCAAGCTCCCCATTTAATCTGACCATACAAAGAAAACCCAAAACATAGTGACTCAAAAGCCAATTAAAAGAAAAAAAAGGTTAAAAAGTTCAACATAGAAAGTTTGGGAAATGGAGAAAAGAAGACTCAGTTAAAAAATTATCCATTATTTGACCACCCGAAGATAAACACCACTAACATGCTGGTATATTTCTTTCCAGTCTTTTTCTTCTTTGTGTAAAAATATTTTCCTAATGTAACAAAAACTATAGTTTTGGAACCTGACTTTTTTCACTTAGTGGTAACATCTCACTTAGCATAGTCAAAATTCCAAAAGCATGATGTTAATGGCTTCATATTTCTTACCACAGAGGTACTTTGATAATTTAGCCATGCTTCTAATACTATTCTCTTCACACCTCATATTAATGTTACTGGAGGAGTCCCAAGACTGGAAAGCCTGCCCCAAGTCATTCCATTGAAGTTCTTGTTAGGAAACAAATAGATTTTCTTCCCATTGGAGAAAATAACTACGATTTCTCATGACAAACCGATGTTTTCCAGCTATATAAAAATGGCCAGTGTGACTGACCCTGTTGATATTCCAGCCCATATTTCCCTTGATCTATTCACCTACGAGATGGCAGACCCATTCCTTGCCCTCTGGCAGCTTCTCATCTAAAGAAACAAGCCTTTCTCCTTCTCTGCTTAGAGATTTTCTTCAGGATTCAAAGCCTCCAGGGAAATCCTCAACCAAGGAGGACAGAGTTGATGGATAAATACTTCCAACTTCTTTGACCCTCCCTGGGAAAGTTGTGATGCTCCTTCTACTCACTTACTTGATGGTCCTGGTGGGACTGAGCCACAGTCACCAGCAAGGGTAATCCACTTATTACCAGCTTTCCTTTCCTGCTTTACTAGTCCCATTCCTTCAGAGATGCTTCCTGGGATCCACTCCCAAAGAACTGACTAACCTCAGCCTTGTCTCCAGATCTGTTTAGGGGAGCTCAGACAAAAACAGTCACCCAAGAGCTTATCTAAAAAAGAATATAGATGTGGAAAATCCCAGTATTTCATAGCTGGCCAATAAACTACTGCTAGTATTCACTCTATGTGGAAAATATGAGTTTGCATCACTAACATAAGGACTGTTCGAAATTTCCTTTTGGGGTCATCTTGACTCCCTTCCATCCTCTTTGAAATTTCTCTCCATGATTGTGAGTGTAAATCAAATGCCATGCCCCTTTATTTGGTGGCCATTCTTTAGAACACATACATTCTTTGTCCTTGAAGTGAAGTTGCTCAGTCATGTCCAACTCTTTGCGACCCCATGGACTGTAGCTCCTCCATCCGTGGGATTTTCCAGGCAAGAATACTGGAGTGGGTTGCCATTTCCTTCTTCAGGAGATCTTCCCGACCCAGGGATCGAACCCAGGTCTCCCACATTGCAGGCAGACACTTTACCCTCTGAGCCACCAGGGACTGTCTTTGTTCTGAGGGCTATTTAGAAATCAGCACTGTCACCTTCAGTAGTTATTCTGTGAAGAATTTGGGGACAAGTAATTTGAAATGCCAGTGAATTTAAATAGACCAAAGGGCCTGCTAAATCCAACCAATAGGTTAATGGTCTCTGTTTATACAGCTGTGACTTGATCTAAACCTGCAGCAGCAGTCAAGTACCATATAAATAATTTACCGAGGCCTGCCTGAGGCCAATTCATGAAGCAATGACTGAAATAAGTCAGAAAGCCAAGTCTTTGAAACCTCAAACTATTTACAAAAGAACTGAGATGCTTCTTTCTACATAACATAATGCAGACCTTTAACACATTTCTAAAATATTCTCTACTAAGAAGCATTGTGTAGCCCAATGATTTTCTCCTCTCTTTTGACCCTCATTTTCCATGCTGATAAACTTTTTTCTTCTTCAGCTCTTGCTTTTATGCTATTTGGCATTTAGAGACAGATTAAAACCTCCAGAGACTAAATTATGATACATTTCCCATTCCTTACTGATATATACTTGAAAACTAACACAACTCTAAATCCAAAAATGAGTAGTAGAATGACTACAAAGTTCTAATATTTCCTCTTGTGCATACTTTGATGCTTTCTTGAAATTTCAAATATATTTCAAAAATATCTCTTTTCTGAAACCCTAATTATAGGTTGAGTTTGCCTATTCAGTAGCCCCATCAGTGGCACACTCAAGATTATGAACCATTTTGTAACATAGAATTATGCACTGAAAAGCTGGCTGAGGTCCCAAGTCACATATTCAACTACATCCCATACACACAATACCCAAAGAATGAAAAGATGCTCCAAATGTGGCCCTCTGGTTGGTACTCAAGACAGGAGATGAATTTATTTTTCAAGAAAGTGACAAATCTCACCAAGGATGGCTAATTGTGATGCCAGAGCTTCAGCAAAGGAGGGTATCACCAGTAAAAATCAAATTAATCTACATATAACCAAACACACGTCTCCAGGTTTTTCTACCAGCAACCAAAAACAGATTGAATCTAAACTAGCCACTAGACAGGTCTGGCAGCACAGCCGATTTATCAGCATTCATGCTGGCCAAAATCCTCAGCTGGATTTGACATCCGGAGATGAATGGGAGCAAACCGTTCAAACAATTCAAGTGGTCTGACGTAAAGCTCCACATCTTAGGGTTCTTTCAGTCAACAAGGAGAAAAGCCCAACTCAAACTAGCTCACAATAAAAAAGGAGGTGGAGAGGTTATGATTTATGTACCTGGGGACCCCTGGGTCTTTAGGAAAGTCAGGGGACTTTAAGCCAGTCTGAATACAGGGGCTTGAACACTGCTACTGTCTTACCTCTCTCAACTCCGGTTGCCTGGAACATGGGCGGCAACATTCTACAAACTGGAGCCTCTTCTTCATCACTTCAGTAAGTCTGGGGCTGTCCCTGTGTGGTTCAGCTTGTATCACTTGCCCCCTCCTTAGTTTCAGGCTATTTTGGCCAAGGCTGGGTTAATCCCAGCCATACATCGAGAGGTGGTGCTGCCCACATACATGTAAACAGAGATGAGAAGAGGTGATTCTGCAAGAGATGCTGGGCAGCAAGAAAAGATGTTTACCATGACGCCTTATCCCTCCTTTATATCTTATGTTGGCTGAAAGCAGCATTCAACCATATCCTGCGTCTTCCAGCTAAAAGCAGCTGGAAGAGACCCTCAGCTTAACAGGGGCTCAACATCATTTGTTGCTCGATTGACTGACTCCATCAGAACAATAAAAAACCAAGGGATTTGCTTTGAGCAAGGGCCACGCATGGCAGTCTGCAAAGACAAAGGACCTCACTAAAGGGCAGAACTTACCCACACAGGTTATTAATAAGACTCATACAGGTTGAGTCTCTGTTGATACCTGCCTACCTTAGAAAGCATTTTAACTTCAAACAAGAAGCCCAAACAGACTAGGATATCTGAGTCCATCTAGACTAGATACCCAACACCCCAGAACAACATTTTTGAGTGGTGAACTTGTGGGAGGTCCTGTGTATAGGGGGACTGGTTAGCTCCTTACACAATATTTTGAAACTTCACAAGCATTTTGAAGTCCCTACTTTCTCACCAGCCAATCAACCGAAGTCTATGTGATAGAGCGTTACAGAAAAAACATTGGGGTGGGTTCTGGTCACTATGTTGCTATTAATAAAGATGTGTGATTTTGAGCAAATTGCTTAGTCTCTCTGAGCATAGTTACCTAATCTATAAAACACGGAATTTATTCTTTGACAGTCTACAATCCACAACTTCCTGAGCTCTGCAGTAGGGCAGTGACTCCTAGCCTTGGCTGAACATTAGAAACAGCTTGACAGCTTTATTTTTTTGTTCTTTTTTTTTCCATTTATTGACAGCTTTAAAGATAACCCAGGGGTACTTCCCTGGTGGTCCAGTGACTAAGACTCCAAGCTCCCAATGCAGGGAGGCCAGGTTTGATCCCCAGTCAGGAAAGTAGATTCCATATGCCACCGCCAAGAGTTCACATGCTGCAACTAAGAAGAAAGATCCTGCAAGCCACAGTGAAGATCTAAGACCCTGAAACTAAAACCAGGTGCAGCTGGCTGAATGAATGAATAACATTAAATATACCCCCCGACGCCTAGGTCACAACTCAGACCAATTGCATGCATATTTCTGATGATAAGAGCTAGAATGGCAACCACTCCAGTATTCTTGCCTGGAGAGTTCCATGGACAGAGGAGCCTGGCAGGGCTACAGTCCACGGGGTCACAAAGAGTTGGACATGACTGAAGCAACAGCACAGCACATACACTCTTGGTGATGTGCAGCCGAAGGTTAAGAACTACCATCCTATTTCATTCTGCAATCTTCTGGAAGAGCAAGCTGAATGGGGTGAAAAATTCAACCTGGAAAACATATAGCAGAGGTCCCATTGCAGCCATTGTGGCCCTGCAGCTAGTGGCATCTGCCATGAGCATTTCACTTACTGCCTTAGAAATTACTGTCTTTTAGTGATGTGACTGGTACCATCTGGCACTTAGCATATTCCAGAGCAGGTTTCAAGAATTAGGGTAGTATTATTTTGGGTGCTAAATTCTTAGCAAAATGGCTTATCTAGAACCATTTCAGCCAAAGGATATTTTTCACTCTTAAGAGAATAGGAAACTTCAAGGTACTTCTCATGGTGCATAATGAACTAGGAAATGAGAGACATCCAAGTGATAGTTTAATCATTTTCCTCTTATGTAATAACACATGTTTTTGTTCAATCACATGAATCATCAAATTTTCTCTAACATAAGAATGCATTGAAAAGCAGGGGGAACTATATTTTTGGCAATTAGCTGCTTTTTAAAAGAAAAAAATCATCATCAGTTGAGCTTTCCATGGTTCAATAATACCAACCAGCATTTATGTCACTTTCAATGATAGGTTGGTCTGTTTCACTGAACTTTTTTTCCTAGGAAAAAACTGCTATACAATTTTGTGATTCATATCCATACCTCCTGCCACATGATCGCATTTCCATGCAAGCCTGCCTCCTACGTGCAAGGGCCTGCTTTTCACCTTGTTGTTTGTTCCTTCTTCTCTCTGCTTTGTGAGCTCTGATGCCCTCTGAAAGTACCAAGCCAGAAATAACTTCGCTTGAAGTTTCAGGAAGCTACCTTGCCTTCATGAAACGCCATTCATTTAAAGATTTCTTAAAATATATCTGACAGGATTTTTTTTTAAATGACAGAAATGAAGTTGATGGAAAGGTGAGCCCTCTTCACTTCTCTTTTTCTTTAAAAGGAAACATTTGGTGATTAAATAAAAACACATGCCTCAGTTGACCAAAGTTAACTTAGTTTATTTTCTTCAAAGAGGCTCAAACTCATGGGACCTATCTTCCTCTTTGGGTAGGGACGTCCTTGGGTATAAAGGGGGATTTGTGCTTATTGTATATGGCTTCAAACTCTATTTCCTATGCTTCAGTGTAGACTGCACTTCTATGGGAATGCTCAAAACTACCTCTTCTACAAAACCCTTTCTATTGTAATTTCTCATAATAATTCAGATTTTTGGCTTCTCTTAATTAATCACATTGTCTAATAACACCAGACTCCATTCCCAAATGGCAGTCCTTGCCTGGGGTTGAGAAGACATCATTCCTTTTAGAAGGAGTCTGGGTCCCTAATTCACCATTGTCTCTGTCACTCTGACTTCACTCACTTCGGTTAGCATTTGTTCTCTGGGGTCTTAGGAAAGTTTTCATTGCTCTCAGACTCCCTGAACTATCAAAGTTTTAAGAATCGTGTGTTAGGGATTTCTGGAGAAAACCATTAGATAGACAAAGATATAGACAGATATTCTGTACCTACTAGCTATCTATCTACACACTCAGGTACATACAGATGGAGAAGAGCAAAGAGATATATTGATCTGATTTTTTATCTACACACACAGGTACATACAGATGGAGAAAAGCAAAGAGATATATTGATCTGATTTTTAAGGGTTTGGATCATGTGACTGTGGGGACTGTCAAGTCCAAAATCTATAGGCAAGCTAGAAACTGAGGTAAGAATTGATCTTGCAGTCTAAAGTCCAAAATCTAGAAACTTAGGTAAGGTTTCTATGTTGCAATCTATGAGGCAGAATTTCTTCTTTGGGAAACTCCAGTCTTCATTCTTAAGGCCTTCAACAGATTGGATGTAGCTGACCCACATCACAGAGAGTAATCTGCTTTATTTAAAGTCTATTAACCACAACTTTAAAAATGCCTTCACAGCAACATTCAGACTGCTGTTTGACAAATAATTTGGCACCATAGCCTAGCTAAGTTGACATGTACAATTAACCATCACAGAGCTGCAGAGAGCAGGTCCCCTTTCTCAGAAATATAATGTTTATTTAACCCTTGGTTTCCCTTCCACTCTCCTCCCTTAACCAGGGGGGTTTTTCTCTAGTCCTAAAACCAGGGAGCCTCAAATTCACACAAAGTTATTGATGTTATCCTAAGAAATCTTTAGTCTATTATAGCTGCCTTTCCCTGAGTCATACATGCTCCAAAGCTGGAGCTGCCTAAGTCGGGGAAACACCTGGGTACAACCATATGGGAAACCACATCCTCAAGTAGCACTTCAGGATGTGTGCTGCCCACATTACATTCCATCAGCGTTCATCACCTGCCCCCATTACAGTCCATCAGTGTTCATCAGTGCTGTTTCAGATATGCCCTCTTTTTTCCTCTTCCTGCCCAAGTTACAAAAAGTTTCCTTTATGGCTTATTGCTAATTCTTCATCACCCACTTACTGTTAAATACATTTGCACCCTGACTTCTGCTTTCTACCTCCACCCAACTAAAGCCATGCACTGGGGACTTCTTGATGCTCTTTAAGATTCTCTTGGGTCCATGGTATTTTTGACACTTAGCTGCATTTGGGAATGTTACCATGCCATCCTTTTTGATTCCCACCACCACCACCAACCCCCCCCCCCCCCCCCCCCCCCCGCCGCTGATTCTCTATTTGCAGGAAAATCTCTAACTGACATCCTAGGCATGCTATTTCCCAAAGTTTTTCTTCAGCTGGGCTCTCTTCTCCACCACTACGTAGCAATTTTATCTACTCCCAAACTTAATCACTATGATAAAGAAGACTCCAAAACATGTATATCTAGCTCTAACTTCTTTCATAAGCTCTAGACTAATATTTTTTCCCCATATTCAGGACCTCTCCACCTAGATGTCCCTCTGGTACCTAAATTTCAATATGTCAAAAAGTTATCATTGGATAAAAAAACCAAGAACCTACAAAATGCTGTCTATAAGAGACATACTTTAGGGTGAAAGACACACATAGATGGAAAGTGAGGGGATGAAAAAAGGTATTTAATGCAAATGGAAACTACAAAAAAGTGGAGGTAGCAATAATCATATCAGACAAAGCAGATTATAAAACAAAGTCCATAAAAAGGATAAACACCATATAATGATAAAGGAGTCAATACAATAAAAGGATATTACACTCATTAACACATATGTACCCAATATCAGAGCAGCTAAATATATAAAACAAATACTAACAGACATAAATGGAGAAAGTGACAGGAACAAGTGTAGGAGACTTTAACATCCCACTGATATCAATGGATAGACCTTCCAGACAGAAAATCAATAAGGTAACAGAAATCCTAAATGACACAATGAATCAGTTGAATTTAACTGATATCTACAGGACACTACATCTGAAAAAGCAGAGTACACATTATTTTAAAATGCACATGGAACATTTTCTAGGATAAACCACACCCTAGGACACAAAACAAGTCTCAACAAATTTAAGAGAATGGAGTTTATTTCAAGCATCTTTACTGACCACAGTGGCAAGAAACCAGAAACCAACTACATAAAGAAAAATGGGGTGAAAAAAATAATCATGTGGAGACTAAACAAAATGCTATTTAAAAAATGAGTCAACAACAAAATCAAAGAGGAAATCAGAAGATATCTCAAGACAAATGACAATTACAATACAAAATCTATGGAATGCAGCAAAAGTAGTTCTAAGTTGAAAGTTCACAGCAATATAGGCCTTCCTTGAGAGATAAGAAAAAACTCAAATAAAAACCTAAACTACCACCTAAAAGAATTAGCAAAAGAACAAACAAAACTCAAAGTCAACAAAAGAAGGAACTAAGATCAGAGAGAAAATAAGTAAAATAGAGATAAAAAGCCAACAGAAAGGATCAATAAAACCAAGAGCTGCTTTTTTGAAAGAATAAACAATATTGACAAATCTCTTCTTAGGTTCACCAAAAAGATAAGACAGAGGACCCAAATGAACAGAATAAAAAATTAAAGAGGAGAAATAATAAATGATAGCACAGAAATGCAAAAAATCATAAGAAGACTATGAACAGTTAAAACGCCAACAAAGCAGACAATCTAGAAGAAATGTACAACTTTCTAGAAACATACAGCCTGCCAAAACTGAGTTCAGAACAAACAGATAATTTGAATAGATCAATCACTAGAAGTCACAAAGGAGCTGTAATTTAAAAATTTTTTTTAAAAACTTCCTGCAAATAAAAGTCTAGGACCAGACAGCTTCACTGGGAAATTCAACCAAAATTACAAAGAACTTATACCTATCCTTTTCAAATTATTGCAAGAGACTGAAGAGGAGGGAATACCCCCAAAGTTCATTCTATGATGCCACCATCACCCTGACCGAAACTGGATAAGTGAAAAGTGAAAGTGAAAGTTGCTCAGCATGTCTGACTGTTTTCGACCCATGGACTATACAGTCTATGGAGTTCTCCAAGGCCAGAATACTGGAGTGGGTAGCCGTTCCCTTCTTCAGGGGATCTTCCCAACCCAGGGATCAAACCCAGGTCTCCTGCATTGCAGGCGGATTCTTTTACCAGCTGAGCCACAAAGGAAGCCCCAAAACCAGATAAAGACATTACCAAAATAGAAAAGTAAAGGCCAATATCTTTGATGAATATAGATGTAAAATTCCTCAACAAAATACTAGCAAACTTAATCCAACAATGCATAAAAAGGATCATACACCAAGTGCTGCTCATAGAAGGTACTTCATAGATCTTTGTAGAAAGAAGTATGTGTTAATCTTATCTAGTGACCACATACTGATTGCAAATATACTTTGATGATCCTCATAAGGTTTTAAACATTTTTAAATTAGTTGCTTAACATTCAATAAATCAGAAATATACATGCAAAAGCTGGATTTCCAGCTTCTCTTGAAAAACTGTGACATTGAGAAACATGGGACCTACATTCTTCAATGGATGACACTTGGCTGGAGCTAATTCAAGTGCCCTCCCCTTGGGACAGGGCCTAGATGCTCCAATTAGCCATACTTCCTTCTCACCCTATTTAATGTACAAGCCTGATGCCATTACAAGATTTTTGAATCCCTGATCTAAGTCATTCAGGACTAAAACTTCATTTCACCCACCAGTCAGGCTCTTCCTATAAAAACATGCAAAAGAGTCTTGCAGATTTCACCCTGATCTTCATCTCTGGCCTGACCCATGAAGACTCATTTCAGAGGGGCCAGTGGAGACATTCCCTACCAATTACTGCCTGTGATCTCATTCTGATTACTTCGGCCTTTCTTCTCCTCTGTTTCAAGTGAAAGCAAGCCAAGGTCCTAAACAAAAACAAGCTTTCATCTTCACTCTCCTTAAAGAAGAAATTAGAGCAATGACTGCCAACCCATCTCCAGCGCAAGTACCTCTGCAGAACAAACATGAACAGCAGGCTGACACGGCTCAGAGACCCTGAGACTGCACGGGGAAATGAAGGACTCAGCACCAGAAGTGTTTGTAGATAAAATGGGAAAGCCCTAGAAACCCTTTGGTTATTTTTTTCTGAAGCAGATATTCAGGCACTCCCAGGAATCCTCCAGATAATTAATGAAATTTATCCCTTTCCATCCAGACACTGCAGACTCAGTCTCCATCACTGAACAAGCCAGTATGGTCTGTGAACAGATTCAACTCTGACTCTATAGCACAGCAGAAACCCCAATGATGAACACGAAATGCAAATTGCTGACTGGGGTCCCAGTTAAGATGGAAAGTGAAATAGGGCAATCTTCAACTATGCATGTTCAATTAATTTATTGTCAAATTCCTCAAGTTTTACTGTAATCTGATTCATCCACAGCTACTTTTTTCTCAGGGAAAATTTATATATGTATATTGTACATACATTGGTTAATAATTGTACATATGTTGGTTAACATTTGACTATGTTTCTCTTCTTCCAGAACTTTGGAAAACACAGCTAGATGCATCAGGAGCATGTGAGCTAGGGTGTTTTTTTTTTTTTTACACAAACACAGTTTGTATTAAAAGTGACTGTGAGATGCGGTCACTTTTCCAGATGCCTCAAAACTTTGAAGAAGAAGGGGTTTTTTAAAACTCTCTCCTTAGCCTTATTTGTGACCATAAATGTACCTAATACAGATTCCTAGACATGTGTTATTATAAGTGATCCGCTATGCAGCTGGGCAGGCAGTGGAGGGACTAAAGGTCACTGATTCAATTCACCAACACCTCCCAGCACACCCGCTGGGGCCTGTCCTGTGGCTGGGAGCTGGGGCACTGGGCCGCCTCAGGCCAGCCTGTCTAAGAGGCTGGCAGTGGTCGTGGGCGGGCGCCAGCAGACCCAGACAAAGACCCTGCTCCCACGTGCAGTCACCTGGTGCAGCAGTAACAGACGATAAAAACAACACAGGTGCGCCCAGCTCTGGTCTTCTGCAGGACTGAGAGTCGGCTGGGGCTCCTTGCTTCAGAGACACTGCCGAGGTGCTAACCTAGGTGGGGCCTTGCTCAGCACCCCGACCTCCTCCTCCCGGAGCACCTACCCCGCCCCCACACCTCTCTGCGCCACACTATCCTCTCTGGCTGAGAAGTCTCGGCTCTGCCATTTCCCCTCCCCACCCCTGCACGTCTGCTCGGCCCTGCCGGCCCAGACCTCGCAGACTGGCAGCTGAGGGGCTGGGCCTGCCCGCAGGAAGGCCTATGCATCCGCATAAGGTCCTGCTGGCTCACTGTTCTGCGTTCAGCCATTCCACATGCCCGCAGCTGAGGGTCCCCACCAAAACTTCAACGCGTGGCTCCCTCTCCACGAACTCCTATCATGAAGGTGAGGGCAGGTCCCCACCCCTACCCCTGAGACAGCTGGCTCTGAGGTCCTGTGTCTGCACCTTCTCTGTCACCGTTCTACTACACGACTCTAATCTTGTTAAGGGTGTAGCATTGGTTTCTTCTCGGTCTTTTCTATCAGTATGGGCTTTGCTTCCTTCCTGTTAGAAACAGGGAGCGCCTTGAAGGCATGCACTGCAGGGGACTTTTTTTAAAATTTGCTTTTTAATTTTTGGCTGCGCTGCATCTTCACTGCTTTGTGCAGGCTTGTTCTAGTTGCAAGAGGGCGGGGCTGCTCTCTAGTCATGGCGCGCGGGCTCCTCCTTACGCGGGCTTCTCTGCTTGTGGAGCATGGGTTCGAGGGCGTACCGGCTTCAGTAGCTGTGGCCTGAGGACTCCAGATCAAAGGCTCAGCAGTTGCGGTGCACTGGCTCAGTTCCCTCACAGCATAAGGGATCTTCCCTGACCAGGGATTGAACCCATGTCCCTGGCATTACAAGGTGGATTTTTAACCACTGGGCCACCAGGGAAGCCCAGACTGCACCAATTTTTAACACAGGGCATTCTGAAGGGACCTTACGGCAGTACCAGGGAGAAAATATGATGGGCAGGGAGACAAGAAGAGAGTGACCACAGAGGTGGAGAACCAGCTCATCCCTTTTCACAACGTCCTTCATAACATTCAAAAGAGATTCGTGCTACCCATTCCTCAGGGAGGACACTGTGGAATGAAAGCAACCACAGACTCATAAGCCTAGACTTTTAACTCAGCATGCTCCCTATTAAGCTGTCTAGTCTTCTTTTGACCTATTTAGATATTTTTGAAAAGCAGGAAGAAGCAAAACAAGTATTTTTTTTCTATTGGGATAAAGGGAGAAAAATAAGAAACTGATGAAAACTTCCCTTTCTGTCATTCATGGTGGAAGTACATAAAACAGCAGATCCGCCCAATTTGCCCCTTTGCTCAGCACGCCCCACTTTCCTTGTGCATTTCTGTTACCCCTGGAGGAGGAGGCCAGAGGCTCCATTGTGCCTCACTCCATCCCCGAGCACTCACTGAGTCACCACGGGTGCAGAGCATGTGCTAAGCACGTGGTTCAAAATGCCTAACAAGTGAAGCCCACTTGGAGCCATTCTAAACTGTGAAAGGCAAGCCTATTTTGCCTAGCAGGAAAAATCTGCTACTTTTCTACCTTATTTTCAATGCTTCAGGAAAACTGTAAAAATGACAAAGTTACTCCCACATCTGTCCCCATGGCTCAGTGAGGTGGAGCTCAGGCAGGAGAAGCAGTGATGACCATCAGGGCTTCCCGCCAGAGCTCCTGGTGAAGGCTGGACTCATTCTGTCAAGTGAGATGAAGACACAGGAGATTTCCTGAATTGAATCTGGACCAATAACAAGAGGAGAGAGCACGGTCTGGGTTAGGAGGGAGGGGGGTTAAGGTGCACTGAATGACTTAGCCGTCCCTGGGCAGGGCGAGCGCGGTCAGGTACCTGGTGGTTGCTGAGTGGGAAAACTTGATGCCTTGGGGTGATTTGAGGTCTCGCCCAATAATAGAACAGAACAGTTGGTGCCAAGACCTCCTTCTCAGAAGCCAGGTCAAGCCAGGCCTCTTTGCAGGTGGGGCCAGGGCTGGCAGCAGAGCTGGCATCCAAATGCCCACCAACTCTTTGAGTGGCATTATCTCGGTGCCACAGGACACAGTCAAGCCAGAGAACAGCAGAAAGATGACCTGGGAATTCCGAAGGGTGAGGCCTTGCATTACATGAAATCTCCAACAGCCTTGGGCAGCATCTCAATCCTGCAAGCGATTGCTCTGCTCCTGCCTAGCTCAGGACATGCCTTACTTTTTATCACATCTACACTGGAAGGGACACATTATCTCCTGACTGGCTCCTGTTAGGTATGACTTGACCAAGATACCTGCTGATGGCTCAGAGGTTAAGGATTTGGATTCTGCTCAAGTGCACACATATCTAGGAATGTCTCTGCCTTGGCATCTGGTAGGGGAAAAGTTTGCTGAATGTAATGACAACAATCCATTAATGTCTAATCAAATAATTAAAACTTCCCCTCTCCTGGTCAGCCAAGGTGGAGGCTTCCTAGATGTGTGCACTTGAGCAGAATCCAAACTCAAAAGGAGAATAAAATGTGCCCACTGAAAAATCTACTGTTCTCTTGCCTACTACCACCCCATCCATCCCATTCTCCACCCCTCAAAGTAAGCATATCACTAGCTTCTCAGTATCTCTGCAGTGTTCCTTTATGCAAATACAAGTAAATATGAAAATGCTCATTCCCCATCCCTTACACAAAATGTAGCCAACTATATACACTGTTTTGCATTTTTGCTGGCAATCATTCTCTCTCAGTTTACTAAGAACTTTCTCATTCATTTTTGTAACTATGTTGTGTTTATGTGGTTCCATCACAATTCATTTATCTGGTCCTCTGTAGATGGTCCCTTAGACTGTGTTCAACTTTTGCTATTACAAAAAAGGGCTACAATGGAAAAATCTTATACTAATACATTCATCCTGCTATATATATGAAAGCTACATATAGAAAAATTCCCAGCAGTGAGATCGATGGACCCGCGGTCTAATGCATTTGTAATTTTGAGGGATAAAACCCAAAAGCTCCCATCCAGCTGGCCTGCATGCCCTCACAAGCATCGTAGGGAAGCGCCTGTTTGGCAGGGGAGATGTTTGAAGAGAGCCAGCTCCCCGCGCAGGGCAGCCCTGCAGACACCGGGGACAGAGAGCTGAGCGGCGGGCAGGCCGTTGGGTGCTGTGCTGAGTACCACCCAGGAGAGCACCGGCATGAGGCTCAGAGAGGACAAGCCCACTGGGGCCACATGGGCTCAGAAAGCGCCCTGCGTGTGGGCCCCTCTGGGAGACTTAGTTTAGAACAGAACACGTCCAACTGCTTTAGACACTTAGAAGAAGAGCTCAAAGATGGTTTCATGTCCTCAAGACCAGTTCTTGGAGAATGAAACAATGCCATCTGCCACCATATGGATGGACCTAAAGAGATTAGGGTGTGGGCTTCCCTTGTGGCTCAGCTGGTAAAGAATCCACCTGCGATGCGGGAGTCATGGGTTTGATCCCTGGGTTGGGAAGATCCCCTGGAGAAGTGAAAGACTACCCACTCCAGTATTCTGGCTTGGAGAATTCCATGGACTGCATAGTCCAGGGGTCACAAAGAGTCGGACGTGACGGAGCAACTTTCACAGAGATTGTCATACTAAGTGAAGTTAGAGGAAGACAAATATCCTAAGACATCACTTATATGTGGAATCTAAAAATGATACACATGAACTTATTTACAAAATAGGAATGGATTCACAGACACAGACATAGACAACAAACTTAAGGTTACCAAAGGGGGAAGGGGATGGGAAGGGATAAATTAGGAGTTTAGGATTAGCAGATACAAACTACTATATATAAACAAATGAGGGACCACTGTACAGCACAGGAAACTATATTCAATATCCTGTAATAACCTATAATGGAAAAGAACATGTGTGTGTGTGTGTGTGTGTAACTGAATCACTTTGCTATATACCAGAAATTAACACAACATTGTAAATCAACTATATTTCCGTTAGAAAAAAGAAAAAGACTATTAATAGCTTTTGAGCTTAAGAGCCTTTCAGCGCCAGGGGCTGGAACCCTTGAGAATGATGGGAAGTCGGTGGGCGGGGCTCAGGATTGACAGCTCTCCTTTCACCTCTGCCTGGCGGTGAGCTTCAGGTCCCTTCCTCAAGCAATAGGTTCTGTCATCCTGGCCCTGCATTCCCCTCAGGGTGGTCTAGGAAATCAGATCACATGGATGAAAGCCACCCACGAACAATAATGTGTCTGCTAAGTCTCTCTGTCGTGTCCACCTCTTTGTGACTCTTTAGACTGTAGCCCGCCAGGCTCCTGTCTGTGAGATTCTTCAGGCAAGAACACCGGAGTGGGCAGCCATTTCCTCCTCCAGGGGATCTTCCTGACCCAGGGATGCAACCTGCATCTCCTGCATTACAGGCAGATTCTTTACCAGCTGAGCCAACAGGGAAGTGTTGTGGGAGTTATTCTAACTGAAAGGCGGTGTCCAACCAGCACGCCGAGGATGGCAGATCAGGCAGAGGGCAAATGGAAGAGAAGCAGGTTATGAGAAAACGGGTCTCTCGGGTGTAACCTGGGTCAGCTGTGCGCGGTACACACTGCAGACAAGGGCCCTGCTTGGAGACCCTCTGACCGCTCCCCAGCACTGCTTGGCCTCTGACCGTGGAGCACGCACGGGAGGACACGTGTCTCCAGTGTCAGAGGCTGACTCACTTCCCTCTTCCCGGCAGTAAGCACAAAGGCCGAAGGCAGTGCCCGCACCCAGAGACAGCCAGCAGCCCTGAAGGCGGGTCCTTCCGGACCGGCGGTGGAGAAACCGCGTCTATGAATATTCATCCGCTTCTCAGTGTGGAGTGTTCTGTGTAAAGACCCTTTGAAAGCTGATGAGAACTGGCATAAAAGGGTCTGATTAACTCCCGAGCCAGCTGGCCCCTACCGCAGAGCACGGGCAGTGGTTGTCATAGAGAGCGGGTCAGCGGAGGGACCGCTTCTGCAGATGTGTGGGCCTGGCGCGGCGGCAGCTGCCCGCTTTCCTGCGAGAATCGGACGGGTGCTGGAATTGGGCTGGGGCCTGAGGAACTAAGTAAGCCGCCAAGAAACCAAACCAAACCTCGGCTCCCTGAGGGTACATCCTTGACGCTCGCAATTTCTGAGATGTCAGGTCTGAGGAGGAGGGGGGACCTCTACCTGAAAATGTCCCCCTGCCCTGTCGCCTTCCTCAGCTCCCACCGTCCTCGACGGCTGGCCTCAGAGCCTCCGGGTGAAGGCTGCCCGCCTGCTCCATCCCACAGGGATGCTTCGCTATGCTCACGGCCCCGCGCCTAGGCATCTCCCGTGGGAAACCGGCTACACACCCTGCCATCGCGTTACGTCCCCCTGCACGTCGGCCTGCTTTACAGTGAGTTTGTGACCATTATTTAACACTTATATACCCTTTCCCCGCTCATTCATTCCCAACCCATCTTCATTTAATAAACATATATCGAACAAATAACATGCACCTCAACTTAAGTGCTGAAGACTCAAAGATAATGACAAAGATAATAATGATAATAATAAATGATGATGATGTAACAACACAATAACAGCCATAATAATAATATTTACTGGATGCCATAATCCAGCCTCTGGGTTATACTCTACCCCATTTAATTCTCAAAACAAACCCTTAGGAGGAAGGTTTATAATTATCCCCATTTAGGAACCATATTCAATATTCCCTGAGAAGCCATAATGGAAAAGAATATAATAATGAATATATATCTATACACACACAAAGATATATTAATATAACTGAATTATTCTGCTTACAGCAGAAATTAACACAGCATTATAAATCAACTATACTTCAATAAATTTTTTTTAAAAACAAACGAAAAGAACTAAGAAATCAAGACTGAAAATATATAATTATTCCCATTTTATCTAAGAGGAAATTGAGGCTCAGAAAGGCTAACTAATTTGCCTGAGGCTACACAGTTAGTATATGATAAAGCAGTTAAAGCTTCTGACTTTGTGAAGACAGAAACGCCTTTTAAAATCTGAGACAGAGTGCACCACGCACACAAACTGTGGTTAGTCTGAGCTCCATGCAGGTTTTCTGAAGCACCTCTGAATTCCCGCCAACTAACAGGTCCCTTCCCTTATGCATGGCTTTAGGCCCCTTTCACGTTTGTAGCACATGCTTCTTTCATGTGTTTCTTTTCTCACATTTTATTTTTTTCCCAAAACAGGATAACTTTATATAGCAGACCCTGTTAAATCCTAACCAACATTTACCTGGCTGTCCACTTTTCAACAGCACCCAAATTTTGTTCACTCTCCCCCAAGGATCTGTGCACTTCAGGGACTGATCTGAGGAGCGGGGTTAGGATGAACATGTGAAACAACGCAGTGAGACACAAAGGAAGACAGGAAGAAACTCTTTTATTAAAGAGTTGAGAGACTAAGCAAGAAAGAGTGCCCCCCCCTCCCTTTTTTTTTGCCTCTGCACATGACTGTCTGTGTATGAAGCCTGGAACTACGGCAACCACTTTGAGACCAGAGGAGCCAGACAAGACAACACAGTCAAGTTGAAAAGAATCTGGGTCTTCAATGACACTGTTAAATAAATTAGCCAATCCTGGAGCAGTCTTTCTGCCAGATTTCTTATTAATCAATAAGAAATTGATTGATTTCAATTGATTCAATCATAAATACCCTTACCATCCCAGCCTTGTTGAATACCACCATGATTGTTCATGAATGAAACGCAACTATGCTCCCTGCTAGCAAGAGCCATGCACAGTGATGTCCCCGGAAGAGGAGGGAAGGGTTACAAGCACATCCCACTACCCTACAGCTCTCCACCGTCTGCCGCGGTCTCCCCTGCCCTGCACGGCCTGCCAGCTCCCTTGATCCTGTCCCCAGTCCAGCCCGTCTGAGGAGAAGGGCCACACCTGATCACCTGAGCCTCACTTCTCTCCAGCCTCAGGTCACAAGGCCTCCCTAAGGCTTCAGGCGCCCTGCCCCTTGCTCTCGGGGTCTGTCAGAGGATGTAGGGGTGGGATGGCACCTGGCGACAGGAGAAAGCTGCACAAATTCAAATCCAGGAGTGAGTAAAGCCCACAACAACATTGAGGCGGTCTCCAGAAAAAGAGAAAGAAGAGATGTTCTATGAGTGTCTGTGCCAACAAAGTCGGCTTGCAGAACTGCAGGGGCAGAATAAGGCATGTGAAGGGGGAGGAGACATGAAATGCTAACATTCATTTGTTTTGTAAAAGAGACCACTTACTGAGCATTTACTCTGTGTCAAACTGTGCCAAGCGATTAAGAGAAATCATCTCCTTTCTGTGTTACTCTCTTCTCTCTCCCAGTGAGGTAGAGACTTCACTGTCTCTGCTCCAGAGAGGAATGTTGAGGAGGTTATGTAACTTTGCCAACTTGAATGCTGCTAGCAAACAGAGAGCCAAGATTCAAACTGGCTTCAGCCTGACACACAGCCCGCGCTCCACAAACGACCACCAGGTACTGCCTCATTCATTCCTTGTTTTAATAAGAATTTGCTGAGCGCCAACACTGAGCCAGCCAGGACTGGTGTTCAATACTTAAGGTACAAAGACAATTAAGACACAGTCTCTGTCCTGATGGAGCTTACGGGCCAGCAGGGACACAGGCTCATCTCCATATCACACCATGGAAAGACCCCCAGGCATGATGGAGCACATAATTCACTGCAGGGGCAAAGAGGCTGAGAGGCAGGCATGGAGGAGACGAGATGCAGCGCGTGCATGCTCAGCCGTGTCTGACTCTTGCTGCTCCATGGACATCACCGGCTACGTTCCTCTGTCCATGGAATTTTCCAGGCAAGAACACTGTGCTGGGTTGCATGATAACTCCTCAGTTTTAAACAAGAGTTAAGAGTAGCTAAGGAGGGGACTTCCCTGGTGGTCCAGTGGCAAAGACTCCCACTCCCAGTGCAGGGGGCCTGGGTTTGATCTCTGGTCAGGGAATTAGAGCTTCCCTTGTAGCTCAGTTGGTAAAGAATTCTGCCTGCAATGCAGGAGACCTGGGTTTGATTCCTGGGTCAGGAAGATCCCCTGGAGAAGGAAATGGCAACCCACTCCAGTATTCTTGCTTGGAGAATCCCACATGACACAACTGAAAAAGATCCCGTATGCCCCAAAAGACCTGGAACAGCCAAATAAATAAATAAAAATTTTTATAGAAGAAAGAAAAGAGTAGCCAAGGGGGCCGCACTGCAGAGGGGAGGAAAGCGTGACGGCGTGGCCATAAGGGACTGGAGACAGTTCTCGGCTGCGGGCGGCTCAGGGAGTGTCAGGAGACATCTCTGCCTGTCACAGTGAGGGGCTGGAACCACACAGAGAAGGTGCGTGGAGGCCAGGGAGGCTGCTGAGCATCACAGCACAGCCCACAGTGAAGAATTATCTGGCCTAATTATCCAGCCAAAAAGCAGGTCGAGAAACTCTGCTTTAGATTTTTAACCTAGTCCGTGCCTGCGAGGTCCACTTCAGTTGTGTCCGACTCTTTCTGACCCTATGGATCACAGTCCTCCAGGCTCCTCAGTTCATGGGATTCTCCAGGCAAGAATACTGGAGTGGGCTGCCATGCCCTCCTCCAGGAGATCTTTCTGACCCAGGGATCAAATCTGCGTCTCTTGCATTGGCAGGTGGGTTCTTGGCCACTAGCGCCCCCCTGGGAAGCCCTTAACCTAGTTCAGCCCTAGTCATTTGGCAGAGATGAAGAATGAGGCTAAGCGCTAAGCCATCCTGACTCTAAGAAGCCCAGGGCAGGCAGAACTCTCTGCTGGCAGCTGACACCAGGAACGGACAGAGCCTGGTGCGCCGCTATAGGCATGGTCCAGGCTCTGGTGCCAGACTGCCTGGGCTTGAATTCCACATCCGACTCTATGATTGTGCTGCTTTGAGCAAGTTCCTGGCTTCAGTTTCCTCATCTGTAAAATGAGGACATGACAATACTTATGAGGTAGGGTGGCTGTTCTAGTTATTTATTGCCGAATCCAAACCACCCAAAATGTAGTAACTTAAAATAGTCATTTTAGCTTGCTCACAAGACTGTGGGACAGTAAATCAACTGTACTTCACTTCAAAAACAAAGACTGTGGGTCAAGCACTTAAGCAGGCTCAGCTGCACAGTACTCGGATCCACGTGGCGTCACTGGGATGACACCCGGTGGGGTGCTGGCATCCGAGACGGCTTGTTCTCTGCCAGGTCTGATGCCCCACGAGGAAGTTGGAGGTGGCCCCGTCCCTCTCTGTAGTCTCAGGGCCCTCCCCATGGTTGCTCTGGCAGAGCAGGCAAATCTCTTATGTGGTGTCTGGGTTCCCCAAGAGTGAGTGTGCAAGAGCCAGGGTTTCCAAAGTCAGCTCAGAGGCAGCCTGTCAGCACTTCTGCCATAGTCTATGGATCACAGGTGGCAGGGGGCCATCCAGATCCCAGGGGAGGGCACATAGACCCCAATCCGCAGTGGGAAGAGTGTCAAAGAATCTGTGGGCATCGTTCATCTGCCTCAGTGACTGTGGGAATTAGAGCCCGATACCAAGAAACACTGACAGCAGTCCCCGCATGAAGCAACACACATGAGCTGTGAGTGCTGGCCTCCCCGGTAGCTCAGCAGTAAAAGAATCCGCCTGCCAGTCCGGGAGTCACACTTCCCTGGTGGCTCAGACGGGAAAGAATCTGCCTGCAATGCGGGAGACCCGGGCTCCGCCCCTGGGTCGGGAAGATCCCCCGGAGAAGGGAATGGCTACCCACTCCAGTATTCTTGCCTGGAGAACTCCATGGACAGAGGAGCCTGGCAGGCCACCCTTTGGGGGTCACAAAGTCGGACACGGCTGAGTGACTAACACGTTGCTGTCAGTGCTACCACTTAATTAGTAGCAGGACACTTGAAAGCCTTTCTGGAAAGACTGGAGAAGCCGGGCCTTTCACAGGTGACTGCCTCCCTCCCTCCGCAAGCCTTCAGATAAATGGATGGTTCATGTCCGACAGAGGAAGAGGTAACCCTGACCCAATACCTCCGCCCAACAACCCTGGCCAAGACCAGTCCATGACCTGATGTGGCCCCGAGAGGGACCTGCAAGTAGGGTGAGCGCAGCACCCGGGCCTGGGCCAGCAGAGAATACCAGCCGGCTCAACCGTCTGCTGCCCTGACTCGGCCCAGGCTTGCGGTGAGCACGGCCAGCTGCAGTCACCTCCTCTGCTCCCAGGTAAAAGCCTGCAAGAAAGGGGAGGACCGCCTTTTCCGGCTGTGTCTCTTGTCCTTTATGAAAAATGTTTCCTATCTCTTCCTCCCCATCAAGGGGAATCTATGGAGCCGAGCAGGCATGCATGCATTCACTCATTTAACAAACATTTAAGCACCTACTGAATACCAAGCGGGCTTCCCAGGTGTCTCAATGGGTAAAGAAGCCACTTGTGATGCAGGAGACGTGGGTTCGGTCCTCAGGTTGGGAAGATTCCTGGAGAAGGGCAAGGCAACCCACTCCAGTATTCGCGCCTGGAGAATCGCCATGGATGAGGAGCCTGGCGGGCTACAGTCCACAGGGTCACAAAGAGTCAGACACGACTGAAGCAACTAAGCCAATACCAGGCATGAGCTAGACCCTGAAGGTACAGCCTGAACAAGACAGACAAGTCTTTGCCAACATGGAGCTCATATTTCCAATGGAGGAGCCAGATAACAAGTGAGATACTGATTCTGACTAGTGCTGTAAATGAAACATGGCATTTGGGCAGAGAAAGGACTGCAGGTAGCAAGGTCTGGAAGGATTGAAATTAGGGAGTATTACAGAATGACAGGCAAGGGAGGCTGGTGCCTTGAGCTTGCATACCTGGGTGATAGCGACGAGAGTCAGGAAGACGTAGACAGGTTCTCCTGTGGAAGAGGTGGCATGTATTATGGGTGGAGGAGAGGCTGGGGAGTAAGTGAGAGAAGTCAAGCATGATTCCCAGGGTTTCGTCTCGATCACAGGGCGAAGCACAACGCCACTCACCAGGAGGGCAAAGACATGGGAGGTGGGAGGGCAGGGACCAGTCAGGGGGAGAAATCCAAGAGTTTCATTGTAGCTGTGTTCAGTTTGAGATTCCTGTGGGATAACTGAAGATGCTGAGTAGGGTAGTTGAATAGACAAGTCTAGAATATAGAAGGTTTGTATTGGAGTTACAAATCCAGGAATCAGCATACAGACACTATTGAAATGTGAAAGACTGAGTGACTTCATCCAGGAGAACATGCAAGTAGAGAAAAGGAGGGGGCCATTGATATTACCTCCCAAACAAATCTTTCACTCTGCCCAAACTAGTCTACTTAGGTTCTAAGCAAATATGGGCTCTCCAACCCCTGGACTGTGAGTGTGTGCAAGCACGTTTGTGTACCACTCCCTCTGCCTGCAATGACTTCTTGTCACTCTCCTGTTTCCTGAAACACTCATTCTTCAAGGATTAGCTCAAATCTACCATTTCAGGAATCCTCGTCTCATTAGCTCCATTGCAAATGGCAGTCCCGCTGCTTTCTATAAGTTGCATTGTTTCTTCATCATACATCTGGCATTTGTAAAACATTGCCTTGTGCTCTGTGTATATGTCATATTTTCCCCTAAACAAATGATAAGCTCTTAAAAGGCAGTCTGCCAGCCTTTGTACTCCCAACACCTGGCAGATGACCCAGAAAAGAAGTTAAAGATCTGGGTTGATCAAGAACTTTCTTTTGGTAGTTTTTGTTCCAATGGCTGAGGATTCATCTCAAATTCCTCCGCTCGGCGAGATAACAGCTCAGCAAGAGTGCCCCAATCAAAGCCCTAAGAATGAGGCAGTGATTGTCCAATGCTTTAAAATACTTATGGCAAATATATGCTTGTGTCAAATAAAAAGAATGTGACTCAATCCATATTGAAAAGGACTGGATGAAAGCAGTTACCCACAGAGAAAAACCAAAGAATTAAAATGAACGCCTCTAGACTGTTCCAACTATTTCTGCATCTACTGCTGAATGACAGTCCCATTATTTGGAACACATTTCCATATGTTCATGTCCATTTAACACTCACTCCTACTTCCCTGGTCCCAGTTTCATACCTTACAACTTATAGTCTTTCCACACATTTCTAGAAGGTCTAACTGGATTCTCATGCTCCCAACAGTTTGGCCAGCACCAAGGATTGAGCCCTACATTTTCACTCTTTTGGTTGTATTTGCGAGAGACCTCCCCGTCACAGCTCTCTCCACACGACCCCTCACTTCTCTAGCTATATTTGTCTCAACCCATTATCCCAAGGTATGATCAATCTAGACAGCATATTAAAAAGCAGAGACATTACTTTGCCAACAAATGTCTGTCTAGTCAAGGCTATGGTTTTTCCAGTGGTCATGTATGGATGTGTGAGTTGGACTATAAAGGAAGCTGAGTGCTGAACAACTGATGCTTTTGAACTGTGGTGCTGGAGAAGACTCTTGAGTCCCTTGGACTACAAGGAGATCCAACCAGTCCATCCTAAAGGAAATCAGTCCCAAATAGTCATTGGAAGGACTGATGCTGAAGCTGAAACTCCAATCCTTTGGCCACCTGATGCGAAGAACTGACTCACTGAAAAGACCCTAATGCTAGGAAAGATTGAAGGCGGGAGAAGAAGGGGACAACAGAGGATGAGATGGCTGGATGGCATCACCGACTCAATAGACATGAGTTTGAGCAAGCTCAAACTGCTTGGGAGTTGGTGATGGACAGGGAAGCCTGGAGTGCTGCAGTCCATGGGGTCGCAAAGAGTTGGACGTGACTGAGCGACTGAACTGAAGTGATTATCCCGACAGCCTCCAGCTCTTCCAGGTGCCCTTCAGCCAGGCCCTCCCTGTCCAACAACCCACAGCAGAGCTCTCCAACGAGGCACAGCATTCTTCAACTCCCAATTTCTCTTTAAAGGTGCAGCCAGCACACCTCCAAGTGTGTAAAGGCCAGTTGTTGTGACCATATTGAATTAAATCAAGCTGTTTTGACTCAGTTTTCCAAAGTGAACTGTTACTGATGGTTGAGTCATATCTGTTTTCCAGAGGTCATATTATTTCCCCTTTCTGACTCATGTTTCACTTCAATACTAGTACAACTTGAACACCCCAGTTGACTGTGACCCTTCTTTTTTGCTTCCAGGAGCACCAGCCGCAGCTCAGCCCCCAGGGCTCAGCCTGCAGACGCTGGGCTGTGAAATAGGACCCAAGCTGAAACAGGATCCACTTAAAACTGCTGCGTGATCTTCAGCTAGTTAGTCTGAAGCTGTTTCCTAATATGAAACATGAAGGTTAAAAACACTAAAGGGGCTTCCCTGGTGGCTCGGTGGATAAGAATCTGCCCGCCAATGCAGGAGACATGGGTTTGATCCCTGGTCCGGGAAGATCCTACACGCTGTTAAGCCCATGTGCCACAACTCCTGAGCCCAGAACCGCAACTACAGAAGCCCACGCACCCTAGCCCCCGTGCTTCACGAAAGAAGCCACCGCGATGAGAAGCCCACACACTGCACCTAGAGAGGAGCCTGCTCGCAGCAAGTACTTAACCTCCTGACGCCTGTTTCTCCAGTTGAAAAACAGACTAACAGTGCCTTGGACTGCAAGGAGATCCAACCAGTCCATCCTAAAGGAAATCAGTCCTGAATATTCATTGGAAGGACTGATGCTGAAGCTGAAACTCCAATACTTTGGCCACCTGATGCGAAGAGCTGACTCATTGGAAAAGACCCTGATGCTGGGAAAGATTGAAGGTGGGAGGAGAAGGGGACGACAGAGGATGAGATGGTTGGATGGCATCACCGACTCAATGGACATGCATCTGAGCAAACTCTGGGAGTTGGTGATGGACAGGGAAGCCTGACCTGCTGCAGTCCATGGGGTCACAAAGAGTCGGACATGACTGATCAACTGAACTGAACTGAACTGAAAAAAAAGAAACACTATGAAGCACTATACTCCAGTACTCTTGCCTGGAGAATCCCATGGATGGAGGAGCCTGGTAGGCTACAGTCCATGGGGTCGCAAAGAGTCAGACACGACTGAGCGACTTCACTTTCACTTTTCACTTTCATGCATTGGAGAAGGAAATGGCAACCCACTCCAGTGTTCTTGCCTGGAGAATCCCAGGGACGGGAGAGCCTGGTGGGCTGCCGTCTATGGGGTCGCACAGAGTCGGACACGACTGAAGCAACTTAGCAGCAGCAGCAGCAGCATGAAGTACTATAGTGAAGATTAAAACAGATAACACATGGAGAACTTCTGGAAGCAAGTCTCTCATAGAGGTGGGAGCTCAGTAACATTAGGCTGAATCATATGCAACTGCCATTTGTATAGAACAAAAATGACCAAATACTGACAATTTCTTACAATTCAGCATGCCATTAGCTTGCTACTCAAGTATGTGGGAGATCTAGTTGGCTGGAGTTTTGGGTACAGAAGTGATGAAGCCTCAGAATTAACTTGTATTTAAATCATCAAAGAATCAAGGAACGTCAGCACCCTGCTAGATGCTGTCAAGGCTGGGAGATTTCCTTAACTCTGAGCTAGTTAATCAAATCTAATTTTACAGCTAGGATAACAATGTGGTTAGGAGCCTAGACTCGGGACACATTTCCTGGGATCAAACCCCAGCTCTGCTAGTCCGTAGCTTTGTGACTTTTAATAAGTTTTTTAAATAGTCTGAGTCTCAGTTTTCTATGACATGGATAATACAGGGCTGTTGTGAACCAAGTAAGTTAATATATGTTAAGTTCTTAGAACGGGGCCAAGTTCATCTTTCTCTTCTTAAAGGCATTAAGCTCACGTTATACTGAGCAACTGAACACCAGGTGGACTGTGTCTCACACATAGGTTCATGTCCTCAGGCTAGTTTAGGTTCTCCGCCTAATGGATCTGATGCTTACGCTTCACGGAGTCCCAGATATGCAGCTGGGAAGTAATCAGGGGCATCTAAAGAAGGGAAAGGGAAAGGGTTTCCGGGACTTCGGTGGTGGTCCAGTAATGAAGAAGAATCCACTTTTCAATGCAAGGGACGCAGGTTCGATCCCTGATTGGGGAACTTAGATCCCATAGGCCATAAAGCAACCAAGCCCATGCACCAGAACTACTGAGGCTGTGTGCTCTGGAGCCCGTGAGCTATAGCTGCAGAGAAGCTGACAATGAAAGATTCCATGTACTGCAAATAAGCCCCAATGTGGCCAAATAAATACTTTTTTTTAAAGGGAAAGCATTTCAAAAGTTTCTGCTAGAACAGACTAGGTATCTCATAATCAGCATAAAAATTTGCCTTCTCCATAACCCTCATGACAAGTGAGACTGTCCACCTACACCTCTCAGGCTGCCATTTAGAACACATTTACATATACACATTACATGTGCATATAAATATATCACATCTATTGTTAGTGACATATCTGGAAGAGCACTTAAACCTCTCAAAGTTTCTCTGAATTAACATCTTTTCTTCTTGGATCTCAGAGGGAAAGGTAGGGAAATAAAAGATTGGGAACTGAGCAGCCTCGGGTCTTGCTCTGGGCTTTTCCTTCACACAGAGCAGAGATCCTCCGGGCCCTGATGCCTGATGATCTGAGGTGGAGCTGGTGAAATAATAGTAGACATAAAGTGCACAATAAATGCAACACGCTTGAATCATCCCCAAACCAACCCCTTCACTCCCTGGTCTGTGGAGGTGGAAAAATTATCTTCCGTGAAACCGGTTCCCAGTGTCAGAAAGTAAGTAAAGTATCTTCCTTCACCATTCTGATGAGGGGTAGATTTCAACTGTAAGGGTTCAAGCCTCACTCTATTCCAGAGAGATGTTGGAAGAATGAGGGGAAAAGGTGATCCTCGGAGTGGAGCACATTTGATGAAAGACTAGGAGTATGCAGTCACTGCAGCTGCCTGGATGACAGAGGGGTCCGGCACTATCTGCGGCTAACAGTAGTCTCTCTGTGAGGACAGTGACAGAGGACTGAGATGTTCACCTGCCTCCTGGTGCTGCTGACAGAGGATGCTTGCGCCCGAGACACAAATATTTGCAGCTTTTATTTGCCAGCCCTATCGTCAGTGATTCTCATCTGTCTGTGATGAGTGGAGGAAGTCCTTAGGGTATAAATTAATGGAACTTATCTTCGCTCTCTTGAGCCCTTTGGAATTTCATTATCTTTCTGAAATGTTCAGAGTGGAGGAGGGTGTCTGTTTGTGTGTGTGCCTCATTCTGCAGCTTAAGGAATATCCACTCTTCCATTTCTTTGATGGCATCTTCCCTCTATCCTCTCTGTTCCTTCCTTGTGAAACTCGTATTAGAAGGCTGTGGGAATTGCTAGCTCAGTTTCCCAAGTTTCTTAACTCTTCTCACCTATTTTTTTCTCTTTGCCCTTTGGCATGCACGATGTTCTGGGTCAGTTTTCTAGGTCAACCTTCATACTTTTCCTTTGTGTCACTGTGCTGTGCTCTTCATCAGAGGAATCTTTCAGTAATAAAACTAACATGAAGAAAACTGCAAAACTTGCAGAAGGTCAAAATGATAAAAATAAACAGAAAGATTTACCCTATTCTTGAATGAGAAGACACAGTAACACAGAATCGACAATTCTCAAATTAATCAATAAATCCAAAGCAATTTTAGTAAAAAAACCCCAAGAGAATTCTTATTAAGAGACAAGCCAGCTAAAGTTAAGGGATATGTCTTAAGAATAAAGACTTCTATCACCTTTTTTGCTTGGGACACGACTGATTGATAATAAAGGAACTTCAACAAAAAATTAGAAACCTATAAAAGACAGAGAGAATAAACAAGACAAACAGACAAGAGAATTTAATGAAATTTTGGAAGACAGAACCAGATAGAGAAGTTCGGTATTGTTCAGTCACTAAGTTGGATCCAATTATTTGCAACCTCATGGACTGCAGTACGCCAGGCTTCCCTGCCTCACTATCTCCCCGAGCTTGTTTAAATTCATGTCCACTGAATCAATGATGCCATCCAACCATCTCATCCTCTGTTGTCCCCTTCTCCTCCCACCTTCAATCTTCCCCAGCATCAGGGTCTTTTCTAATGAGTCAGTTCTTCTCATCAGGTGGCCAAAGTATTGGAGTTTCAGCTTCAGCATCAGTCCTTCCAATGAATATTCAGACTGATTTCCTTTAGAATTGACTGGTTTGATTTCTTTGCTATCCAAGGGACTCTCAAGAGTCTTCTCCAGCACCACAGCTCGAAAGCACCAATTCTTCATTGATAAAGAAGCAACAAAGCCTTCCTTACGGTACAACACTCATATCTATACATGACTAATGGAAAAACCATAGTTTGATTATACATTTTGTCAGCAAAGTGATGTCTCTGTGTTTTAATACACTGTCTAGGTTTGTCATAGCTTTTCTTCCAAGGAGCAAGCACTTTTAATTTCATGGTTGCAGTCACCATCTGCAGTGATTTTGGAGCCCAAGAAAACAAAATCTGTCACTGTTTACTTTTTTCCCCTCTGTTTGCCATGAAGTGATGGGACTGGATGCCATGATCTTAGTTTTCTGAATGTTGAGTTTTAAGCCAGCTTTCTTACTCTCCTTTTTCACCCTCATCAAGAAGCCAGCTTTCTTACTCTCCTTTTTCACTCTCATCAAGAGGCTCTTTAGTTCCTCTTTGCTTTTTGCCATTAGAGTGGTATCATCTGCTTATCTGAGGTTATTGATATTTCTCTTGCCAATCTTGATTCCAGCTTGTGCTTCATCCAGTCTGGAATTTTACATATTGTACTCTACATATAAGTTAAACAAGCAGGGTGACAATATACAGCCTTGATGTACTCCTTTCCCAATTTGGAACCAGTCTGTTTCATGTCTGGTTCTAACTGTTGCTTCTTGTCCTGCATACAGGCTTTTCAAGAAGCAGGTGAGGTGGTCTGGTGTTCCCATTTCTTGAAGAATTTTCCACAGTTTGCTGTGATCTACACAGTCAAAGGCTTTAGTGTAGTCAATGAAGCAGAAGCAGATGTTCTTTTTAAAGTGTTTTTTTTTTTTTTTTTAATTCCATTGCTTTTTCTATGAACCAACTGATGTAGCCAGTTTGATCTCTGGTTCCTTTGCCTTTGCAAATCTGGCTTAAACATCTGGAAGTTCTTGGTTCATGTACTATTGGAGGCTAGCTTGCAGGATTTTGAGCATTACCTTGTTAACATGTGAAACGAACACAATTCTACAGTACTTTGAACATCCTTTGGCATTGCCTTTCTTTGGAACTGGAATGAAAACTGACCTTTTCCAGTTCTGTGACCACTGCTGAGTTTTCCAAATTGCTGGCATATTGAGCGCAGCACTTTAACAGCATTGTCTTTTAGGGTTTGATACAACTTAGCTGGAATTTCATCACCTGCACTAGCTTTGCTGGTAGTAATGCTTCCTAAGGCCCATTTGACTTCACACTCCAGGATGTCTGGCTCTAGGTGAGTGACCACACCATTGTGGTTATCTGGGTCATTAAGACCTTTTTTGTATAATTCTTCTGTGTATTCTTGCCACCTCTTCTTAATCTCTTCTGCTTCTGTTAAGTCCATACCATTTCTTTCCTTATTGTGCCCATCTTTGCGTGAAATGTTCCTTGGTATCTCTAATTTTCTTGAAGAGATCTCTAGTCTTTCCCATTCTCGTTTTCCTCTATTTCTTTGCATTGTTCACTTAAGAAGGCTTTCTTATCTCTCCTTATTGTTCTCTGGAACTCTGCCTTCAGTTGGGTATATCTTTCCATTTCTCCTTTGTCTTTCACATCTCTTCTTTTCTCAGCTATTTGTAAGACCTCCTCAGACAACCACTTTGCCTTCTTGCATTTCTTTTTCTCGGGGATGATTTTGGTCACCACCTGCTGTACATGTCCCTAGTTCTTCAGGCACTCTATCAGATCTAATCCCTTGAACCTATTCATCACCTGTACTGTATAATCATAAGGGATTTAATTTAGGTCATATCTGAGTGGACTAGTGGTTTTCCCTATTTTCTTCAAAATTTAAGCTTGAATTTTGCAATAAGGAGTTCATGATCTGAGCCACAGTCAGCTCCAGGTCTTGTTTCTGCTGGCTATATAGAGCTTCTCCATCTCTGGCCACAAAAAGTATAATCAATCTGATTTCAGTATTGACCATCTGCTGATGTCCATGTGTAGAGTTGTCTCTTGTGTTGTTGGAAGAGGGTGTTTGCTATGACCAGTGCATTCTCTTGGCAAAACTCTGTTAGCCTTTGCTCTGCTTCATTTTATACTCCAAGGCCAAACTTGTCTGTTACTCCAGGTATCTCTTGACTTTCTACTTTTGCATTCCAATCTTCTATGATGAAAAGGACATCTTTTTTTTTTTTTTTTTTTGGTGTTAGTTCTAGAAGGTCTTATAGGTCTTCATAGAACCATTCAACTTCAGCTTCTTCAGCATTAGTGGTTGGGGCATAGACTTGGATTACTGTGATGTTGAATGGTTTGCTTGGAAATGAACAGAGATCATTCTGTCATTTTTGAGACTGTACCCAAGTACTGCATTTCAGACTCTTTTGTTGACTATGAGGGCTATTCCATTTCTTCTAAGGGATTCTTTCCCACAGTAGTAGACAATCAGTCATCTGAATTAAATTCACCCATTCCCATCTATTTTAGTTCACTGATTCCTAAAATGTCTATATTCACTCTTGTCACCTTCCTGCCTGACCACGTCAATTTACCTTCATTCATGGACCTAACATTCCAGGCTCCTATGCAATTTTTTTCTTTACAGTATCAGGCTATACCTTCACCACCAGTCACATCATTCTTTCTAGAGCTATTTCTCCACTCTTCCCCAGTAGCATATTGGACAACTACTAACTCACTGGAAAAGACCCTGATGCTGGGAAAGATTGAAGGAGGAGAAGGGGACAACAGAGGATGAGATGGCTGGATGGCACCTCCGACTCGATGGACGTGGGTTTGAGTAAGCTCCAGGAGCAATGGACAGGGAAGTGTACTACAGTCCATGGGGTCGCAAAGAGTCAGACACGACTGAGCCACTGAACTGACTATCCTGTGGGGGGTGGGGGGGTGGGGAGGGGTTCATCTTTGAGTGTCATATATTTTTGCTTTTTCACACTGTTCATGAGGTTCTCCAGGCAAGAATACAGAATTGGTTTGGAATTCCCTTCTCCAGTGGACCACATTTTGTCAGAACTCTCCACCATGACCCGTCCATCTTGGGTGGCCCTGCATGGCATGGCTCATAGCTTCATTGAGTTACACAAGGCTGTGATCCATGTGATCATTTTAGTTAACTTTCTGTGATTGTGGTTTTCATTCTGGAGACTGTGGGATTACAGTTCTGAGGACTGGGTTGCCTCAGGCCAAGCAACTAGCAGAGAGGGAGCACAGCTCCACCCATCAGCAGACAAATAAAGATTCACTGAGCAAGACCCAGTTTTCCCCACAGCCAGTCCCTCCCATCAGGAAGCTTGCACAAGCCTCTTATCCTCATCCATCAGAGGGCAGACAGAAGCAAGAACTTTAAACCTGCAGACAGAGAAGAGGTAAGTGACTTATATGGCAGAGAAAGCAATGGTCTGTCACCTGGAGGGGAATGACCACCAGTAAGTGAGTCAGGTCACCTCAGCGGAAAACCTGAGACACTCAACTTTGGAGAGGGAAGGTACACGGAAAGACTCAGCTGTGGTGAGGGGCCAAAAATAGCTGTTGAAAGTTTGTTTACGGAGTAATCATATCCTTCCCTCACTGCACATAGTCATGCTACTCATTTTCCCAATTTAAGAGTTATTTTCTATATACTTGATGGGAAAGATTGAGATTCAGGGTTACCCAGATGGAAGCAGCAGTGGGGAGGCACATGGAAGTCTGAAAAAGAAATGGTTGAATTACACAGTTATCTTTCCCCAAACTGCCCCCCTAAGCTGAAAGATACATAAAGAACAGCAGAAGATTCTTTCTCAACTAGTTAAATGGCTCTAAAGAAAAGCTTCCAGTTTTCTGTTCCCTCCTTCTCTCTCTCTCTCTCTTATAAACGCTTCTGCTCAAACACTCCTAAATGGGCCCAACAAGGTTCCTAAGTCCTGTCCTCTCACACAGGGCCCCCAAACACCAGAGGCCCACTCTTAAACATGAACAGAGCACCAAGGCTCCCAGACAATTGAGGGAAACCTCTACCATGAAAGAGAAAGACCATCATGAGAATAAGGGGAAAAAATATCTAGAAGAAACAAACAGAAGGGGATATAACATTTAAAAATCTAGGACTATAGGGAAATAAGTGAAGATACTATCTCTTTACAGAAGTAGAGGTTATGTAAAAGGATAAATCAAAGAACAAAAAACTTTCCTCTAGAAATAAAAACTTAATCAAAATAAAACATTCAAAAGAAAAGCTGGTGAATAAAGTTGAGGAAAAAGCTAGTTCTTTCAAGAACTGGCACAAAAAAAGAGCACTAAAAATTAGGAAAGAAGAGCTAACTATGGTAGAGGATGAACCCCAGAGGTCAATCACCCAACCAAAATGATTTCTTAAAAAAGAGAAAAGAGAAAATCGAGAAGTGGTAAATATGAACGCAATATGGCAAAAACACGTCTTAGCAGTAAAAACAAAAATCTCCAAATTGTTTGGAGGTATGTAATCTCTTTCACACCTAAGAAAATGAATGGTATAAGACCCGTATCAAAATACATAAGTTGAGATGTCAGAGTTCTGAGGGAAAAGAGAAGATTATAATGGTCCCCAAAGAGGAAAAAAAATTTCATTGACAAGGAAACAGGCATCAGGAGGACTAGGATTTTTCAACAGCTATAGTGAGTGCTAGAGATCAATGAATGTTAGAGATCAATAAGACAGTGTCTTCAAATAAGTGAAGAAAACTAAATTTCAACCTAGAAGATATATTCAGAAGGATAAGAACTCTAAAATACAACTTCCCATTCCCTCTTTTAAAAAGCAACTGGAGGACTTTCAAATCCCTTAATGACAGGTTAGACTAACCTTTCCATTTAGGTCAACTGTTATATATATATATATATATATATATATATATATACACACACACACACACACACACACACACACACACATATATATATTATTACTGTGAAGTGAAAGTGAAAGTCACTCAGTTGTGTCTGACTCTTTGCAACCCCATGAACTATACAGTCCATGGAATTCTCCAGGCCAGAATACTGGAGTGGGTAGCCTTTCCCTTCTCCAGGGGATCTTCCCAACCCAGGGATCGAACCCAGGTCTCCTGCACTGCAGGTGGATTCTTTACCAGCTGAGCCACAAGGGAAACCCAAGAATACTGGAGTGGGTAGCCTATCCCTTCTCCAGCAGATCTTCCTGACCCAGGAATCGAACCAGGGTCTCCTGCACTGCAGGTGGGTTCTTTACCAACTGAGCTATCAGGGTACTATATGTAGCATTATATACTTAAAAATAGTAAATACATAATTAATATATTTTATAAATATGAATAATAAATATTTATATTTTAACTTTTCTTAAAAGCACCAAAGAGCTTATGAGATGGAAAAGGATTATCACGCCAAATTTGAGTCCCATGTCAAGAATTCAAAGTCATTTTGCCCTGATTGGGAGGAAACAGCTGCAATATGGAGCTGGGGTATTTGGCAGCCCCACCAGGCAAAACAGACAAAAGGGCCTGTCCAGTGGAGAGTCTGATAATTATCCACACATTAAGTTGAGGTCCTGCAGGACTTTATTCTTAGAGCAGAGCTTCCCAAATGTGTCTGCACATTAGCATCATTAGGGAGCTTTTGAAAATTTCTAAGGGCAGGCCACACCACAGACCAATTAAATCACAGTCTCCAGGGCTGGGACACAGGTCTCCATGTATTTTGAAGCTTCCCAGATGGTTCCCGTGTGCCAATGAATTTGGGAACCACCACTCAGGGAGAAAGAGTGAATTGGCTGTAATAATTCCCACATGGATGACTCGGAAGATCTCAAATCGTTCAACCTCAGGCCCAACCAAGTGGAGTCAAGATGTACAGCAAGAAGCTGTGAAAGAGCAGACCCAGGTACCAAGCTGGGGCCGTGATTTTTCCATTCACTGCTCGTTTCAATGTTTATATGACAAGTGCTGCTTCTGCTCCTGCTTTCAGAGCCTCTGAGCACATGGACTGTCACACAAGGAGCATTGATTATGTCTGGGCTGCTCAAGTGTCTCGCAGACTGTGAGTGGCTAAGCTTTCAACACAACCCGGCCCTCAGCTCACGGCAGATTTAATAGCGGTAACAGCAGCCTCGAGTGGCACACAGCTACCCTGTCGGTGTGAAACACTCCAACTTGGCCCATATGTCTAAATCTATATGGAGCGTCTCATTTTCTAAATTGAGTCAGAAAATTTAGACCTGAATTCTAATTCCAGCTTCTCTTCTAAAAAGCTCCCATATACTCCCGAGGCCTCCCTTCCTCCTCGGTCACTGTGGGACTGCACTTCTGCATTTGTTGTCTTCTGGCTGCTGGACCTCAGGAAACATTCTCTGGGCCTCAGTTTCCTCATGGGTTAAAGTGGGGCCAAAACAGTAAGCACCTCACAAGGAAGTTGGGGGCTTTCAGTGGGACAGTGTACAGGGCAACAAAGCAGTGCACACAGTAGGAACTCTCCCAGGTTCTCAGGTGAGAAGATGGAATGATTCTTACCGGTCTATCTTAGGAAAGCTTAAATGAGCTACAGAGAGAGGCAGAAGGTGCTTGGTATTACGAAAAGCATATACAAGAAAGAAAAAAAAAAAAGGAAACATACGCAAATGAAGGAAATATTATTGTGCAAAAATGGACTGAGATCAGTTTCAGACACAGCAGGAGCAGATCTGATAGGCCTGATTAATTTATTAAAGAAACTAAAGTCATAAATACCTGAAAACTAAAAACCATTTGCTTACAGATGAGACTGAAAGACAGAAGGCAAAGGAAGAAGCTCCAAAGATTCGAGGGCTTGCTGGGCCCCGCAGTCAGGCCTGGGGGAGGCTGAGGTGGCGGCGACGGCGGCAGAGTGACTGCCGAAGGACAGAGGGCCCGGCCAAGAGGCAGAGGCTGACACGGGGCTGCTCACTGCGGCCGAAGAGTGCTCTGGCTCTCAGTAACACGAGGGAACTCTGCTTCTCTGGTCATGAGAAAAGGTGAGACGCTTTCATCTAGGAGGGGAATCGCCACAAAACAACAGTGCGCCTGCTCCAGCTTCGGGGCCTTACAGAGACGGAGCTCTCGGGTCTGTGGGCAGCAGGTCTTCTCCTGGGGGCCGAGGGAAGCAGCAGCCGTGGGCTGGTCAGAGACAGAAGCAAGCTCAGGCCTGGAATTTGCACTTGGCTGTGCGGTATTTTTTCCTATCGTTTTATTATGGAAAATCTCAAACGTACAGCACAGTTGAAAGCATTTTGCAGTGATGCTGGCACAACCCTATCTGGATTCAATCATTATTGCTTTACTATACTTTCTTTTTGAAAAAATATTTATTTAGCTGCGTGGGTTCTCAGTTGTGGCACGCAAGATCTTTGATCTCCGTGGTGGTATGCGGGATCATGCAGGTCTTTAGTTGTGGCATGTGGGATCCAGTTTCCTGACTGGGCATCAAACCCAGGCCCCCTGCATTGGGAGCTCTGAGTCTTAGCCACTGGACCACCAGGGAAACCCCTTGTTTTATAGTACTTGCTTGATCATATCCATCCATCTATCCCTCTATCCATCCATTACTCCATGCTAATTTGGGTGCATTTAAAGTGATGTACAGGCCTCAATACCCTTTCCCCTAAATACTTCAGCAAGCATATTATTAATTTGAGTTCAGTATTTTTTTTTACAGATCTTTACTTCTGATACAAAATTTACATACTATGAAATGCACAAATACGAAGATAACAGGTGCTGTGTTTTGACAAATGCATGCACCTGGTTGACCCAGACCCCTATCAGATGTAGAACATCCCATCACCTATAGATTTGTTCCATGACCTTGGACAACACCCTGTTTACCTCTGATTTCAGCATGTTCCAAACTTTTGTGATCATAGAACTCTTTTTCCAAGCCAAGTTCCAAAATCTGTCTTAAACAATTCAGCTTAGATGAAATGTTAAATACCATTTAAGCCTCCATATTACAGTTGAAGAAATCTGAGAAATGGAGATGTTATTTATCTCAGATTCCTAAGCTGCCAGTACACTTATGACAGGAAATAAATACTTAACAACCTCTCCAAACCAGGAAATATACTAGGTGTGGGGTTGCCAGAAAGATGAAATATGACTACATATGTGAAATGCCTGGCCTTGTGTTTGGCACAAGCAGAGACCAAATATCATTAGTGCTTTTCTCCTCTTTTCCACACTAATGTTTTAGTATGTTCACATGGCTAAGATAGTATATGCACACCCTTCATCCCATTCTAGTATAGTAATAACCCACGAGGTAGGCAGGGGAGGCATTTTCATACACACTTTTCAGGAGATGATATGGCTTGTCCTGATCATTATTAGTAAATAAGGGTGGCGCCAGGACTTAAACTGAGTTTCCTGACCCTAAATAATTTCAGACGATAGATTTAGGAGCTTTGTACATGTTCCTCCCAAGCCATCTCAGACTAGAGAGGAAGGTGAATTTGAAAATGCTAAGAAGGATATATTTGGTTCCCAGTTACAGAAACCCAACCTGAACTCGCTAAAGAAGAATTTATTGGCTTATAATAGAAAGCTTCTCCCTCCCCGCTGCAACCCAGCCTTCAGTTGCCTCTCGTCTGGGCTCCTTTCCCAGGCACCACCACCCTCATGGAGGTGAGCTGGCTGTGGGAAAGTCTTTGTTTACATTCATCCAGGTTAGCGATCTCAAAAGAAAAAAGAGAATTTCCTTTTGCAATGTTGAGCAAAACTCCAAGGATTGAGTTTACTAAACTAACTTGTTTCATGTGCCCATTTTTGAAACAATTATTATTATTTAAAAGGACGGACTCTGTTGACTGGCCACCATGGGTTGGGAACTACTCCTATACTGGGGATACGGAGGGTCGACTCCTCCCATGACCTGAAAGAGCCAGAGGATGTGTTCTCCAGCAAAATGAATATCCTGTTGTCAGAGGAAAGGGGAAATGGATGAAGGATGCTAGGCAGCTAGTCAACAAAAATATGTTTAACAGAACTATTGGGTCACCTGGATCAACTTACATTGTTGGAAGTGGGTCTGTCAGCACTTTGCTGGAACTCTCCAAGCCCAGACTTTAGAGGTTTTCACGGAGGTTTCACTACACAGGCACAACTGATCAAAACATGGGCCACTGGTGACTGAACTCAATTTCTAACTCCTCTCTCTCTGCCCTGAAGACTGTGGGGGCGGGGGCTTAAAGTTCCAACCCGTGACTCACCTGTTCAGTCTTTCAGGTCACTGGCTCCATCCTGAAGTTGCCCAGGACCCCATCAACACTCCAAAGTCGCTGTGAGCATAAACTGGGGTAAGGCAGAAAGGGGCTTGTTGTGAATAACAAGACAGTCCTGACACAAGTTCCAGCTGAAGCTCTGTCCCTAAGAAAACGCTCAACACTTTCCCATTCCATAATTTAATTCCATAGAGTTTACAGTCAAAAGGTCAATTCATTCGTGCACTGTCCTTTCTAGGAAATTCACCTGACTTCTCACAGGAGTCTGCAGGTTAAGCCCAGGGCTCCAGCGTGTATGAGGTCTAAACACTTCCCGGGAAGATACCCAAGCACCTGCGGTCCATCCCTCCTTCCCCGATTGTGTCCGCACCCACTGCAGCACTTCCCCACTTTTCTCAGACATTTTCAGGCATCGGTGAAATTATTAAAAAAAAAAAAAACTCTTCCCCTGGGACGGGGAGAGGTTGGAGGGTATCTCCTTTTCCAAAGGAATCAGTACGATTGTAGCCACTTTGGCTGCCAAGCCTCGAAGGCAGTACTTCTGCTCACACAGCCTTCTCAGCATTGTCTTGCCTACCATGAGGGGACAGGAGAGGCAGGATGTGAAAAGCGACCTGCCCACAGCAGCTCTGTTTCCAAGTGCAAATGGCAGTAAAAAGTAAAAGTTGTGGCAAAAACTGGAAGAGGTCAGCAAAGCTCCTCTGGGCCCCAGCCTTCATTTGGCTCCCTCCCCTCCAGTCTTTCCTTTCTCCTTCACAGGTTCCCATCATCTTCCTCCTCCCTGCCCTGCAGGAAGGGGGCAGGGAAGACCCCCGCAGTGGAGGTGAGGAGTGAGAACCAGGACAGCAGACTTCTGAGTGAGCTGATGCTGATACTGATCAAACATGAAAATGGGGGAATTCCCTGGTGGTCCAGGGGTGAGGACTTGGTGCTTTCACTGTGGTGGCCCAGGTTCAAACCCTGGCAAGGGAACTAAGATCCTGCAAGCCACACAGGGTGGCAAAAACGGAAAAACAAACATAAACACCATGACAATGGGATCAGAGACAACTACTGAAAAGCAAATTACAGATTCTTCAAAACTAAGTGGGAAGAGAAGAACCCAAAATGTAGTTGGGCCAGATACGATCAATACTAATTAGAAAGTCATTCTATTCTCTAATCCCAACATAGACTCAAATTGGCCTTGACGTCACTGTACCATCCCAACCACCATCACCTGGACACCTCACACCCACTCTTCTTACAACTCATTCAGTCTTTCTAGGACAGCCAGAGGGCACTTCTTAAAACACAAACTGAGTCATGTCATTCCCTTGCTTAAAGGTTTTACCTATTTCCAAGTCCACTTAGAATCAAATCCAAAATCCTTATCATGACTCAAAAAGCTCCACACACCTAGTCTCCATCAACTCTTGTGTCTTATTGCTCTCCCTCCTTCCACTGAGCACAAACCACCAAACTTAGTTTCTCAAGAAAATAGGAAACTGCCCCAAGACCTGGACTCGGGGATTACTGCTTCCTAGAAAACTTTCTTGCTCTCCCCATATCACCTCCCATTCACAAATGAGACTTCAGATTTCTGTTAATTGCACCCCTCTCAACCTCAATTAGGTTCCCCATGTTGCAGCGACTATCAAATAAAGTCATAGTGTAAGCGGAGAATAGCTCTGTTAGTATATTCTGAAAAGATAAACCAGTTTGTAGGTGTGAAAGATTCAACGTGTAGATTCAACTGGTTGGCAGGAAAAACCAGTCCTAGGATAACCAGTTTAGCTTGGACAGCATTAACTTACTTAAATTCTCCAAGTTCCACCAGACTTTTTTCCATTTTCCTATTCATTCACCTGGTCCCCCTGGGGGAGCTACAGCATTAAAGAAGTGGAGAGTGGGAAGCATGGTATGTAACAAGAAACATACTGAAGTGAAAGTTGCTCAGTTGTATCCGACTCTTGGCGACCCAAAGGACTGTAGCCTGCCAGGCTCCTCTGTCCATGGGGTTTCCTAGGCAAGAATACTGGAATGGGTTGCCATATCTTCTCCAGTGAAACTTCCCGACGCAGGGATCAAACGCACGCCTCCTGCATTGCAGGTGGATTCCTTACTGTCTGAGACACTAGGGAAGTCCCAAGTATACTGAGACAGTGATTAGAAATTTGGACAGCAGTTAGCGTGAGCTGGGGGGACAGCAGTTAGCGTGAGCTGGGGCAAGTCAAACCTGCACTTTGGGCCTTAGTCTCCTAAACTTTGACAATAGTCTCTAACATTCCTTCTAACTGTTACTTTTCAAGATACTAGACTATGGATTAAATCCCTCCTGATTCAGTAATTTTTCCTAAAGTGCTCTAATGTAAACTACTCCTCTTATCTTAGACACATGAGTGACACAGAACTCTACTTCCCAAGGCACTCACTTCTCCCCAGTCAACTTGTGGTCTTAGGATCTGCCTCTCCACAATTTCCTCTCATTAATCTCTGTGCATTAAAGATTATTTATAAATTCTCATAAGCGAATTTATCTAGCCACATGCCAGCTATTTACAATTTAAAGACATTACCCTGACCTCCATTTTCTAAGTTAAACCTCTCTACTTCCTTTCACTCTGTATATAAATGCTTTCCAGACACCTCAGCAACCTTCTTGCCTACACTGGCCCTCTTCAGTTTATGAATGTCCATCTTAACATTTAGCTCCTGAAATTACATTGTATATCCTCTCTGTGGTCTCAGGAGATCAAAGAGAATTTTCAGTTATCCAGTAAGAACGCTTCCCTAAATATTTTGGTTTGCTTAGCAACAAAACAAAAGCAAGCACTGGCTATTGATATGGCTGTTGTCTTATCGTTTAAACCATCTACATTGTACTGCTGGTTTTCATAGGAGCGGTTCCAGCTGAGCCTGAACTGGGAGGATTCAGAGTCTGAGATTATCTGATGAATTGGTAGTAATGGTAACCCACAGTATGAGATGATTTTCATGGAGGAAATAGCTTGTGGGGAGGACTTGGTGCCAGAGGGCCTGGATGAACTTGGGAAGTAAGGATACAGGTGTCTATCTAAGGCCTTCGAGAGGTCTTAGATCTCTGGAGAGTCAGGCTGGCAATAATATTTGGGTATATACAAGATAGTGTCAGAGACTGGGAGAGGGGGCACTCCCCATTTCTGGTCATGACCTAGGGGAATCTGATGTGGTGAGTACTGAAGGAAACATGGTCTTTGCATGTGCCTGTCTCTGGGAGGGGACTTGGGGTTCCCCTGGAACACCCCAGCAGGCAGTAAGCCACAGCCAACAGTGTGGGGTGGGGTAGGAGGGAAATCTGTTCCCCAGGAAGCAGGTGGTGACCTTCTAAGGACTCCAAGGAAAGCTTAAGGACACTTTGAAGATGAACTGAAATCCTGTCTCAGGCACTGCCAGGAAAATCTGAGCTAGGACAGTTGAATTATTACTAGTAATTAGAGCTCATTGGGATCAGTGAGTTGAAGCAAAGGAAATTTGGGTTCTCTATTAACAGCTGATGCAATCTCTTTCATATTCATGTAAATCTAGAGCATCCAAATCTTTTCTGAAAAGTTCCCAAATGATGTCAAATGTGCTGGTTTACACACTGCATTTTAAGTAACAAAATAATTAGAATATATGACCACAGATCCTCTGAAAAAACAGTACGGGACAAAGAAGTTTCCTGAACTTGTAGTATAATAAGTTGGCTTTACTGCTCTTAGCTAGCATCTTAGTGTCCATCTTTCTAAAACTTCTGATACTTTTTTCTAGTTTCTAAAAATGAACTTCTACTCCCAACATTTTTGCTATCTTTGTGTGGTCCTTGAAAATAGAGAAAACACTTTTGCAAAGGAAATGGCTGGGAAGTGAAGCTATCTGCTTTGGAGAAGGGAAAAAAATTAGCTATTTAAAAGGATATATTAAAATTAATCTTAGGAAACATATTTTGAACTTTTGTTATTTTTGAAGTGATACGCGATATTCCAGAAGGACTAGTAAATGAGAGAAATGCGAAAAATAAGTTATTTTGATATGATTTCCTTACTTTTTAAATCCTAACATAAATTGCTTAGAGTTCTGTAGAGACTTTATCCCTGTAAAATCAGTAAAATCAAAACATACGCTTACAGGAGGCTCCCCAGTCATCTTGAGATCATTCTGGCCCGAGGGTGGTGCAGAAGCTGGGGCGGGGCGGGGGGGGGGGGGGGGGAACAGGAAGTGACGTCACCCTGAACGACAGGTCCTACTCTCAGCCCATCTCTCTTCCTTTAAACAGGGTCAGGGATCTTTGCTATTGTCCTCAAGCATCACACTCCAAATCCCACACAGAAAACCCTTTGGAGCAGCCAACCTGAAACACAAGGCAGCCCCTCAGGGATGGGAACCCCAGCAGAAACTCGACGTGCCGCTGGGGTATGGAGGGGCCTGCTGACACCTGCTGCCGCTGGAAGATGGCGTCTCAGGGCAGCACAGCCCAGGCCAGGGTCGGCCTCCAGGGCCGGCTCCTTGGACGCTCTCCCCGCTGCTGCCGGCTGGAACGTCCCGGGGCCTCAGTCTCCAGCAGCAGTAGTGGGTGACCCTGCCCGCTCAGGCTCGAGGAACTTCTGACAGTGTGTGAGCAGCAGACGTACTTAGACAGTGCTTCTCCAACAGAGGCTCTCTGAGCATAAGAATAATAACTTCAGAAGCCAACGTGACGACCATCTGGCTTCTTTCTATAGGTCAGGCCCAAGAAGTCATAGATAAGGGAACAGACACCTTGCATGCCGACGGCAGGAAGGCAGCCGCCTCAGGTAAGCAGGCAGGGGTCTAAACTTGGATGGGTGACAGATAAAGAAATTGACTCTGTCCTTTGATTTCAGCCTGCAAGTCAAGTGGTGCTTTCACATCGCCTTCCATTTTATTGATCCTTTAGTCCTCACCTACATTTTTTTAAATGAAAAAGCTTACGACAAAAGCCAAAAGTCCAACAGATCCCTAAAAAAAAAAAAAAAAAAAACAATAAAAAGGCCTGGATTGGAAAACCATGAAAACCCTGAATTATAAAGTCTAAGCTAATTTTTAAATTTTTGTCTAATAAGAGAAAATATATTTGTTTATTAACAGACACAAAAATTCTCCTCTAAGATGACCCTTTCACATCTTGGGTTTTCCCAATTTGATTAATCACAATCAGGACTGTCCTATGGCTCCGGGAACTGGTTCTGCCAACACTGGAGAGTCAGAAATGCACTGTCTTATTTCTGGACTTTATGCACACCTCTACACGGGGAATATGATGGTGTTATAATTTATAAATTATACTTCTGAAATAAAGATGAATTATAGGACTTCAGTACACAAGGCTGTATATTGTTAACCTGCTTATTTAACTTATATGGAGGGTACATCATGTGAAATCCTGGGCTGGATGAATCACAAGCTGGAATCAAGATTGCCAGGAGAAATATCAACAACCTCAGATATGCAGATGATACCACTCTAATGGCAGAAAGTGAAGAGGAACTAAAGAGCCTCTTGATGAAGGTGAAAGAGGAGAGTGAAAAAGCTGGCTTAAAACTCAGCATTCAAAAAACTAAGATCATGGCATCCAGTCCCATCACTTCATGGCAAATAGGAAGGGAAAAGAGTGGAAACAGTGACAGATTTTATTTTCTTGGGCTCCAAAATCATTGTCCTCAGTGACTGCAACCATGAAATTAAAAGACACTTGCTCCCTGGAAGAAAGGTATGACAAACCTAGACAGCATATTAAAAATCAGAGACATCAGTTTTCCAACAAAGGTCCGTTCAGTTAAGGGTATGGTTTTTCCAGTAGTCATGTATGGATGTGAGAAAGAAAGAAAGTGAGGTCGTTCAGTCGTGTCCAACTCTTTGTGACTGCATGGACTGTAGCCTAGCAGGCTCCTCTGTCCATGGGATTTTCAAGGCAAGAGTACTGGAGTGGGTTGCCATTTTGAGTTGGACCATAAAGAAGGCTGAGCATCAAAGAACTGATGTTTTTGAACTGTGGTGCTGGAGAAGGCTCTTGAGAGTCCTTGGGCTGCAAGGAGATCAAACCAGTCAATCCTAAAAAAAAAAAAAAAAAATCAACTCTGAATACTCATTGGAAGGACTGATGCTGAAGACTGAAGCTCCAATACTTTGGTCACCTGATGTGAAGAGCCAACTCACTGGAAAAGACCCTGATGCTGGGAAAGACTGAGGACAGGAGGAGAAGGGAGCAGAAGAGGATGAGATGGTTGGATGGTATCCATGTTTGGATGGTATCCATGACTCAGTGGACATGAATCTGAGCAAACTCCAGGAGACAGTGAAGGACAGGGAAGCCTGGCGTGCTGCTCTCCATGGGGGTCACAAAGAGTCAGAAACAACTCAGTGATTGAACAACATTGGACTTGAACTGTCAAATAACTTTAAAAACTGACATCTCTTAAAATAGAAATTATTTCAATATTAGAGTTCCAACAATTATGGTGAAAGGGCCTGTGTATGCTAAATATGTAGTAGGCAATGCTCATATCCTGAAATGCTACCCTCCTGTTTGTTTTTTTAAACCCAACAGATGACAGCATCTGCTTCTCTATTTATTTGTTTACGGTGATTTTTAAAATTGGGTGTGACCACATATACATATATATACCTAACATTAAAATTACCATTTTTAAGTGTACAGTTTAGCAGCATCGAATTCATTCATCTTCTTTGGAATTTCTGCAACTCAACCTCCACTCTTAGACATTCCCATAAAGAGAAACCTACAGACATTGCTGTTTTCCTTGGGCTTTATGTCTATTTACCTCTTAACAAAAAGTACAGCTCAGGAAATAAGGTTTACCATAAAGAAGTGCACAAAGGATCTTCAGAGAAGAAAAACAATGAGGCAAAGCACTCTGTGTTAGCAGGCCTTTCTACTTTTCATAATATAATCCCTTTTTTCCCCTCTGCTCTCTTAGGAGTAGAACAGAAGGAGCATGAGATGCAGAGTAACTACTCTGTGTTGGTTCAGCTGGTTCAGCTGGTATCTTTTTGCCTTGATGTCTTCATCCATAAAATGGGGATAGTAATACTGGTATGAGTATTGCTATACGATCTAAAAGAGGCACTACCTATCAAGAGGAAACTTTATTATTTTTTTTTAATTTATTTTTTTTATTATTAAATTAAAATTATCTTTAATATTTTAATTTAGTGTGTTTTTTTTTTGTTTGTTTTTTTTTTTTACATTGCAGTGGTTTTTGTCATACATTGGAATGAATTAGCCATGGATTTACATGTATTCCCCATCCCGGTCCCCCCTCCCACCTCCCTCTCCACCCCATCCCTCTGGGTCTTCCCAGTGCACCAGGCCTGAGCACTTGTCTCATGTATCCAACCTGGGCTGGTGATCTGTTTCACCCTAGATATACATGTTTCGATGCTGTTCTCTTGAAACATCCCACCCTCGCCTTCTCCCACAGAGTCCACAAGTCTGTTCTATACATCTGAGTCTCTTTTTCTTTTTTTTGCATATAGGGTTATTGTTACCATCTTTCTAAATTCCATATATATGCGTTAGTATACTGTAATGGTCCTTATCTTTCTGGCTTACTTCGCTCTGTATAATGGGCTCCAGTTTCACCCATCTCATTAGAACTGATTCAAATGAATTCTTTTTAATGGCTGAGTAATATTCCATGGTGTATATGTACCACAGCTTCCTCATCCATTCGTCTGCTGATGGGCATCTAGGTTGCTTCCATGTCCTGGCTATTATAAACAGTGCTGCGATGAACATTGGGGTGCACGTGTCTCTTTCAGATCTGGTTTAAGAGGAAACTTTAACAACTACTGTGCACAAACTGGTTATCACTCATGTGAGATTCTGGTCCCAGCTACCACTATTAGGCTGCAAGCCCTGGGAGAATAGCACCTGGGTCCTGCGTGCAGCTCTGCTGAGCCCCCAGCCTGAGCTCGTAACTGGCACCTAGCAGATATTCCTTACACATATGGAGGGGCAAGACGTCTCCATTTTTCTGGAAGGTCTTACTGTATCCAGGACCATCACAAAGAAGATGGAAATACATGGGAAAAGAAAGGCATTCTGTATGGTTGGTGGCCCTGGGGGTGCATCCTGAGCAGAATTACCATCAATACCTGAAAACTGGTGTTCAAGTAACAGCACTTATAACCGGCCCAACTGGACAAAGGGCATAAAAACCTTAAAACAAGCATGATTTCACTCAAAATTCTGAGTCAAGGAAGTTATGTGAAAAATTCACATTAGTGCACAAATACAATACAGACCTATAAGGATGTAACATACAAAAAAAAAAACAAACAAACCAGAAACCACCTTCTCATCCAACAACAGGGACATGCAAATAAATATGTAAATCCAGACAATGTCACAGCGTTTGGGCTCAGAGAAGGTTGCCCTGAGATAATGCCACAATGGCCTATTGATTATTTTGAATTAAAGTTACTTCAGAAACAGCCATTGGCAGGTGGAGGGGATGAATAAAAAAGATATTCTGACACCTCTCCTTACCCCACCCCCAGAAAGGGGAAAATAAATCTCCCCTGTGAAAGTAACTTTCCTGTACCAGGAGTATAGAAAGCATCTTTATCACCAGAGTTGGGGAATTTAAGGCTAAGAACGCCGTATAAACAGTGTTGCTTCTCCATTAGTCTGGTACCCCAAGCACAAGCCTCTTGGTTAACTCTTCACAAATGATTTTTCCTTTGTCTAAAAGTGATATATAAACAGCTTGATTTCATCACTTTGTGGGGGGCATTTTTATGAGGGGCTTCCCAGGTCGCTTGTGCATGCATGCCAAGTCGCTTCAGTTGTGTCTGACTCTCTGCAACTTTATGGACTATATCCCACCTGGCTCCTCTGTCCATGGTGGCTCAGTGGTAAAGAATTTGCCTGCCAATGCAAAAGACACAGGAGACGTGGGTTCGATCCCTGGGTCAGGAAGATCCCCTGGAGTAGGAAATGGCAACACACTCCAGTATTCTTGCCTGGAAAATTCCATAGACAGAGAAGCCTGGTGGGTACAGTCCATGGGGTTGCAAAGAATGGAACATGACTGAGCTCACACGCATTTCTATGAGATCTTTATGTATATGAATTAAGTTGGTTTTTTCTCCAGTTCATTAGTCTTGTGTCAATTTAATTATTAGACCAACCCAAAGAAGTCAAAGAACTGGTAGGCAGGAAATTTCTACCTCCTGGACAACATAATGCAGCCAACCTTTAAAATGACTGTATCAAGGTATATTTATTAACAAAGAAAGATGTCTAGATTATACTCACTTAAAAGAAAAAGACTACTAAGCAACACACACACAAAGAAAAATACATGTAACAAAATGCTAACAAAGATGATCTCTGGGCTTATTATTACTTCTTCAATTTGTTTTTCTGAATTTTGTCTTGTTTCTAGAATGAGTTCTTTGTGTAATTTTAAGAATAGAATTAACAACAGAAAAAGAAAGAAAACATGGTCTCAAACATGCTTTAAGGAATCTGGGAGGCATAGTCAAAAGCCCCAGAGAACAAAACCCTTATATTTAAATACCAGTGAGGTGACTTGCAGGGTGAGGTGGGGCCTAAAAGATGCCAATCTAACCGGTCAGTTGACAAGTCTTTGTCCAGTGAGTCATTTGGTTGAGAAAAATGCCAGCCATCTCTGCCTGCAGCATCCTCCGCCTCGCCCACCACGGCAGCCTCCCGCCAGCCTCACCTAGAAACCCACTGTCAGCCTCAATGCCTTTCCTCCCGGATTCAAGGTCCAGGCACCTGCATGCAGGGAGGCGACATCCAAGCTCTGGGTCACTCATCCAAGCCTTTTTCCTTCTTCCAGAGGAAAAGTTGAGCCCAGAGACTTCAGGTGCCTACCCACAGTCCCTCCAATACAAGGACCCAGGGCAGAGGGGTCACTGGGAATCAACGCACAGTCAAATAATTTTCCTCCTGCTTGGTAAACCCTTGGAACAATCTGATGACTTGATTTTTTAAAATTTGTTCTACAAAAAAAAAAAAAAAGTGCTTCTGCAGTAAGAGCAAGCAAGGAAGTATCAGTTCTGTTTTCTTTTGTTTTTTGGAGTTTTATGCAGTTGCTACATTTTCCGGTTGAATATTGCTTCACTATCTACAACGTCCTCTCTGCTTCGCCTCTCCAGCTTTCTTGCTTTGCTGAAAGAGCCCGGGAACTTGCCATTCCTGTAGAGGATATAAACTTGTTCAAAAATCCCTACCACTATAGTAGTGAGACTACTGAAGATTCACCCTTCTTTCTCCGAAAATGCCTTCTTGTTGCCGTACCTCCGACCGCTGCCAAGCTGAGCGCACGCCCCGACCATCGCAGTCTGTGCAGAAGGGCTGGAATGCTGGGTGATTCCGGGAGAGACCTGCCACCAGCATCCCCCGAGAGTGGAGGCCCTTTGGCACAAGCATCTCACTGGGCCCGGAGCGGCTGTATCAGGGTCTGGAGAACCAGCCTCGGTTTCCTCTAAGCGTGGAGTCACTGGTCCGAGGACAAGTCCAAAGCCAAGGTTTTCAAGACCACATGCTGGGCCCTGCCACCCTTTTCTGGACTCTGAGGGAGAAGGGAGGGAAACAAGGAAGAACTACAGCATGTTTTGGGGATGATAGTATTTTTTTTTCTCAAGGAGCTGTGAACTTAGAGCACAGGTTCAATAACAGCTTTAGGAAGCCCCACATTTTGGGTGGATGAATCTGCTGGGACTCTGAGTTCCAACTGAGAAAAATCCCCTTGCTCAGCAGGCATGTGCTAAACATTTCAGGGGTGGGTCTGGCTGGATACCTAATTCAGATCAAACGAGGCCAGCAATCAATCTTTCTCTTGCTAACTCTTCATTCAAATTCCTCTTTGCGGCCTTCATTCTCAGCACACCCTCATGTGAAGGCTCGAAGAATCCAGGCTTCCATTCAGCTCGGCTAAGGAAAGAGTGCTTCTCTTCTGAATAGCTCCATGTTAGTCCCAGGACTGCTTCATCTCACTGACCTGCATAGCGTGTCCTGTCTGCTTAAACAAATCAGAAGGTCTGAAAAATGAAATGAGCAGATTGGTTGGGCCTGGCCCTCCTCCTGCTAATCCAAGGGCTTCCCAGGTGGCGCTAGTAGTAAAGAATCTGCCTGCCAATGCAGGAGACACAAGAGATGCAGGTTCATCCCTGGGCCAGGAAGATCCCCTGGAGTAGGAAATGGCAACCTGCTCCAGTATTCTTGCCTGGAAAAGTCCATGGACAGAGGAGCCTGGCAGGCTACAGTCCGTGGGGTTGCAAAGACTCAGACACGAGTGAGCGACTAAACACACGTACACTGCTGCCTCAAAGGGAAACTGAGGCAATGCTACCAGAAGATGGAATGAACAGAGGGTAAACAACAGCAGGAAATGCCCTCAGCAGGGGCGTGGGTGGTCTGAGTAGACAAGACTGCTGAGGGTGCAGGCAGGGACAACTCACAGGTCAGCAGTTCCAAAGATTGGTCACGGCCGTGGCTCGTAAGCTCCAAGGCTCTGGAGAGAGCAGAGAACCAATTTCATAAGCGATCTACACTTAGCAGCTGAATCGTCACAACTCCTAAATGGCAACCTGAACTCAGGGAAACTTAGAGACACAGGTGAGTCACTGTGTTTCGTGGAGAACAGAACTTACCCCGAGTCTTGAAAAATCGGTAGGACTAGATGGACAGAGGCGGCAGGAACCACGCAGTTCTGCGAGAGTCCAGGCTAGGAGACTGGCCACGGCTTCTGAGAGCCCTCAGCCTCTAGGAGAGGGGGTGACACATGGGCAAAAGTGGACAGGAACTTGAGGGACCACACGAAGGCTCCATCACTAAGAGTAATGACTAACTCTTGTCTGTCCTCTTCCTTTTCTGATCTTCCTCTGATGTTTTAACTCTGTCCATATTTTCATTCTGCTTTGGGCTAAATACAGGTTTTTGTGTCTTGTGTTCTAATTGCTTGAGGAGCAGGGTTTAAGCCTCACACAGGAAAGCATTCTCAACAGGATGCCAGCACACAGTGGTCTGAATCAGGCGGGGCCCTCACGCTTCACCCCCTCACGGGCCTGCCACACTCAGCATCCTTACATTGAGATTTCAGGGCGGCCAAGAGACAGGTGCATGTTAGCAGATGTAAGTCATCCTGTTGCTAGGAAAGGCAGCAGATTAGGTAGATCACTTGTAAGCAGAGATTAGTGCCTATTCTCACCTGGGAGAAAGCAAGGGCGGACTAGGGCACAAGACGGGTAGGAGGTGGTGGAGGTGGGGTGGGAGGGACACTGAAGAGGGAGGGGCCGTGTGTACACGTGTAGCTGGTCCAGTTTTTCATACAGCAAACACGTGTTAACACGACATGGTGGAGCAATTATGCTCCAATAAAAATGTTAACTGGAAAAAATAAACAAAAGGCTCACAACATGGTGCTCTTCAGTTTGGAAAGGTCAGTAAAAACACGTATTTGCAGTCACAAAGACCTCACTGTAGTCACAGGGCACAGACTTTCAGCTATAAGATGAATAAATTCTGGGGATCTAATGTACAGTGCACTGAATATAGCTATTAATACTGTACCATATTTGCTGAAATTTGCGAAGGGAATAAATTGTAAGTGTTCTCACCACACATAAAAAGCAGCAACTATATGAAGTGATGGATTTATTAGTTAATTTGATTATGGTAATCATTTCACTATGTACATGTATTAAATCATCAAATTATATATCATTTAAAAAATCAGGTTGTACAACCTTAGAAAAAAAAAAAAGAACCTCAGCTTGAATCTGCGCTTAAAAGCTGGGAGGCAGAACTTAATCTCTTTAAACTGCAAGTTCCCCATCAATAAAACATGGACCATAAAACCTGTTTTTATTGCAAACATTAAAAAAGAAGAAGGAAGTAAAGTCCGAGTTCTACACTTATTTATTTATTTTTTTTGCACTCCCTCACCAAGGTCTTAGGACAGATTAACCTCTTTAAGCTACAACTTCCTCATCTGTAAAAATAAAATGATAGAAGCATCTAGCTCCTAGGGTTGTAGTTCAGATTAGATAACAAACCCACAAATTCAACAGCTTCTAGCAACAGTAAGCAGTCAACCTGTGTTAAAGATGATGGTGGTGATGCTGAGGATATTAACTGTACAGTGTGGATGCCTGCAACTGGACGTGACAGAAAACCCAAACAGAAGTGACTTTACCTGTAAGGAAATGCTATTACTCACATGACAAGAAGTCCCAAGGTCAAGAAGTTCCAGAATGAGTAATTCATTGACTCAAAAACGTCATCAAGGAGTCACACTCTTTCCTTCCTTCACTGTGAGTTTCTCAACACGTGGGCTGTGACCTACCCTGGGTTAAAGCTCGCTGTGACCTACCCTGGGTTAAAGCTCGCTGGGGCAAGATGGTGAACAACACTCCAAATACCACATCCTCTTCTAACACTCTCCAAAGGTGGAGGAGATCACATCTTTCTTTTCCAAGGAAACAGAAACATTTTCTGGAAACTACCCTCTATCAGCAGACTTTCCCTCATAGTGTAACAAGGAAGAAGCTTTGTATTCTATTATAAATTAATTGGTATGCTTTGGACCTAACAGAAGCAGAAGATATTAAGAAGAGGTGGCAAGAATACACAGAACTATACAAAAAAGATCTTCATGACCCAGATAACCACAATGGTGTGATCACTCACCTAGAGCCAGACATCTGGAGTGTGAAGTCAAGTGGGCCTTAGGAAGCATCACTATGAACAAAGCTAGTGGAGGTGATGGAATTCCAGCTGAGCTATTTCAAATCCTAAAAGATGATGCTGTGAAAGTGCTGCACTCAGTATGCCAGCAAATTTGAAAAACTCAGCAGTAGCCACAAGACCGGAAAAGGTCAGTTTCCATTCGAAGCCCAAAGAAGGGCAATGCCAAAGAATGTTCAAAGTACCACACAATTGCACTCATCTCACATGCTAGCAAAGCAATGCTCAAAATTCTCCAAGCCAGGCTTCAACAGTACATGAACCAAGAACTTCCAGATGTTCAAGCTGGATTTAGAAAAGGCAGAGGAACCAGAGATCAAACTGCCAACATATGCTGGATCATAGAAAAAGCAAGAGAGTTCTAGAAAAACAATATCTATTTCTGCTTTATTGACTATGCTAAAGCCTTTGACTGTGTGGATCACAACAAACTGTGGAAAATTCTTCAAGAGACAGGAATACCAGACCACCTTACCTGTCTCCTGAGAAACCTGTATGCAGGTCAAGAAGCAACAGTTAGAACTAGACATGGAACAATGGACTGGTTCCAAATTGGGAAAGGAGTACATCAAGGCTGTATATTGTCACCCTGCTTATTTAACTTATATGCAGAGTACATCATGAGAAACACTGGGTTGGATGAAGTACAAGCTGGAATCAAGATTGCCGGGAGAAATATCAATAACCTCAGAAATGCAGATGACACCATCCTTAAGGCAAAAAGAGAAGAGGAACTGAAAAGCCTTCTTGATGAAGGTGAAAGAGGACAGTGACAAAGCTGGCTTGAAACCTGACATTCAAAAAACTAAGATCATGGCATCTGGTTCCATCACTTCATGGCAAATAGATGAGGAAACAATGGAAACAGTGACAGACTTTATTTTCTTGGGCTCCAAAATCACTGCAGATGGTGATTGCAGCCATGAAATTAAAAGATGCTTGCCCCTTGGAAGAAAAGCTATGACCAACCTAGACAGCATATTAAAAAGCAGAGACATTACTTTGCCAACAAAGGTCTATCTAGTCAAAGCTATGGTTTTTCCAGTAGTCATGTATGGATGTGAGAGTTGGACTACAAAGAAAGCTGAGCACCAAAGAATTGATGCTTTTGAACTGTGGTGTTGGAGAAGACTCTTGAGAGTCCCTTGGGCTGCAAGGAGATCCAACCAGTCCATCCTAAAGGAAATCAGTCCTGAATATTCACTGGAAGGACTGATGCTGAAACTGAAACTCCAATACTTTGGTCACCTGATGCAAAGAGCTGTCTCATTAGAAAAGACCCTGATGCTGGGGAAAATTGAAGGCAGGAGGAGAAGGGGACAACAGAGTACAAGATGGTTGGATGGCATCAGCAACTCAGTGGACATAGTTTGAGCAAGCTCTGGGAGATGGTGAAGGACAGGGAAGCCTGGCGTGCTGCAGTCCATGGGGTCACAGAGTTGGACATGACTGAGAGACTGAACAACAAAAAGTGATCACTACAAGGATGTTGCCTATAAGCTCACATTATGTATATAGCCTCTCTCTCAAAACCCTGCCTCCCAGGTAATGAGCTAAAATACCTTTGTTTAACTCACAGGAAACATCCTAACCAGGCCCACCTGTGAATGACTGCAGGAAGGAAGAAATGAACACATCCCCTCCAGAGGCTGACCCTAACAGAAGATGTTTGGCTTTACTCCCCCTCTTTTAGGTATTAAAGAAGCCTGAATTCTAACTCAGGCAAGATGGTTCTTTGGGACACAAGTCCACCATCTTGATCTGCTCGCTTTCCAAAGAAGGTTGCTATTCCTTGCCCCAACAACTCACCTCTCAAATTACTGGCTGAAGGACACTGCACTCACTAGCCAGAACTGCATACGCATGCTAATGCCTAAAGCCATCACTGGCCTCTCAAGAGATAAACAACATCATGGTTCTGCTAGCAAGGAAGAAGCTGGGCACGGCTGCTGAGAAGGCAACCATCAGTCACCACCGTAATGGTGATGAAAACTCCAGGCAGGGACTACAGAGAGGAGAGTTGTGTGTGGGAGACATTAGAGAGGCACCTCAGTTGTTTCCTGTAAATTTTAAGAGAGGAATCCTTGGGGTCACAAAGTTCTACCCCAAATCTTGGCTCTGCCACTTTCTCATTGTATGAACCTGTATAATTATTCACCATTTATGCCTTTCTTTCTACAGCTTAGGTCAATATCTAAAGGATGTTTGAGAATAAAATTAAGCCACACAGAGTAAGTAAGTAATAAATAAGTGAAACTATCCTTAGCACTTCTGGCCTAGCAATCAGCACAGAAGTCAGATCAGTGGCTATGCCCACAGGCACAGGAGCGGTGGCGTCCATGTCTGTTTGTGCTACCACGGTGGACAACTCCTTCTCTGGGGCCGCAGATGCATGTTCAGGCTGAGGTAAGAGACTAGGAATGTGGCTGCAGGACCAAACAGGATTCAGTGTGCTTCCACTGCTACCATTTAGGAGCTGTGTCACCTTGGATAAGTTATTCAATCACCTCTTGCTTCAGTTTTTTCATAGGCATTAAGTCGTGGGATTAAACAAGTTAATACAAATGCCTGCCATGTAAACTGTCAACAAAGATCAGCTATCATTAGTGGGTTTTCTCCTTTTGTAATAAAGATGCCCTTAATCTAGTCTGTCTCTCACTCACTTGGCAAATTGTCACTATAAGAGCAGCAGAGGGAAAACCTGGCTTTCAATTCTTGTTCCTTCTCTTAAAAAACGTCATGGTATCAGGACAGCATCAGATGCTTCATCAGATATGTGGTCAGCCCATCTACCTCTCTAGAGATGAAAGGCTCCAAGTACAAAGTTTTGAAGACCGAAACTCAACATATAATGTCACCTTATTTATACTTCTGATAATTCTGATGCTTGTCTTTCTCTTTATCACCCATGCTCTTCTCTGGCTTCCTGCCTGGAACTTTCTTTCCTACTATGTCGTGACTTATCATCATCTTCAATCATTCCACTTTCCCTTCTACCCAAATCTTCACACATCACTACTAATAACCTTTCAAATGTGCCTCGAACTTGTTACTCTGGGATGGTGGTAAATACCTGTACATGTATTCTTTTTAATTTTTAAAAAATTCAATCTACCTCCCCCAGCCCACAGGAACTGGTGCTGAATCAGCATATGCAAAATGTTATTAATAGTACGCACATGGTAGCCCTTATTATAAATGCTAAGTAAAATATATGATGTCAATATACACACTGCTGAAGTCCTACTGTGTGCAGGGGATTAAGCTCCTCAGATGACTCAGAAACAGCTCCTGCCCTCAAAGAGATATCCTACTCCAGTCTGGGAGTGAAGACTTGTCACTACGGAAAAGGGGGAAGTTGTGACAGATTTCCTTGCTGCTGCTGCTGCTGCTGAGTCGCTTCAGTCGTGTCCGACTCTGTGCGACCCCATAGATGGCAGCCCACCAGGCTCCCCCGTCCCTGGGATTCTCCAGGCAAGAACACTGGAGTGGGTTGCCATTTCCTTCTCCAATGCATGAAAGTGAAAAGTGAAAGTGAAAGTCGTTCAGTTGTGTCTGACTCTTAGCAACCCCATGGACTGTAGCCTACAAGGCTCCTCCACCCATGGGATTTTCCAGGCAAGAGTACTGGAGTGGGGTGCCATTGCCTTCTCTGCCCTTGGACAGCAAGGAGATCAAACCAGTCAATCTTAAGGGAGATCAACCCTGAATATTCACTGGAAGGTGAAGCTCCAGTATTTTCCTCGTCTGCTGCAGAGAGACAACTCATTGGAAAAGTCCCTGGTGCTGGGAAAGACTGAGGGCAGAAGGAGAAGAGGGCATCAGAGGATGAGATGGCTGGACAGCATCACCAATGCAATGAACATGAACTTGGGCAAACTCCAGGAGATGGTGAGGGACAGGGAAGCCTGGCGTGCTGCAGTCCATGGGGTCGCAAAGAGTCGGACACGACTGGGCAACTGAACAACAGCAAACATTACCCATGAGCTACCCAGGTGGTGCTAGTAGTAAAGAATCCTCTGGCCAGTGCAGGAGACACAGGAGACATAAGTTTGATCCTGGAGCAGGAAGATCCCCTGGAGGAGGAAATGACAACCCACTTCAGTATGCCTGCCTGGAAAATTTCAGGGACAGAGGAGCCTGGTGGGCTGAGTACACACACACACAAACCTCACACATGTAACTACTCAAATAAATATCTAAAGTAATAAAGGCCTGTTAGAAAGAATGATGAATTTCAATGGTTTTGAAATGAAAGTCATTAAAAACGCATCAGAAGGCAAATTTTCTCTAACGACCTTTAATATTCAACCTTTAATATTTCACATGTTTGAGACTGTGTCATTTTTCTTCCAGAACAGATGAAACCCAGATGATAACTTGTTACAAGTATAAATACTTACAGGTTTCATTTGTTTATCCTTTTCTGATCTGGCTTGAAGGTGAAACAGAGGCTGGGTATGAGCGTGGCAATGGTGACTTTGGCCTCTAACCCAGGTGTTCAGCCCCAGAAAAAAGGATGCTCCCCAGGGTGATGGGGAGAAAAAGTGTTTACTGGATGGAAAGTGGAATGAAATTCCCTTTCAGATTTCAGTTTCAGTCTGTGTTCTTTGTGGCTTTTGACATAGCAGAAACCAACTCAGACTGTCTCAAGCAAAATCGATTCAAAAGGTTACTAGGAACTCACAGAATTCACAGGAGGCTGAAGTTCAGGCTCTGAAAACAGGCTGGAATCAAGCTGCTCAAGAGAGTCTAAGGCCTCAGGGTCCAGCCAGGCTCACTCTTAACATTCACGGGACCCATAACAAGCCTACAAATGGGGCCCAGGGCCTGTGCTCATGACCCTGTCTCATTCTAGTTCAGTTCACTCAGTCGTGTCTGACTCTTTGTGACCCCATGGACTGCAGCACACCAGGCTTCCCTGTCCATCACCAACTCCTGGAGCTTACTCAAACTCATGTCCATTGAGTCGGTGATGCCATCCAACCATCTCATCCTCTGTCATCCCCTTCTCCTCCTGCCTTCAATCTTTCCCAGCATCAGGGTCTTTTCCAATGAGTCAGTTCTTCACATCAGGTGGCCAAAGTATTGGAGTTTGCAGCTTCAGCATCAGTCCTTCCAATGAATATTCAGGACTGATTTCCTTTAGGATTGACCAGTTGGATCTCCTTGCAGTCCAAGGGACTCTCAAGAGTCTTCTCCAACACCACAGTTCAAAAGCATCAATTCTTCAGCGCTCAGCTTCCTTTATAGTCCAACTCTCACATCCATATATGGCTACTGGAAAAACCACAGCCTTGACTAGATGGACCTTTGTGGCCAGCTGCACCCCTTTTCACTCCACAAGGGGCCTTTAAACACTGGTGAGAAGCTCTCATCCAAGCTCCTTCTATACACCACTCCCCTTCCAAAACATGCTCTCAGCTACCTTTTAGACCTGGGAGTGTAAACACTGTGGCCTGATTTGATCTCACAGCTTGGGGCATGGTATACCCAGATAATGATCTAGAAAAGAGGATATGGGATCCCGGTGGACAGAGGTGAAGCCAGAGGAATAACAGTGGCATCCTCTTGCCTAGGCTTAGGAAAGGGAGATACCAGCCAATGGCCAAACCTGCCACCTGTCCCCACCAAGGCTATTCCAAGGAAGAGGCATCACCTGCGTCCTTGGGCTTCCTCCCAAGACAATCAACAAAAGAAAAAAATCAGGGCACTGTGGGCACAGGCGATTGGCCAAACAGTCCTAAAGGAACAAAAACTTATGGCAGCACTTAAGACTTGTTTTCACTTTTCAATTTTTCACTCGTTTTCACTCATAAGCACTTCTCAATTCATAATAGCTGTGCACTCTGTGTTCTTGGAGCACGCCTATCACCAATCCCACCCAAAAGAAAACAGATCTATAGTCAATACTAAAAATTTTTAGTACACCCCAAGATCAGAGGCCAAAGAGTGTTTATTTAATCACTGCTGACATCACATCAACCTACCTTTCTACTTCTTTCCACATAACCCCAACCCCCACCCCCAAAGTCTCCACTCCCTTGGAACTAATGTAAATAAACAAGAGAATGAAGAAAGGTATCATAGACTATCAGTTTAAAAATCCCTCAGATAGGCACAAGAATCCTTTGAATATGGCAACAAGGAGAAACACAGTTCTAGGACAAGACTGGGCTAGAATGGGATCTACAACAGAAACATCCACCGTGGCTCCCTCCTGACCAATATACTGTCCTGGACATATACCCAAGACCCAAGGCAGGGAGGGAAACAGCATGCAATAGGGAAAAACAAGTCTGACGCCATATTAGACCTGTTCCTTTTACTTCAACCTTTGCACTCTGTTGCCTGGGCTTAGTCATGCTGGCTCTGCATCTTTTGTAAAAAGAATGTTGCCTATAGCCTGAATTATGCAGGTGAGGCTATTCTCAAGGCTCTGACCTTTAAGAGTCCATTCACATGGCTGCTATCAAAAAGTCTACAAACAATAAATGTTGGAGAGGGTGCGGAGAAAAGGGAACCCTCTTACACTGTTGGTGGGAATGCAAACTAGTACAGCCACTATGGAGAACAATGTGGAAATTCCTTAAAAAACTAAGAAATAGAACTGCCATATGACCCAGCAATCCCACTGCTGGACATACACACCAAGGAAACCAGAATTGAAAGAGACACGTGTACCCCAATGTTCATTGCAGCACTGTTTACAACAGTCAGGACATGGAAGCAACCTAGATGTCCATCAGCAGATGAATGGATAAGGAAGCTGTGGTACACATACACAATGGAATATTACTCAGCCATTAAAAAGAATGCATTTGAATCAGTTCTAATGAGGTGGATGAAACTGGAGCCCATTATACAGAGTGAAGTAAGTTAGAAAGAAAAACACCAATACAGTATACTAACGCATATGTAATAATGGTGATTGCAGCCATGAAATTAAAAGAGGCTTACTCCTTGGAAGGAAAGTTATGACCAACCTAGACAGAATATTAAAAAGCAGAGACATCACTTTGCCAACAAAGGTCCGTCTAGTCAAGGCTATGGTTTTTCCAGTGGTCATGTATGGATGTAAGAGTTGGACAGTGAAGAAACGCTGAGCCCTGAAGAATTGATGCTTTTGAACTGTGGTGTTGGAGAAGACTCTTGAGAGTCCCTTGGACTGCAAGGAGATCCAACCAGTCCATCCTAAAGGAGATCAGTCCTGGGTGTTCACTGGAAGGACTGATGCTGAAGCTGAAACTCCAATACTTTGGCCACCTGATGCAAAGAGCTGACTCATTGGAAAAGACCCTGATGCTGGGAGGGATTGGGGGCAGAAGGAGAAGGGGACGACAGAGGATGAGATGGCTGAATGGCATCACCGACTCGATGGATATGAGTTAGAGTAACCTCCAGGAGTTGGTGATAGACAGGGAGGTGTGGCGTGCTGTAATTCATGGGGTCACAAAGAGTCGGACATGACGGAGCGACTGAACTGAACTAATGCATATATATGGAATTTAGAAAGATGGTAATGATTACCCTATATGTGAGACAGCAAAAGAGATACAGATGTAAAGAACGGTCTTTTGGACTCTGTGGGAGAAGGCGAGAGGTGGGATGATTTGAGAGAATAGCATTGAAACATGTATATTATCATATGTGAAACAGATCGCCAGTCCAGGTTCGATGCATGAGACAGGGTGCTCAGGGCCAGTGCACTGGGATGACCCTGAGGGATGGGATGGGGAGGGAGGTGGGAGGGGGTTCAGGATGGGGACACATGTACACCCATGGCTGATTCATGTCAATGTATGGCAAAACCACCACAATATTGTAAAGTAATTAGCCTCCAATTAAAATTAAAAAAAAAAAAAGAGTCCATTCACATAGAGGTAAAAATTGCATAAGAGAGAATAACAGATTTTATTGGAGTTTTACGGGAACATCATGACCTGACCTCTGTGGACAACTACAAGAACAAAGGATTCCCACACCAAGAAGTTTGCAGCAAGCAACCACGTTCCTCCCTCACCTCGCCTTTGAAAACCCCTTGCTGAAACCCTTCTGGGAGGTTGAGGTTTTGGGGTCGTGGGCCACCCATCTCCTTGCATGGCCCTGTAATAAACCGGCCTCTGCTCCAAACTCTGGAATTTCAGTCTGTCAGGCCTCACTGTGCATCATTGGGCATGCTAATTCACATACCGCAACAAGCAGAGAAGGAGCTTAGAGCATCAGAGGATTCTCACTAAATGGTCAGACGCCTTAAGTTTCTATGTCCAGTCCCCTACTTATAAAACAGAGAGACCTAGGTACTGAACGTGCAAAATAAACTATTTAATGAAAGCTTCGCATGTATGCAGGTAACAAGGAGGGAGGGAAGTCATCTTCAGAAACACAGAAGCCTATGTGCACTGATTCGTTACACATATTGTTACCTGGAAAAGGCAAGCTGCAGAACACTGTGACAAGTATGGTGAGAACTATGTGAAAATAAGGAAGAATTACAAGTACATTCATACCTGCATGTGTTTAAAGTATCCTCAAAGATATATGAGTAAATTAATGAAAGTGGTAGCAGGGACTGGTGGTGGGGGAACTGGGAATGGAGGGAAAGTGATGTGAAAGCAAAGGAAACAAAAGCTGAGATGCCCTTGTTCATACTATTACCCCAGAGATTCATAAAAGAACAGAACATGTATATATATTATCTGTTCAAAACTATACGAGGAAAGTCAGCTGCAGGACTGGATGTTAACAAGGATGCCCCAACCCCTGTCAGAGAATACATCCTCCAAGAAGCAAAGTCAAGCAAATGGAATATTTTAAAAGAAATTGCTACCAAGGCCAAGCTCATTCTGCATGATAAGCCAATATATCCAACATGAGCTGTTGAGGCAAGGAATATGACTTTATTTTGAAAACTGGCAGACTGAAAAGATGGCAGACTAATGTCTCAAAATAATCATCTTATGGGGTCTGGATGCCAGGTTCTCTTAAAAAAACAGAGAAGGGTGGAGGTGAGGAATTAAAGTTTAAAAGGCCATTAATCTTACAAATACCTCCTGGAATGGCTAGCCCTCTGACCTAGGGATCAAACCCATGTCTCTTACGGGTTGGCAGGCAGGCAGGTTCTTACCACTAGGCCACCCTGGAAGCCCAAAGTTCTGAGCAAAGGCACTTTGGTTTACCATTCAAGCAGAGGGGCAGGGTTCTCTGAGGCATGCCATTATATATAAACAGTATTCTTTTAGCAAGAAGCAATGGGAAGCAAAGATTAAAGAAACAGATCCAACATGGAGTCAAAATTGGCTCTTCCCTGTAGACAAAAATCATTGGGAAATCCTGAGTTCCTTGACTGATATATGATTAATTGAGACCTGGAATCTGCTTCCAGAATTTATTTCCTTTGTTTCTCTTGCTTCCTGTTTATTCCTTATGTAGAGGAAGCAAAAAAAAAAAAAATTAGCAACATTATTTTCTAATATTTGGAGAAATAATTAAACATGGACAAAGGAAATTCTAAGAAGCCAAGAGGCACAAGAAAAAAGAAGTACTCAAATGCTTTAGCCAATTACTCAGAAATTTCTTAAATGTGCTCAGAAATGTGGAAGGGCAGATCTGCCAAAGAGAAAGGAAATTTGAAGGCATGGCAAAGGTGAACAAAGACTATCATGAAAAAAGAAATCAAAACCTACACTCTTTCCAAAGAGGAGAGAAACGAGGAACTCAAATTATTGATCTATTAACAGAATACTTACCCTACACTTGTAAAAAACAAAAAGAAGAGTTGCAGGTATGTTAAAGTTCTGAATATTCCTAAGTAAATAGAGTTTCAATTAGTAAAAGGGCAAGAAAGATGATACTGTTTGAAAGAACATGGCTTCAAAATTGTTTTAAAAGATTTATTCTTGTCTGTTAAAAATGTGAACTGAGGAGTAAGAGGACACTTGGTACTTCACTGCAAATAAGTCCAGGGGTTAAGGAAGCTTCCAGAATGCCACAGTGGTAGCAGACAAGAATGTCCTGATTGCCATCACTGCAATGATCCTGAGGCACCCCCAGGATCCTGGATCGGCTCCAACTGGGGTTTCTATCAACTGGTGCATTAAACAAGAACTACAGGGCTTTGCATCCAGTATTAGTACACAATCCCCTTCTCTCAAAAGAAACTTACCTAGCGCATCCGTCTTCATCATTGCACAGAAGGAAAATGTGGGTGTAGAGGAAGGTGGGAAGCAAAGGAAGAACAGGGCTAGGAGGTAACTCACTACAGGAGAAAGGCGAGAAGCCAGCGGTAACTTCTAATGACCCTCGTGGGAGCAGGGTGACTTTACAAACAGCATCTGATTTAATCCTCACAACCACTCAGGGAAGCAGGCACTGTTCCATTCAGTCCAGTTCAGTCGCTCAGTCGTGTCCGACTCTTTGCGACCCCATGGACTGCAGCACGCCAGGCCTCCCTGTCCATCACCACTCCCAGAGTTTACTCAAACTCATGTCCGTTGAGTAGGTGATGCTGTCTAACCATCTCATCCTCTGCTGCCCCCTTCTCATTTTGCCTTCAATCTTTCCCAGCATCAGGGTCTTTTCCAATGAGTTAGTTCTTCGCATCAGGTGGCCTAAGTATTGGAGTTTCAGCTTCAGCATCAGTCCTTCCAATGAATATTCAGGACTGATTTCCTTTAGGATGGACTGGTTGATCTCCTTGCAGTCCAAGGGACTGTTATTCTCTCTGTTTTTCAACTGAAGAAACAGGTGTCAGGAGGTGAGGTACTCAGCTCCTGCAAGCTGCTGCGCTTGGAGGGGGCTGGGAAGGGGGGCGGAGTAGCTCAGAATCTCCCCCCAAGCGCCTTAACCTCACTTTTATCAGGGCCAACCTAATTTCACACATGGCCTATATTCCCTTGTGCCCAAGTTAATTTGTGAGATTGTCCTACATTTCCCCTTAGAGAGCGACTCTGTTTGAAGGCTCTTCGTCACCAGGGCACAAACATCTTTTCTAACGGGTACTGTTTCTGCTAATGAAGGCAGACTGAGAGCTGGACAGGGCAGGAGGGCAGTTCCTGACTCACCCTCTTTGGCTTCCTCTATGAAAATGGACCCTGGGGATTCAAAAGCAGCAAGATGATCAAACGCATGGCTGGAATACCACTCTTCAAGTGGCTGAAAAACATCTGAACATGGCTTCTGTCTGACCCAGAAATCAGGCTTCTACAACTGAAATCTGTTCAGACATTCACCCAAAATATCTCTGCCTCTCCTTTCTCCCAAAGTGCCTCTGGAACCATAGAACATCTCCACTCAAGTATTCTGGAACACCTCCTCCCATTGGCAAAGGAGGACCGAAGTGATCTAATTTTAGGGTCTAACAGTTGGCATGCAATTAAAACTATATTTATTATGGGCTTCAGAGGAGAATAATTTATTTATGGGTAAATTAGGATCACTGTAATACAAACATGCTCCCACGGATTGGGAATTAGCTATGCTCAACCAGAGACCGTAAGAACTCTGCCATTTTTACAATATGGGGCTCTCTTGTTTCAAAACAAGCAAGAAATCAGATGCTTCAAGTCCACTCTATACCATCACTTCCAAGCCCTGTGGCAGGGTGCTAGTCAAGACTGTATTTTAGCATTGGTTATGATCTGAGGAATTTGATCAAAGGATACTATAAACAAGATGTGTTCCCCTTCCTGAAAAGGTATTATACCAGTGTTAAAGTTCAGAAAAGCAGACTCAGACTATTTTGGTTTTGTTTTTTGCTTTCCAAAGTTGACCGACCAGAAATTCAGGCTGGAATAGATGAGTCTAATTAAGCTGATTTATTTTGTGTCATTGAATTAGGTAGAAGAGCATGCCTTATTATATAAATAATGAGAAATACCAATAGAATAAGTGAAATCACTTACAGTGTGCAACCACAGTTCTCCCGAGAACAAGGTTTCTATAATACCTTTTATTTTCTGTTTAGGAGATTCTCAACCTGGTCATAGAATGTCCCCACCTTCACCACAGTGGCTTTACAAAAATACATAAAGTATAGAAAAGTACCAGAAATTATGTGTCCCTCTCAACTCAAAAACTATATCATAATATTCTGTGCAGAGTAAAACATTTTGATTTTAAACTTGTTTTTGTGTCCTGATACAGGAAAAAATCTAAAAAATAGAGCTAGGATCTAGTTGTATAGCTCCCTGTCATCTGATCTTTTTCCCCCAGGTTGAGGAACTTATATTATTGGTAACCAGTGTCTACATTCTCTGGATTACGTGTTTCTGCATCTCCTTTTTCTGCCCCACTCACGAGCATGTACTGGCCCAGGCAGAAGTGCTTCTACATGATTTACAACTAGGACCTTTATGGTTTAACCCATTCAGCATAAGGAGACATGAGAGTTGATAATTATCCCCTCATTTCCCACCCAAACTGAATACACAGACATCCTCCTCTTGGGTCAGTCTTCATCATCACTGAACCTATTTTATTTTCATGGAAACATTTATTACTAATTGAAATAGTCTTGTTCATTTTTTCATGTAATTGTTTAGCATCCATCTCTTCTTAAAACATGATTTCCGTGAGGTTGGAGAACTTGTCTTTGCAATTCATTCTCGTGTCCCAGCATCTAGAAGACAGCCTGGCACATACAGATATTTGATCAAAGTTTGCTGAAGGAGTGAATTCCCCAATGATTCTGGGGAGTACAAAAGATTTGCTCTGAAAGAGAGTACTCAAGGTTCTGAGACTCTTCCAGATAGAAGGAGTCTTATAAGTCACTCAGAGTTGGCAAATTTTTGCTAAAGGACCAGATAGTTGTATTTCAGACTTTGTAGGCCTTACAGTCACGGCCATGACTATTCACGTCTGCTGCCACCCATGAAAACAGCCCTAGGGAAAGAACATTTGTGAATGAGCCTGGTTGGGTTCCAAGAAAACTTCATGCACCAAAAAAAAAAAAAAGATCAGTGGTGGGACCTCCCTGGTGGTTCAGGGGCTAAGACTCCAGGAGCTCGCAATGCAGAAGGTCCTGGGTTTGATCCCTCGGCAGGAAACTAAGTAAAACCCATATGCTGCAACTGAGTTTGCATGCTGCAAGTAAAGATCCCGCAGGCCACAACAGAGACAGACGATCCCACGTGCTGCAAGTAAGACCTAATGCAGCAAATAAATACTAAAAACCGAAACAGTCAGTGGTGGGGTTGATGGGTGCTGACTCCTTCTAGACCACCGGTCTCCTGCCCAGTGACTTCCCAAGAATACCTTTCACCAAGGGCAATAAAAGAAAATATAAGGATGTTTCTGTGAAGCTTTTCATAATGCTAATTTTTTTCATCTTAAAAGCTGTCCTTTCTTCTGCATCTATGTCCTTCCTTACTTTTTCAGTCTTCAAAAGTATTTCTTCTGGTAAAATATGGTTTATAGCAAATTATTCACTTCGTATTGTCAATATCCCTTCTTGGAAAAAGAAAAGTTGGGCACACTAATGGAATTCCAAAATACTTCTTGGAAATTTTTTTCTATCCAAGAAATTCAAACAGCAGAGAACTACTACGGTCCAAGCCCAGAGATGTCATTCTACAACCCGATTCTTATTTAAGGTCAAGAGAGTCCTTTCTATTTAGGGTGAACAGAAGGGATTACTGAAAAGCTCCTAGAAGTTCGTGGAATCTGGGAGGACAGAGAACTAGGCGCTAGAAGAAAGCCACCCCGCACCCTGACTGTGCTGGCGGAACACAGGCCTCTCGACAGCCTGAATCCACACCAGCAGGGGCCGGACGCTAGAGACGCCGCCTCGGCGGCCCCAGAAGAGCGGACGCCTCCAGCACCACGCCGTCCGCAGGACCGCGCTCCAGCCCAGTCCCAGGCCTAGCCGCTGCCTGCCAGCTTGCACGCACTCCGCGCCTCACAGATCCCGGACTGAGCTGAAGCAGCATCACAGGCAGAGAGCCCCGGGGCCAGGCGGGTGGGAAAGAAATGCTCTGCGCTGCAGCCTCCCTGATCAGGAGTCGAGAAAACGGCGTTAGAGTGTGTGCTGAGTAAACCAGTTTCCGGCACCTTCCCTGAGAATCGGGAGGCCCGGAGCTCTTCCCCTTTCTCTCTACACCTGTTCCGACTGTTCCACAGGACAAGGAAGCGTTGGCCTCAGGATCTGTGGCATAACCGCATTTGCTAAAGAGAAAAGTAGCGTATCCAAGGGGTGCCTGGAGGGCTGACACCACCGGAACATTTCCACTGAATACTGAAGAACTTTTTACTCAGATAATTCAGACCTCAAAACCGTTCTACCTGATCATTAAGGCAAAAGGTAAGAAACACATTAACAACCCCCACCCCCACCCCCAAAAAACCCTTAAAATCTGAATAATCACTTCAGTCATTTCTTGTACTTAATAGACATATCCTGAAACCCTGCGGTTCAATAGGGTGTGGTGAGGAGCTGCTTTTTCTAAACAATGCACACACCTCAGACCTGAAGGGCATGTCACTAAAGCTGCCTGCTCCTGAACACAGAGGATTCTCTTAAACAAAGCAAACCAAGGAAATCACATTAGTTTCTTTCCAGCTATTAACAGTTCATTACTGTGAACTAAGAGCTGGAAACAGCACAATTACACAAGGAAAGTTTGACTTATAATGAAAGTTGTTTGATGTGATATTAATAATTCCACTAATCCAGGACTAAAGTAAACACAAAGTTTCAGTAATTGTTACACTTGGACAGTGGAATTATAATGACAGTCATTTTTTTTTAATTTCAAAAATATATATAGCTGTCCCTCGGTATCTTCAGAGAACTGGGTTCAGGACCCCTCCCTGGATCACAAAATCCACAGATACTCAAGTCCCTTATACTGTATTAAATGGCAGTGCTGAGGTACACCGAAAGCACATCATGGGTCAGAACGTTGCAGATTACATGCGTTACCTGATTGAAGAAGATGAAGATGCTTACAAGAAACAATTCTCTCAGTACATAAAGAACAACGTAACTCCAGACATGATGGAGGAGATGTATAAGAAAGCTCATGCTGCAATACGAGAGAATCCAGTGTATGAGAAGAAGCCTAAGAAAGAAGTTAAAAAGAAGAGGTGGAACCGTCCCAAAATGTCACTTGCCCAGAAGAAAGATCGGGTAGCTCAGAAGAAGGCAAGCTTCCTTAGAGCTCAGGAATGAGCTGCTGAGAGTTAAACCAAACCACAATTTTCTATCAAGATTTTTCAGATAAGACAATAATAAACTTATTGAACAAGCAAAAAATAAATAAATAAATAAATGGCATACATAGCATTTGCCTATAACCTATGCACATCCCCTGTGTATACTTTAAATCATCCCTAGGTTATTTATAATATGTAACACAATGTAAATGCCATGGAAGTAGTTACCAGGGCACAACAAGCTCAAGTGCTGCTTTTTGATCCTTTCGGGAATTATTATTCTGAATACTTTCTATTCACAATTGGTTGGGTCTGTGAATGTGAACCTGTGAATACAGAAGGCCAACTGTACTATGTATATATCATCCTTTTTTAAACAAAGTGCAATTTACTACCAAGAGATATCAGTACTTAGGAATCTCTTTATAATGCATTTATTATTTTTACCCCTTCATTAAATATGTATAGTTAAGTTCAGGACTGTATTTAAAATATGTGAAAATGTTAGTCAGTCTGACGCTTTACGAATATATGCACCTAAAAAGATATTTGAGATATCATCCTCTTCTCAAGTTCACAGCTGAATCAACAAAACTGAATAGCCAATGATGTCACTACAAACTCTACAAGAGGCATAAGTGTTCTTAGAGTATTTGTGTTAAGAGAAACTGTTTTTCAGGAAAGAGGTATGAATGCTGATGTGCGCCTGTAATTACTGGATGGACAGTTTATTATCCTGTGAGGGGAGGTGGGGTTGGGGAGGATTTGAACAGTGAACACTGCCTCGTAGTGAAGAAAATAAAAGACTCACACCCAGAGTGGTTCCTGTTTACCAGACCTCAGTTCAGCAGTGTCCTCAATTTATAGAACTCAATAATCAAACATATCATTGGTGATTATTTGTGTACCAAGCCCTCTTTTGACGTGTTGCTTTTTTGACAACATGTTCAAAAAAGTTATGGCCACTGCATTTTCCAAAAAAGACAAAAGACGTTATATGTGTCGGTCTGTTTAGGTTGTTATAATAAAATACCAGAGACTGCGTGCTTATCAACAACAGAAATTATCTCTCACAGTTCTGGAGGCTGGACGTCTGAGGTCAAGGTTCTGGGAGACTCGGTGTTTAGGGCCTGTTTCCTGTATAAAGCCTGGAGGCGGTCTTCTCACTGTGTCCTCCCGGGCTGGAGGGGGTGGGGAGCTCTCCGAGGTCTCTTCTGGGAACACCAATCCCATTCATGAGGGCTCTGCCTTACCACCTAACTGCCTCCCAAGTCTCACCTCCTGATACCATCACACTGGGGAGAGGGTTTCAGTGGATGAACGTGGGGGTGGAGGACACAAACGTTCCTCCCGAGCATCACGCCCCAGCGTTTGCTAAGAGCAGGCTGAAAAGACTGCCCAGCAGGGCTCTGAACGCCAGAGCCAGGCCCCTCCCGCACTGCTGTTTTTCCAAGGCCTTTCATTTACTCAGGTAGAAAGCAAGACTTTAAAGCGGCGGGACCTAACCCTGTCCTAATCCTCTTCCTTTGGCTTATATGACAATTCTCTCCTGGGCTTGTGGTCAATTTTCCAATCCACGAGTCGTACTGAGGTGGCACCCGCACAGTTCTGAGGCCTGTGTCTCCACCAGCATTGGAAATCTGGCCGCCTCTGAAATGTGTTTACATTCCCGGGCTTCACTCACAAAGAAGCCGTCTTGCTTCATCGATGTCTAGGTTGCAACTTGCTCACGTTTTTATAAAAATGGAGCTGGTATTAGGGCAAAGCTGAGTCTACTGGCTATAAAAAGGGTTGTGTCACCAAGGAACAAAACCAGAAGCAATGTGTGGTCCTCCCAACTACAGCATCTCCAGGGAGAATGGAGCTAATGTCTGCACAGGGATTTGGAGCTAAACCACGTGTCTCCTTCTTCCAATCTATTCACTTCTACTGACCTAAACATAGGCTGAGAAATTAAAAAAAAAAAAGAAAGCAGCATGTCCATAGGTGGCTCAGACTTAAGCTGTCAGGGCTGACGGCCTTCAGCTTTGACAGATGTCAGCTGCTGGGGTCAGAGAGGCATCTGGGAACATGGTCACGGTTTGAAGCAGCCGGCAGATTTAGCAGTAAGGCCTGAGTGTCTGGTAAGTGGTTTCAGATAAACAATACTTTCATCCATCCTGACCTAGCTACCTGGGTGGCATGCTGGTGTCCTGGGGAGAAAGAGTCCTGTGTTCCAGGCCTGATAAAGCTCTCCAAACTCCACAAGGCTCCGGAACTGAGGCAAGCCTTGGCAGCGGTGATCTGGCAGCTTCGCATCCGTACTACCTGCCTGGAAGCCTACAGCTATGCAGGCTTCGTAAGGAAGACTTGTGCTCAACATGAGGATAACTTTTTTTTCCTTAAGAAACAGAGAGTCAAATTAACAGAATTTTTAAATTTGGAAAGTAGTGAGCACCTTAGCACTGCAAATGTTTTAGCAGAGATTAAAAAATCGGATGGAAAGTTGACCTTTACGGTCTCTTCCAGGGTCTTATGCTTCTTGCTGAAAAGTAGACTCAAACGTGCCATGTTTCTCTGCCACTTCTGTTCAGCTCATTTACATATGCATGAGAAATTGTTACGTATCAAGAGTCAAGAAACCCACTTTCTTACCTGACTGTACCACTGTGATGGTTAATTTCATGCATCAACTTGACTAGGCCACAGGATGCCTGGATATTTGGTTTGTGTATTTCTATATGTTTTGGGGTGGAATTAACATTTATATCAATAGGTTTAACATTAGACTAACATTTTAATCAGTAAAGCAAATTGCTCTCCCTAATGTGGGTGGGCCTCATGACCCTCCCTCAAGTGAAAGAGAATTCCCCAGCAGACAGCCTTGGAACTTGATCTGCACCAATAGCTTGCCCCAGTCTTGACCAGCCGGCTCCCCCTGCACACTTGGACCTGCCAACCTTTACAACTGTGTGAGCCAATTCCTTATAACAAATCTCTCTCTCTAGAGACTCACAGGCTTAGAAAATGAACTTACGGTTGCTGGTGGGGTGGGGGGTGGTGGTGATGGGATACTTAGGGAGTTTGGGAAGGCCATGGATCACCAAGGACCTATCATAGCGCACAAGGAACTCTACTCATCGTTATGTGCCAGCCTGGACGGTAGGGGGACTGGGGAGAGAATGGATACAGGTATCTGTATGGCTGAGTCCCTTCACTCTTGACCTGAAGATCACAACACGGTTAATGGGCTATGAAAGTGTTAGTCGCTCAGTCGTGTCCAACTCTTGCAATCCCATGGACTGTAGCCCACCAGGCTCCTCTGTCCATGGAATTCTCTAGGCAAGAATACTGGAGTAGGTAGCCATTCCCTTCTCCAGGGGATCTTCCCGACCCAGGAATCAAACCTGGGTCTCCAGCACTGCAGGCAGATTCTTTACTGTCTGAGCCGCCAAGAAAGCCTAGTGAGTTGGCTACACCCCAATACAAGATAAAAAGTTTACATTTTGAAACAAATAAATCTCTTTCTCTATACATTCATATCCTATCGACTCTGTTTCTCTGGAAGATCCTAACAACTTTTTTCTCAGTCTCCTTTTCAGCCTCCATTTTCCAATCTAAATGAGGGCAGCATTCTAATGTTGAGTTCTCAAAAATCTTGCCTGTGTAAATCTCCCCATAGGTGAGATCAGCCAGACCCATGGCTTGAAATATCATCATCCCGACACTGACGGCTATATTCCAGCCCCAATCTCTCCTCAGAGTTACAGACTGGACTACACTTCACATTTCTTCTTGGATATCCAATAAGATCCCAAGTGTAACATGCCAGACAGAACTCTGCCCTCCACTCCCACCCTCTCCCCACTCCACTCACCCATCTTAATTAATGGTACCACCATATACCTAGTTGCGCAGGCTCAATACTTAGAAGGCATCCTTGATTCCCTCTTATTCCTTCATATCTAATATTCAAAATTTTAACAAGATGTATCAGTCATATCCAAAATATATCCCAGCTCTGTCCACTTATCACTTCTACCACCTTGTCTCCCTCCATCCTAGCTCCTCTCCATCTCTTCTCCCTAGAGCTGTCAGTGGCATTTTCAAACACGAATCTGACTGCATCGCTCTGTACTCGACACCCTCCTGTGTTTTTCATCATGCTCAGAATAAAATCCAAACTCCTAATCAGGGCCTAATTCATGGCAAATAGATGGGGAAACAATGGAAACAGTGACAGACTTTATTTTGGGGGGATTCCAAAATCTGCAGATGGTGACTGCAGCCATGAAATTAAAGGACAGTTGCTCCCTGGAAGGAAAGTTATGACCAACCTAGACAGCATATTAAAAGGCAGAGACATTACTTTGCCAACAAAGGTCCATCCAGTCAAAGCCATGGTTTTCCCAGTGGCCATGTATGGATGTGAGAGTTGGACTATAAAGAAAGCTGAGCACTGAAGAGCTGGTGCTTTTGAACTGTGGTGTTGGAGAAGACTCCTGAGAGTCCCTTGGACTGCAACAAGATCCAACAAGTCCATCCTAAAGGAAATCAGTACTGGGTGTTCATTGGAAGGACTGATGCTGAAGCTGAAACTCCAATACTTTGGCCACCTGATGTGAAGAACCAACTCGTTGGAAAAGACCCTGATGCTGGGAAAGACTGAAGGCAGGAGGAGAAGGGGATGACAGAGGATGAGATGGTTGGATGGCATCACTGACACGATGGACATGAGTTTGAGTAGGCTCTGGGAGTTGGTGATGGACAGGGAAGCCTGGTGTGCTGCAGTCCATGGGGTCACAAAGAGTCAGACACGACTGAGCAGCTGACCTGAAGTGACTGAACCAGGGCCTCAGAGGCACGACACACTCCCCTGCTCCTCTTTCTGAACTTCTGTCCTACCACTCACCTCCCCTGGTCTTCCTGCTACTTCTGGAACATCTGAGCTGATTTCCCATCAAGGACTTTACTTTTGCTGAGTCCTCTGCTCCAAAAATTCTGTCCACAAATCTTCACAATAGCTTCCTCCTTTCCCATATTCACATGTCAGCTTAAACCTCACGTCCTAAGAGGGGTCTTCCCTAACTACCCTATCTCCTTTACCCCCTGCCCTCTAACCCCTAGGACTGCTGGGATTTCTTCACAGCACGTGTGCTTGCCTTGAATCAGGGTGACCTCGAGACAGACTTTATACCACTTGCTTCCTGGGTCTGGATCTTAGGACCCACTTGCAGAAGAGGCTGGGCTTCCAGACTACCCCAAACTTACCAGTCAGTACCCCCAAACTTACCAGTCAGTACCAAAGGAAATTCCCGCCTTATAACCAGTTAAATCCCGACAGCAAGGACAAAGAGACAAAGGTCTCCAGAAGTGCATGTAGAAGGTACATTCTGGGCCTGATCTGGGTGTACAGACCTCATGAGGGCAGGAATGAAAGGAAAGGCACTTAAAGCTTCAATTTAGAAAATCTCATCATCACTCACAAGTAGAGTATAGAGCCAGTCACTGCTGCTGGGTTTCAGAGAGTGGCAGAAAAGACTGGGTGTTCTGTTTTACAACTGTTAAGAAAGTGACAAGTTGCCAAGCATTTGTTTATAGAGTCCCTGACTCCTTGCCCTCATATCATCACTCAGTCCATCAGCAGTCCTTCAAGAACTACCTCTAAGCGTTAGCCTGCGTCCTTCCACTTCCAGGCCCATTACCGGCAGCACCATCTTTCACCCAGACTAGAGTAAGAGCCTTCTACAGGTTTCCCAGCTTCCACTCAAACAACTGATTCTCCCAACAGCAGCCAGACTTATCATTCAATAACAGGTCAGAAACCTCTAGTGACTTCCCGTCCATCACACCCCAAAGAAGACCCAGACTCCTCCACGCGCCCATGCAGGCAGACGCCACGCACCTCCCACCTGGGTGCTATGTCCTTGCCACCCCTTAAATAACCAGGCTGGAGCACCCATCTCAGGACCTTACGCCGCTATTATCTCTGTCTCAAACACTCCGTCTCCTGAAGGTGGTACAACTCCCTCCCTCCTACCCCTCAGGTCTCAGCACAAACAGTGGGCCCACCTGCAGACCAATCTTCTAAACCCGCTCCACATTCCCGTCCCTACTCACTCTCCATCCCTCCACATTGCCCTTATTTTTTTCCTGCAGAGCACATAAGAATATCTGAAATTATATATATATATATATATATATGTCTCTCTTCTATCGGAAGATAAGCCCCCTGAGAACAGGAACTTTGTCTTTCCTGCTGATTCCCAGTTCCTATGACACTGCCTTTCACATGGCATGCTCTCCATCAATACCAGCTGGATGAATGAATTCTCCTACCATGTTTATTTCCATGAACGATTTATGACCCCCGGTAACATAACAGAGAAAGCTTACCTGAGTGCCATAAAGGCAAGAACAGGTGCCTGAAAATGGTGGTATGTGAGACACAGAACTGGGTGGGCCCTGAGAGGCCCCAGTCATTTCAGAGCGCCTCCTACATGGCACCATATCACATGGCCCCTGGTAGGCTGGCAGTACTTCCCTGGCTTCTGGACCTTAAAGATCTTTGCCAAGAATTCCTATTCACTTGAGGGTACAGTAATTCAGCGGATGAAATGAGGAAGCACCTGTTCTTTAGCAGCCAAGGGAACCAGAAATCGAGGCCATCCAGAATATTTAGGCCTGTGTCCTGATATCACAGACGCTGTCTGATCTCCCCTGCAGATGTGACCCGACTTCAGTCTCTAAAAACGGAAGTCAGTAGATGGTAAGTGTAGTGGCAAGAACTCTGCACTTGGAGTGAGTAAACTAAGTCTGAAGTTATAAGTAATGACATTTGATGGCCTTGTGACTGGTCATTTCAGATGAACTCATCCCCTTATGTGTAAAGTGGAGACTATGGCCCCGACTTGACAGGTTACCATGGAACATCCGCAAGGTATGACTGTGACCGAGTCCAGCCCAGTGCTTACACGGAAGTCCTCGGTGCATGCTTGCTTCCTTCAGCCTTCAAGCTGTAGGTCATTGTCTTTCGTCCTTCAAACACTCATAAGAGAATGATTTGGCAGGCCATTTTCTGAGCCTTGCCTGGTCAGATGAGCTACATCTAACTGTCTAGAGATAGTCTCCTCTGGATAGTAACAGCTTTAGATTTTGAATTTACATTGTCTTCAGTCTGTTTTATTCTCAGTGCATCACTAAAATGACAAACTGCCTTCCTCAGAATGTATCAGGAATTCTGTTTCTTAGCAACACCCCTCCCACAGGCAATAAAAGACAGAACATAATTCCCTTTGGACATTAGGAATCTGCTCATAATACTGAAGTGAAGCGAAGTCGCTCAGTCATGTCCGACTCTTTGCGACCCCATGGACTGTAGCCTACCATGCTCCTCTGTCCATGGGATTCTCCAGGCAAGAACACTGGAGTGGGTTGCCATTTCCTTCTCCACATAATACTGAAAATATGGCCAATTTCCTCTTATACACAGAATAGAAATCAGGTCTCCCTGTCTGAAAGACAATACAATTGGGATCCTTCGAAGCAAAGCTTTGAAAATTTAGGCACATTTCTCATTCCAGGACCTGCTACTGCAGGGCTCGATCTTACAGATATTACAGAATTTTGATATATTAGATGTCACAGCCTGGCTCTTCGTGATTCAAAATTAACAAAGAAGCTTCTTTAATTCTAACCTCTCTCCTCCTACTATACATTCCAAGTTCATCTCTCAAGAAAGTACAACTTACTAGTCTCAAAAACCAGCTGCACTCTTCAGTTTTATATTCTGGATTTCAGAAAACAAAAAATTCACATTTTTGATCAAGTATAAAATAAGCTCACTGTAGCTATTAAGTTTATTTGAGGATTAAAATACAAATAAATTCAGCATTTGTTATCTACTATTCCACCAAAAAATAGTAACAGCTACTTGCATTTATTAAAAAAAATTATTATGTGCCAGGTGTTCTACTTAGCACTTGAAATGCTTCATTTACTCCTCAGAAAAACCTTGTGAGGCTGGCATCAACTCTCATGAACTATGAAACTGAAGCTCAAGGTCACAGAGCTAGTAACAGAGACCCATGTGTCAAGTAATATATTAATCTCTACACTCCAATAAATTGTTTTAAATTTTGTGTTCTGTTCATCACCGCCATTGACCTGACTTGTTGAATCTAACTGAATGAATAAATAAAATCACATGGAATTTTACATTTCTTGAAAAGGCAATATTCAGTAGCTACCTAAGAAAACTGAACATCCATAATTAACACTTAATCCTTTAACACTGTAACGGTATGTTACAAAGAAGGTATGCTGAATGAATTCACGCAGTGAAAAACCTCCAATGAGCTTTGATTTATTTTCTAAACCTAAGTTTCTCACTCACTACTGGAGCCAAACTATTTTCGCAGCGGTTTGATAGCCGGGGTGATTTACCACCTCCTCCCTGCGGCTGCACGGCTGTCCTGGGCTTGCGTGACAGGAGACAAGCAAGCAAAACAATCGTGGTCACAGTATTTAAAGTGTGTTCCCATCCGACAGACCCCATTTGGTCTGAGACACCTGACCTTTGAATGGCTCTCATTTTCTAGGGCTAAAGACAGTGTTGCCATTATAACTAAATACGTCACTCCTTGACCTGAAGACAAGCACTCTAACAAATACACTATCTGTGATGCTGTTGGTACAGTCCAACGAAGTGCATTACTTCTTAGTCATATATTTAATTATGTTTTGGGAAGGATCTTTGTCTCCTCTCTCTCTATATATATATATACATACACACACAAACACATATACACATTGATGTATAGTATGTGTGTATATATATATTTATATTTTATATGTGCATATTAAATGGAGTGTCTTATGGGTCAACATATAACACACATGTAATGGAATGTTTATGATGAAAGGATACATTAAATACACATTTCTTCTTTTAGGTATCTTGAGATACTAGTTCATCGCTAGAGGCATACAATCATGAAACACTAAGTGCTTCGGATACATGTAAAGAGAAAGAAAAGATGTATTTTCTACCCTTAAATAACCCATGAGTGAATTTTTCTAGTAAATCAGAGAAAACACATTATACAAACTCTCATCTTCCTTCTTGCCCTGGAAACTGCAGCAGGGTTTACTAGCTAAGCCCGCAGTCTCTGACTGTGAAATGAAGACTGCTCTGTGGCTCAAAGGTTTTCAGTCCCAAGTCGTGGCCTGAGCACAGGCTGCTCTAAGCAACTTCGGTTTCTTGTGGCAGAGGAAAAACACCGTTCACATTCAGAGCAGAACTCCGTGGGCATACCCAGGGTCGCGATTCTAATCCTACGCTTCCCTGGTCCATTGACAAAGTGCAGCTGACTTCTAAGGAGAATGTCAACATAAAAATAACGTTGATTCAACCGTAATTTCTAAACCTGAAAACCCCTGAGTCGCCTCTGGCACTGGTGACCCCGCACAGTGCCAGAGACCAGGAGGCAGGTCGGGCGGGTGCGCACAGGCCGGGCCGCTCTCACTCCCAACGCGGAAGCGCAGAGAAACCTCCCCCGCTTCTAATGCAGAGCTGAGCTGAGAAAGGAGAGCATTTCCATTTCAGAAGTGAAGAGGGCAATTCACGGCCTAAGTGCGTGAGCTGATGCAACACTGATGGGGCAGGGATGTCTAACAACGAGGGGGTGAGGGCTTCGCACCCACAGAGGCATCTGCTTGAGTCCCAGTTAGACAGGGAGCTGGAACTGAACCCCACACGGAATGTAAGGAACCCAGGAGACACGCCCGCTGAGAAGACGGGCCCTTCCTACAGGGTGCCCAAGTTGAAGGTTTACTATAAAACTTGTTCTGGAACCCCCGGGCCCTGCTTCTCTATGGGCTACTCGCAAAACCCTGGACACACAGGTCTTCCTCCTGAAGAAACACTGCATGCTGAAGACAGCCACAAAAACCCCGATACAACCTCCAGGAGGAGAGGCGCCATCCCGGAGAGAGCAGCACTGGAAACGGGAGCGGGCAGGCCTAACTGCAGGGGATGGTAAAGTGAAAACGTGCAAGATGATGAGGAGGTGGAAACTGAAAAAGGAATAGGAAATCATGAACGAAACAGAACTTCTAAAAATAAAAATGCAAGCATTGAAATTTTAAAACTTCATTGTTGTGTTAGCAGATTAGACAGAAATGACAGGATTAGTGAAGGGAAGAAAGGTTTCAGAAAACCAGAGCCTGGTACAGAGAGACTGAAGATTTGAGAAAAAGTAAAAGACAGGCGATCAGATAAGTCTAAGAATATGTCTGATAAGAGATCCCGAAGGAAAGAAAAAAGAGACTGAGGAAGGGTCAATACACATAGATACGTGTGTGTGTTAGTCATTTAGCTCTGTCAGACCCTTTGCGACCCCACGGACTGCAGCCCACCAGGCTCCTCTGTCCATGGGATTCTCCAGGCAAGAACACTGGAGTGGGTTGCCATTCCCTTCTCCAGGGGATCTTCCTGACCCAGGATCGAACCCAGGTCTCTGGCATTGCAAGTGGAGTCTTTACCAGCTGAGCCACCGGGGAAGCCCACTCATGGATAATTTTCCAGAACTGAAGTAAGACGCCAGCCCACAGGCTGAAGACTCATGCTGAGTCACAAGCAAGCTAAGCAAATAAATCCCAACCTAGTCACTTAAGGAGGAAACAGCAAAATGCTGAAGACAGAGACAATCTCAACGTAAATGAGATTTTTAAAAATAATTACCACAATGGAACAGAGAATGACAGAACTTCGCAGCAACATTAGAGGCCAAAAGATAATGTAAGAGTATCTTCAAAATGCTGAGAGACAAGCTGTCAGAGTGAGACATAACACACAATACCCACCCCCACTAACAAAAGAATAATATTAAAGGTATTTTAATATACATTTTTTAAATATCGGAAGTGCTTTACGAAGAAGACAAATTTTCCCAAAAAGAAGAAACGGGGCCCAAGTAATGAGTAGGACTATTAATAAAACTGGTAAATAAGTCTACATGAGTACAAAGTAAAACAGCACAATGATTCATGTGGATGGGAGGGAGGTTAAACCAAGGTGGACCATTATCTTAGATTTGTAACAACCTAGAAGGTATGAGATGGCTGGATGGTGTCACCAACGCAATGGACAGGAGTTTGAGCAAACTTCAGGAGCTGGTGAAGGACAGGGCAGGCTGATGTGATGCAGTCCATGGGTTCACAAAGAGTCGGACACAACTCAGCAACTGGACAAACAAAAAGAAGATGAGGGCGGCTTTTCAGGGGGTTCAGCGCTGAAGAATCTGCCTGTCTGTGCAGGAGACATGGGTTTGACCCCAGGTCAGGAAGATCCCCTGGAGAAGGCGATGGCAACCCACTCCAGTACTCTTGCCTGGAAAATCCCATGGATGGAGGAGCCTGGAAGGCTACAGTCCATGAGGCCGCAGAGAGTCCGACACAACTTAGAAACTAAACAACAACAAGAAGAGAAAGTTGACAGGAGTTAAAACATTCGAAGGTCCTTACAGTATGCATAGCTCTATGAGGCCAGGGCTCATGCTGGACTAATTTTCTAGGACTGTCGTAACAGTTTACCACAAATGTAATTAAAACAACAGTAATACATTCTCTCTCAGTTGTGGAAGCCAAAGTGCTAAATCAAAGTGTCGAGAGGCCTAGCCCCTTCTGGGGTCTCTGAGAACCTGGCCCCAGCTTTCCAGGGCTGCCAACAACCCTTGGCGTTCCTTAACCTGGGGCCGCGCCACCCCATTCCCTGCCCCAGCCTCGCACAGCCTTCCATCCCGTGCCCCTCTGACACTGCCTTCTCCACACTCCCCTGGATTTACAGCCCAGTCTAATCCAGGATGATCTCATCTCAAGATCCTTAGTTGTATCTGCAACCCGTAAGCCAAAAAAGGTCACATTCCCAGGTACTGGGCGGACGTATCTTTAGAGACCACAATTTAACCCAGTGCACATGTTAAAAACAAAAAGGTGGCCATTAAAAATGTATTTTTCTAATGAAATGCAAAACTTCCAAACAGAGGGAAAAAGAAATATAGAAAACAATCTCCCCGAAGTAGGAAATGAGAAATAAGAGCTAAATAAAAGCATGGTAAAATAAGATGCTAGAAATTAAGTCCAAAGGAATTAGAAAGTAAGTGTAAATAAGTTAGACTGCAATTGTTAAAAGACAACTCCAGATTAAACTAAAAAGGAAATAAAACCCACAGGTACTATTGTTGATCAGAATGTTCACACACGGGTCCCATTCTCTTTATACCTTCCGCAGCAACTTAGTTTACCAAGGCAGGCATTCTCATTTGATTAATATCCTGAAATCATTTTCACCTGTGATAACACTAAGACCAGACTATAAACAAAGGTTACAAAATAGAAAAAAAGAAAAAAAATTGTTTTCAAACCAAATTTCCCCCATTCTAGTGGTAATTAAGGAGTTAAGTTTTCTGGATCAGTTTTAAGATTAAAACATAGTTTCAGATGGCTTAAAAGATTAGCAAATGGTTAAAACTGTGAGATTTATTTTTGACCCCTCACACAAATTTTTTTCTTCTGCCAATTCTATGTCTTAATAAAATTTCTTTGAAATTCCAGACTTCAGAGAACAGATCTTGCTAATGAAACTGGTAGGCTCTGACTGATTTTCAATCCTGGTGAGCACAAATACTGAATGCACAGCACAGGCCAGATTTAACAAGTTCAGAATACAAAAGACGTTACTTGGAAACCCACACACACACTCTCTCACTCAAAGGACAGCTCCTACAACGTTATGTAAGGAAGAGGACAAACTTCAAAATAAAATACAAAGTACAAATTTTAACACAACAGTGATGTCAAAATGATGAGGAAAATTCAAGTCAGTGGACTTTGCACTTTTCCTCTAAACCTCATTTTGATAAAAAGATGAAATAGCCAGTCTTAAAAATATGGACAGTTTTTTTTTTTAAGTGTACAATGTAACATATAAGCAATTTTAATTCAAGATCTTTGTCAATTCTTTTCTCACCTAAAGTCAGAAAAACCCTCCACCCTTCAGAATACAGTTGAAAGAGCTTCATTTGCTTCCTTAAAAATACTGCTCTTTTCAGTGGCAGACTTGTATCATTAGTCTTTATACTGAAGACTCACTGCATACACTCACTGCACGGCCAACACATTTACTGAACGTGTGAGTTTACATGATAAACTCCTCCCAAATTTATTTCCCTTCGGTCATAAGGACTCTTTTCCCTAAACTTTCAGTACGCTGGTAGGCTAGAGAAGTTTAAACTTGGCCTCATGTTGCTGCATGCAGATGAAGTAGATGGGGTCTAAAGAAAAGCCAGTGCCTTCACTACAGATCCTATAAATTGTTGTAGTGGTTACCAGCAACTCCCTTATTTCGGCTTTTAGCACAAAAATGTTTCAGTATTTAAACACAGAGAATAATTTCCTTTAATCTTTCTTAAAAAGATAAATGACTTTTCTCTAACCTTGCTCCCATCCTACTTCAAACAATACTCAAACATCACCTCATTTTTTAAGGCCTACTCAAAATATCAGACAATGAATTTCACCAACTGACATTTTGATTCTATTTCAGTAATCACAATTTCTAAATTTAACATTTAAAAAAACTAGCAAATCTGCAAAAGTAGTGAAGATACTGGAGTGAGCTTGGTTGAACAATCAGCTGAGAAAGGAAAAAGGGGACAATTTTAGTTAGAGGTTGAATATATATATTTTTACTTTAACATTTTATACATTATGTCTTTTATATACTTCCTTGTTTCACAGAGCTATAACTTGCAGTTAGAACATTAAAGTTACTCTCTTTGATGTCTGTTACAAAATAGGCATTAAAAAAGTTGTGGGGATAAAAGAAGCTGCCTTAAGCTATCTTGGGATACGGAGCTTTGACTAAATACTATAAAGCTAACAACAAAAGCAGAAAACAAAATGTACATGAGCACCGTACTCTAACAGGTAAATTTCTCACAAGGATACTGGGTTAGCCATTTTAAAAGTACTTCATGTGTGTACTGGAGCTGAAAAAAATAAGTAAACAAAGTGTAGATAATGGGACTCAGGTTTATCACTGACAGAAAAGAAGTTCCAAGCAGAGAAGGAAGCAGTAACAATCCCTGTGCTGTCAGACCGGGTGCAGGAGACGTCAGCCTGAACTCAGGTTTATTTTACATACACACAGATACAGAAACAACTAAAGATACGTGTGTTTACACATGTTAATACACATTCAACAAGTACACCCAACAATCAAATCATCGGCTGTAAATACCATTCTCCAGTTAAGACAACAGGGCTCTAGAGAAATGGATGATTCTAGGGCTAGGGCAGAAAAAATACAACATGAGTCTGGAGTATGCTTACAGAAAGGCAGGCAGGCTAAGGAGGAAAAAGGGGGTCATGTCAAAATGGCATGGCTCCCAATGGCCAAAGCTGAAACAATCTGAGCAACAAAACAATCACAGCATTTAACTGTAACACAAAAAAATAAAACATATACCCATGAGCCTATAACTGAAAAATAACTGAACGAGGGAAAAGAGACAAACTTCCTTTCCATTAGAATTAGAAATAATATACACACACAACCTCCGTCAAGAAAGAGGAGCTTAATTCCTCTCCTCCTCAAACCAGGGATGGATTTAGCAACTCACTTCCAAAGAATAGCCTATGGAACAGAAAAATGCACCTCTCAAATAAAGAAAGGAACCCACCAGATACTATCTTAACCAAGTGATCAAGGTCAGTGTCATCAGTCTTGTCCTTTTGGTACCACATACTCCTGATGTGATGTAAGGATAAGGGCACCTCATCTCTGGTCGTATTCCTCCCCAAAAAATCACAATCCCACTAACATCATGAGAAAACATCAGCAGATCCACTTTGAGGGGCATTCTACAAAATATCTGACCAGCAGTCCTCAAAAACTTCAAGGTCTAAACTGTTAACAGGCTAAGGAAACACAGTGACTAAATCCAATTGTGGTGGCTTAAACTTCATCCAGGAACAGAAAAAAGACATTAGTGGAAAACTGAATTCCAAGTAAAGTCTATAGTTTGGTACAACTTTAGTATACCATTATACCAATGTTAATTTCCTGGTTTTCACAAACAAAATTTTGCTGAACAGGTACCATGTATGTAGCGTGTTAACACTAGGCAAAGCTAGATGAAGGATATATACGAGCTCTCGGTACTATCTTTGCAACTTTTCTCTAAATCTAAAATTAGTCCAAAACTTTTAAAAGTTTCAGTGTATTCATCGAAATAAAAATATTCTACAACTCTTACTAATTTGCGTAATTCATCTGTAAAAAAAATTTTTTGTAGTTCAAATATATCTTGTTCAAAGTCAGTCTGTGTAGGAAAAGAACTAAATACTAGAAATATCTTATTTTTAAAGATTACAGAAAAATCAGAAAGAATTAAATGTATTTTATAAGCTGTTTGTGTAAATAAAGTTTCCATGTTTTCTTTAATAAGTTGTATTTAGGTGACTAGAAGCTGTCCTAACATCAGCTATTTCAGAGATAAACAGGAATGAATTGTTACCGACTGACAAAGAACGTGTTCTCATTTTGCTAATTGATTTTTTTTGTGAAGATTACGCTGAAAGGGCAAGGAGAATATGCCTTAACACTCGATAATAAACAGGTCACACTCATCTAAATTCATTGTGACCTAACTCTATTTTCAGAATTTTCCGAGTTTTAGCTACAATCCACTACTTTAAGAATTTGTCTTGAAAGAAATTAAGATTGAAAACAGAAAAATAAAAATACTTAAGCATTAACTGTGTAACTGGGAGGTATGGGTTAATCGGTTTCTTTTTGATCATCTTTGAAAATCTACCATAGTGAGTAAAACAATCATTTGACAATGTCTGTTACTGCAGGAATTCAATTATTATTGACTGAATACTGAACTGGTATTACTTTTGCGATTAAAGAATCAAGGTGACCGACTGGATCCAAGACCCCGCAGCCACTCCTTTAAAGGAATGGGACGTCCCCCAGCAGAGGCGGCGACGGCCCGTGGACAAGACGCTCCAGTAGGAGCTGGTGACCCCCAGGAAGTCTGGAGACAAGGAAATTTTTGCCTACCCTGCATCAGAGCTTTCCAGATGGGTGGGGGACCATCCCCAGCGCAGCGGGAACGGTCCGTGAAGACCCCAGGTCTGTCCCCGGGGTTCCCAGCTTCCATCACAGCGCGTGCGCAGTGAGGCTCCTCAGCCCTGCCCCGGCACCACGTGGACGCCAGGCTCACGTCGGGCTGAAGTGCTTGGAGGCCAAGTGGGCCCACCTGCGTGACGTCAGGACCACCTGCTCTCCACGTAGAACCTGGTAGAACCCAACATCGACAGGCCTCAGAACACACATGCTGCTAAATTCTAGAAACACCCACCACCTTTAAGTACTGCCGAGAAATTGCGGTTAGAGCAGGTCTCCCTCCACTTAAGAACCCCGGTTCCAGCTGTCCAGCCTCTTTCACGAGTTGCCTCGGTTATTCCTTAGATGGTCTGTCCTTTCTTTGATTTGTTAAGCTGTGTGTCATTTTAGCTTTTTCAGTTGTCTTCAGCTGAGTCCTTGTAATAAGTATGTTAGATATTTTGTGTTTTAAAAGAAATATAGAAAACAAAACAGGTACCTTCTAACTTTTTAGAACCAAGTATTATCACAAGTATCCTTATAAAGCTATATAATCTACAAACCCATTCATTTATATGGATGAGTGTATTTTAGAAGTATCAATCCTAGGATCAATTAATATGGCTATTAGGTAAACAAAAAGGGAGACTGCTATTAACAAAATCTTCTTCTGGAAAAGGAAAAAATAAATTAATAATAAGGCTCGAATGTCTAAAATAAATCAAGTAGACCTCACTTTAGAAAAGACATTACTGGGAAGTTCTGTTAAGTAATTTTTCAGCGATAGACCATAACACCTTTTATTCATATTTTTGGCAATGTCAAATATCTTATACCATCCCATTCCTTGACTTACAACAAAATACATTCAAATTGTTTTACTGGGGCTTTGTTTTTAAGTCCCTCAGTCATGTCTGACTCTGCAACCCTGTGGACTGTAGCCCACCAGGCTCCTCTGTCCATAGGATTCTCCAGGCAAGAAGACTGGAGTGGGTGTCATTCCCTTCTCCAGGGGATCTTCCTGACCCAGGGACTGAACCCAGGTCTGCATTGCAGGCAGATTCTTTACCATCTGAGCCACCAGGAAAATGATCTTTTCTTCATATTTTTGGTGATGTCAAGTACTTTATACCACTCCACTCCTTGACTTACACCAAAATATGATGATTGATAAGCGCACAATTTCTTTTAGTGGGACTAAATTAAATCCTTTAATGGAAACATATGTCTGAAGTGTATTTCTTTTTAAAGTTAAAATTTTCAATTTTTTAAAGGCATGGAACCGTATTTTTATTTTTCAAATCAGACATATTAAGAAACTAAATTGAGATAATTATTTAAAAACTGAATTAATTTTAGGAAAAATATATTTAAAGAGCCTTATAATAGAATGTAAGATGACATGGCACACAGAAACCAGTAACTTCACAGTTCTCCCACAATCCCAATATTACTCAACAAAGAAGTTTCTGACAAAGTGCAGAGATGGAGGGAAAAAAGGATATAATAACTTTTCTTTGGTTCAAACCCTTACAAATACGCTTATCCTTGTAAGTCTGGTAAGACTTCCTTATAAGCGTCTCTGGCTGTAGTTGAGAACGACCGTGTGACCAAGGGTAAAGAGTACTGACTCTGAAGAGTCCTGTCGCAATGAAGACAAAGACATATCCACATCTGTTACGCATAAATTCAAATTTTCAATAATATATTCAAAATATAACAAATTCAAATTTTCAAGAGGAAAGCCCACAACTGAAGATTATAATTTATGCCTGGAGTTTAGAAAGTATGCATTTTCTGAATCTATGAAAACTTTTTATATGGGGGAACTTACACATAAGGAAAAGATAATGACTACTTAAGATTTTTATAGAAGTGATGCAAATAAGTTTATAAAACTTAAATTTATAGTAATATATTTATGACATACTTCTGATACTTAATCTTAAACTCAGTTAAAAAACTGACTTTAGTTAAAAAACAAGAGGTAAAAGCAGTCCCTCTCCCATTCATCTCACAACAAAAATCTTACTGTATCTTTAGTTTCTGTGGTTACAAATGAAAAAAAAAATTAGAAAAATCATCCCTGTTTTTCACACAGAAGTATAATAATAAATGCTATCTCATGAGTTCTAACTATACATTACCAGTGGGTGTTTTTGAGACAGGAGTTCACTAAGATAATATCAATCAAGTATTGAGTTAATAATAATACACTAGTATTTGGTGCAAATTTCATTTTATTAAACCTTACAATGAATATAATTTTCCATTGTGTGACAATTTATTGGCTGGCACCAGAATACAGTACTTTTTGGAAGAACACACAATGGGAATTGACAAAAGGGCAGGGGAACTAGTTGTTTAGTGATATGGGGTGGGAGAAACCATGACAACAATTTTACTTTCCTTAGTATCTAACTCTAAAATGGCTAAAGGTCCAAGCAGTAAAACTGCTGTTACAATGCACAAGAATATGGTTATTATTTCATCCAGGCCCCACAATTCTGGGAAAATTACAAGGATTATTACACCTGTAAAATTCAACCTAAGGTTTCTGCTGGGCTATATGATTTTAAAAACCTACTTTTTCAAATATAACCTAAACAGTTTTCCCAAGTCACAGTAGATGGGGGTCTTGAAAACACTATACCTTAAGGTAGTCATTTTACAAATGAGCAATCACTTAACTGCAAAATCATCCTGGCCACCAAATTACCTTTTGCTGATGTAGGCTTATGTCCCTGTCCAATTAATGGGAAGAAAAGGACTATTTTTAAAATCTATAATCCATTTGTCTTTATAAAGTAGACTGGTATCTAATCTGAGTAAAATTACCACTTCTTTTCTTTTACAGAAACGATCAAGAGTGGAACATCTAAAATTCATCAGGCCATAACTGAGAACTTTCATGGAAATATCATCAATGTATACATTAGCTCCAGTCAACATTACCATGCTACAGTGTACAGTAGAGAATAAAATTAGTTCATTAAGTATTAAGTTACTCATCTGAGGGTTTAAAAAATAACACAAATGTTAAGTTTTTTAAAAATTCAGCCTCATAATTTTGAGATTACTTTCTGACAAAGGCCTTAAACAGTGTCTGAGGTCACATTTATGAAACAACTTCCTTTAAAATGGATAATTTTGACCTTTTAAACTAACTGATTTTTCAAGAGCTCCTAACAGCATTTGGGGAGATGGCAAATAGAATTGTACCCTAATTGAAATAATGCATTTCAGTTATCAAGACTGAGGAATAATTCTAAGTTATCTATAGTCAGCGGTGGGAAAATGCTATGTAAACAAATCCTTGTTTTATACTCAAGTTGCACAATTCAAATTCACCTATAAAGTAGTGTGAGATGTGTCTTACTATAAAAGCATGTAAAGTCCTCCTACCCCATCCCCCAAAAGACTATTAACCCACTTAAAATTGCTCACCTTTCACCTGTAAATTATTGAGATTAACTAATGCAAATTTACTATACTTAAAGTTTTCATTTTTTAAAAAAAAGTAGTTTATGCATATATAGTTCTTATACCACAGGGCAAATGACTTCAAAAATTGATGTCTGATATTTCCAGAATATTTCTCTAAATCACAAATTAGTCATAACATATGGCGGCAGTTCAAATATTTCATCAAATTTGCCCACAGTAAACACGATATGCAAATCTCCTCATCAAAAGTTTGGAGAGTAACCATTTATATCCAAACCACTTTTTTCAATGGTGAAATGAAATGTACAACCTAGTAAAATGAGTAAGGGTATCTCTTTTAAAAAATTAAACTTCAATTTTTTAACCAGAAAGTGAGTCTAAAGCTTTATTTATTTACGATTCTTCATTACAAGTTTTTTACTGAGTAAAGATGAAATAAACCTAACATGACTGTTTGCAATGACAACTCTTAATACCACTACATCCACCCTCAGAATAAAATGTCAACACAAAAACCCAAGTGATCCAGCTCATTAAACTCACAGGTAAATTGAGTTTTTCTCAAACCAATAAGGAGCTTTTTATTCAGAACAATTTCATTAAGACATTGGCAAGGCAAATATGCCATCATAAATTTTATTCTGAGTAACAATAAAGTGCTGAATGATAATTACCTGAACTTTTTTAGTACTTTTCACTTATTTTTTCTTAAGTTAAAAGAGCCCTTTCTGTGGCATTAGCAAAGCTGTTAAAAAAAGAAAGAAAGAAAGAAAGAAAGAAGGGAGGAAGCAAGGGGAAGAAAGGAAGAAAAAAAAGAAAGAAAAGTTAATTTTCAGCAAAGGAACAGGAAGCACTGCAACCTTGTGTTTAATTATGGTGACAAATATTGAGACCGAAGTAATCCATGCACATCATTGTCAAAGGCATACTTAAGCTTGAAGAAAGAAAGAGCACTGTTACTGACCTTTGATACTATGGCAGTAAATTGCATACTAAAATACCTTAATTATCCTAGATGCCTAGGTCTGGCTTGGCAAGCATCATGCCACTGACATGCTTCAGCTCTTTTAGTAACTAAAAGTGATTTGCAGTTCAATTATTGAGTATTTCAGTGTGACTCATTAAGCTGTGTGATAAACTCTGAGGTTAAATGTAAGCAAACTCTCTACACTTAATCACACCATCAGCACAAGCAGGACGATGCTGGCATGAAAGGTGGGTTTCTTTATGAAGAGTCCTCTTACTGCATGATACATTAAGATGACAGACCTAGATCTCAACCGGGTTAATGAGTTAGAATAGATTTGCTCCCCAAATTTAGCACACAATAATTTCAGTGGATTAGAAAAAGAAATCTCAGATGTAAAGAAAAAAACAACAAAAAAGCTCAAGCTCTGGTAGCTAACCTGTAGCTCTACAAATTGTCATGCTACAAGAGTACTTTCATAAAATGAACTTTGTAACATATCTAACAGTGTTTCAGAGTTGAAGCTGACCAACTGCTGCATAGAAATATGCTAACATACAACAGTCAAGTTGAAGCCCGTGCATAGAGAAGATAAAGCACTTATGGTAAACTGCAAATGGTAACAAGTCCATAAAGTTTATACAATTTAACATGGGTCCATGAGGGGAGAAAAATTGCTAAGTAGAAATGGTTAAGTTAAAAATAAAGTGGAAACAGGAGAGAAGTTTGGAGAAAAGAGGGAAGCAGCAGGAAAAAAGACCTTCAATTGTATAAAATTCACAAATCAGAAAAGTATAAAGACACCACTGAAAAATGGTTAATTCTGTCCCAAACACCCAACGCAAACAAAACCAGAATGGATAAGCCTTTGGCAGACAATTTCAGAAGTTGAATATGACATTTCATTTCTCAGTAATTCACAAACAATATATTATATGGTATATTTATATTAAATACTGGGAAACCAATCCTGTAAATTTGATGCTTACAGCACTTTAGCCAATGAGAGCACAATGGACTCAAGCTAAATGAATGCTGGTGTTATCACAAGAGTGCTCATTTATGCAACAACTGTGACCAATTCGTGCCTTAACAGTCAAACATCATCTGTGAAGTGAAACGAAGGCCTCCAGCTTTTCCGGGATGTGCCCTTTATAGTACACTCTATGAGTCACTATGACACGGGCAGCAAGACACTGCAGCGTGGTGTGGTTTATAGGCTGGATCAAACTCTTGGCTATTTCCTTCTCGTCCAGCAAGTCACTAGCAGTTTGTTTGTGCAAGTTTGTGGCGTCAAAATGTGCACCTGATTTAATAAGGAGATTCATGATGTCTGGGTGGTTGTTCAGAGCAGCGATATGGAGGGGACTGTTGTCATCGGAGTCTCTGACATTCACATCAGCACCACACTCTATCAGTATTGCAGTAACTTGCAGAGATGGAAATTTACAAACAGGGTACCGCCCTACACAGGTAGTATTCTTGTCCACAGCCAGATGAAGAGGGCTGAAGTTATTCTTTCCCCTTGGATGCAGCTTAAGAAACCTGTATATAGTCTGCTTTTTGAAATGGTCCTGTTCTAGAGTACAAGGAACTTTTTCTAATAAGCAAATCAAGTGCAAAATGATGGAAAGAGCCTTATTTAACTGTAATGGGTCAGCTGGACACTGAGTTTGTTTGATAGCTCGCTCTATTTCAAGGACACTTTTGCACAGTATGCCCATAAGATCATCAAAGGTAACAGTGGTGCCCAGCAGGCCTTTAGCCCTATCCTGCAGCATGAAAGAGAACAGTTCTGCAAAAGATAATAGGCTGCTGGCGGTCATTGGGCTGAGAGGGTCCAAATTGTTCTGCTGCATATCCAAAGCATACTTCCATAGGTTGATGCATCGTTTGAAATTTCCGGAGTCTGCATAGACAGCACCTCTATATCTAATATAGTAAGAGGTGTCAGGATGAGAAGGACCGAGAATACGTTCTCTAATTAATAGTGCCTGCATTCTCATCTCATCAGGATCAGCAATAAGACCTTCTAGCTCTTCTGCACTGTTTACCTCCTTGGCATAATCATAAGCCATTATTAGTGTCTGTGGTACCGGTTTGCTAATGATATTAGTCCTATCACTGTACCTCATGTTCATTGCCTTTTTCCAGTATTTCAAAGCCCCAAGAAGGTCTCTTTTTTTGTCTACAAATGTAGCTCCCAGGAGCTCTAGTGCATTGATCCGTTCTGTCTTGCTGGTCTGTGCATGGTGAGTCAGAAAATCCACAATATTTGTGTGACCAGTCACACTTGCAGAGAGAAGGGGAGTCATTCCATAACCATCCTTTTCCATCTTGGCACAATACATAAGAAGCATCTTCATAATGTCCAAACTTCCAGACTCTGCACAATCATGCAATGCAGTATTACCTTAAGGAGAAGGAAAAAAGAAATAACATATTTTGAGGAACCAAGATACAATGTAATACATAAATGTACTTTAAAATCTAAAGAAAAGTAGGCAGCTCCAAGCCACCCTCAATGGGACATACTTTAATTTGCTTCCAAATAAGGAAAAAAGATCCCCAGCACCTAAAATTAACATCTGACACACAGCAAGGGAAAAATAATATTGGTTAAGTTCTTTGAATAAATGAAATGACCAAATTAGGCATGAAAAGATATTCAAGTCACTAAATGAAATTCAAAATTAGGCCATGGCCCTTTTGGTATTTTTTGATAATGATTTCAAGTGTATATTCTACAACTAAAAACTAATGAAATTAACCAGCTGTGCAGTTTTGCTGACAGTCACGTAACTTTCTGAGTCAGATTCCACATTTATAAACAAGAAATCTAGTCTATAAGTATCTAAGATTCTTCAATTTGATTCTAAGAGTGAGAAGTTATTTTTTCAGTATTTCCAGATTGCCAAGTGAACTTCAGCTTTAGTCAAAACTACTGGTAACAAAGTACTTTCTTCAAAAAACTCCCATAAGAAAAACAAATCCACTGAAATCTAAAGAACATGTGGGTGGTTGAATATGAACTTTAAAAGGAGACATCTGAAGTGTCCTTTCATAATGAATTACTTCCCACTGTAATTTAATTTTTTAAACATTCTTTTTAGATGTACTAAATGTTCTAATACTGTCCGATTCTTCCCACACATGGATTAAAACTGACAACAGGCACTGGCACATTAATAAAAAGCCCTGTATGGATGGAACATACTAAGACATAATAACCACTCAAGTTATTCTTAGCTACCTAAGTTTAATGATAAACATTCTACTTATGGTCAAAACAGAAATTATCATGCAGATCTTTGGCATTTACATAGTGTTTACAGAAAATTTCAACAGTGAATCATTTTAGGCATGTGTGTGGAAAAGAGCTAACCTAGCTGGCTGAGACAGCTATTCTTAGAAAGACCTGCTTGCAAGGATGGCCCTTGGCCGGCATCTGGAATGCTGTTTGGTAAACAGTTCCAAGATACAAGTTTCCCTAAATGATAAGGGTGAATTCATGCAGACTACCTGCTTTCCTTCCGGGAGTCTGGAATTTTGAATATGTGCTCAGCAGAGGATGCCTAAGTAACAAGCACCCAATAAAAACTTGGGCACTGAGTGTCTAATCAATCAAATGGGAGTCCCTGGGCAGGAACATGACACGCATACATTTACATTGCTAGGAGAACCTCTCACAAGAAGGACAGAGCATAAACAAGCCTGCACAAGAGTCCCCTAGACCCCCCTGTGCCTTTCCTCTCATGATCCAGATTTATGTCCTTATTACATCACTGTAATAAATCTTAGCCATGAGTACGACTGTGTGTTAACTCCAAACGTGGGGGTGGCCATAGGAACCCCAGGTACAGGATATGTAGAAAGTGGTTTAAACCTGAATCCTTCACATAACAAATCTACAACTAAAATTCAAACAAGCACAAGTTATAATAGGACTTTAATCTCTTCACAAATGTATCCTGCTTCTTTGTCTTCTGTATCTACAGGGATTACATTGACAACATCTGTGTATTTATTCTGACTCAGCATTTCACAGTCTGATTGAAGGTTTTAGCAACGTGTACAGTAACCAAGCACTCAAGAGCCCAGAACTTCTGACTACTCCTGTTTATTTGCTCAAAATAGTTTCAGTTAAACATGACTACTACTAAGCATATTGTTTAAAAATCTCTTGAATTAGGATCCATAATACTTCTTTTTTCTCTAAGAAATAGAGTATAATAAAGTGACAGCTTAGATGGCATTCTTCTCCATTCATAGTAATAAAATCAAGAATAAAAATGCAGCAAAAGGCAGTCTTTTAATTAACTGAATTGCTGTATTGGAAAAATGCAGAATATACATATATTTTGAACACACCATATGCTGAAAAGAAGTTTTTTGTTTTTTTTTAAAGGACTACAAGACTCACATCTAGTAACGGCAGAGGTAACAGGATCTCCTCCCACTAAGAAGCAGAAAAGCTGAGAAGTGCATTTTAAAAAATCCGTGCGACAGCAGGTAAGGGCTCACATGGAGACAACATCCAGGAGAATAAAAAAAATTAGTTAAGTCCAGAATTTGGGGAAATTTCCCCCAACGACCTCTACTGATTGTGGAAGAGGCAGCTGAAAAACTGAGCAGAGCTTTTGATCTTGCAGGGTTAGAGGAGAAAACTAAAGTCCAGAGCCCATTAAGAAATCCCTCTACACCTCAGGGTACAGTCCTGTGGGGCTGCTCTCTAGGAGGTAAGACGAAGCGCAAATAAACCCGTCATCACAGGAACTGAAATGGAAATTAAAATCATCTTGATATGGAATTAAAGTAATCCAGGACTGCTGGCATATGTAATCAAAAGCCAGAAGCAAATACAAATACTATTTAGATGAAGCAATTATCACACTAGGTTCAAATTATTTATATACATATTCTTCATCTATAATGCCTGGTATCTAATCAAACATAATGGACAGAAAAGAAAACCAGGAGCCACACACAAAAACCGAGAGAAATAAGCGCTAAGAGAAAAGCCCAACAGAGGACCTAGATAATGAACATTCTAGAACTGAAAAACTCAATGGGTGGCTTTAAGAGTAGACTACACACACCTGACTAGACAATCAGTGAACTAGAAAATAAGTCAGATGAAAACACACAGAAAGACGCGTGAAAGTAAAAGGATAAAAAAGCAGGAGACTGTGATAGACGAAATAATGTCAGAAGGATTAATATACTTAAAACCAGAATTCTAGAGGAAGAAAAAAGGGCCCAAGGCAAGGCAATATTTACAGAGATAAAGTCTGAGAATTTTCTGAAGCTGATCAACCATTAAGCCACAAATTTAAAAAGTTTTACAAACAAGAAGGCTAGATAAAAAAGAAACTTACACCGAGACACTACAGCAAAACTGCTGAATACTAGGGACAAAGAGAAAATTCTTAAAAGAATAGGTAGAAATGACCAGCAAAAGAACAACAATTAGATTGACAGCAAAGTTCTAATTAGAACAAAAGAAGCCTTAAAGCAGTAAAGGAAAATAAATGCCAACTTATTTGTGAGATATCTAAATAAATATTTACTTTAAACATTATAACAGGGTTTGAGACCTGTATAGAAGAAAAATGCTTGACACAAATAGCATACAAGTAATGATGGTAACAAGCTAAAGTATTCTAAGATTTCTGCATTGCTTAGAAAAGGGTAAAATTAGTAATTTATGTTAGCCTTTAATAAGTCAAAGTAGTACTATCTAGAAGAACCATTAAAATAATAGAGGGCATACATGCAGATAATTACTACGTATCCTACAATACAGAAAAAAATGGAAAAAATGAAAACTAATCCAAATGACAATAGAAACAAAGACTACAAGACAGGTAGGACAAATAAAAATTAGTTCTAAGTAGCTAGGAGATTAAAACTCAAATGAATAAGTAGTTATATTAAATACAACAAACAAAATATGCCATTAAAATACAAAAACTATCAGACTAAAAATACAAACACATAAAACTCAACTACATGCTGCTTACATGAGAAATACCTTAAATGTAAGAAGAGAAAAAGGCTGATGTAAAATGATGAAAAAAATATATATATCTTATGCAAAAACTAACCATGAGAAAGCTGTCTGATATTAAAATATCAGATTAAGTAGACTTTAAAACAAAATGCATGTTTAGAGATAAAGAAACATTTTATAATAATATAAAATTCAAAACATAAACATATAATTCTAAGTTTGTTTTCATTTAAAACACAGCAAAATAAAGCAAAAATCAACAGAACTACAAAGAAAATCAGATAAATTCACTCATAATACATTTCAACACACCTTTCTCAGTATAGAAGACCAAAACCAGTAAGGATACAGAAAATTAAATAAACACTATCAGTTCAGTTCAGTTGCTCAGTCATATCCGACTCTTTGTGACCCCATGGACTGCAGCACGCCAGGCCTCCCTGTCCATCACCAACTCCCAGAGTTTACTCAAACTCATGTCCATTGAGTTGGTGATGCCATCCAGCCATCTCATCCTCTGTCGTCCCCTTCTCCTCCTGCCTTCAATCTTTCCCAGCATCAGGGTCTTTTCCAATGAGTCAGTTCTTTGCATCAAGTAGCCAAAGTATTGGAGTTTCAGCTTCAGCATCAGTCCTTCCAGTGAACATTCAGGACTGATTTCCCTTAATAAGGGACTCTCAAGAGTCTTCTTCAACACCACAGTTCAAAAGCATCAATTCTTCAGTGCTCAGCTTTCTTTATAGTCCAACTCTTACATCCATACATGACTACTGAAAAAACCAAAGTTCTGACTAGACAGACCTTTGTTGGCAAAGTATGTCTCTGCTTTTTAATATGCTGTCTAGGTTGGTCATAACTTTTGGCTTCCAAGGAGCAAGCATCTTTTAATTTCATGGCTGCAGTCACCATCTGCAGTGATTTTGGAGCCTAAAAAAATAAAGTCTCTCACTGTTTCCCCATCTATTTGCCATGAAGTGATGGGACTGGATGCCATGATCTTAAGTTTTCTGAATGTTGAGTTTTAAGCCAACTTTTTTCACTCTCCTCTTTCACTTTCATCAAGAGGCTCTTTAGTTCTGCTTCACATTCTGCCATAAGAGTGGTATCATCTGCCTATCTGAGGTTATTGATATTTCTCCCAGCAATCCTGATGGCAGCTTTTGCTTCATCCAGCCCAGCGTTTCTCATGATGTACTCTGCATATAAGTTAAATAAGCAGGGTAAGAATATACAGCCTTGACGTACTCCTTTTCCTATTTGAAACCAGTATGTTGTTCCATGTCCAGTTCTAACTGTTGCTTCTGACCTGCGTACAGATTTCGTAGGAGGCAGGTCAGGTGGCCTGGTATTCCCATCTCTTTCAGAATTCTCCACAATTTGTTGTGGTCCACACAGTCAAAGGCTTTGGCACAGTCAATAAAGCAGAAATAGGTGTTTTTCTGGAACTCTCTTGCTTTTTTGATGATCCAGCGGATGTTGGCAATTTGATCTCTGGTTTCTCTGCCTTTTCTAAATCCAGCTTGAACATCTGGAAGTTCACAGTTCACATACTGTTGAAGCTTGGCTTGGAGAATTTTGAGCATTACTTTGCTAGCATGTGAGATGAGTGCAATTGTGCGGTAGTTTGCGCATTCTTTGATATTGCCTTTCTTTGGGACTGGAATGAAAACTGACCTTCTCCGGTCCTGTGGCTACTGCTGTTTTCCAAATTTGCTAGCATATTGAGTGCAGCACTTTTTTATTTGAAATAGCTCAACTGGAATTCCATCACCTCCACTAGCTTTGTTTGTAGTGATGCTTCTTAAGGCACACTTGACTTAGAATAATGAACACTACAGTTTCATTTTTTTTTTTTTGGAAAGGATACTTGGAGCATATATAAATATTGACCACATTCTAGGCCATAAAATGAGACTCACATAAATGTCAAGGGACTGAAACCACTGAATATGTTTTAAGTTCACAATACAAGTCAGATTAAAAACAAACGGAACTTCCCTGGTGGTCCAGTGGTTAAGAATCCACCTGCAAATGCAGGGGGACACAGGTTCAACCCCTGGTCCAGGAGATTCCACATGCCACAAGCCAATTAAACCTGTGCACCACCCCTACGGAGCCTTTGCTCAAGAGCCTGGGAGCCGCAACAGAAGAAGCTGATGGGTGAGAAGCCCATGCACTGGAGTGGCGCCAGCTTGCCTCAACTAGAGAAAGCCCGTGTGCAGCAGCAAAGACCCAGCACAGCCAAAAATTAGAAAAAAATAAAACCCTAGAAAAATCTCCACATACTTGAAATTTAAAAATATACTTCTAAATAGTACATGGGTCAAAGGAGGAATCCCAAAGGATAGTAGAAAATATTTTTAGCTGGATGATATAAAAAAGAAAGACTTTCTGAAAAAACAGCCAAGTTTCCATCTCAAGAAGTTATAGGGGAAAAAGTAAAGTAAGCCTAGACAAACTAGAAGTGAAAAATAAAAAGCAGATATAAATGAAGAAAAAAGGTACCAGTAATTTTATTACCTATTGCCTTCCTGTAATCTTATACTAGTAACTATGCAAACTAGAGAAGATAAATTTGTTCTACAAATAGAAACCAGAGGAATTAGTATTAAAATCAAAATCCATGCCTCCCATTTGCCATTTCAATGTACTGCACATATCTAAGGTGGTATTTTAAATGCTAGTCATACTATACTCCTGTGAATAAGTTATTTCTAATAAAAACAAACCTCATAACAAAACTTCTACCAATCACATTACTTTCCAGCTCAAAAGCTTTTATGCTTCCTCTAAGGAAACAGCTGAAAATCTTTAAGATTTAAAAGTTCTGCAGCACTGATTCTCAAATCATTATCTGTGAGAGGGTAAGAAAGCAACAAAGCAGAAATCTAGTTTTAGAAGGCATGTTATGTGAAGTAAAGCTTAATCTTGGTAGTGGAAACACACATGAGAACAAACACTATGGGAAACAGATTTTTGAAGAGAGAAGTATCTGCCTACGCTACCAGCTTCACACTCCTCGTCACCTCCAGTATGAACACTGCTCTGCGTACCTAGCGCAGGAGCCACGAACTTGCTCTGTAAAGGACTAGGTGGTATTCAAGGTTCTGCAGGCCATAAGGTCTTTGTTGTAATCAGTCATCTCTACCACATAACAAAAAGCATCCACAAGCAATTGGTTAAATTAACAGAACGGCCGTTATCCAACAAAACTTGATTTATGGATGCCAAAATACAGCTTTTGGGTCCTGAAATATTATTTTGATTTTTTTCAACCACTAAAAAATTACAAAAACCGTATGTTAGTTCTCAGGCAGTACAAAAACAGGTGGTGGGCAGAATCTGACCTCTGGGGCACAGTTTGCCAGCACCTACTCTGACCCAAAAGCCATTATCAATACCTGCTACACACAAGGCAGAGAAGCTGCTTAGCCTTCCCATCACTCTAAGTTACCTCTTCCAGCCCCACAAACAGTCCTGCTAACTTTCCCCTCCATGCCTCTTAATTTTGCTGTATTATACTCCTGCTTCTTTACTTTTTTAACTTCTCTTCTGCCATGTTTCAACAGATTTTAGCTGTTCAAAGAGGCTTTCTCGGTTACACTATATTAATTTACCATTTTGAGAACGTCTGGTGGATGAGTGTCTCACTCATCCTGATGAGCACTCATATCTAACACCTCATGTACTACATTGCACAGTATGTTGCTGCTGCTGCTGTTGTTGAGGCACTGAGTCGTCTCCGCCTCTCTGTGACCCCAGGCGCCTCTGTCCATGGGATTTCCCAGGCCAAGAATACTGGAGTGGGCTGACACTTCCTTCTCCAGGGGATCTTCCCGACCCAGGATCAAACACACATCTCCTGCGCTCGCAGGTGGGCTCTTCACCCTGGCCACCGGAGAAGCCCACATAACATGCTGTTGCTGTACTAGTTCTCAGCTGTGTTCGCCTTTGAGTTCTCCAGGCAAGAATACTGGAGGGGGCAGGCATTCCCTTCTCCCAGGGATCTTCCTGACGCAGGGATTGAACCCAAGTCTCCCATATTGCAACCAGATTGTTTCTTTTCTGAGCCACAAGGGAAGTAACATAATATGTTCTGGCCTCACAAATAGGTTTTCTTACCTAAATGGCCTATTCCTAAAAGTACACAGAGCCTATATTTCCTTTATGTCCCAGAGAGCAGTTAGCACAGTATCAAAGCTAAGGTAGATTCTTAAATTTTTAACACTTGATATCACAAAACATGATTTCAAATAAGGACAAAATAACTTTAAAAAGTAAAATCTTTAAAAAAAAAAGAAAAGTAAAATCTTAGCAGGAGGATATGGTCTTTATTCTAACAAGTATATAACCACCATACTTTCATGCCCCTGCCCCTGGAAGCTCTAAAAAATTTTTCAAATTATAGCCTAGTTCATTACTTAAAAGTTTAGAAAACAGGTTAAAAAAAAAATCCCACCAAAATCCAAAACAAAACAAACGCCTAGTTTTATTTATTCATTTCTGGCTTCACGGGGTCTTCGTTGCTTTGCATGAGTTTTCTCCAGCTGCCACAAGCCGGGGCCGCTCTTGGCTGCGCTGTGGCCGCTCTTTGATGCAGTGTGCGGGCTTCTCCCTGCCGCCGCTTCTCATTGCAGAGTACAGGCTCCAGGGCATGCGGAGTTGCAGCAGATTCAGAAGTCGTGGTCCACCGGATTAACTGCTCTGCCTGTGAAACCTTCCTGGACCAGGGACTGAACCTATGTCCCCTGCATTGGCAAGCAGATTCTAATCCAATGTGCCACCAGGGAAGTCCGAAAAGCATAATCTTAAAGCAACTATGTCATGTCTCCAAGTCTTTTTACATAGTATATTTTTATAAAGCTGTAATCAGAAAATATACAACTGTTTCCTGCTTTTCACCTACATCTGAGTCATTCTGTCATGTTCCATGTACACAGTTTACATGAACTACATAGAAACTATCTAACTGATCACTCTTACAGGCTTTTTGGTTACAATTCAAGGAAGTAGGCATGTCACAATTTGCATAAACACTTTGCTGATGGACATTTGCATTGCTTCAGAATTTTCACTATTAAAACTAATGCCTAAAAAACTGTAAGGACAGATAAGGGACCAGTAATTGCCAGAGGGTGGGCGCGGAGAGAATGCAAAGGGGCAATACAGGAATTTTTCATTCCATCTATATTGTAGTGGTGGTTAAATTACTGCTTATGTTCATCAAAACTTAGAGAACTATATACTGAAAAGGATGGATTTTATTGTACATGAAGTATAATTCAATAAACAAATGATATAATAATTAATTCCTACCTTAGAACCAGAAATGTGTGACAGCTTAAGAGACATCTTTAATTCACTTCCAAAGGAGTCATTAAATCTTTCAAAAGATTCTTTTGACTCTTTATAATTCAAAAGAATTATAAATTCCTTCAAAAGCATGCTTCTACGGTATTCCTTCTAGCACTGGAATTAACTGTAATTATACTACCTCTATACCTAGGTATACAGAATATTTTCCCATGTCTGTTCACAAACTTTATTTTCTTTCAGGACATGTATATTTATGTTCCCGTTTCTGGGATAAGTCGATTTTCAACATATAAGTACTTTATAAAATGATATATGTATATAATAGTCTGTTATATTTACTGCATATTATTTTCCTTTGTTCTTTCATTCAAGAATTAGATACACTATAAATGGAAGGTCCCATGAAAAAATATAACAAGCTGAATTTTAAAATCAAGTTACCATGGCCTTGTGAGTAGTCTGTGCTAAACTACATATGCCAAAGATCCAGTAAGATCACATCTAACTCTTGCTAGGAAACTTCACTGATTTCAACTTTTAATGCACAATATTATTTGCCAGGTACTACTGAAGATTCAACTCGGGCATTTTCCCTGGGTTACGTGCCTCCTAGAATCCACCTATCAATGCAGGGGACATGGGTTGGATCCCTGGTCTGGAAACTAAGATCCCTCGTGACAGCCACAGGGCAACTAAGCCCATGAGCCACAACTGCTGAGCCCGAGCGCCGCGGCTACGGAAGCCTGCAAGCCCCAGAGTCCCTCTTCTGCCACGAGAGGAGCCCGTGCGCCGCAACTGGGGAGGAGCCTCCACTTGCCACAGCCAGAGAACGCTCGTGGGCAGCAATGAGACCCAGCACAGCCAAAAGTTAATTAATTAAAAATACCTATCTTTTCTAAAAAGTGAAATAAAGGATATTTAGCATTAAAATTTAATGAATTTACCTTCAGTTAAACAAAAAAGATTAAGAGCAGCTGACCCTTGAATAACTCGGGGATTAGGGACACTAACACTCTATGCAGTGGAAAATTCAAGTGTAGACAACTTACAGACAGCCTTGGTATCCATGGTTCCTCATCCTCAGTGTGTATTATAGCTATTATTGAAAATAATTCATATATAAATGGGCCCCTGCAGCTTGAACCCATGTTGTTCAAGGGTCACCAATACCTTATTATACAATTCTCAATGCCTGATTAAAAAATAAATTTCTGGAGAAAAATAAAATTTCTGGTACTGAATTCATAATGGCAAATTTTTTATGATTTCTCAAAAGATGTGTTTATTATATGGACATTTCTATAAAATCAAACTGGTGATACATTAAGTGTTAAGTTATTTCCAAAGAAACTTAAAATAGTAATCATCCAAATACACTAGTTTTCAACTGCATAATAACACAGAAACAGTGCTTTAAAAAACATGAAGGAAAAAACTAGCCATGTTCACTGGGCTATTTTGGAGATGGCTACTATGGGAAGGAGACTGGGGTAAGTGCTCACGCATTAAAGTATGATGGTATTCCTCAAGAAGACTGGTGTGAAGTGTCAGTCCTAAATGGTGATAACTTAAAAGAGACTTGTAATTTTTGATAGCAGGCTCAAGAGAGATAGGAATTTATGCTCAATTGTGAAAGGTACCCCGAGCTTACTCAAACTCATGTCCATCTAGTTGGTGATGCCAACTCCAATTGATGATGCCAACTCACGTCCATCGAGTCGGTGATGTTACAACTCCAACAAGAGTTGTAAATTACTCTTACAACTCAGTAATAAAAAGATAAATTACCCAATTTTAAAACATGCAAAGGATAAGAAGACATTTCTCTAAAGAAGATATACAAATGACCAATAAGCACATGAGAAGATGCTCAACATCATTAACCACTGGAGAAAAAGAAATCAAAACCGCAATGAGACACCATTTCACAGCCACTAAGAAAACTATGTTAAAAAAGAAGGGGGACTTCCCTGGTGGTACAGTGGTTAAGAATCTGCCTGCCAACACAAGGGACATGGGTTCGATCCCTGGTCCAGGAAGATTCCACATGCTGCAGAGCAACTAATCCCACGAGCTGCAACTACTGAAGCCCATGCACCCAAGAGCCTGAGCTCCGCAATGAGAGAAGCCACTGCAATGAAAAGGCCTCGAACTGCAACCACAGAGTAGCCCCTACTTGCCAAAACGAAAGCAAGCTCGTGAGCAACAACAAAGACCCAGTGCAACCAAAAATAGATAAAAACTTATTATTTTAAAAAAGAGTAATAACATGTTTGTAAAGGTATGGAAAAATTAGAACCCGTCTTCAGTGTTGATAGGAATGCAGCCACTTTGAAAGACCCAGTTTGGCAGTTCCTTAAAAAAATAGTTACCATATGACCCCAAAATTCTATTCCTACATATATGCCTGAGGGAAATGAGAAATATATATCCACAGAAGAATTTGTGCACAAATATTCATAGCAGCATTATTCATAATAGCCAAAAAGTAGAAACAACCCAAATGCCCATTAAGTGATGAGGATAAATGCAGTGTATGTACAGAATGGATTATTCAGCAATAAAAAGCACTGATGCTGCAAAATGGGTGTCTTGAAAACACTACGCTAAGTGAAAGCTGCAAAAGACTACATAGTATGATTCCACTTACCAGAAATGTGCAGAGCAGGCAAATTTACAAAGACAGAAATATTAGTGGTTGCCTAAAACTAGTGCACCTGGGGGTGAGAATGGAGTGAAGGGGAGAATGGGAGTGATTACTAATGGGTAAGGGGTCTCTGGGGGGGGGGGGGGGGGGGGGGGATGAAAAATTGTGGTGATGGCTGCACAAATCTATGACCATGCTAAAAATCAGCGATTGTGCACCCTTTAAATGGGTGAATGGTATGTGAGTTATGTGTCAAAGCGGTTTTAAAACCAAAGTGTGTCTCTAGTAAAGTATAAGTTTTGACTGATAAAAGCAGCAATTAAAAGGTCTTCTATTGTAATAGATTCATCTGGAAATGCACAAAAACAGTTCTCATCCCTCCTCTTTAGCCTACTGTGCTTTTGGCATCCATTTTTCAACCCTGCAGCTGGGACCAAGCTGAGTCTTTAAAGGAGGTCTACCTATGAAGACTGGGAGGGAGGTGTATAGCTCAACTACATAAAAATACTGATTTCAAGCATTTTATCCCTGTATTTATTCCTGGTATTAGCTATTTATACCAATAGCTAATTGGTAAGGAGACATGAATTTGATCCCTGGGTTGGGAAAATCCCCTGGAGAAGGAAATGGCAACCCACTTCAGTATTCTTGCCTGGGAAATTCCATGGACAGAGGAGCCTGGCGGGCTACAGTTCATGGGGTCACAAATCAGACATAACTTAGCAACTAATCAACAGCAGCAACATGTGTTAAGGGAGCAGGTGGGAAGGGGTAGAGAGGAACCCTTTAGGATATTAAAGGAGCACAGCTCCCAACCTCATCTCCAGGGACAGAGGAACACGATGGATAGCTTCCTACTGCACTCAACTGACACACCATCTACAGCTTAGCCTCCCCGACTAGGATGCCAAGTCTCCCTGAGGACACAGAAAAAGTGTGCCAGGGGATTCAGGAAGGAAAGGAGTGAACAAGAAACAGCTTGCCGGAGTAACCTCATCTGTGATTAAAACGTTAAATGAATTTGGGACCTCCCTGGTGGTCCGATGGTTAAGACTCCTTAGGTCCAATCCTTGGTTGGGGAACTAAGATCTCACATGCTGTGTGGTGTGGCCAAAAAAAAAAAAATTAACAAATTCAACTATTAAATGTTATTATTAAATCAAAATAAATGCAGAATGCTACAAGTAGAAAATTTTAAATCCCTCTCTTTTACTCTTCTCTGCTAGTAGGTGTATTCTGAGGTAACTAAGACCTGAGCTAGAGTTCTCAAAGAGAAAGAGAATTTCAGCTTCCAACACCCTTAAGTCCTGAGTGGAGTAGAGTGAAAGTCACTTAGTCATGTCTGACTCCTTTATGACTCCATGGACTATACAGTCCATGGAATTCTCCAGGCCAGAATAGTAGTGGAGTGGGTAGCCTTTCCCTTCTCCAGGGGATCTTCCCAACCCAGGAATCGAACTGGGGTCTCCTGCATTGCAGGCGGATTCTTTACCAACTGAGCTATCAGGACTTAAGTCCTGAAGTATACAAATAACCTATTTACATGGCAAGTCATTATCTTTGTCCATTACCTTATTTCCAACCATTCTTAATTTACAGTGGAGATTTTCTTTTATGTATTCTTTTTGGATTTACAGTGAGTAACAAAAAAAAAAGATCTTAAAAAAAAATTCATCTTGATTGAAATACATCTATACCTAAAATTGCCTATACTGTGGGAGAGAAACAATGCCTAGGGTTTGCTTTAAACTACTGTAGATAACAAAATACGTGGATGAAGGAAATGTATTTTTTAACATACACTGGCAAATGTGGATAAATGTTGAAGCAAGATGATAGTACATAGCAGTTTAAAGTATTCTTCTGCTTTCTCCACTTGCACCTAAGTTAGAAAATGTCCAGTTGAACTTTGCCATTTGATACTGGAATACATTCTTAAATAAATGTGGTTATGTTATACATCATTTTAATGTGCATTTCTCACTTTATGTTTTTTGCTAATGACTTATTACTTGCTGTTTATTTTAGACTAGGGAAATGATGTTAGACAAAAAGCAAATTCAAGCAATTTTCTTATTTGAGTTCAAAATGGGTCATAAAGCAGTGGAGACAACTTGCAACATCAACAATGCATTTGGCCCAGGAACTGCTAATGAACATACAGTGCAGTGGTGGTTCAAGAAATTTTGCAAAGGAGACAAGAGCCTTGAAGATGAGGAGTGTAGTGGCTGGCCACTGGAAGTTGACAATGACCAACTGAGAGGATCATCAAAGCTGATCCTCTTAAAACTACACGAGAAGTTGCCGAAGAACTCAGCGTTGGCCCTTCTATGGTCATTCGGCATTAGAAGCAAATGGAAAGGTGAAAAAGTTTGATGAGCAGATACCTTATGAGCTGACCAAAAATCACAAATGCTGCATTTTCAAGTGTTGTCTTCTCTTAATCTATGCAACAACAATGAACCATTTCTCGATTGGACTGTGACATGCAGTGAAAAGTGGATATTGTAAGAAACTAGTGATGGCCAGACTTGTGGCTGGACGAAGAAGCCCCAAAGCACTTTCCAAATCAAAACTTGCACCCCAAAAAAGTCATGGTCACTGTTTGGTGGTCTGCTGCCCATCTGATCCACTACAGCTTTCTGAATCCTGGTGAAACCATTACATCTGAGAAGTATGCTCAGCAAATGATGAGATGCATAGAAAACTGTGATGCCTGCAGCTGGCACTGGTCAACAGAATGGGCCCAATTCTTCCCCACAACAACGCTCAACAGCACGTCACACAACCACGCTTCAAAAGTTGAACAAACTGGGCTACTTAGTTTTGTCTCATCTGCCATATTCACCTGACCAATTGACTACCATGTCTTCAAGCATCACCACAACTTTTTGCAGGAAAAATGCTTCCACAACCAGCAGGAGGCAGAAAATGCTTTCCAAGAGTTCACTGAATCCTGAAGCACAAATTTTTATGCTACAGGAATAAACAAACTTGTTGGCAAAAATGTGTTGATTGTAATGGCTCCTATTTTGATTAATAAAGATGTGTTTGAACCTAGTTATAATGATTTAAAATTCATGGGCTGAAGCCAAAATTACTTTTTCACCAACCTAGTCTATACTTACGAGCCTACATGAATTCTGTTTTCTGAACTGCTATAGAGTTCCACCTGTACCACTTATTTTTCACAATCACTGTCCCAATGTCTTCATGTATGTATTTCTGTACTAAAATGACTAGAAAACACAGTCCTTGACATCAAAGAGCTTTCCTCTCTTAAATGCAACACATTCAGTCAACAAGCTTATTGACCAAATGCCCATTGTGGTTGGGATTTCTCTTTCTAACACATGGATACAAACACCAGGTCTCTAACCTCAAAGAGCTCACAATGTAATAGAATTAGAATGTTGTAAGATAGGGTTCTCTTTGAAAAAAAAAAACTCAGTCATTCCTTATTGGAAACATTCATCGGCTTACAAATGCATAAAGAATAAAATCAAAGTCCTTTACCTGGAAGTCTATGTCCTATAAAATTTAGCCCTGAGTGCCCACTGGTCCAAATATGCCTACTTTCCAATTTCTGTACCCTCCAAGCATATTTCTCAATGCGCCTTTCCTTATGTCATTCCTTAAAGCTTAAAAACTGAATCAAATCCCTTCTGCAGACCTGAACTCCAGCAATCCTTTTAAAGCCCAGGTAACTTCTCCATGAAGCCTTTCCAGTCAGTTTACTCTTCCAAAATCCTACAGAATGAATTTATACTATTCCTTTAACAGGGAACATATGTGATGTGCTCTATCGTTTCAAAGCTTCCACAATGTCTTGACACAATACCTTGCTGACAGAAAATGCACAGGAATTATCTGATTACCAATTTATTTAATTACCCTGGATAATTAAAAGTGATCAACCCATGCCTAAGGATAGTGTGTCCTCTGGGGCTAGTCTCCCCAATTCCAACTCAGAGCCATTCTATAGGTCTCTAGCACTCAATCACTTTCAGCTGCTCAATTTCCAGCTGAATTAAGGACTTAAGTTTTCCATAGATCTGCAAAGTCCTACTTTAAGCCTTTTGTTTGTTTTTGGCATTTGAAAACAAACAAAAAAAAACCTCAAATAAAAACAGAACAAAAAAACAGAAACAAAAAACTCAAATAAAAAAGGACCAATTTAAGTAAAAAATGACTATAACTATAAAGTACTGAGATAAATGTGGATGGCTCTAAGATGGGCTTGTCTAATCACTTCTCATTTAGGGACTCTGTTTAAACAGCAACCAACTTTCCTGTCTCAAAAATCAACTGCTGTGTTAAAGTGGAGAAGCACTTAGAATATCTCAGTTTTTCTCCTCTTTTTGAATGCCATGGGAACCCACTGTCCCCTCAGATAATGAGTTAGCTGGGGATAAAGTATTTCCAAAAATCTAAGACAAAAAAACACTACTGTTGCACTTACCATATTGTGGTTTAAGTATCTGCTTATGAACCTGTCTCTCCAATCAAACCATGAGCTCCTCAAGAGCAGGGAATCAAGGCCTGAATCTCGTCTTACTCATCTTTGTAAGCTGGTGGTTTAGTCGCTAAGTCATGTCCGACTCTTGCAACCCCATGGACTGTAGCCCACCAGGCTCCTCTGTCCATGGGATTTTCCAGGGTGGTGGTTTAGTCGCTAAGTCATGTCCGACTCTTGCAACCCCACGGACTGTAGCCCACCAGGCTCCTCTGTCCATGGGATTTTCCGTTTAAGAATACTGGAATGTGTTGCCATTTCTTTCCTAACAGCCTGGCACACTCAAGGAACTCAATAAATACTCTCAATTAATGAATCAATTCCACCTTAGGTTAAAACATGTTCAAAACGTCAACAGCCTGTTAAAAAGTAATGGAAAGAGGCTAACTAATATATTCAAATACCAACTGCCTGTTAAAAAGTAATGGAAGGTAGAAGTCACATGAATTTTACATTTTAGCAGACCAAGCATAATCTACTGGCATTTTCTTTCTCCAGAACAATTTCCAACAGCTGAAATATAAAATAAAATTTCCTAAGAAATTATTTTACCCCTAGTCTTATCAGTTTTTCCCATTTTTTGGAAGAGGATAAAAAACGTGGGGGAAAAAAATCCTTTCTTGATGTTCTACCAGATCCTTGTACAGTGTTTCTGCCTCAGTTTCAACTGGTTCCTGTTTTTCTATTACCCCAAACCCATAAAATTAAAAAATGAAAAACTCTGAATAGTAGATGAGAGAGTAATTATCAAAGAATGGAAACTTCAGGATCAGAGTGGGGGAGGTACAAATGTACTTTAATCTGCGCCCAAAATTCATTAATTAAGACTCACTGTCAAATTTAAAGGCACCATACAAAAATTCAAATACTGCACACAAAATGATATATTATATATATGTATAACAATACATATGTTTGTTTCTATATATGTGTATATAAAATTAAAACTATATAATACAATTTTTGGTATTAAAAAATTACATGTACTTTAAAAAAAAGTATATTTAAAAAAACTCTAGAATTAGCCAAGAGGGAGCATATACATCTTCAAGTACAAATCTGTATGATGAATTGTGCTTAAAGGAACAGTCTTCTTAAATACCAAAGGTAATCAAGTTAAATGTTGTTCAGTTTACTAAGGAGAAATGCTCACTAAAATATGGGCTATTTACAGTACAGTTCTCCCAAACATTATATCTTTAAAATTATAAAAAATTTCGAAAAACAGAAGGGAAATAGTACCAGTATTCATCCCTCCAGTGACATGAGTTTAAAATATGCTCCAAATTGATTTAAATACATGAGTTTACCAACAATCTGTACATCATTAGGTTGATGAATAAAAAGCCAAAACAAACTAAAAATTCAACAAGCCTAACATGCAGCCATATCCTTTAACCCATTCTCTTCTAGGTATGATTTCAAAGCATTCCCAATACTAACATGGCCAATTAAGCATAATTTGTTCTTTCAAAACAATCATTCTTTAAAAGAATGGTGACTGTTTCAGAAAAAAAAAAAAGTCATGCTGTCCTTTGACTCAATACCTACCTCAAAGATAATCAGGAACAATGAATTTACAAGAAAGAATGTTTACAGAAACATTTCTTATAGTGAGAAGCCAGAAGCAAAGCAATGTAAAACTCCATCAGCAGAAGAGTAAGCAGCTATTGAAATTAAAGAGCTATAATTAATGACATTAAGGATAACATTAAGCTAAAAAAATAGGTACAGAAGAGCATATAAAATAAAATTGCATACATATATCTAAATGCAAAATTCAGTATCTTTGGGAGGATTATCTCTAAGTGCTGGAATTCTGTGAGATTTTTATACTTGCTTGGGAAAAAAAATTATTTAAAAATCACAATGAGGCTGTATCATTTTTATGACATATCTTTTTAAAAAAGATTATACTGACTTCAGTAAATATCTCCAGTAACTTTGTAGAGCCCCGTAATTTTGAGGTTGAGCTGCTCTGAGAGGCAATCAGTCACTAACACAATGACAAGCGAGCATGCACTTTAATTTTGCAAATCCACTGATAGGTATTTGCAATAGAGCTGTTTTCACAGAAGTGTGCAAAGACACACATTTGTTCAAGAATATTCATAGCAGCACTGTTTATTCTGGATGTGACCTAACTGCCCATCAACAGGGACTAGATAAATTATGCACACTCATACAATGAAACACTGTGTAGCCATGAAACAGAATGAGGTAGTTATGTGTGTGGAGTTGAATGATATCCAAGATAAATTTAAAAAAGAAAAGAAAGAACAGTATATACCAAGTAACAAAGAAGGAAGAGAGATATACAGACAAATATACTTGTATTTGCACAGACTATCTTGAGGACACACGAAACACTGTAAATAATGGTTGGAGGTCTAGAAATGAAAGGTAGTAAGACTTACTTTTCATAGCAAACACTATAAACCCATTTGTATTGTATGATTCTTTTTTATCATGTATGTATGCTCCTTTAAATTTTATAGTTTTTTAATATTAGACAGTGAATTACTTTCCTTTGTATAAAAACAAACATGTGTAAGGAAAATAATGTTAAGTATCAATATTATACTATCATAGCAGTTGTTTTTAACAGTTAAATAAATATCCTAAAAAAGTATATACAATCATAAACCTGAGCTCCTCTTCTGGACAAAGATATTTACACTGTTGCTAGTCAACAAATCCACATCTGCTTAAGCTAGTCCTTGTTTTGCTCTCAGCACTGTAGCAATTTAAAAAAATCTGCCTTCCCTCTTGCTATATTTAATGAAAGGATTTTCTATTGGCCACACAGTAAGTAGGGAATAAGGAAACAGATTTTCTCCTTTTCAATGATATTAATCCTTCCAAGTAGTATGGCCTGGTCTTCTCTGATGGAATAACAAATGAAATGCCTACCTAAGATAAACAAAACAATGACTCACTAAATATAGTAGTTTCTACTCCAAGGGTGTTCTAAAAAAATAAAACCTAGAATAATGCATCACATCAAAGTATATTCTTAAGGAAACACAAGTCTAATGGCTCAGATCAACTGCCACTAACATGCTCTAAACTTTGGGGAACCCACTTTTCAAGAACTGGAAGTCACTCCAAATAAAAAGAGAAAATGCTGCTTAACACAGTGATAGAGGTCTTTTTTAGGAATGGACACCTAATCAAAACAGGTCTGTCAATGTTGGCTTACTCAACACCACTGCTTAAAATTATGCATCACACTTCCTGAAAATAAGTGGCAAACACTTAAAAAAAATGAAGATGAACTCACCTTTAACACTTTTCCTATTGACATCGGCCCCCTTTTCAAGTAAATACTGAGCAATCTCTTTGTGTCCTTTGTAACATGAGATCATCAAGCACGTATGCCCATGCCGGTTTGACACTTCCAAATCAGCTTTGTGTTCTACCAGGTACTTGACTATTTCCAAATGGCCATCGAAACAGGCAGCTCGAAGAGGCGTTGAATTGGTTAAAGTCGTGTTGTTGACAGACGCTCCGTGATTTAACAAAGACTGAACCACCTTCAGATGTCCTGCTGCAGAAGCGGCCCACAAAGGCGGAGCCCCCTCAATGGTTTCCCCATCAAAATTGACAGAGCCCCCGACTTCTATGGAGGCACTGCACTGCTCTAGGAGGAATTCCACCATGTCAAGATGCCCATACCTGGCGGCCATCAAGAGTGGCGTGGCCCCATTTGTTTTTTCAGAGATCAAGGAGGAAACCTCCTCTTTGGATTTGCTTGCCAACAATTTGGTGAGAAGCCGGAGTTTGCCATCTCGAGCTGCGTTAAATACTGCTGTCTTTAGATCCATTTATGTCCGGTTGAGAGGCTGTGCTTTATTTATCCTTCGAAGCAAACCTGCAGCTTAACTCTATCGACCCAGGCAAGAGTTAGAGGAACCAAAGTTCAGTGTTAATCACTGCATCCCAGAATGGATATAAAACCACGCAGAGTACGTTCTGTCTACTGCCTTCCAACATCCGACAACCAGAGCACCCAACTAGAAAAAGGAGAAAAAAAAAAAAGTAGCAGTTTTGAATTTTCCACAGGTAAAGGCGAAAACAGTAGGTTTTCTTAATTTCTACTCCTGAGAAAGGGAGCCATACTTTCTTTAGGCACTACTCCGCACCCGCCCCCCCGCCCCCGGCCCCGAAAAAGGTGGGAAAGGAGAATACAAAAAGATACACAGAGACCCAAATGTTTTGGTGGGAAGCAGTCTCTTCTCTATATACGGTAAATCTAAACACGACAGGCAACCGGTTTTCTCGCCTCCTAAGCAGCCAAGCTTTGTTCTAGTTTTTGCTCTGCACACGCCCAGGGAGAGTACAACCGACCGAGGCAGGAGGCGCGGGTGCAGAAATGTTTCCCTTTCTCACATCTGCAGAGCAGAGCGGGCCAAGGGCGCGCGGCTGGAAGGCCCTGTTGTCGCCTGGAGGGCTTTCAAGAAGGAACAAAAAAAAGGTCGGACCCAACAAACTGCGGCCAGCTAACGCCAAAACCCTCACCCGAAAGGTTTTCCTCCCTTTAAAACTACTCGAGACTCAGGAAATCCGGCTGCCTTTGAGCTAACTTCATTCGCCCCGTTTTGATCCTCCCCTCCAAGGGATCCTTAAGTTCCCCAAACCACGATCGCCCCTACATAACCTTCACCTGTACCATTTCCAGACACAGGCAGTCTCCCCCCACCCCTCAAGCTCCTCGACCCGCTCCGGGCGGGCCGCCCAGCCCGGGGCCTCCAGCCCGCCTCCCGCATTCCGCGGCTGGGGGCGCCCTCCTTCCCCTTCCCGCCCAGGCCTCCCCTCAGGTCCCTCAGGCCGCAGCCTGGGCTCCGCCAGGCCACCGCAGCCGCCGCCGCCACTACCTGCCCGGGGGCTAGTCCTCCCCGCCGCCGCCGGCCGTCCCTTCAAAGTGAAACCGTTGTCCGCGCCGCCGTCCGGGCCGCCCCGCTCCGCCTGCGGCCGCCCCGCTCCGCCATGCCCCGCGCCCCACAGGAATGAATCCGGCCGCGCCGCTCGCCCCGCCCCGCCACGCCGAGCCACCTCCCGCCCTCCCAGGCTGCGCGGGTGGCAGAGGCTGCAGCGGCTGCCGCGGCGGATGGTGTAATGGGGCTGAGGGCCGGGGGCCGGACAAGCCAGAGCACGGCTTCACATCATTGACGCGGCAGCCTAGCCATTGGGCCGGGGGAAGGCGGCGGCCGCTGCGAGCAACTGCCTAGGGGCGGGGCGGGGCGGGGCCGTCCGGAAGGGGGCGTGGCCACGCAGGCGGCGGCGGCCGGAGGTTGGCGGACACGCCGCTGAGATCTCGCGGGCTTCTCCGCGCTCCGCTTTTCTGGGTGCTCGTTTTGGGGGCCTTGGAGTCCCACGGCCGTGACCCCCGGAGGGGTGGTAGTCGTTATATTCTTTTTTGACAGATATAAACTGTCTCAAACTAGTCTCTTCTAAGGCTTATTCCTTTGGTGGGCCCTGGAATATACCGAGCTCGTTGGGAAGGTTCGAAAAAGCCAAACAAGAACAACGCAGTATACAAACTTGAGAAAAAGATTCCTTTTAGCGAGTGTCAAACTTATTTTTTTAAAAATACAAACCCTTAAAACTATAAAGATTCAAGGAATGATAAAATGAGACCATTGTAAGTCAACATGGTCGAATTCTTGACCCTAAGCAATAAAACCAGGAAATGAAAGGAGGCTAAAAAGTTAATGTGGATGAGAAGAATTGCTACTTCGATTCGTGACGTTAACACGTCGGATGTATTAAACTCGATTGAGGAAGAGTTTAAATGTGTTTGGAGAATAACATGCATAGTGAATCATGATGAGAAAATAGTTTTGAAAAAAACAATAGTTTTCAATCTCCTGGGGAGCTTAAACTCACAGTTTCTTGATACCGCTGAGAAAAAGAGAGTATTAGATTATCTGACCCGCTCAGTATCATATATGTTATCAGCATTATCACTTTAAAAGTAATGTGACACTAAAGACATTTTAAAAAATCACAACTTCATTTTTGCATATTGATTTATTATTCAGAAGTTTATGTAGCTTCGTAGAACTGAAATAATAATTTTCGTACAACTACAAATTTTGCTTTTTCCCTTTTAATACACTGTAAAGATTAAGTTTTTATGATCTTAATAATCATTTTTAAGTGGAGCATTATATTTGCCTCAGGCTGTCAGCATGTAAACTCAACATCACTACCCCACAATTGAAATTAAAAGTTATTACCACTGAGAAAAAAACACAGGACAGAGTAGAAAGGATGAGAGCAGCTATCAATAAAAATTCAAACAATCAAGAGGGATTGGCTGTTTTATCCCTAGTGTTACAGGCCACAGTTCAATGCTCCCAAAGAGTAAACACCAGAGTACAGTTTCCCAGTCAAGGCCTAACCTGAGCTGACATATCTTTCTTATCAAATTCAATAACATGATGTAAAAATTGACATCAGTGGTCTTCAGTCTCATATGTGCATCCCCCAGGAGATGTTCAAGGGATAGGTGTACATTTAGTTTTAAGGCCACCAGTTTCAGAAATCTTCAATTTGCGTCTATAGGATTTCCTAAAATTGATCTGCTGGTAAAGGAATGCAGTAAGGTGTCTCCCTGTTCCCTTCCAAAATAGCCCTATATTTCCCAAATTTCAAAAAGAAAGGACATAACTTTCACTCACTGAGAATCTTAAAATGGTGCATTGTTCCAAAATGTAAAAACCTCAGGCAACCTCTATCAGTTCTTAATCAATTTAAAATATTAAGAGTATACTTCTAATGACTGGATAACAAATTTTTTTGCAAGCCAGGTGATTGATTTGCAGAGCAAGTAATTGCTTTCAGCAAAGTATGACCTTAGGATCACTAAGTGAGTTTATAAATTAGAAGTAGTTCAAAGAATTGAGTGACATTGATATGATAACATATCAACACTTGTAAAAATATTTTCTTAGGACTTGTAAAAATTAAAAATTGAGAAAAACATTTGATGCTAAACTCTTATCTCATTCTTATAAGATGCAGTATTTAACAACAATTGTGTGTACTAATTGTAAAAAGTTACATGTTTAGTAATCATAAACTTTACAATACATTTTGTATTATTGGAACATCTAATCATTACTAGTAAATATAATAATTTTCAATCAGAAAATGGAAATTTAAAATTAAAATATATTTTCAATGAAGAGAAATATAATAGGATGATCAATAAAACACAAACAAAAATACATTAAATTAGGATAAACTCTTGAGGGATGGGGATGTGGAATGGAGTTATAAGTGTGAAAAGAAAAATAAATTACATAAAATGTGCTGAAGGTAAAAGAGTTCGTATGTTTTATAAATGGCTGATAACAGGCATAATTGCTATGATAACTAGATTTCACTGGATTCATTTGAGTTACTTGCTGTGTTGTTTAGTCACTAAGTTGTGTCTACTTGTATTCAACCCTGTGCACTGTAGCCTGCCAGGGTCCTCTGTCCATGGGATTTTCCAGGCAAGAACACAGGAGTAGGTTGCCAGGATCCAGGGCATCTTTCTGACACAGGGATGGAACCAGGAGGTCTGCATGACTGGGCGGACTCTTTACCAGTGAGCACCAGGGAAGCCTGCAATTTCCTGCATATTGGAAAAATGACATTTTAAAGTACAAAAGAGTGACTTTAAGATGTCATTTTTACAATATGCAGGAAATTTCATCCTTTGGTACTGCTTAACATAAGACAAAAAAATTTAAATGTTAACTTAGAAATACGCAAGAGGGTAAATAATATTTCATATATGTGAACAAAAACATCTGATTTATTCATCAACCTCCTACTGGAGATTTTCTCCCTTTCTAAAGATTTTGGCTGTATTGTTCTTCCAATCTTTGTTTTTAGCTTTTTGCTTTCGTACATAGAGATAACTAAAATTCCTTTTTCTTTTATGTGGAATGATCTTACATTGTACTCCTGAACACCTATCTCCTAGGGCACCTTCTATGACTGGAAAGAAAAACTGTTCTGTTGGATTGCTTGGTTTGATTTGGACTGCTTTGGTCGCTAAGGTTTTGAACTCTGGTTTAATCAGCAATTACTGTCTTCCTGAAAACTGCAGAATGCTTTTAGGAATTTAACAAGGAGAACCATGGACTCATGGTCAAGGAGCCTGCAGGTGGTACAGGTGAGAACTAGAGTGGAAGAAGGAGGGCAAGGACCAGATGGAGCCTCTGAATAAACACATACTGGTAAGTGCCCAGCAGAGGACAGTCAAAAGAGGAAGCACTTGGAGGAGCAGAGTCGAACACCCAGTTTGTCTCTGAGGGGAAGCCTTGTGTCCCTGCGTCCACAGCTCTGACTCACTGGTCTTACCTGAGACCCAGGACATCACAAGTGCCTCTGAAGGCAACTCCTGGCAAAGCCTCCAAGACATCGTAAGCCCAGAGGGGACACCACCCCATCCTGAAAGGGTGATGGAAAGGAACTGGACTAGCAGAGAAGGGGTATTCTTACTACTAGAACAACAAAGATGCTCAAGTTGTCTAAGCTGTGTTCTTCTTTTTATATATTGCTTTAGGATAAATTTCCAGGAGTTGGATTATGGAACATCTTTCTGGTTTCTCATACATATTGTATCATTTTCCCAAAGAGTTAAGCCAATCTGCTATATCAGTGGCAGGAGAGTATGCTAAATTCTTAAAGTTCTTGCTAGCTTGGTATGTGTAAAATAGTACATCAAAATTTCCCAAATTTGCCTGGACACCTTGTAATTTTGTGGGAGGGGCTCCATATAATCTCCTATAATTAGTAAAGTATTCCTTCCAAAGTTTTCCTTTGAAGATTTTTCAAATATTTCATTCTTGCTGCTCTCTGCTTAAACCAGAAGCCTCAATGAAAGAGTCAGCTTGCACGGTCTTGGTAAACTTTGTTAACTTGGTCTAATTTAGGGAAAAGATAGGATGAATGACAAAATAGTTCTTATTTTTAGTAACTAACTGAACAGTTAATTCAGAAAAAGTTAATTCAGAAAGTTTAATTCAGAAAAGTATGTAAGCAACCTACTTAAGTGAATATAAAAGTTACACAAGAGTAGTATGTAATTTATATGCTCCCCAAACTATTTAGAAATGCCTGTCTTATAAAAGAAATCTATTTTATTAACAATGATAATTTGTTTTACCACAGTATTTTGTGGTAAATTCATTCATCATGTCACTTGTTACTGAATCTTATTGTATAGTGTGTTAGATGCTAATGAGTATGATCCCTCCTTTCAAGGAATTCATGGTGGGAGAAATGTAGCAATAAACAGACCAGAGTGAAATATATGTATACAACTGTGAGAGCTCAAAGGACAGAGCCACTAATTCTCCTTGGGCAAATCTGAAAGGAGGCTAATGGTTAAACAGGATCTTCAAGGATTAGTGGGAGGAAGCCCAGTCAAAAGGCAATGGGAAAGACCAGAAACCCCATTGAGAAACAGGGAGCCGAAAAAACACAAGAGATGGCCCTTTCTTTCTTTCTTTCTTCCCACTTCCTGCCCAGGTAGAGAGTGGAAAACTAGACGACCTTCTGAATGTACAAAGTCTCTACTCCCCACCATGAAGTACATTATAATCCACAGTTTCCTGTTTCTGCAGCTCAACTAGGATTTACTTTCCCTCAGTGCAGCTGTCCTCCTAGAGGTTTTAGGAGATGTGCGGCCTGGGGAAAGTGACCTGCTTCAAGCAAGAAGACATCCTTGGGTACTAGCATTTTAAAAAGGAAACTTGTAAGCTCAGATGAATCTTAAAATTGTAGAAGTGTGCAGGGCAGGATTCTTTTAGCTGAGAAATTTCCAGCCCCTCCCTTCCCCCCGCCCCGGTGTATTTCAGTTGAGCTTCTCTTTACTTCCTTGAACAGTTTAAAAAGAGGAGGCAGCAACTAGGTCACCATATTCTGACAGTTTTCTCTGGGTCGAATTATCTCGAGCTAGAAATCTCACGTTGTTGTAAAGGTGTCTGTTTCTCTTGTCATTTCTCTTCCTGAAGTTGTCAGGGCTCTAGCCTTCCAGGAGCAATGGGTGAGAAAGATTCCAAAGATTCTTAAGAATCAGCTTCCAGCCCCTGGTAGCCTCCCCACTCACATCCCAACCCATCCCACCTGAGTGTTGTTTAGCAGGTTTGGCATAGAAGCTCAAGTTTCTTGAAGAGATGAGGATTCAGTTGATAACTCAAGAGCTGGGAAACTGTTCTGAGGATTTGGGGTTTTTTTTTTAATAGCTTAAAAGAGACTCCCAGGTGTGGGACAGATGAAGGAAGTCAGAGCCATCCCAGATACGAGGCCCGTGTCAGCTGCACACTCCTGTCAGCACATTAAGAGCAGCCGGAAAAGAGCCCCATGTGTTGATGACCTTGGCTGCAGCTTCAGTCTGAGTCCTTCCTAAGTCCATTCCTCTGACTGGCTGCCCCTGCCCGTGTGGATGTCTGTCCATTCAACCAGAAGTAGCTCCACCTCGCCAGTAATTCCTTGGCCTCGTCCCCAGTTGGCCTGATGAGTCCAGAAATTTTACCATCAACATCTATTCATTTTATCTCATCTTTATCAGTTATGGCAAAGTCTGACGACCACACCTCCTCCAAACTCCTTACAACCACATCTAAGCCATCATAGATGAACAGAATCGGGCCACGTTTCATTCAGTCTTCATAAAATGGAAAATCCGTCTCCACTTGCTGTAGCAGAATAAGTCTCTACATCATTGTTTCTTAGAATATGGCCCACAGACCTCAGGAATAAGAATCACCAAGGAAAGTTGATTAAAATGAGGCTTCCTGGGCCACACTCTCAAATTCAGATTCACTAAGAGTTAAAGTGAAGCACAAGAGTCTGCATTGTAAACAAATCTTAGAAACCACGCTTCCTCTAATCACATCGGTGTCTTCTCAGAAGGACTCACTGGGCAGAAAACCTAAAACCACTATAGAATTCTTTAGCTCAGGCCCAAGCATACGTCTTTCTGGCTGATGGATTACCCCAGCAATGTCTCAGGAACAGCTTACTGGAGAATTAGCCCGGTGAGTCCCACCCTAAGTGAGGAACCCTGGTGTTGATTCTGTCACCACCCATACTGATATCAGACAGGCCAGGATCTTGTTAGGTTCAAGCACATGACACCCCACCCAAGTCTTAGGAGCCACACTTCATTGAAGAGGAAGGAATCGGATGGCTTCTAAGCAGCAGCCCATCTAGGTCCCCTACCGCCCCACAACCTGGGTCGGGGGCACTCCTGCCCTCTGACCCAGCCCTGGGGACAGAGCCTCAGACACCACTCCTAGGTTCCTGTTTGCCGCGCCCTGAACACCCGTATGATCCACTGGTGCCTTACTTCTCACAGGGCCCAGGAGGTGAATTTTACTTTCACAGCCTTCACTCCTGTGGCGTGTTCACATCCTGCATCAGTTCCAGACTATTACTTCAAAGCTGCCTTCTTTCAAGCCCACCATCACCACTGAGGAGAGTCTGACCTGGGGAAGGCACGCGGAGCACTGTGTGCAAAGTGTGAGCACTGAAGGCCCCAGTGCTGACCACGGGTTTCCAATTTGTTCGTAAGTTTCCTTTGTTGCTAATTGTGCACACGCGCGTGTGTGTGTGTGTGTGTGTTTGCTGTGTGCTCAGTTGCTCATTCGTGTCCAACTCTGCAACCCCATGGGCTGTAGCCCACCAAGATCCTCTGTCCACGGGATATTTTTTTGTTGCTAATTAGTACTGTAATTTGGAGAAGGCAGTGGCACCCCACTCCAGTACTCTTGCCTGGAAAATCCCATGGACGGAGGAGCCTGGTGGGCTGCAGTCCATGGGGTCACTAAGAGTCAGACATGACTGAGTGACTTCACTTTCACTTTTCACTTGCATGCATTGGAGAAGGAAATGGCAACCCACTCCAGTGTTCTTGCCTGGAGAATCCCAGGGACGGGGGAGCCTGGTGGGCTGCCGTCTGTGGGGTTGCAAAGAGTCGGACACGACTGAAGTGACTTAGCAGCAGCAGTACTGTGATTTGCTGCTACTGAAAATAAACTATAAAAACTTCCTTGATAGCTACACATGTAGTGTAGACAATACACTAAGCGTGTATTTAGTACTTCAGTGTGCAAGGGGTTCTGCAAAAAAAGCTTTAGGATTGCTGCTTTATTGTTTTTATAATGAATGCTGTGAGTACTATTACACAGCTGGAGAAAGACAGGGATTGAGAGATTGAATAAGTCAAGAAAAATGACATGGTCAGTTGTGGCAGGCGGAATTGGTATCCAGATAATTTGACTCCAGAACTCAAGTTCTGAATCACGGTGCTACTGCGTTGTCCAAAATGTTCATTTGTTAAGATATTATGGAAACACCCAGAACTTCCCTGGTGGCCCAGTGGTTAAGACTTTGCCTTCCAATGCAGGGAGTATGGGTTCAATCCCTGGTCAAGGAGATAAGATCCCGCATGTCTCGGGGCCAAAAAAAACCAAAACACAAAAAACAGAAGCAGTCACTTCCAGTGAGGTGGATGAAACTAGAGCCTGTTATACAGAGTTAAGTAAGTCAGAAAGAGAAAAACGTATTATACATTAATATTGGACATTAACACATATATAGAGAATCTAGAAAAATGGTACTAATGAACCTATTTGCAGGGTAAGAACAGAGACGCAGACAAAGAGGACACAACCAGGGGAGGAGGGGGTGGAGAAGAATGCAGAGAGTAGCACTGAAACATACATTACCGTGCGCAAACCAGCTAGTGGGAAGTTGCTGTGTAACACAGGGAGCTCACCCCATGCTCTGTGATCACTTGGAGGGGTGGGGTGGGAAGGAGGTGGCAGGGAGGTTCAAGAAGGGGACATGTGTAGACCTCTGGCCGATTCATGTTGTACGGCAGAAACCAACAAAACATTGTAAAGCAATTATCCTCCAATTAAAAAAATATAAGCAGTGTTGTAACAAATTCAATAAAAACTTTAAAAAATCAATCCTATGGAAAAACTCCAGTGAACTTTTTGGCCAGCTCAATACATGCCTCCCCCAGGTAATTTCTCAGTAATGCATGTCTTCTTCTCAAGTTTCCACTTGCCCAGCCCCCTGGCTCTCTGGGTCCTGGGACCGAGCTTCTGAACAGAGTTGGTTCCTTCAAGGACTCTGCCTCTCTGGGCCTGCCCCTCTACCACGGCAGAAACGCCCATGAGAACAGGCCTCCACCTGGGTCCTGCTCATGGTTTGTATCCCTTAATTGCTTCCCACCTGCCTTTTCAGGCCTGGCCCCAGAACTGGCTTTACTGTCCATTTGCAGATAGATTTGCCTTCAGACCTGATATGTGACCGTGTCTCACAAGTGGATGGCTCATATGAATTGTGGTTTGCACTGACCCCGTTTATTTTGCTGTTTCTGACTTCTTTGAGTAAATACCACACCCAGGAAATTCCACTCTCTGAAACATGCCCCCTGTTATAAGCTTCCGTGGGGTGCCATACTAGCTTGTGGCCTGGATGTCAGGCCTCAGACAGTGGTTAGTGTATATCCAGAACATTTTTGTGCCCAGATCATTTCACCCTCAAGGTAAAAAGGGCCTAGGGGTGGCTACAGCCCCAGGGTCCAGATGGCAGACACAGGGTAGAGGTACTTGGCCTATTCTGTGCCTTGTTACCCATTTACCAAATCTCTCTTGAGCAGCATTGAGAGGAACATAGGAAAAATGCAAAAAATAGCTTGTCCAATTTCTATTGTTTTCCATGTGCTCTGGGTGGGGGAGGAAATTAGAGGAAGAGAGAATTTCTACAGCAGTTCTCTATGTATTGTTCATGGAGATAGTTTTTCATCAACAAGAAATTGCTAGAATGAAGACTTTCAAGAATGAATGAATTCTGAAAAGACAGATGTAGGTCATTTCTAGAAGGTCTTCTAACACCAAAACTCTGCACCCTCCTTGTCTCCAAGCCTGGTTCTCTCTCTGCCATATTTTTATCACGTTAGGAAGTTAACACATCCTGACAGATGATAAGAGCACGGGCTTTAGGGGCTGACAGTTCAGTTCAACACACATATATTGCCTGCACTAGGTTTCAAATAAGACAGAATCCGTCTCCTTGTGACCTTATAGTCTGGTGTGGGCAACACTTGAACAGGTAATTTCAACATAATGGGCAAGCTATGATGAAACTATGCAGAGTGCTCCAGAGACAACCATCACCTACTAACTGTGTGTCCTTGGGCAAATGGCAACCTCTCTCAGAGCCCCAGTGTCTGCAAATATGAAACTGAATCAAAGTTCCTACTGCCTAAGGATGGCTCTGAGAACTAAATGTGATAACATTTATAAAACACAAGACAGCGTTTTACACACAGTGGGCATGCCGTAAATGGTGTCCATTAGGCTATCGAACAAGGCCAGAACCCAGAGTTCTTGTTCTTTCTGTGCCTGGCTGAGTGTGTCTCATTCTCCCACTACAAACTGAATTTTCACATGACCCTATCACGGTAGTAATTTTAACAATAACACACTGTAATACTTGCCCTTGTTCACAGGAGAGACTGGACAAGAAATGATGACTATATTAGCACAAATCCACAATTGCAACTTGAAAAACATCTCAAAGAACGTTCTGTGCTCACAGTGGGTCTGGGCCACTGTGAAATGCCTACATTTTTCTACATAATGCAATGTCTACATTATCACTGTGACTTTTTCCTCAGCTTTCCCCTGTCTGCTGCAAATTATTAGACTAAAGATCTTCTCTCTGTTTTGTCTGTAGCAGCCTTCTTGTGACTTTGTCTAAGGGTCACATTCAGGACAGCCTCGTGTAGAAGAGGTCTCCAAGGTTGTATGCTTTAGAGGCCACTGCCAAAATAACTTCAGAGAGTCATCCATGTACTGGACACTGGTCCTTGATTAGGTCTTAGTGGTCTCTTTTTTGATGTTAACAAGTACCCAAATATATGGCCTTTGGTTGGTTTTTTCCTCCTGAAGACATTTGACTATGTTAGAGAAAAGTTGGCTTAAGGACATGCTAGTAGGCTTTATCTATTTATTTAAATTTTTTTATTTATTTTTTTAATTTTATTTTTTTCCCATTTATTTTTATTAGTTGGAGGCTAACTACTTTACAATATTGTAGTGGTTTTTGCCATATATTGACATGAATCAGTCATGGATTTACATGTATTCCCCATCCTGATCCCCCCTCCCACCTTCCTCTCCACCCGATCCCTCTGGGTCTTCCCAGTGCACCAGGCCCGAGCACTTGTCTCATGCACCCAACCTGGGCTGGTGATCTGTTTCACCATAGATAATATACATGTTTCGATGCTGTTCTCTCTAAACATCCCACCCTTGCCTTCTCCCACAGAATCCAAAAGTCTGTTCGGTACATCTGTGTCTCTTTTTCTGTTTTGCATATAGGGTTATCATTACCATCTTTCTAAATTCCATATATATGTGTCAGTATACTGTAATGGTCTTTATCTTTCTGGCTTACTTCACTCTGTATAGTGGGCTCCAGTTTCATCCATCTCATTAGAACTGATTCAAATGAATTCTTTTCAATGGCTGAGTAATATTCCATGGTATATATGTACCACAGCTTCCTTATCCATTCATCTGATGATGGGCATCTAGGTTGCTTCCATGTCCTGGCTATTATAAACAGTGTTACGATGAACATTGGGGTGCACGTGTCTCTTTCAGATCTGGTTTCCTCAGTGTGTCTGCAAGAAGTGGGATTGCTGGGTCATATGGCAGTTCTATTTCCAGTTTTTTAAGAAATCTTCACACTGTTCTCCATAGCGGCTGTACTACGTTTGCATTCCCACCAACAGTGTAAGAGGGTTCCCTTTTCTCCACACCCTCTCCAGCATTTATTGCTTATAGACTTTTGGATAGCAGCCATCCTGACTGGTGTGTAATGGTACCTCACTGTGGTTTTGATTTGCATTTCTCTGATAATGAGTGATGTTGAGCATCTTTTCATGTGTTTGTTAGCCATTTGCATGTCTTCTTTGGAGAAATGTCTGTTTAGTTCTTTGGCCCATTTTTTGATTGGGTCATTTATTTTTCTGGAATTGAGCTGCAGGAGTTGCTTGTATATTTTTGCAGGATATAAAATTAACACACAGAAATCCCTTGCATTCCTATACACTAACAATGAGAAAACAGAAAGAGAAATTAAGGAAACAATACCATTCACCATTGCAACAAAAAGAATAAAATACTTAGGAGTATATCTACCTAAAGAAACAAAAGACCTATACATAGAAAACTATAAAACTGATGAAAGAAATCAAAGAGGACACAAACAGATGGAGAAATATACTGTGTTCATGGATTGGAAGAATCAATATTGTCAAAATGGCTATACTACCCAAAGCAATCTATAGATTCAATGCAATCCCTATCAAGCTACCAACAGTATTTTTCACAGAACTAGAACAAATAATTTCACAATTTGTATGGAAATACAAAAAACCTCGAATAGCCAAAGTAATCTTGAGAAAGAAGAATGGAACTGGAGGAATCAACCTGCCTGACTTCAGACTCTACTACAAAGCCACAGTCATCAAGACAGTATGGTACTAGCACAAAGACAGAAATATAGATCAATGGAACAGAATAGAAAGCCCAGAGATAAATCCACGAACCTATGGACACCTTATCTTCAACAAAGGAGGCAAGGATATACAATGGAAAAAAGACAACCTCTTTAACAAGTGGTGCTGGGAAAACTGGTCAACCACTTGTAAAAGAATGAAACTAGAACACTTTCTAACACCATACACAAAAATAAACTCAAAATGGATTAAAGATCTAAACGTAAGACCAGAAACTATAAAACTCCTAGAGGAGAACATAGGCAAAACACTCTCTGACATAAATCACAGCAGATCCTCTATGACCCACCTCCCAGAATATTGGAAATAAAAGCAAAAATAAACAAATGGGGCCTAATGAAACTTAAAAGCTTTTGCACAACAAAGGAAACTATAAGCAAGGTGAAAAGACAGCCCTTAGATTGGGAGAAAATAACAGCAAACGAAGCAATAGACAAAGGATTAATATAAAAAATAGTAGCTTTATTTAAAGCATTACTGTAAACTTGTTTTCTCAGTTCTTTGATTTCCTCCTATTTCTTCACTGAGATAGTCATCTATCAGATGACCATTCCTAATGGATGCTCTTTACTCCTAGAAGTCATCATCTTATGAGCTCATGGCTTGGTGGAATGACTGACATAGGTGGTTAATATCATTGTGGTTAAAAATTGGGGTGCCATTTTGTTAGCTTTATAAATGTTTGAATTATGCTTACTAATATAAATATCATGCATTCCTATGTATCTGCCATGAATTCCTCAAGATACCTAAAATGCAGTCTACACCAAAAGTCAAATCATTACTACAGTAACATTAGTCTAATAATGACCCCTAGTAACCCTTACTCAGAGGGCAGAACCAACAACCAAGAGAGTAAAACAAAAAGTCAAAGAGAATTATTCTCTGGCTTTCAAGCCTAATGAGTCAGCCGAGCTGGATGTCAAAACTGCTTTGGACTGATAGCTCCTTTGTGTTTTCCATTTTCACCCCATTTGAGCTGAAATGCCTGAACTGTTGTCTCGTGCCTGTCCCACCATTGTATTTTGAGAGTGTGGGGGCAAACTGCCTGTCTCTATAGTTCCACAGGGCCACAGTTAGAGAGGGAGTGTGCCCTATAAGCCTCATCAGAACCTGATTTAGATGATTTTTTTTTTTTTTTGGACTTTTGAGTTGATACTTAAAAGGGACAGGACCCTTGGGAAACTTTGGAGCAGGTACAGGTATTTTGCATGTGAAACATGTGAATTGCTGTGGGGGAGAGGGTGGAATGCAGTAGTCAGAACTCTACCCCAGTGTCTTTCGATCTTGTATAATCAAATAATCTGCCCCTTTAAGTGCTGGTGGAAACTAAGAATGTGATTATATCCCCATGATTATGTTAAATGTCAAAACGGAGATTGTTCAGCTGGGCCTAATCAAGGAATTACATGAGCTGTGTACAAGCAGAGAGTGGTCCCTGGCTGACTGTCCTCTGTCTGACCTCTGTCCTATACCCAGAAGGAACTGCCTTCTGCTAATAACACAAATGAGCTTGGAAGCAGGTTCTTCCTTGGTCAGGCCTCCAGAAGAGCATGCCACCAGTCAACATTTTGATTTCACCTCTGTGTGGTTCCCAGGAGTGGACCAGCTCTGCTTTCCAGACTTCTGATAAACAAAACTGTGAGCTAATAAATGGGTGTTACTTGAAGATACCAAGTTTATGGTGATTTATCACAAAGCAGTTGGAGAAGACTCTTGAGAGTCCCTTGGACTGCAAGGAGATCCAACCAGTCCATCCTAAAGGAAATCAGTCCTGAATATTCATTGGAAGGACTGATGCTGAAGCTCCAATACTTTGGCCACCTGATGCAAAGAGCTGACTCATTAGAAAAGACCCTGATGCTGGGAAAGACTGAAGGCAGGAGGAGAAGGGGACGACAGAGGATGAGATGGTTGGATGGCATCACTGACTCAATGGACATGAGTTTGAGTAAGCTCTGGGAGTTGATGATGGACAGGGAAGCCTAACTGCTGTGGTTCATGGGGTTGCAAAGAGTCAGACACGACTGAGCGACTGAACTGAACTGATCACAGAGCATGAGAAAACAAATACAGTCTTTAAGTATGTGTTGACCATGTACAGTGTTAAATATGCCTTTCTGTAACTGAAGTCAATTATTATTTATATTAATTTCTCATTGTCTTATTAGCTCTGATGACAACAACTAACAACCATATATTGCTTCTTTCAGACTCAATCAGATCACATGTTTCTGTGTCCTTTGAGTTCCCAAGAAACTCTAATTCATTATATTTATCATGGTAATGGAACTGAGTGAAATCAGAATTCTGTAGGTGGTAAGTTTCACAAGAGACATAGATGATAACAGAACATGCATGCACATGCTCAGTTGTGTCTAACTCTTTGCCACCCATGGACTGTAGCCAGCCAGGCTTCCCTGTCCATGGAATTTTCCAGGCAAGAATATTGGAGTGGGTTGCCATTTACATGGCAGGCCAAGAATGATTGATGCAGACAGACAGACGGGTTGACAGGCACTGTAAGTCACATGGGTATGGGAGACAGGCTAGAGGTTAAGGCCAAGAGAAGATGTTTCAGTGATTCAGCATCCAGTCTAAGATATTAGAGAAATAAAGACTCGGGGACATGAGCAAAGAGCCTGCAAAATTAGGACCCAGCCTAAGAAGACACCAAGCTTCAGGCTCTAGACCAGAGGTCCAGGAAACAAGCTAGCAGAGGAGACATGAGATTAGTCCACTCCCGACTTATCTCAGCATGGTAAGAAGTTATACAGGAAAGGAGGAACCTATAACCCACATAGCTGGGGGATCAACAGACAGACATTTATCAACAAGGGTAAAGGTTTTTAAAATGTGGTTCTTCCCTCCTACACTGTTGGTGGGAATGTAAATTGGTGCAGCCACTATGGAAAACAGTATGGAGGTTCCTCAAAAAACTAAAAATAGAATTGCCATATGATCCAGCAATCCCACTCCTGGGCATATATCCAGACAAAACTGTAATTCAAAAAGATACATGCACCCCATGATCATAGAAACACTATTTACAATAACCAAGCCATGGAAACAAACATCCATCAACAGATGAATAAAGAAGATGTGGTATACATATATATATATATATATACATATATGCATGTATACATATATACATAATGGAATACTACTCAGTCGTAAGAAAGAATGAAATAATGCCATTTGCAGCAACATGGATGGACCTAGAAATGACTGTACTAAGTGAAGTCAGAAAGAGAAGGACAAGTACTTTATGATATCACTTACATGTGGAATCTCAAAGTATGACACAAATGAACTTATCTATGAAACAGAAAGAGACTCACAGACATAGAGAATAGACTTGGGGTTGCCCAAGGATAAGGAGTGATAAATTGGGAGTTTGGGATTAGCAGATGCAAACTACTGTATATAGGATGGATTTAACAATAAGGTCCTACTATATAGCATGGGGAACTATATTCAGTATTCTGTAATAACTTATATGGGAAAATAATTTGAAAAGGAGTTGATATATGTATATCTGAATTTCTTTGCTGTGCAAGAGAAACTAATACAATATTGCAAATCAACTATACGTTGATAAAGTAAATTTTAAAGATAAAATGTGATCCCTGCATTAGTAGTAACAGCATCACCTGGGAATTCATTGGAATTACAAATTCTCCAGCCCTGAGACCTAAGGAAACAGAAACTCCTGGAGGCAGGGCTCAGCATCTGGTGTGTTAACACAGCCTCTGGTCATTTCGATGCACAATGAAGCATGAGAAGAAGCAGCGGTGCCCTCAGCCTCCCCTCCCACCAGCGAGCATCCTGAAAGCCACAGAACCAAGCCCCCAGCCTAGCTTCCTCTTTCCCCGCGAGCCAGCTTCCGCTGTTCTCACACGAGATCCTCTGTCAGGACACGTGGGAAGACAGCAACAGTCAAATGCTGTTCATTTTGCTCTGCAACTTGGATATATCATAAAGCAGATTACTGTTGAGCTGCATATATACCTATTAATTCAAGACAAGTTTGCAATAGATTATAAATTATTATTGTGGGAATAAATCTAAGTTAAATATGTTACAGAAGAGAAGGGAAAAACAACCAGTAACCTAATATAGCCAGGCACAAAAAATGGAAAACCAGGCAATGAGAACGACTTTGGGTAATCCTCACCCTTGAGGATGGGATATCTCACATGAAAAAGATTTTAATTTAAGTGTTTCAATAGTTCTTCTGAATGAAGAAAATTGTTTTTGATACATAGATGAAATAAGAAAATCTTGAGTTAAAAATCACATATTAGGAGTGAGAGGGAGTGTGACAGAATTTTGTGCTTATTTAGGGGCAGTAACTGAATATCTATTCCCTTTATCATCCAAGCACTATTTATTTTTATATCTTTCAGAAATGACAGTTACTAACATGCTTTCATTAAGTGTCTCCTTGACTTTTCCCTGTGAAAATGTATTTTCCAACTTGTAATCCAGAACTTTTTGTCATTATTCCTACCCCTAAGTCTTCATGGTTTATTGTCAGTTTGCAGCTGGCCACATGCTATGAAAATTTTTCTAGAACTGAAACACATCAACTGCAGCTCATCTTAACTTATAATACCATTTCCTGAACAATGCTTAAGTTATTCTCATTATCATGGTCTTTTGTAATCATTCGTTAAATATATGAACAAGAACAGATAGAAAGGGAGAAACCAAGGACAGGTGAAGGTCTTTTTAAAAATAAACACCAGATTTAAAAAAAAACAAAACAAAACCAACAACTTAGAATGATAGCTGGGATTTGACTGTCAAAAAATAAATGTGAATGAATCAAACAAAGTAGAATATTCCTTCTTTATCTTTTGTCCAGGGATAAAGGACTATGTGGCTAGCTGGAGACTACACCCTTTCTGAGGAAGTATTTTTCTGCTATTGTTGGGGTACTCCTTCTCTAACTTCCTTACATCAGCCAAAAAGAATTACAGAATCTTCCCAACTTGGACCATTAATAGAAACAACAGGATTTTGCTCTTGTTCCCTTTACATTAAAGTACCGTCCCAGGTGGAAGCTTCCCAGGTGGCCCAGTGGTAAAGAATTCACCTGCCAATGCAGGAGATGCAAGAGACATGGGTTTGATCCCTGGGTCGGGAAGATCCCCTGGAGAAGGAAATGGCAACCCACTCCAGTATTCTTGCCTGGAAAATTCCATGGACAGAGGAGCCTGGCGGGCTACAGTCTATGGGGCTGCAAAGAGTAGGACACAGCTGAGCACGCACACACACACACACACACACCATCCCCATACTGATTTTAATTCTGGATTTCAAAATACAGCATTACATATAGTGAAGCACGTGTGCATCTAAGATCATTGCATTTTGCATCGAGATAAAAACAAAAATGACAGCCCCTGACATCCAAAAGTTTACCTTTTCCTCACAGTGAGGCCATGTTACTCTATTAGATGTGAATCTCTCTCACAGGACATCAACCTCAGGCAAGGTTACGCCAAGATCATAATAAAATGAGACCAAATAAGGTCTCTACATAATTTTTTCTAAGCACAAACAGAAATAAAGGCACTGTATTACCTGAAAATGCCAAACATCTCTTTGCTTGGCCAAGATGACTTATTGCTACTTATTAGGCCAGTGACAACTCTATCCTCAGTCTAAACTCCCCTCTCTGTAGGTAAGATTTGTTGATGCCCAATCATAGAATTGCTCTTGCTTTCTTACATCATATGACCTGGAACAAACCCCCGTCTCCTTAGTCTCCAAATTACCTAACCCAAGTCCCAATCCTGTAGTACCATCCTAACACCCATTCACTGAGGTGCTCCATCATTCCCCATGATGTATGTTCTCCCTCTCTGCACCGAGCCACCTTGTCTAACTAAAGGTGCATTCTTATTTTTGTTCACAAACAACAGAAATGCATTTCTCACCATTTTGGAGGCCGGAAGTCTGAGGCCTCGGGGCCAGCATGGTTGAGTTCAGGTGAGGGCCCTCTTTCAGGTTGCAGACTGATGACTTCTACAGTGCTCACCTGGTGGAAAGTGGAGTTCCAGGTGCGTTCTTGTATGTTATTTTAATTTAAAAAGACAAAAGCCTCTTTATGAGTATGCCTGGGCTTCCCAGGTGGCACTAGTGGTAAAGAACACACTTGCCAATGCAGGAGACATAAGAGACTCAGGTTCGATCCCTGGGTCGGGAAGATCCCCTGGAGGAGGGCATGGCAGCCCACTCCAGTGTTCTTGCCTGGAGAATCCCCATAGACAGAGGAGCCTGGCAGGCTACAGTCCATAGGGTCACACAGAGTCAGACATGACTGAAGTGACTTAGCATGCATGCACAAGGATGCCTATAATCCTTTAATACAAGTTCTGGAGTGGATCTGGATTTAATGATTGATCCAGCAGCGTATCTGATAGCTCACTGCTCTGGGCCAACTCAGTTGTTAATTTCTGCCTGAGTGCTCAGTCGTGTCCGATTCTTTGTGACCCCACGGACTATAGCCCACCAGGTTCCCCTGTCCATGGGATTTTTCAGGCAAGAACACTAGAATGGGTTGCCATTTCCTACTCCAGAGGAACTTCCCAACCCAGGGATGGAACACGAGTCTCCTGAGTCTCCTGTATTGGTAGGCGGATTCTTTACCACTGCACCACCTACGAAGCCCCTGGTTGTTACTTTCACTGTGCTTAATCCCTTGAGAAGTCAAAGAGTATCAGTAATTTGGTCTACATATTATTTATAAGTCTAGATTTGGTCAATTTAGAAATGGTTATTTAAAAAGAGAAAACTCTGTATTTTACTAATGATCAAAAGCTAACAAAAATCATACTTAGATAACTTTGACCAAGCAGATGATAAGACTCTCTATTCTTGAGCACTTACTGTATGCAAGTATTATACTAAGTGCTTTGTACACTCTTTAGCTCATCTAAAACTCATTAAATTTGGAATACCTTTGAGTCACAGACTATCCAATTAAAAGAGGTTTAAATAAGGAAGAAAATGTACTGTCCACATCACTCCATGATGTTAACACGGACTCCTCCGCTCACCACTTTCTGGGAGCTCTCCTCAGCGTGTCCATGGTGGCTCTTTAGGATTGCAGGTTGGCTACAGTAGTATTGGGCTTCACTGCAGGAAGTGAAAGTAGATTCCTAGCATTAATTTTTAATAGAGATGAACTGTTCCTTCCCTTGATTTCCCTCTCAGGTTCCATGGGCCAGGACTTGGTCATGCGTCCAGGCCCTTGCTATAAGGGCAGCTGAGAACATAAGCATCTGGAATGTTCAGCTTTAGTGACTAGAGGTGAGCTCTATTGGCATGGAAGAAAGAAGGAGAGGTAGCTATCAGGTAGGAAGCAGTCAGCATTCTCGGGTGTTATTAATATCACGATTTTACAAAGCAGGAAACCAAAGCTTAAAGAGGTGAACTAACTTACCAGTAGGTATTCAGCGAGAAGATTTAGCGTATGGAATTTCAAAGCATGAACTTTTTAAGGGTTTGGACTCCGAATAAAATGGACCCAGGTTTGCATCTTAGCTGTGCCTCTTGTTTCATCATTTGTAAAAAGAAATTACTGTACCAGCTACTTCATTGAACTATGGCAAAGCCTAAACAGGTAATATATTAATATGTGTAAAGTATTGAGCACAATGTCTGGCCCTGTTATCACTGTTGTCTTCGCTGTCAATCATTATTAGCATTATTACTCCATTCCACTGAGGCTGCCACCCACTGGATGAAATTTCTATATCAGATCAGAGTCGAAGTGCTCCTCTTTCATCTTTCACAATACCAGGTAAATGGATGACTATATTCTTACCTGGTTTGTGCCTTTCACTCATCTTAACCCTTTTTGGGAGCATCAACCATGTCTTATTTATCTTTACATCTTCAAGCTCTTGCATATAGTATGTGTTCAATAACAGATTTTGAATGAAGCTGTAGGTGAGGATAGAAATAATTCTATACTGCCAACAGTTTGAGAACTCTGAGTCCTATTTCTCAACCTGAGAAAAATCACTATTTCCTAGAAAAACATTTGATTATAAATATCTCATGTTGGAAGGTCAAGGGTCAGCAGTGAATAAAAAACACACATTTTTAAGGAAAAATTTTATTCTCCCCATCTGCCCCCCTACCCCCGCAAACAAAGTGTTGCCATTGTAAATCTTTCATTTTAAACCCTGATGCTCTTCCATTGATTAAAAGTTACACTCATGTGTCAACAAAATTTCAGCCCACAGTAGTTATTGAAGCCTCCAGAAAAAAAATCCATGTGTCTTATAAATTTAATTTCTTAAAAAATTCAGGAAAAAACATTTAAAAACTCAGCAATAAAAGAATTTGGGGATAAAAGGAAAACGCATTTCCATAAATATTTCAAATAGAACCTAACAAGAGAGAAATCTTCACTTCTTAAGACTGAGTTCAAGTAAGTTTTCACGTTGTTCTCTTGTGTCTGAGGGCAGTAAACACGCACAATAGCAACAGAGAGTTGACAACATTCATCCTGAGAGCACAGAGACACACAATGGGAAGCGGGCATTTTGGCGGCAGTAAAGACAGAGCAGACATATTGTCGTCCTCGTCTGCTCTTGATCCACATCACAATCATGTAATTAGCCTCTTTTTCTTTTTGCTAATTTACAGATGGTTAAGACTGTTTTTTTGGACAGTAAAACTGTAACAGTGGTTGATTTCTCTATTGTTGTTATGTTTTACAAAATGTGTGCAGTCAAGCCACTGGCAAATAATAAAATTAGCCCGTGATTCCTTTTTTTCTAGTTTTGCACATCTAACTTTACTATTGTGTTTCTTTCATGTTTTTTCCTACAATCCACCATTTTTGAAGCTATGTTTTTATATATCAGCTATTCAATAAAGGAACCATGATTCCAGGACTTTGCAAACTCGCAGTGCCCTTCAGAAAGACAAATATGCCATAAATAAAGAGGAGGATCACTCAGCATTTATACGCTGTTCTGAATTTCAGAAAATATTTTTCAACTACTGATACACCTCCTATGCCTGCTCTTCCACCACAACCTTGTTATGAAAGCTCATTGTTAAGGATTTCGTTAAGAATTAATTAATATAAAATAATTCTGCTTCTTACAGAAAATGAGAAATACAACAAAACAAAGAAAAAATAAAATTAAGTACAATCCAACTCTGCAGATGGCGAATGCTAACATTTTGGTTTACTGACTTTTTGTCTTTTTTCAAAGAATACATAATACATACACATTCAACTTTTAAAAACATATTAGAAACATACTAATTAACTTTTGCTTTTACATTAAAATTATAACTAGAATATTTATGGTAATAAATATTTATGAAAAGAAAAATTTTGACTCACTGAATAGTATTTTAAGATAAAGGTTACCATAATTTAATCAATCCTCCACCAGTATGCATTTACATTATTTCCAATTTTTGTTATGAAAAATACTAAGCATTCTTATATATAATATTTCTACATATCTTTAATTATATTGTTTTCAAACATTACTAGAATATGAATTTTTAAGGTTCTTTATATGTATTTAAATTTAAAATGCTTAGTATTAATTTTAGAGACATAACCATAACACAGAGAATCAAGATGCCTGTCTAAGTCCTAAAGTAGAAATTATTGGTGCACTTATACAAGGCCCACTTTAAATCCTTGGCACATAACGCATCCAAAAGCTTGACATTTTTTGTTAAAAGCTCCCAGAATGGTACCCATGTTACTCTTTGGCATAAGATATTGCTAGACAGGAAGACACACGTCTGAGATCTGTATCTTCAAGATACCATTTCTTTTTATCATACTAAGTGAAATAAATTAGAGAAAGACAAGTATCATGTGATATCATGGAATCTAAAAAAAAAATGATACAAATAAACTTATTTACAAAATGGAAACAGATGCACAAAGAAAACAAACTAATGGTTGCCAGAGGAGGGGGAATGGAGGCACGAATTGCGAGTCTGGGGCTGACAGACACACAGGACTGTGCATAAAGCAGGGAAGCGACGAGGGCTCCTGTAGAGCAAGGGAGACTACATTTAATATCTCAATATATTACATAAGCACTAGATAGTTGTTATATATAACTATATGTGATTCTTAACAGTTAATTCTGTAATAGTCATATATAACATTTACTATAATTCAAGTATATTTCATTATATAATTTAATAATATATATTTTAATTATAATTTAGTTATATAGTAACTATGTAATTCCTACATAGTTGTACTATTATACATAGATATATAGTATATACTAATATACTATATATACTACTATATATAACAATTATACTATAATTAATTGGTAATTATAGTAATTATGTTTATTATATAACTATATACTGTATCTTAAGATATTAAATATACTATCTCAGAGGTTATTATAAGATATTAAATATAATATCCCATGCTATACAGTAGTCCTTGTTGCTTATCTATTTTATATATAGTAGTGTGTACTTACTAACCCGAAACTCTCAATGGAAAAGAGTCTGAAAAGGAATATATATATGTATCTAAATCACTTTGCTGCAGTATGCAAGAAACTAACTGTTGTAAACCAGCAATACTTCAAAAAGAGAGATCAAATCTTTGTAAACTAAGCCATACTGTAAGACAGTCCTAATATAAGTAATAAAAGAATTTTTAAAGTAATATACACATGTTTTAATAATATTGTAAAAATTAGTATTTCATACTCATATGAAATATGATAGTATAGGAAAAGAAACTACTTAAAACGAAGAGCGACAAGGGTTACTAGCCTGTTTAGATACTAAAGCATACTATAAGGTGACAATAATTAAAACCGCATGAAAGTCGTCCTGCAGGCGGCCGGAGGCTGAGGAGCCTCTGGAACCTGGAGGGAGAGAGGAGACCGAGGGAGCGAAAGCCGAGCGGAGCAGGAAGGGACGCGCTGCGGGGCTCCCCCAATCTGTGGAGCGGGGTAAGATGGCGGAGCTCAAACGGGTTCCTCAAGAGATCCAGAGCAGGCTCCTGCCCTCGGCCTCTGTCCCCGCCCCCTTCCCCCATCCCGGTCTCTCCTTCGGAAAGATGTCGGACACGGCAGTAGCTGACACGCCGCGCCTTCACTCGAAGCCGCAGGACCTGACCGACGCCTCCGAGTAACTGCCTGGAGGCCGCCATCTTTATCCACAGACGGTGGGCCTAGGCCGCGCGCGCCTCACCGCCTGTGAGGTTCGCTTGCGGACAAAAGGCAGGACTCCTTCAGACTGAAGCGGTCCCGTGTACGACGACGCTACAGTGACTTTGAGTGGCTAAAAAATGAGCTGGAGCGAGATAGTAGGATTGTAGTACCACCACTCCCTGGGAAAGCCTCGAAGCGGCAGCTCCCTTTCCGAGGAGATGAAGGGATCTTTGAGGAGTCCTTTATTGAAGAAAGAGGCAGGGCCTGCAATAAGTTATTAACAAAACTGCTGGGCACCCACTGGCTCAGAAGGAACGCTGCCTACACATGTTCCTGCAGGAGGAGGCAATTGACAGGAACTACGTCCCCAGGAAGGTGCGCCAGTAGGAGCCTCTCTCACCACTTGCCCTCTACTTTCCTGCTGAACTGACATTGGTTTTTGCGCGAAGCCTCTTTCTCTCTTTGACCTGAAGTTGTCTGCCTATCCCCTGGCCTGATAGACTGTCTGGCATTGTGTCTCTTGGTACCTGACTATACCGCGGGTGCTCTATTAGGATCCTTTTCTCAGAGGAGAGGTAGGAAACCACAGGCAGATGCCCTCTGCTTGGGGTTGGGTAGTGGATGGGGGGGTATTGGACTGGAAGGCAATTTCTTGGGCATTTACCCATACCAGAGGGCTAACCTGGGGGTGGGGTTCTTGTGCTGGTGGGACACTTGGGTACACACTGATGCTGCAAGTCCAGGGGCGTTTTCTTACTCTTAGGTTTAACCAGGAACACTGAGCAGGGAAAGACCCTGCCTTTCCTACCTGCATGAACTTTTTCCTTTAGGGGTGGAAGAGATCCCCTGAAACTCTCATTTTCTCTAGGTGTTTTCCCAGTTTTCTTTTGCTATTGTTTCTCCCTTGTTGCTTTTCAGGGCAGTAATTTTAGAGTGTAAGCAGTTTGTTGTATGGAACAAGCTGTGTGGGTGTTTTGAGTCCATCATCTTGGCTGCTTCAGAATCAGAAGAAAGCCATAGGAAAGCCGGGGAGATCCTGTTACCTAGCCCCTCCTTTGTGGCGCCCCACTCTGGTTGCCTGTTTGTTGCTCACCAGCAGGTGAGTCCGTATGGGGGCGCCAGAAGCTCTCACTCCCCAAGCCCTTGCTACTTTTACGGGTTAGCTTTGCAGGTTTGGTGGCTTGGGGGCTGGGAGAAACTCACCACTGCCAGATTAACTCCCTGAAGGGTGGGAGTGGATCATTTTCTAGGTACCTCCCAGTGGTAGGGAAGGACGTCACCACTCTCTTCCTTCCATTCTCCCTACCCCCTCATCCTATTTAGTGCTGTCACAAGCTAGAAACACATGAACAGACCACACAGTCTGACTTCTGAGTACTTTGAGCTGTTGAATGGGGCTTAGGGGCAAGAGGTGTGGCTGCCCTCCCCAGCTTGGTCACAGGGTTATTGAACTGCCTATACTTGTTTCCCATGGAACCCCAGCATTCTCCCCAGAAGCTGAGCTAGGGTTAGCTGCTGGGTATAGATTTCCTAAATCTTAGAGCCTGAAGCAGCTTCTTGAGGCCGGCAGCTTTCCTGGGCTTCTCTCTAGGAGGTGGTCATTGGTTTGCTGGGGCCCGATGTCTATCCCAAGTTGTGGGATAGGAGCAGGTTAACTCTGGTGTCAAGTCAAAAGTGGGGGCTCTTTGCTTATTAGACTTCCTATCATGGAAGGATTGGAGTTCTTTATATAGTCTTGGGGAAAAGGATTATTGATTCTGACAAGACCCTGAACAGAGAGATTAAGGATTGGATTTTAATATGGGGTTTAAGTCCGTCTAAATGTTGAAGTTCCCTGAGACAAACCAGCTCTCTGGCTGCTGGGCCTGAGCAGCCCCTAGAGAGGGGCTCTGCTCCCTTTCCCACCTTTCCAGTATTGGTGGTGGTGCTGCCTTTTTCATCTGTATCCTCTGTTATTGACTACTTGTTTTTAAAGATTCCTTCTTTCATTGTGCACAAGTGCTGAGAGCCTGAGGCCCCATTTCTGCTGTGTATATATCCTGACTCGGGGCTTTTATTCAGCAAAATGTTCATTCTTCTGTCAGACAATGTCATATTCAACTCTGTTCATGTTAAACCACTGTGAAGCCAAAAATAAAAACAGAGAGAGCAATCCGGAGCACCCACACGGCCCGCATCTGGCCCACACTCAAGTCTGTCAATGATGGTAAAGAACATGGACCATTCATGGAGAAGCTTGAAACTCGCATCCACAATCATGACCAATAAATTGTGCAACTTTCATTTGTTAGGGCTTTGTGGACTCCAAAATAGAATTGCTGAAAGTGAAAGAAACAGCCCAGGAACTCAAACATCAAGTGACGGATACTAATAGAAAACTACAACATGAGGGAAAGGAACTGGTAATAGCAATGGAAGAGCTGAAGCAGTGTCAACTACAACAGAGAAATATTTCTGCCACTGTTGATAAATTAATTTTGTGTCTTCTAGTCCTGGAGATGTATAGCAAACTGAGGGACCAGGTGAAAACTAAAAGGCATTATCCTGAACTGAAAACTCTGGAACATAGGTAGAACACACCTGTCTGCCTCAAGTAAGCCACTGTCGATTCTGCAAGGTGAGGGTAGACAATATCCCCAAGCCTCGAAAAGAAATTAAGGATGTGTCTATGTTTGATCTCAAAGACTTTCTGGAGAGCATTTGCAACATTCAGACAAAATTTGAGAGACTGCCATGAAGCAAGCTCAAGAAAAAAGAAACCTGGATAACATCATCTTGCAACAACTCAGAATAGGAAAATCTAAGAAAGAAGCATCTACAATTTTTGATACAGAGATAGAAAGCACTAGCCCCAAGTCTGAACAGGATTCAGGAATTCTGGATGTTGAAGATGAGGAAGATGATGAAGAGGTACCTGGGACCCAAGATTTGGCTGATTTCTCTCCTGTTTATCAGTGTCTACACATATTCTGTCCTGGGGGCCTGGGAAACATTTGAGAACTACTACCAAAAACAGAGGCAAAAACAGGCTTGTTTGGTGCTCCAACCTCTGTCTAACATGCATGAAACTTTAGATGGCTACAGGAAGTATTCTAATCAAATTGTCGGCTTTTTTTTCTTTTGTGAAGATCACATTTTACATACAATGCAGGACTTAGTAAATAGAGCCCACATTGGTGAACTGTGGGAAATGGCACTTTTAAAAACCACTGCAGCACTCCGTACTCACTTGTCTTACTGCTCTGATCCAAACCTCATATTAGATTTGAAGAACCTCACTATACTTTTTGTTGACACTTCAGCTGTATGGTTTTCCTGTAAGTCAGTTTTTTGACATGTTGCCAGAAATCACAGACCAGTATAGTTAAACTTTGCTAAAGAAGTGGTCGTGTATTTTCAGAAACATACTTGATTCTGACAACTACAGTCCTGAGATGTATAAAAAGATGGTAGGACAATTCCCATTCCAAGATACAGAGCTGGAAAAGCAACCATTTCCAAAAGTTTCCATTTTTTGAATTTGTGCCAAAAGTGTACAATCAAATTAAAGAATTTATCTACAGCTGTCTGAAGTTTTCAGATCTTCATCTGAGCTCAGCTGAAGTTGATGAGATGATTTGTAAATCTACAGACCTGTAGCTGACTAGGACTCTAAACAACTCTCTGCAGAATGTCATTACAAGGAAGAATATTGGACTTACTGAGCTTGTCCAGATTATTATCAATACAACACACTTGGAGAAATCCTGTAAGTACTTTGAAGAATTTATCACCAATATCACTAATGTGCTTCCAGGGACAGTCCACGCTACTAAGCTGTATGGCACCATGTCTTTTAAGGTTGCCAGACAAGCAGCTGAAGAAGAGATTTATACCAACTTAAACCAGGAAATTGACCAGTTTCTACAGCTGGCTGGCTATGACTGGGTGACAGGAGATTTGGGCAGCAAAACAAGTGATTACCTAGTAGACGTCATTGCCTTTCTACAGAGCACCTTTGCTGTGTTCACACACCTTCCTGGAAAGGTGACCCAGACTGCATGTATGTCAGCTTGCAAGCATTTAGCCACTTCTCTGATGCAACTTTTGCTGGAAGCCGAAGTAAGACAGCTCACCTTGGAAGCATTACAGCAGTTCAACTTGCATGTCAGAGAATGTGGACAGTTGGCCAGATCCGACCCAGTGCCTGGGTTCCAGGAGGACACGCTGCAGCTGGCCTTCATCGACTTGAGACAAGATCCTGGAGAATGACACCCAATTCTCCAACAAGGAGGCTTCTTTCTTCTCTTCCTGATTTCTCCTTCCCACCAAGTCAGACACTAGCTAATGAGCATTTAGGTGCTTCAAGTTCAAGGAGGCAGAGGATAATAGCTACAGAAGCGGACTTTGCTATCCTCTGCCATCCCAGGTCAACTTCAAATATCTTTGAAAATATTGTAGAAACTTCCTATCCATTTCTAGAGGCTCAGAAATGAGAATGCAACTTCCTGACATTACTAGTCAGAGGAGAATTATTTTGTGTTGAATCTTCATTCTAGTCAGAGTGGGCGTGCTTCTTTCTTTATTCCTCTGTATGTTCTTTCTCAAGGAGAGATGGCAATCCTTTCAGTTACTGCTTTAGGAGTCTTAGCCTAGACAAACTTTCCTCTGTGCCACTTACTGTGATGTCAGATTCAGGAGGTATTTAACTTGACCCGTTAAGTGACCGGACACTTTGCTATCATGTCAGATATGGATGGTGGTAAGGACAAACTGACACTTCTTTCTCATTATACTCACCTAGAATGCTGCCTATTCCCTGAGTACAGGCAAGCACTGCAGAGATTCCCTATCAGCCAGAAACTCAACCGTGCAAATTCCCATCAACTAATGCATTTGATAAATACAGTATAGTATAAGTATGCTTACAACATCTGCTGGATCATCAAAAGAGCAAGAGAGTTCCAGAAAAACATCTATTTCTGCTTTATTGACTATGCCAAACCCTTTGACTGTGTGGATCACAATAAACTGTGGAAAATTCTGAAAGGGATGGGCATACCAGATCACCTGACCTGCCTCTTGAGAAACCTATATGCAGGTCAGGAAGCAACAGTTAGAACTGGACATGGAACAACAGACTGGTCCCAAATAGGAAAAGGAGTACGCCAAGGCTGTATATTGTCACCCTGCTTATTTAACTTATATACAGAGTACATCATGAGAAACACTGGGCTGGAGGAAGCACAAGCTGAAATCAAGATTGCTGGGAGAAATATCAATAACCTCAGATAGGCAGATGATACCACCCTTATGGCAGAAAGTGAAGAGGAACTAAAGAGCCTCTTGATGAAAGTGAAAGAGGAGAGTGAAAAAGTTGGCTTAAAGCTCAACATTCAGAAAACTAAGATCATGGCATCTGGTTCCATCACTTCATGGCAAATAGATGGGGAAACAGTGGAAACAGTGTCAGACTTTATTTTTTTTGGGCTCCAAAATCACTGCAAAGATGGTGACTGCAGCCATGAAATTAAAAGACGCTTACTCCTTGGAAGGAAAGTTATGACCAAACCTAGATAGCATATTAAAAAGCAGAGACATTACTTGGCCAACAAAGGTCCGTCTAGTCAAGGCTATGGTTTTTTCCAGTGGTCATGTATGGATGTGAGAGTGGGACTGTGAAGAAAGCTGAGCACCAAAAAATTGATGCTTTTGAACTGTGGTGTTGGAGAAGACTCTTGAGAGTCCCTTGGACTACAAGGAGATCGAAGCAGTCCATCCTAGAGGAGATCAGTCCTGGGTGTTCACTGGAGAGACTGATGCTGAAGCTGAAACTCCAGTACTTTGGCCACCTCATGTGAAGAGTTGGCTCATTGGAAAAGACCCTGATGCTGGGGGGAATTGGGGGCAGGAGGCGAAGGGGACAACACAGGATGAGATGGTTGGATGGCATCACCGACTAGATGGACATGAGTTTGGGTAAACTCTGGGAGTTGGTGATGGATAGGGAGGCCTGGTGTGCTGTGATTCATGGGGTTGCAAAGAGTCGGACACGACTGAGCGACTGAACTGACTGAACTGATACGGTGAAGAATACTGTTTACCAGTGAAAAATCAATGAACTAGGTTTACATGGATCAACGTGAATAGATCTTGGAACCATGTACTTTTTTAGTTGGGGTATAATTGCTTTACAATTGTATGTTAATTTCTGCTGTACAACAAAGTGAATCAACTATATGTTTGCACATGTCCCCTCCCTTTCGGGCTTCCCTCCTGCCGCCACCTCCATCCCATCCATCTAAGTCTGAGCTCGAGCTGAGCTCCCTGTGCTATACAGCAGGTTCCCACTAGCTATCTGTGAAAGCAAAATATTGAATGAAAAAAGTAAGTTACAGAATGTTGTATACAATGTCATATATGTAAAATAAAACACAAAACATTACCATAAAAAGTATGATAAGTATGCATGAACAGAGTCACAGATTAATAGGAAATAATATTAAGTCCAGGGATAGACCCAAAATAATACATGAACACTTAATATATGATAAAGGTGAATTTAAAACTATTGGGGAAAGAGATTATCACAAAAATGTGCTAGAGCAGCTAGGAAAAAAAGGTAATTACACCAACATCTCATACTTTACACCAAAATAAATTCTGCAGTGGTCAAAGATTGTAATGTAAACAACAAAACCACAGAAGTATTAGAAGAAACCAGAGTATAATCTTTAATAATCTTCACATGGGGAATCCATCCTAAGCATAAAAAAAGAGAAAAAAGACCAGATAAAAGATAATGATAAATTCTATTATTTTCAAATAAAAAATATATCCATGGGAAAAAACAACCAAAGTAAAAGCCAACATTCAGAAAAATATTTGCAGCTTAAGTCACAGACAATGGCTAACGTATCCCACAGATGAAGATCTCCTATTAAATCCACATGAAAAGACCAATAACTCAATAGAAACTTGAGGGAAGGTGTACACAAATAGTCCACAGAGAAGGGAACACCAAAGGCTCTTCAGTTTAGTTCAGTTCAGTCACTCAGTCATGTCTGACTCTGTGACCCCCTGAGGACTGCAGCTCGCCAGGTCTCCCTGTCCATCACCAACTCCCAGAGTTTAGCCAAATTCATGTCCATTGAGTCGGTGATGCCATCCAACCATCTCATCCTCTGTCTTAGACCTATGAAAAGGTGTTCATCCTCACTTTTTGAAAAATGCCAATTTATACCTGGATAAGGTACTATTTTTTTTAGATGCTATTTTTTACTTATTAGATTGGCAAAGATGAATGCGTTTAGTGACATTTTCTTAGTAAAGTCTGGGAAAACAGTGGTAGTATAAATTGATGCAATCTTTGTGAAAAGCACTTTGACAGTACAAAATCTACCAAAGTCCATATGCATATTTTTATTAACTCAGCAAGTCTACTAGTCTTTTACCTTACTGATATAGTCATTCACACTTGTACAAAACTTCATACACATAGAAGTTTGTTTATATAGGAACATTGTAATGCAAAGATTGAAAGCAACGTACAAGTCCATCAACAGGGGATGGTTAAAATAGATGATACATTGAAGCAATGAAATATTAAGACAGTCAAAAAGAAGAATAAAAGGAGAAAGCCCCCCATGTATTGCAATGGGATGATTGCTGAGATAGATCGATTACTGGGTATGGATAGCTAGACATAAAATCATTTACATATGCATGTGTGTTATTGATTGCATATGTATCAAGTATCTCTGGAAGAGAACACAGTGAGCTGGTAATATTGACTTTGAAAATGGAAACTGGACTGCTTCATGGAAACTTCTGAATTTTTAAGCATTTGAACATACTATCCTAAAAATTAAATAGAACTACATTAAATTTCTAAAGTTGAGTAGGTTGTTATAATCACAGAAAACAGCTTGGGTCCTAATGAGTTAGTCCCAAGAAAAATAAAGGAAATATCTAAGCAAAATGTCAGTAACCAGGACCTGTTGTTCCCCAAAGACCTCAGTTGTCAGGCAGTCTGAATTATCTACTCTCCACACCAACCATAGGGCTTCATATATAATATAAAGCAGTGTTAATTATCATATTATACATTAGGGCTTCCCTGGTAGCTTAGACAGTAAAGAATCCACCTGCAATGCAGGAGACCTGAGTTGATCCCTGGTTTGGGAAGATCTCCTGGAGAAGGGAATGGCAACCCACTCCAGTATTCTTGCCTGGAAAACCCCATGGGCAGAGGAGCCTGGTGGGCTACAGCCCTGGCGGCTCAAAGAGTCGGACACGACTGAGCGACTGTCACACCAACCATGTCACAGAACACTAACCAATGCTGGAACTTCCCCAATGGCTCAAATTGCCACAGTCAGGCCTCAAACTGCCCTCACTTTCATCTCCTTGCTTGAAGAGAGAAATAAAAAAGCTACTGCAATGCACACTGAGACTGACCAATGAAGGAATGGCTGGGAAGCTTCCGGTTCTCTAGGTAACATAAGACACAGTGAAACAAAGCAATGGAGTTCCCAGAGTCATTAACTACTGGTCCTCACGTCACCTCCCCTTTAGAGCACAGCCTCTGAGTTCTCTCCTTTGGCTTCCCTCTAGCGACTGGATGTCTGACAGCCATCAAGGCAGGGCTGGAGGAGGCAAGGAGATGAGGCCCACAAAGATGGAGTTCTGCTTTACAGATGTCTTTTTTTAAGTTGAAAGCAATAAATCTGTTCTTGTTTAAGCGGCAGATGGATTGTTCCTTACAAAGGAAAGTGAACCCATATGTCTGGAAGGGAAAAAACAGAGCAACAGTCAAGATCTGGGTCTGTGTGCTTATTGAATAGCTTAGCCATCAACCATGAATAGTGGGCTAAGTCAGGATGAAAGTGTTATTCTCCTCTCTGAAGCACCGTACCTGTATTTAACCCATTTATTACCTTTGACAACGAATCTAAGATGTAGTCATTACTGTGATTTTCATTTTACAAAAATAAGGCAACTGTGATTTCCCTGGTGGTAGAATCTACTAAAAATCCACCTGTTAATGCACATGGTTTGATCCCTGGGGGATAACATGGGTTTGATCCCTGGTCTGATAAGATCCCACATGCTACAAGGCAGCTAAGCCCAGGCACTCTAGAGCCCATGCTCTGCAACAGGAGAAGCCACTGCAATGAGAAGCCTGCACCACAGCTAGAGAGTAGTCCTGCTCATCACAACTAGAGAAAGCCTGCACACAGCAATGGAGACCAAGCACAGCCAAAAAATAAAAACAAGGAAATGAGGCAACTGGACGGTTTAATTTGCCCAGTCACCCAAGGAGTAAATAGTAGAACCAGTATTGAGCACAGATAATGTGACTCCATTTACAAAGAGATCAAACCTGTCAATCCTAAGGGAAATCAACCCTGTATATTCATTGCAAGGACTGATGCTGAAGCTGAGGCTCCAATACTTTGGCCACCTGATGCGAAGAGCCGACCACTGGATTCTAATGCTGGAAAGACTGAAGGCAAAAGAAGAGGGCGGCGGAGACTGAGATGGTTAGACAGGATCACTGACTCAATGGACATGAATTTGAGCAAACTCTGGGGGACAGTTAAGCAGAGAGAAGCCTGCTATAGTTCATAGTGTCACAGAGTCAGACAGAACTTAATAACTGAACACCACCACTCTGTCTCTATAGGCCATGACCTCAAAAAAAAAAGTATGGCATTCTATTTCATGGTATTAATAATTTTCCTGGGTCCAGAAGATCCGCTGGAGAAGGAATAGGCTACCCACTCCAGGATTCCCTGGTGGTTCAGATGGTGAAGAATCTGCCTGCAATATGGGAGACCTGGGTTTGATCCCTGAATTGGGAAGATCTCCTGGAGAAGGGAACAGCTACCCACTCCAGTATTCTGGCAGGGGGAATTCCATGGACTATACAGTCCATGGGGTCACAAAGAGTCTGACATGACTTTGTGATTTTCACTTTTATACTATGATCTAAGCATTGCAAAAATAATTTTTGTTAGAACTAGGCCTTTATGAAACTCATATGTGAATGTCCTATATTTATCTCCTTTAGTCAATGTTTCATACACTGCTGAACAACCTTTTCGTTCTAAAGAACACACAAAAAGACATAGCTACATGTGTCCAAGAGCTTAGCGACACTAATTTTCCTAAAACAAATATGATTCCCACTTACAGGGTCCTTCTTTTTTTTCTTTTTGGAAATTTATTTGTTTTTTATTGGCCACATAGCAAGGTTTTCAGGATCTTAGTTCACTGACCAGAAATCACACCTGTGCCCCTTGCAGTGGAAGTACAGAGTCCTAACCACTGGAGTGCCTTGGAAGTCCCTCTCATGTTTTTTCTTCCCTCTAAATCAAAGCAGTGTTTCATTTAACATATATAACATCTAGCACAAGCAAAGAAAGCAAATAAATCAAAGCAAAACAAAAGTCCAAAGCAAACCTTAGGACAAAATTTTTGTCCTAAAGACTGAAGACTGGAAACATGAGCTAGACAGCAGCATAGTGGAGTTAGGACATGGATTCCCCGACTTCCAGTCAGGAGTTACTCATACCAGGCAAAGAAGATTAAAAATAGGGCCAATTCACCATGTCATTTCTTGTTTTTACTTAGAAACTGTCATGACTTTCTCTTTGTACTAAAGACCTCTCCTAAGATTCTCCACCTTGAGAAAACAGACAGATCCATTAAGAAGTCACATTATGGAGCCTAAAAATGACCAAGACTTGAAGCCAGACGGTGTGATAGTCTGAAGACTCCGTTAACTACCAGCCCCTTATCTTGGCTAATGACTTATGCCTCCAGCTTCAGTTTCCCAGAACTCGTATTGGACACAGTAAGACCAACCATTTAGAAACAGGGGACCACTGGAGATAATGAAGGAAGTGCCTGACACAGTAGGTGATAAAAAATGAAACCTACTAGGTAGCAGCATATGATTGATTTCACTGATTTCCCTGTAGAGTCTTTCCCTTTCTTCATTCCTCAAATCATTGCAGGTGGAAGGAAATCCTCTATCATTTAACATGACTATAAGTATATGCTAACTTAAAAAATGATTATCAACTAATTCAAACACAAGACCATAGAAAATAAAATAACCATCATCCATGTGTATCCCCATTACATTTAGTGTCATCTCATACTTCATAACTATATAAATGGTATTAGACTGTCCATATTCTACAGTTTACTGTACCTCCTCAACATTAGGTTTCTGGGAGGTACCTATGTTGATATTTGTAGCTCTCTTTTTAAATGTAAAATATAGTATTCAATTGTATGAACCTGCCACCACATATTTCTGTGTTCTACTGAGGGACATTTAGATTATTTCCAATATGTATATATTTTTTACTATTCAAAGGATATTGCAACAGACATCTTTCTCACATGTGCATCTTTGGGTACCTGTGGGAGCTTCTCTAGTGTACAAATATAGAAGAGGGATTGCTTGGTTCGCAAGATATGTACACTTACAACAACACTATCAACTGCCAAATAGTATTCTAAATCATCATAGAATTTTGTTATTGCAGCTTATGGGGTTTTGCTTGTTCATTCTTTATTGAGCTATATTTTATATATCATAACATTTACCCATTTAAGGTGTACAACCCAACTGTTTTTAGTATAGTTGCAAAATTGTACAACCATCACCCCAAGATAACTCTAGATTCGTGTGACAGTGTTTTTATTTATAAATATACTTAGAACAACTGTAAAGTTGGTAATGTGTCTCAGCCAGTGTAACCGCGGAAATCCCCCGGGAGAAGCTCATTTGTAGATTTCCTTGTTGAAGCCTGTTTTTTTGAGGAGGTGACTGGAAAGCTGGAAGGAGTATTTTCAATTAGATTATGAAACTGCTTAAAGGCAGGTTCTTGTTATTTGTTCAAAAAAAAAAAAAAGCATTCCTATTTATTCACCTCAGAGTAAAATGACTCAGAACTGACTCTATTTGGAGAAATGGGAGGCATGATCTACCAAATAAAGGAAATCTTTTCCCCCAGAACTATTCTCACTCCCTGCCAGAAAGGGAGGGAGGTGTGAACCAGGGCAGAAGATGGAGTAAACCATGTGGAAGCTGGGACATTGGCAAAGAGGAGGGGGAACCGGTGTCTTTTATTTTTCTCCACATGTTAACTTAGCTTTTCATCAAGTCATTTTTAGACTCTTAAGTTATTAATTAATGGCACTTCCAAGTATTGTTTACTCCAATTCATACTTAATGTGTTAATTGACAATGGGGGTTGCCAAGTATGACTTGGAATACAAATTTACATAAGAATATTGTCTTCATCCAGCCACTAAACGTTCTAAATCTCACACATTTCTTTTTCCTTGGAATCTCCTGAGAAACATCAGTTCCATAGACAAAAACACCGGTTCTCCTTGTATTCATTCCCTTTGGTCATTGCTTTAAAGAAGTCAGTGGTCATTTCTACAGCCTGGGAGCTCCCCGAACTTTCCTCCTCCCCTTCAGACCTTCCCACGAGTACAGAGGGCACAGTCGTGTCCAGGGACAGCCCATCGGGTGACAGGAGACCAGGTAACCTAAGACTGATGAGGCGGAAGGGCCCAGACTCAGGGCTGACACCCAGGGCAGACACGCTAAAGCTCACCTCACTAGTCACACAGGCCTGCGGTTTAGAAATGAGTGCACGCCTTGAGAGGACCCAAGGAAGTTGTCTCTGTAACTAGCTCCCTCCATCCTTAACACCAGGAGGTCCTGGCAGGAGGTTTGGGTCCACGTCAAGGCTCCACTAAGCCTTTAAATTTGGGATCTGCAGAAGCAAAGGACATGGGACTGAAGTGGAAAACAGCCCTGACCTGCACTGGAAGGGATTAAGTCCAGCAAGCAACCCTGAACTCAGGGCAAAAAGCCAGTCAGGACGGGAAGCTGAATAGCAGATGAGCACTCCTCTCAGGGGAAACAGTTTAAGCAGCTTCAAGCAGCCTGTATTCCCAAACTAGGCAAAATGATCCCACCAATCCTGAAAAGGGGCTAAGTTAAAGGGGTTATCCTGCTCCAATGCAAATATATGCAACATTTACCTACCTGTTCTGAGCCTCAGGAGCAACAAAACACAGCTGAAGGCCTCCCCTCCAGGGCCATTCCCCTGAACTGGATTCAGAGCTGGCACATCAAGACTCCACTTTCTCAATCTATGGTCCAGCCTCCTTAACTTGTTAGTCATGGGCCCTGCCCCCAGCCTCCTCCACACCCACACCTGTAATCTACACATCTGTTGATCAGGGCAGGCTTCTGAAAGCTCAGAGCCAGGAAGGGAACAGAACTGCACATGGAAATAAGGCTCGGCATCTTGCTTCCTCTTTGTTTGAAATCTATTTGTTTCAAGTTGCAAGGGTTCCAAGAACAAGGTTGTGGGTAATTATATTTGCCCTCTGCCCCATCCCATGTTGCAGAGTAAATGTGTATAGGCCACCATAGTTCTAGTAGGACAGAAGTGATATGGTAAGTCATATATTGCTCACTATTTGAGTACCTCACATGTATTATTGCATTTAACCCCCAAAATAACCCTACCAGGGAGGCATTACTGTCTTCATTTTTGGATGCAAACACCAAGACCCAGGAAGATCACAATTTGTAGAGGACATAGGTCTGATTCAACCCAAGTTCACTGCAGCACTATGTACAATAGCCAAGACATGGAAGCAACCTAGATGTCCATTGACAGATGAACAGATAAAGAAGTTGTGGTACATTTATACAATGGAATATTAGCCATTAAAAAGAATGACAAAATACCATTTGTAGCAACATGAATGGGTCTAGATATTATCATACTAAATGAAGTAAGCCAGACAAAGATAAATATCACATAATATTGCTTATCTGTAGAATCTAAGGGCTTCCCCAGTGGCTCAGCTGGTCAAGAATCTATCTGCAATGCAGGAGACCTGGGTTTGATCCCTGGGTTGGGAAGATTCCCCCAGAGAAGGCAACGGTTACCCACTCCAGCATTCTGGCCTGGAAAAATAAATACAAGTTAACTCATTTCCAAAACAAAGACTCACTAGCCATAGAAAACAAATGTGGTCTGTTTTCAAACAGGAAAGGGGAATGGGGGCGAGAACTCGGAGGTGGGGATTAATATATACGCATTATGCATAAGTCAGATAATCCACAAGGACCTATTATATGTAGCACAGGGAACTATACTCAGTATTTTGTAATAACCTATATGGGAAAAGAATCTGAAAAAGAATGAATATATGTATATGTGTAACTGAATCACTTTGTGTTATATACCTGAAACTAACACAACATTGTAAATCAACTATACTTCAATATAAAATTTTTAAAAATTGTAAAAGGTATCTGTAAATGTAAATTGTAAAAGGTATCTGTAAATGTAAAATGGTATCTGTAAATGTAAATACTCAAATACCACAGAACTGAGAATAAAGATACACGGTAAACATTGATGGTTCACTTTGCAACACAGGGTACACCGGTTCAGTCGCTAGTCCAGGAAGGTCCCACATGCTGCCGGGCAGCTAAGCCCACATGCAGCCACCGCGCCTGTCCTCTGGCGCCCACACGCAGCAGTTACCGAGGCCTGTGTGCGGTGCCCGTGCTGTGAGACGCCGCAGCACTGAGCCCGCAGCGACCAGGCAGTAGCCCCTGCTCCCTGCAACTAGAGAAAGCCCGTGTAGCAATGAAGACCCAGCACAGCTGAAAATAAAGAAGTTAACTAATTAAAAAGATACACAGTAAACAAACAAAACCCCAGGCAGGCAGTCTCGCTCCACAGCAGTGTGGTGGAGGGAGGAGGTGAGGGGCAGGGTCCACCTGGATGCAGGTGGAAAAAGTTTTAAAATAATAATAAAACCAATTAGAAGTCTGACGACTTTTTGTTATCACCATGTATAAACTATTTTCAACAGTGCAATGAAGAAATATTTTTCCTCACTTGGGTGAAACCACTCCCACCCTCTGATTCAGCTGGATGCTCCAATGTCTGCCTGATAAGCGGCAATGGTACGACTCTTAAGGAAAACTCAGCTGGGACGCTGAGGATGGCAGAGCAGAAAGGTGGAAAGACCCTGGTTTTTAAAAAATTATTGCAGTACGACGTGTATGTAATTTACCACTTTAAGCATACAATTCAGTGGCATTAAATACACTCGCAATGTTGGGCAACCATCACCACTATCCATTTCCAGAACTTCATCATCCCAAACATAAAACTTTATACCCACAAAACCTGATTCCTGTTTTTTCCCTCTCCCCAGCCCCTAGTAACCTCTATTTTTCTCTATGAATTTACTACTCTAGGCACCTCATTTAAGTGGAACCAAACTTGTCCTTTTGTGTCTTTCTTCCTGTAGCACCGTGTTTTCAAGGTTCCATGTTATAGCATGTATCAGAATTTTACTTCTTTTTAAGGTGGCATAATACTCCACTGTATCTAAGAACTGGGTTTTTAATGACATCTTTGAAGCACATACCTTAGGGGTCCCCTTGCTAAGTTAGTAAGTTTACCTTATAGTGCAGATCACACGGCATTGGCTTTTCCTCTCTCTTACAGCTGAGAATCCTGACACAGAAGACACAGCTCAGCTTCTGTGAAGCTCCAGGCTGAGCAGTGAGGCCCACAGACACTCAGAATGGATATTCTCCAGCACGTGGCAAAATTTTACCCAATTCCCCTGTGTGTAAGTCTGGATCTATGCACGTGTACATGCATATACACACTCACAGGACAAAGGCCACAGCTTTACCTCTTTTTATCCTCAGTTATTTTGATAACCCTTTATTACAACTGTTAATTTCAACATAACCAGTTAGTCAGTACTTAACATTTTTCAGTGTATTCAACTCCAAATCAAGTGACGACGTTGTGCCTGGTGATCTGTAGAGAAGTACAGATTGATGCCTTTTTTCAGAACACTTTTCTACAATCTTCACTGACACAGGAAAATAATCAAGTTTAGTCAAGGTAAAGAATAAAAACATTTATTTAAAAAACACCATCCAGCATCAATTGCTCCAATTTTGGCAGGCAGGCAGGCAAGGGTGAGTAGTTAATATTTTATTTGTATATGAAACTGGAGATACAGGAAGCAGTATGGCAAAAAAAAAAAAATGCTTATCATTAGAACTGAAAAAGAAAAGTGAGTAGTCAGCTACTATGACAGAAGGGAACTTTTAAGTCACCATGCAATGAGATGAATCTTATCTTTAATAAGTACTAGTAGCGGGGGAGGTCTGACTTACTTGCAAGATTATGAAACATGTTGGTTCATGACTGTGAAGAGGCGGACTGCAGAAAGCTGTGAGCAAACCCCAGTGTTAGCAAGGGGATATGGAGAAGTGGAGATAAAGAGAAGAAAAATAGGGTAGAATGTTTCTGCAGCAAAGGTCTCTAGAAAAAAAATTTTTTTAATTAAAAAAAATCTAAGCAAGCATGCATTGTGATATTTTTGTGACTGTAAGCATAATGGGTAGCAGTAGAAGTCAATTATGCTGCAAACATATACAACATCCTTTCATTGTGAGCATGTACATGAAGCCTCCTGCAACTATTAAATTATAAATCATATAATGAAATTCTATCATTTGTTTGCTTGTTCCCTTTCCTGGTTCCTAGTTGTTCACATTCTGGAAGAGGACAATGCCCTTTGCAGATTTATCACTCCAACCTTTTCTTTTCACAGATGAAGAAGGGCAGTAGCTTGCCCATGGTCACATTCCTCCTCAGTGAAAAAGACTGGACAAGAACCAGGTGCTCTGATACCCTATCGGGTGCTTTTCTCATTTCAGCATGATGGACTCATTCGTGGTCTCTCCCATTCCTCTCTCCTATCCCATACACTCTCCCATTCGTGGTCTGCACTTGGCAGTTCACCGTCAATCTCAGCTGGGGCAGAAGGGCTGGGAAAGAAAGGAACTGGTCTGCTTGGAGCCTCCGATTCGCTATCATTGTGGGACAAGAAACCATAAAATGCATTTCCCACTTCAAGTCTGAAAGTAACCCACAATACACACTCACATTACACCCACACACTCAGGCTACTGAGAAGTATTTCCTTGATAAAGCGCTGTGTGAGACAGGAGTTTGTAACAGCTTGCAGAGGAGAGGTTATTGATTTTAAAAGAGAACATCTGGTCAAGGACACATCCACCTTTCAGAAGCTCTTCAGATAAAGCCCTGGTCATAGCTGACGACCAACATAGAGAGCTTCTGGCTCCAGGGGTCGTGTCCACACCAGGCACAGAGTCCCTAACCACAGTACCAACAAATGTGGTGGGAACAGCCTGCAATTCTGCCTGCACGTAAACTGCAGCAGAAAGGGAAGGACATTTGACTGGATTATTTAAGGAGCCCCACCACTGCCGCATCTATTTTGGGTTTCACATTTATCAGCACTCAACATTCTAAATGTGCTAGCCTGGCTGTCCCCGTGTCTGGGTGACAACACCGGGAGTGCTTCGTTAACAACATTCGCGACAGGTACTTCGAAAGGCAGGCTGGTCAGATCTCTCGAGGATGTTTTTTTCTGTGTGTCCTTTGAGAACAAAATCAAAGGGTAATTAATTGCATTTTTAAAATGTCTATAAGTTTTTGATCAAGTTCAACATTAGGAAGATGAATTTAAAATACCCTTTGTAGTAATCATTAACCAGGAAAACTGAGAGGAAACAGAGTTCTTGAAACTCGGATGATTTCCAGTTTATGGAAACATCAAATACCACAATTCTATGGACTGTCCTGCAGACATTTGTCTTTCTTGGGCTCCACAGGTTTCTGTAACAGGAAGGTTCTCTTTCATTGAAACCTTTCCTAGGAACTTGTTTTCGCAAGTGAAGATTTTTGTTTTGTTTTACAAAACACGAGTCTGTCTTGTGTTGTGTGTGCTGTCTCAGGCAACAGACTGCCTTTGTACCGTATTTCTGGTCTCTTTCCATATGGCTTGCTGTATCCTGTACACAGACTCCTGAAAAATCCTTTCCACCTGGGTAGGAAAGCCACGACTCTCCTCCTCCAGGGCGTTGATGGTTCGCAGAGCAAAGGGAGTTCTCTCTCGGGGCAGGGGCTTGTTCAGGGGCCGCATGGGGATGACGGAGTTGTACTTGTGCTGCCTGTTAACGGAGTTCATGAGGGACGAATAGAACTGGAACTTACACCAGGTGTCCCTTAAGAAGTTTTCTGTCAACAGTAAGATAGTCCAGGCAGACCCGTTGACAGCATCATCCAAGTTCTGTAAATGCTGTCTGCCACACGGCATCTCGGCAAAGATGATTCCAGGTTTGATGCCGAAGTCGTCTTCCAGCAGACTCTGGACTCGGAGGGCCTCGCCTGTGTCTTCTTCAGCGTGCAGTATCACAAATTTGAGGAACACCTCTTCGTCTGTGTCCTCGTCCAGCCCCTCGTCCACTCCGTCCCGCTCCCCCGCTGGCACCTCTGCAGTACGGCTGCACACAGCATCACCACGCACGCAGGTGTCTTCAGGCCGCTTGGAATCCAACGCGTGCCGGCTGTGGCTAGGATCCACACTCTGGCTTTCACCCCAAGGCACAGAAAGACGGCAGGGATCCGTTTTAGACTTTCCGATACCCATTGTAAAGATCCGAGTCAGAAGAGGGAAGCTTTATTTATTTCTCAGCATTTCATTTCGTTCTAAAAGGAGACATAACAAAGCAGAAGTATACTGTAAACTCAATCAAAACATTAAAAGTGGAAAATTTCATTCAACCTGAAACACCTCAAAAGGATTCTAATATAAATTTCTTGAAGAAAGAAGTGCCAAACAGATCATTGGGAAATGTAATCACTTGTCTTTTTTGAGCTTCACAAGGACTACTACAGGTAGTCAAGGCTAAGTCAAAGAGGGTCCAGTTTAATACAATAGGAGGCATTTGGAAATTTTAAATGGTACTATATTCACTCCATAAACCTCCATATTAAAATAAATTACTTTGGTATTTAGTAAAAAGGTACTGATCATATGCAGTATAAATCCAACTTCTTTATTCTAACAAATTATTGTGTGGACTAGAAAGTGCAAAACCCAAAGAAACAGAATATTCCCATATTAAATCCAAAATTTATTTTTGTATCAAACACAAATACAAAACAATACAAATATCATAAAGATGGCTAGCAGGCAGCTCCACTGACTCAGAATAAAGAGAAGATCTGAAATGTCAAATGACACGTTGCCCAGGATTCACTGGTTTAGTCTTTTTGTTTGTCTACAGTCAGGCCACATTATAATGGGGCTGGTAGAGAGACTATAGTAAGGACTCTGAAAAGTAAGGAATATCTTTTTCCAGCTAATCCTGAGAAACATATTTATTCCTACGGAGCAATGAGCATCCTGGTGTGGACATGAAATTTCCAAACAGCCTTGTGGTTTTCATCAGTGAAATTAACAAATAATCATTATAGTCTATACTTGTTCTTTTACTTAAAAAATTCTAAATTCAGATGGAAGAATTAGATCAGCTGTGAAAGGGACTCCATGTGAATCTAATTTAAATAAATATTCAGATAATGCTCACAGTGTTGCTAATAATTCCCAAAATAGGCAGTTTCAAGGGGGATTCTTTTATCAAAAGATAGAAAATTTAGAATAAATATAAATTCCATGTTTTCAAAATATGGGCCCATAGGCTATATTCCAAGCATTTTTATTTATTGTTCATGGGCAAAAGCCAGAGTTCAAGAAGAAACAAGAATTTTACTCATAATGACCTAAGTAACATGTAGTGTATTACATGTGCCGAAATAACTCAGGTTTAGAAGAAGCCATGCAGCAAAACTGGTGAAAAACTGTCATGGGAAGAAAAAATAGGAGAATTTTCTTTCTAATGTACTTAAGGAGTGAAAGGACTGCCACCGTCTCTGAACAGTGAAGGAATTGCTGGCTATCACCTGTCATCTATTCTGTCTGTACGTCAGGTTTGGGTCCACAGCACACCATGCCAGCCACCCAGCGGTAGTCCAAGGCATGACAACCCTCCAACGCTACATACATACATCCCAAATAATAAACCTAAATGAATTCAGACTCTCTTCCTTGCTTAGGATTTGCTGCTTTGTTATTGTATCATGACAAAATTTTACTATGCAAAATTGCAGAAAGAAGCTTCCCCTGCGTTAAAAACAAGTTAAACTATTCAATCTATTTAAAGTGTCAGTTAAAATAATCTTCACTTACTCATTAAGATAGGTTTTTAAACCGACTTAACTTATACTTAATCTTATACACTAGTTGCTGAAGATGAGGGCATGTGAAGTAAGATGGCAGATTTTCCTAAGAAGTTTCAAAAACCTCTAGGGAAAACGGTGTGTCAAGTTAGATCACGAACTTTTTGAAATAAATACAAAATAAATAGGTGGTGCTAATGGTAAAGAACTTGCCTGCGAATGTAGGAGACATAAGAGATACGAGTTCAATCCCTGGGTAGGGAAGATACTCTGGAGAAGGGAATGGCAAACCCACTCCAGTATTCCTGCCTGAAAAATCCCATGGACAGAGGAGCCTGGTGGGCTACAGTCCGTGGGGTCATAAAGAGTCGGACACAAATGAAGTGACTTAGCACACATGCAAACAACAAAAGGAAAGAATTACACCATGGATAAGAATTACAATTTTATGTCTCATTTTCCTTAAATGCTGGTAGGCGGGAAAGAGCAAAACACTCCAGAAATCTATGATGTGCTGTTTCCCCTTCCAAGCACTGCTGCCTACCTCCGCCTGAAGCAGACCAGTGAGAAGCAAGTCAGTGACAGTGTCTGAAAACTTCTAATTTGGGGAGGACAGTAAGGAGATAGCCAAGAAGAAAAGATGCAGGAAGTTTTTCTGTGCTGGAGATCTGCTTTTCCCATCACCACGTGATCCAGAGATGGCGAAGTGGTCCAGATTCATCACAGGGGTTCTCAAGGCTGGAAAGTAGGTGGGAGAGCCTGACTGTGCTCACCCGGAGCTAATTAACTCCATCAACAAAAAGAACAGAAGGAAGGCAGAGAATGCGGAAAGAAACAGGGAAGGAAAGAAGGCTGGCGGAGAGAATCCTGCAAAGCCTTGTCAACATCTTCCTCCCCCATCACAGACAGTCAGCACCAGGGTTAAGAGATTTAGGTTTCAGCTCCTTCCCCTCAGCTAAGTGGGAGAAGAGTGAAGGTGGCCGCTGGGGAAAGGCACATAGGATTGCTTACAGGAATAAAAATGTGTGTATGTACACATTTTTGCATGTTTATACATTTTTAATTTACTTTTTTGGAACGGTAAATTTTGAAAATATTGATATTGAAAAGTGTTACTGCCATCTTTGTCTTCCCCATTCATCCTGTTACCCCCATGGCCTCCTACTAGTGACTATTTTTATTAGTTTCTCCTATATCCTTCCAACATTTCCTTATAAATATATCTATATATTTCTTTCCTTTTTTAAAAAAAGTATCGTTGTATATATACATATACACTGCCAAAGAGTAATAGATAGATAGGTAGGTGACTGCTTTTTCCCTTAATGATATAACTTTAGAGGCTTCCATATCAGCATACAGAGAAACTCCGCACTCTTATTTACAACATCATCTCCCAACATGTGAATGTACCCTAACTGTCTCCTGTTCTCGACTATGTGATTTGTTTCCAGTCTACAACTATTATGAAAATGCTGCAATGAATAACTTTGTACAAGGGCCACTTCATTTACATCCAAGGTTATCTGTAGAATAATGAGCCAAATGGAATTTCTATATCAAAGGACAAAAGCATTTGTCACAATGATAGATTTGGCAAAACTGCTCTCTGTAAGACTGAACGTTTTTTTGTTTTGTTTTGCTTTTAACTTGACAAAATGACATGCCCACCTCGAACCCATGCCCCAGAAAAGATCTAAGACCAAAACGACCAATTACTATTGACCACAGCCCAATGGAGCTAATCACATCCCCTCAGGGCAACAGAAATGTGGAAAGATACAACTTATCAGAATGGACCCCTTAAAAGGAAGTTCTGTGGAGAAAAGCAACAGGTCCAGGATCAGCAGAGTCAGGCAAAAGAAGGTGCCAATGGAATCCCCCTACATTTAACAGGAGCAAGACGAAAAGAACTGAATGGTATCTATGCATACTTGGCAAGTATGCAAAAATATTATAGGAAGTAAGAAAGAATACAGAAAAGAATCACAGTAGGCAATAGACAAATACAAATTTCCATTGTCATTAAGATTATGCACTCTGGAATCAGACTGTGTGAACATAAATCCCAGGCCTACTATAAAAAACAACTGCAAGACTTTGTACAAGTTACTTACGTGTATCTCTGTGCTTTGATCTCATTGTGTGTTAAATGGTGATAATTATAATACCTACCTTTAAGGTTTTCAGGAAGATCAAATGACTTAGAAGAGTGCTCCATAAGTTTTTAGCTGTTAATTTTGTTATTAAATACATAACAAAGAAGCTGAAAAGCACTTTACAGTTTTACTTTAGTAACAGAACACAGAACTAAGCCATGTGTATCCAGAGGGGTGAGTTGGCTGCGGCAGAGAACGCCAGCAGAACTTCCCTTTGACTATTTCAGTATTCTCAGGAAAAGAGGAAGCAAAACTCCTTCCTTAGGACCGCCCCAAACCTCAGTCTTGTAGCATAAACAAAACTTAAATGATAGAGGATGGAAGCTGTTGGGGTGTCCACAAGTTTATTATTCTTCTTTATACTTGTGTGTGCTGAATCGCTTTAGTCGTGTCTGACTCTTTGCAGCCCGCCAGGCTCCTCTGTCCATGGGATTCTTCAGGCAAGAATACTGGAGTGGGTTGCCCTTCCCTCCTCCGGGGATCTTTCGGACCCAGGGACTGAACTGGCGTGTTGACGTGCCCCCACGTGCCCTCGTGCCCCCAGCAGAAGCCTTCCGTGGTTGGAGGAGGGTCAGGGCAGCACCCGGGGCGTCATATCCCACCGCAGCCTCTCTTCCTGCGGAAACTTCCCAGCAGGTTCCTTGGGGTGTTTACGGCCAGCCCTCTCTGCCCTGGCCCTAACTCAAAACTGAAACATCAGTGTGAATTTCTCGTTCATACAAAGTTTACTTTCCTCACCTAGACCTTTATGACCTTTGTGAGACCTTTGTAGACCTTTGTTAATTGTAGGTGTCAGCTGGGCAAGGCTACAGTGCCTAGTTGTTTGGTCAAACATCAGTCCAGATGTCGCCCTGCAGGTATTTTTAGATGAGACTGACATTTAAAGCAGTAGGCTTTAACTGTAAAAATACCGAGTCACTGTGCTGTCTAGCTGAATATAAGATTGTAAATCAACTATTATCTTAAATTTAAAATGTAAATGAATAACACAGTAGACTTTGAGTAAAGCAGATTACTCTCCATAGCGTGGGTGAGACGTAGCCAATAGATGAAGGCCTTAAAAGCAATAATGAGGTTTCCCAAAGGAATTCTGCCTTTGGAAGGCAACAGAGAAATTCCACCTGAATTTCCAGTCTTCAGATGCAAGACTGCAAAGTCAACTCCGATCTGAGTTTCCAGCCCTGCCAGTCACAGGAGTCAATTTCTTAAAGTGAACTTTCCAGTCTTCAGATGCAAGACTGCAAAGTCAACTCCGATCTGAGTTTCCAGCCCTGCCAGTCACAGGAGTCAATTTCTTAAAGTGAACCTCCCACCCTTCCTCCCTCTCTCCCTGTGAAACCTACTGGTCCTTTTTCGCTGAAAAGCCCAACTATAACCCTCCATAAAAGTTTCTTGCCCTTAGAATTAAGACTTACTGTTTGCTATTTAAAAACATTTTGACAACTTCGAGAGAGAGACTCCCAAACAACAGGAAGTGAAACAATGACCAGTAATAATTTGATAACAAAATACACATTCATACACAATTTTCAACCTGTCCTTGTGTTTACCACTGAAAATGCTTATGTGTTTAAATCACTGCCTCTGAAATTTAATACATTTAACGAACATTTAGGCATCTAGTACTTGGCTCCTTCAGCCCTGGAGAAACTTTCAGTTGTTTTTCCTATCTGAATAGCACCATCTTGTGGCAAATATGTACAAAATTACTTTCTTTGCTTAATTAACAGGCTTTGTCATTATTAATAAATGTAAATGTTGTTGAAAACTTACTCTGCACCAAGCCCTGCTGTGTTTTAGGGATGTGGAGCCAGGATGCAGAGACAGGACTCACTGCACAGGTGCTCCCGTCAGGTAACAGGTGCTACTGGAGCACTCAGGATGGACACTGCAGCAGGGAGCACTCGCATCAGGAAGGCTGAGAAGGGATGGTTTCAGGCAGTGGGAGCAGTATTTGCAAAAACACTTGAGGCACCAGAGGGCACAGCATGTTAGGATTGCTTTGCACTTGGTGTTTAGAAGCCTCAAGTCCATATGCAGGGATGGGAGGGGAATAGGATAGTGTTAGACATCAGGACAGACAGACAGCAGGATTAGAGAGAGTAAGGAACCTAGAATATTAGGCTCAGGACTTTGAACTTGATCCCGTGGGCAGACAGGGAGCCCCTGGCAGGTGTTAAGTAGGGGAGTGACATAATCTGACTTGTTTTAGACAGATTAAGATAGCTGGAGTAAGGAGATGAAGTCTGAGGACCGTGAGGCTGTGGACAGGAAGAGGAATCGGATGAGAGACTGCTGCAATAACCGAGGTGAGAAAGCAGAGTGCGCAACCAGTGACGGGGAGACGAAAATGTGCAGGAGAGAGGGAAGCTTAGTAAGGACAGGAGGTCAACAGCTACAAACGGAGCCGACGTCACTAAGAAGAGGGAAACCTGGAATGCCTGGAAATACAGGGAACTGGCTGGTAGAGAGAAAGAGGATGAAAAAGTGTGTGGGAAGTTCTGAGGGCTGAGCTGTTTTCCTCTTGGTTACTGGGCAGCCCTGTCTCTCTCCTACTCCCCTGTTCTCTGCGAGGAGGGAAGCCACCAAATTCCTCAGAGTGCCAGGTCTCAGGGGAATCTCTGCGATGACACTGCAGATGACGTGGTGACCTGTAGGACTCTGGGGTTTAGCATCTTGGGAGAAAGTGAGCACACTTGGTTTTTAGGAGGCATGGCTGCATTATATCAGAAGAGAGCGTGCTCCTCCTGCGGTCCTTGTCTGGGGGCTTAGGAACGGAAAGGGAAGGTATGGATGTTAAGTAGCCAAAGGGGAAAAGAGCCCAAAGGGGCTCAACCAAAATTTATGCCAACTTCCTTTTAGTGAACCTTCTTGTACTACAAGTACTAAAAGCTGTATTTCCCAGACTTCCTTAAAGTTAGAGTACTGGGTGTAACTTATGTTCTGCCAACATGTCTGAGTTAAATATGAAGGGAGGCAGGGCATGAAGCGATACTTTGCAGAACTGGTGTGATTCAGGAGCTGGCAGCATGCTGAGCTGCAGGAGGCTTCACGGTTTTGGCAAAAGCCCCTGCTCCACTAGACCAGATCTGCAGGTGGTGTTAGGAGGTGTATCCAGAAGCTCAACCTGGAGCCTGGCTCTTCAACTCGCCCAGTGATAGGGTACATATTGTAATATCTGCTACTGTATACCTTTCTGCTTAAACTAGCTTGAGTAGATTCTGTTTTCTGCAACTAAACCACAACTAACTGATACAGCATCCAAACCCAGGCCAGGAAACTACAGCGAGCCAGCAGCAAAATACGGCACAGCCATCCGTTTTCGTAAGGTTCACTGCAATGCAGCCACACAGTTCATTCATGGACCGTCTACAGCAGACTTCACGCTGAAGAGGCAGAGGTGAGCAGTTCCAGTGGGAGCCGGATGGCCAGGATGCTTATTGCCAGGACGTGACAGAACAGACCTGTGCCAGTTAAGATGAGGATCATGCAGACTTTTATGTCAGACCCACACCCTGAAAATACTTTAAAATCCCCACTAGGGTGATCAATATATTCAGGAATAGGATGGGTAGAATTTGACTCCACCTGATCTTTACTGAAATAATATTTACTGAAAGGTCAGTTCAGTTCAGTCGCTCAGTCATGTCCGACTCTTTGCGACCCCATGAACTGCAGCATGCCAGGCCTCCCTGTCCATCACCAACTCCCGGAGTTTACTCAAACTCATGTCCATTGAGTTGGTGATGCCATCCAGCCATCTCATCCTCTGTCATCCCCTTCTCCTCCCACCCTCAATCTTTCCCAGCATCAGGGTCTTTTCAAATGAGTCAGCTCTTCACATCATGTGGCCAAAGTACTGGAGTTTCAGCTTCAGCATCAGTCCTTCCAATGAACACCCAGGACTGATCTCCTTCAGGATGGACTGGTTGGATCTCCTTGCAGTCCAAGGGACTTTCAAGAGTCTTTTCGAACACCACAATTCAAAAGCATCAATTTTTCAGCACTCAGCTTTCTTTATAGTCTGACTCTCACACCCGTACATGACTACTGGAAAAACCACAGCTTTGACTAGACAGACCTTTGTTGGCAAAGTAATGTCTTTGCTTTTTAACATCCTGTCTAGGTTTGGTCATAACTTTTATTCCCAGGAGCAAGCATCTTTTAATTTCATGGCTGCAATCACCATCTGCAGTGATTTTGGAGCCCCAAAAAATAAAGTCTGTCACTGTTTCCAGTTTCCCCACCTATTATGCCATGAAGTGATGGGACCAGATGCCATGGTCTTAGTTTTCTGAATGCTGAGGTTTAAGCCAACTTTTTCACTCTCCTCTTTCACTTTCATCAAGAGGCTCTTTAGTTCTTCTTCACTTCTGCCATGAGGATAGTGTCACCTGCACATCTGAGGTTATTGATATTTCTACCAGCAATCTTGATTCCAGCTTGTGCTTCCTCCAGTCCAGCATTTCTCATGATGTACTCTGTATATAAGTTAAAGAAGCAGGGTGACAATATACAACCTTGACATACTCCTTTCCCTATCTGGAACTGGTCTATTGTTCCATGTCCAGTTCTAACTGTTGCTTCCTGACCTGCATACAGGTTTCTCAAGAGGCTGGTCAGGTGGTCTGATATTCCCATCTCTTCCAGAATTTCCCAGAGTTTGTTGTGGTCCACACAATCAAAGGTTTTGTCATAGTCAATAAAGCAGAAGTAGATGTTTTTCTGGAACTCTCTTGCTTTTTTGATGATCCAGCAGATGTTGGCAATTTGATCTCTAGTTCCTCTGCCTTTTCTAAATCCAACTTGAACATCTGGAAGTTCACGGTTCACATACTGTTGAAGCCTGGCTTGGAGAATTTTAAGCATTACTTTACTAGCGTGTGAGATGAGTGCAACTGTGCGGTAGTTTGAGCATTCTTTGGCATTGCCTTTCTTTGGGAACTGGAATGAAAACTGACCTTTTCCAGTCCTGTGCCCACTGATGAGTTTTCCAAGTTTGCTGGCATACTGAGTGCAGCACTTTCACAACCTCATTTTTTAGGATTTGAATTAGCTCAACTGGAATTCCATCACTTCCACTAGCTTTGTTCACAGTGATGCTTCCTAAGGCCCACTTGACTTCGCATTCCATGGATGTCTGGCTCTAGGTTGGTGATCACACCATCATGATTATCTGGGTTGTGAAGATCTTTTTTGCATAGTTCTTCTGTGTATTCTTGCCACCTCTTCTTAATATCTTCTGCTTCTGTTAGGTCCATACCATTTCTGTCCTTTATTGTGCCCATCTTTGTATGAAAGGTCAGTTGTCATTTACTTATTCTTTGGGGGAGTTTCATAGAAACCATAAGGATGGAGAAGACTCAGTCTAAACGAAAGGATTAATTGTACAAACTACTACCCATTGATACTTACTAGAGTCAAAGTAAACCAGGGCCTATATTTTCCACTTTAGGTACCAGCTCTGGCATTAGAAAGGTTAGGCATCTTCAGGAGTCTGGCATCCTACATCTTCCCTTCGTGGCACTCGTCACATGACAGTTAATTACTATGGGGTGAGTACCTGCTTAGGTTCTCATCTTTCCCATTAGCTTGTAAACTCTACTGGGCTAACACCAAAGCTTTCTTGTCACTGTATCTCCAGAGCCTTGTAACAGTCAGCAATCAACAATACCTTTTGAATGAACGAATGAATCATAAAATTCCAAATATAAGATTAACAGTTTTTCAGGTTGAGAGACAGCCAAACACAACTCTTTAACATCCTTATCATATAAATTATTGACCCAATCAGAATATGGACATGCTGCAGTCCATGGGGTCGCAAAGAGTCAGACATGACTGAGCGACTGTACAACAAATTTCATTTTATCTCCAGGTTGAGTTAAGCATGTCGCCTCCACCTGCCCATAATATCCTGCTCATATCTCTTATAATACGCACTACACTGTACTTTTAACTTGCCTTCCTTGCTGGTCTGGGAGGTAGCTTCCACCTTATTTCCCCAGACTTCTCCACCATGGAAAATGGCACTATCGATTTGCCCAGTCACCTCAGCCAGACACCTCAGGAGTCACTGACAATGTCCCTTCCACTCCTACACTTTCACTTCTAAGCTGTCACCAAGTCAACCTGCAAAACACATCTCAAAATGTTCCATTCCCCCCCTTACTGCATTTTCATTCTAGATCAATCTCTCTCCCCTAGTCCACTACACTGCTCCTTCCTAACTGGTCTTCTGTGGCCACTCTTGATCAGTCTAATTCATTCTCCACTCAGCAGCCACACAATTTTAAGCTATGGGTTTTTTTAGTAGTCATGTACAGATGTGAGAGTTGGACTATAAAGGAAGCTGAAGGCCAAAGAATTGATGCTTTTGAACTGTGGTGTTGGAGAAGACTCTTGAGAGTCCCTTGGACTGCAAGGAGATCCAACCAGTCCATCCTAAAGGAACTCAGTCCTGAATATTCATTGGAAGGACTGATGCTGAAGCTGAAACTCCAATACTTTGGCCACTTGATGCAAAGAACTGACTCACTGGAAAAAGACCCTGATGCTGGGAAAGACTGAAGGCAGGAGGAGAAGGGGACGACAGAGGATGAGATGGTTGGATGGCATCACTGACTCAATGGACAATGAGTTTGAGTAAGCTCCGGGAGTTGGTGATGAACAGAGAAGCCTGGCATGCTACAGTCTATGGGGTCCCAAAGAGTCAGACACAACTGAGCGACTGAACTGAGCCAAACAACCCTGCAATGGCTTCCCACTGCTCTTAGAATCAAAATTTCTTTATATGGCAAAGGATGCTCTTCACGATCTGACTCCTTCAGCTCCAAGCTCATCTCATGCTTCTTTCTCCTCTGCTCCCCCATTTCCCTGCAAGTGGGCTTTGTTTTATTTCTCAAACTTGCTCAGCTTTCTCCTATCACAGGATCTAGGGGACTACTTTATTGCAATTTTGAAGTATGAATCACATGACAATATATTTCTTATCAGAGAACTTGAATACAGTATTGTAGGGTAGCCAACATTCTGTTGGAGGTAAATAATCAAAATTTTCAAATAGTAGGGAGTGGCAACATAAACTATGCCATATTATTCACATGACTGAACTCTATGAAATCATTAAGATGTTTACAAATGCTATGAATTATTTTAATGACATAAGAAAACTTTAATAATATACAGGAAATTTTAATGATCCTATAGTATGATCTTAGCTTTGTAAAGACAAACTACAGAGAATACAGATTGGAAAGAAGTACATCAAAAAGGTAACAATGGTTATTATCTGTGTATGGTAGATGTATGGATGTAATCTGGAAAAAAAAGTTTTTTTTTTTTTAAGGAAATTTGTTATTCTCTAGGTTTTGTATTTCTAAACAGAGGTCATGTCAACCCAATGCCCCAGAGGGTATATTCCTTAGGTGCCACAAATGCAGATTTTGGATGGGTTTAACCCACATCCAGGTTTAACTCTGCATGATCTCCCCCCACCCTTTTTTTTAAACCTATATACAACTTTTTAATAGTTGGGGTTTTCTAACTCTAAACCCAGTAGTGGTCCTCCAATATCCCACTGAACAACACACACACACACACCAGAGGACAGAATATTCATTTCCACAGTACCTAAAACAGATCCTTGAGCAAGTAAATGTTTAATTTCTTTTAAAAACTGCTTCTATCAAGGCTTTCCTGGTGACTCAGTGGTATAAAGAATCCACCTGCCAATGCAGGAGACACGGGTTTAATCCCTGGTTAGGGGAAGACCAGGATTCCACATGCCTGGGAACAACTAAGCCCAGATGCTACAACTACTAAGCCTGTGCTCTAGAGCCCAGGAGCTGAAACTGCTGAAGCCTTAATGCTCTAGAGCCTGTGTTCTGCAGCAAAAGAAACACTGCAATGAGAAGTCCATGTGCCACAACCAGAGAGCGGCCCTAGCTCATCGCAACCAGAGAAAGTGGAGGCAGCCACGAAGATCCCACACAGCCAAAATAAATAAACAAAATAATTTTAAAAACTGCTTCTATCAGGTAGAAAAACAAAAAGGCACACGCTGACCTTCCCCTGCAGAGCCTGCCTCTTTTCTCAGCTGCTAAGATGCTCCATGCCAATGAGTGCCGTCTGATCAACACAGAGAAGCCTGGGCAGGAGTTCTGATCCCAACTTCCCTCAAGGCTTCCCTTTACTCCTCCTACTCATACATCTTCCATGTTCCAAATCCCTTTACTCTGAATTTTTATTTAATCTTCTATTGTAAATATTTAATCAAACATCTGAAATCCCAATCCTAACATGAGAAAAAGTTTTTTCTATTCTTTTAAAAGAGAGGAAGGTAGGATATACACTACTGATAATATCACAGAACCAGATGCTTGGGATTAAAATAGGAAATCAACATTATAAGTTAAATGATCTTTTATTCCCCAACAGCTCTTTGAGAAGATGAAAATATTGCTTTTTATTTCCATTCCCACATATTTTAAAAAGAGAACTGAATTTTGTTATGCAAGCTTGATATTCTGTGGCACTGGCTTAGTCACTACACAACTTAAAAATACATATAATAACCTGTGAACAAGCACCTTCATTTTTCTTCTTCCTGTTATGATGACCTGATTCTGGAACCATTCAGCAAGGCTCCAAGTCAGAGACTACTGCTTCCCACTGAAGAAAAGAAATTGGAAAAAAAAAAAATTGCATATTCTTTCCAGTAAATGGAGGATTTTCCTTTCATTTTCTATGTTTCAAAATGAGAACTGGCCTTAAAGGGCAAATCTTCTCAAAACCAGGAACAACATTTTACAAAAACGCAGACTGTAAGAGCAAACTGTACATTTTATCAGAATGAGACGAGAGAAAGATGCTTGGGCTCTTTTAACACTAGAGAGCTTTAGCAACCAATAATGATTTAAAAGTGCCATCAGCTTCATGGGATATTAGAGAGTACTGTTTGGTATCTAACAGCCACTGACCCAGACAGTCAGGGTCGAGAAGATGTTACTAGGACTAAGGCAGTAATCCTTGAGACAGCCAGAAGGGGGGAATGGGCAAAGTGAAGGTGTACAGCCTACGACAGTCTAGCAGAGACCCCTTCAGGCAAGGAGAATGGCAGCAAATCAGAGCTACTCCAGCAGAGAGCAGGATGGGGAAGCCAGAGAAGAGACCAGGAAAGCAGTCAGGGGTGTGATGACACAGGGTCTGCAGCCACGGTCCGAATTTTGTTTTTATGATTCTGATGAGAAGCCACCAGAAGGTTCTGAAGAGAGGGGAAAGCTCTGATTAGATATTTCTAAAAATAGCTGCTGTTTGGAGAAACACTGAAGACAAGAGCGAGGGTAGAGGCGGGAAGATGTGATCAGTCTTCACAGTCTTCCGGGTAAAAGAGGATTGCAGTTTGTTTAGAGAGGGCATAACGTATGATCGGATTTGAGCTATCTTTTCAAGGCAGAGTCAACAGTTTGCTGGATGCTTGGATGTGGGGTCTGAGCTGAAAAGAGGAGTCAAATGACAATCCCTAAACTTTCAGCCTCACTGGATGGCAGTAACATTTTCTGTGATCAGGAAGGTAAATGAGAGGAGAACAGGAGGGAGGACTGGGTGGGTGCCTGTCAGTAATTCTTTTTGACACACTAAATTTAAATGCCCATCAGACTTCCAAGTGGAGATGTTAAGCTAGATACTAGATGTTAATCTAGAGCTCAGGAGAGAAGTGAAGCTAGAAAGAAAAATCTGGAAGTCATCAGCTTATAGATGGTATTTATAGTCATGAAACATGACTTGGGGTAGAAACTGCCTTGGGAGAAATTATGGTTCAAAAGGGAATCTGGCCAAGAACCAAATACGGTAGCAGTCTAACATTTGGTGGCTGAGAAGAGAAGCCTGGAGACATATGAAGAGTGGCCAGGGAGGCGGAAGGACATTCAGAAAGTGGTGGTGACCCGACAGCCAAATGAAGGAAAAAGTATCGAGGAAGAGGGAGCAAATAACTGATTCATAGGAAGTGAAAACTCGCACAGATAACTGATTTATCAGGATGTATTTGTTAAATAAGTAAATTTTAAAATATCACAGGGAGCAAATGACTCTACAGATGAGGTGCAAAAGATCCAACACACAGCTGGACAACTGAGGAATATTCACTTCGCTTCAGGAGGAGGTAAGTCATTACTCTGCATCTGCTCATCTGCTTTTTTATTTCAGTGAGTTGCTTAACTCCCATCTGTAACCAACGCATTACTTACGATGTTAAAATGTGCCATATTTTTAACGATTTTTAAAGCTTACTGCCATGAAAAACTGGATAGGTCCTAACAAACATAATACTGAAAACGAGCTCACTGCTGCCAGCCCTAATTCTTTTCATCCAAATTGGCTTTTGGACAAGGTCCCAAATAAGCAAACCAAAACCAAAACTTTCAGCACAGACTCAAGTGTGCCTGGTGGAGGCTCTCACCAGGAGAACTTTTAAGCCTTTTGAAACGCTGGGCTCTTTGCTTAGGGTTCTGAAATTTCTTTAAAAAAAAAAAGGTTTTACAGTCAAAATGAAGCTTCAAGAAAAGCAGAGTTGCGAGAGGGATCCTCCCTTCAGAGGAAGCCGACTCAGCCGAAAGGACGGCCGGCTGCCCCACCCCCGGGCCCCCGAGGTGGCCGCCCGCTCGGCCCCCGGCCCCCGACCCCCGACCCACCCGCGCGGACGCCGGCTACTTGCCGAGGAGGCGCGCTGCTCCGCAGCCCCGAGGCGACGTCGTCCTCGCCCGCCGAGCGGTACGCGACTTCCGGTGGGCGCGCGGGGAGACGGCCGGCGGGCGGCGCGGACCCGCCCCCCGCCCGCGGCCCGGCCCCGCACGAGCGCGGCGCGCGGAAGTCCGGGGGCCGCTGCGTCCCGCCCTCAGAGGCACGCCGCCGCTTAGCCGCTTGCGGGTCCACCCAGCCCGCGTGGAGGCCAGGGGGGGGTTCACCTGCGCTGCTGCCTCGTTGTTACTGTTGTTTGAAGGCCCGCGAGACCCTCCTCGGAGGCTAGGAGGGAAAAAGGACTCCACTGTCTCTTCCCTGCAGACCTGGGTGCTGGGGTGGGAGCTGCAGCGCGGCCTCTGCGCCTACACAGTGCGCCCAAACGCTGAGCCTGCAGCAAGCCCCGGGGCTCCCAACAGAAGCCTCTAGATAAGGAAGGAGACAGCCAGTCTCATCCAAACTAAGACCCGCCTCGAGGTACAGCGACCCTCCAGTTTCTCCAGGTTGGTCCCCTGACTTTTCCTCTCTTTGGGGTTCTCCAACTGACTACGGCTGCAATCAACCACATCCCTGGTTAGACGGTGGCGCATCAGTAACCAGTCCCCGCCCCCCAAACGCACACATGCCCGGCCAAAAGCCACCTTGAGAAAGATCCCTTTCTCAGATTCTGTATCGCAGCCGAAACGGGCTGAAACGCCACTGAATGTTTAGGAAGAACAAAAAAGCAACCAAGTAATCTAAGACGATGAAAAGCCAAATACGTAATCCCGCCATCTCTCAGGCTTCCAATCCTAATCATACCCAAAGACCCCAATTCAGAAATCACATACACCAGCACCACCACCCCACCTCCTACCCTGCGTGTGCGGGCCCTTTTCAGGCAATCCCTACTCACTGCTGTAGGAGGAGCACTCCATTAGGAAACCTCAGAGAAGACAATGAATAGTAAACTGGAATTGAAGGCCCACACCTGGATCTCCGGAGCTTCCCTGGCGGCTCAGCTGGTAAAGAATCCACCTGCAATTCAGGAGACCCAGGTTCCATCCCTGGGTTAGAAAGATCCCCTGGAGAAGGGAATGGCAACCCACCCCAGTATTCTTGCCTGGAGAATCCTATGGACAGAGGAGCACCTCGATCTCAGAGGCTTACTACATAGAGGTAGAGCTAGGTTATTTTCTCTCCCTCTCCCCACTACCTGACATCAGGATGGGCCATCGAAGGTGTCACTGGCAGACTGTTTACTTCGTGAAATGCCCTATTAAGCCTATGTCAACACAATTCATTATCCACTGACAGCTGGTTTTTCCTCCACCCTCTGTTTCAACCTTTCAGGTCAATAGTGGCCTCCCTGTTCCTAACCGTGGTAGTTTTGTTGCCTTCATTATCTCTGGCAGTCTCCCTTTGGCAACTGACAAGCTTGACCACTGTCTCCTCCAGATACTCAATTTCGTTGATATTAACAACCAAGGGAGCCTTCATGCTCATCCAACTTGTTAAAATTCTTTGTTTTCTGCCTGTTCCTCTTCCTCTGGCAGCCCTTCAAATCACTGCTTTCCAAACCTTTTCATTGAAATACCATTAATGACAAAGGTGATAAACATTTACTTCCCCATTCATCACCCACATTACACGCATAAATGAACCTAAAGTGACTCATGTCAAGGACAAATTGACTTGAATTGTCTCATTTTAGGTTTTAAGTTGCTCCAAATTTTGCATTGTTCTTCATATTCACATGCTGTACTAAAATTTCAAATTGGTTACAAGTTTTCTTCTCAAATTATCCAGTACACATTTTAAGAAAATGCACCTATCACTTATGCCACAGGTATGAATATTTAGTGTCTTCCATGTGCTAGGCACTAGGGATACAATGTGACCAAGATAGACACTGTGCCAGTCCTCATGGAGCTTTCGCAGTCTAGAGCAGGACACAGACAAGGGGCGCTGTTTACAATTTCTGATCTACTCACTGAAAAGAATGAATGGAAGAAAGCAGAGTAAAGTGGGGAGGAGTGCTAATTAAGTCAGTAAGGAGATGGCTTCTCTGACACATAGGATGTCTTTACTGTGGCTTCACATCCCTGAAACCCTTGACATTCCTTGCTGGTGTTTTCAGGGTGTTTATCTACTGTCCTCTTTCGCTTATTCTACCATTTCTCTGGATATCTTACATATGTCCAGCAGACTCACCTCAGTCAGTAAGGGCATAAGTACACGATTAATGAACTTGACCTCATTGACATATATAGATTGTGGCATTTGATGCAATTTCAGAATATTCTTTTCAGATACATACAGAACATTAACAAAAATCAGATCATATTTTTGGCCACTGAGAAAGTCTACACAAAGCAAAATCAAAACAAAAGACTGAAGTAAAATGAATATCTACACTAACCACTAATCTGGAAAACAAAAGCAAAAAGAAAAACAAGAAAAGCTCCTGTATGTTTGGAAACTAAAAGGCAGACTCCAAAATATACCATGGATCAAAACATCAAATGTGAACAAACATCAAATGGTTCAAACAATGTGAACCATCAAATATTTTCATTTGAATATTATTAAAAATACTAAACATCAAAACTTGCGGGATACAGCTAAAATAGGAACTTCTGTTCCTAAACACACATGTCAGAAGACAAAGCAGGGAGTCACTTATCTGAACAGCCATGTCAGGCAATCAGGGAGCAAACTGTTCTCTTTCCACCGTCTTGGGCCCTGTTGGGAACAGGACTTTTAAAACGACAAATATGTCTGGAAGGCTGTGGTCCAAGGCCATCTTTGCTGGCTATAAACGGGGTCTACGGAACCAAAGGGAACACACTGCTCTCCTGAAAATTGAAGGTGTATATGCTCGAGATGAAACTGAATTCTATCTAGGCAAGAGATGTGCTTATGTGTACAAAGCAAAGAACAACACAGTAACTCCTGGTGGAAAACCTAACAAAACCAGAGTAATCTGGGGAAAGATAACTCGAGCTCATGGAAACAGTGGCATGGCTTGTGCCAAAATCCGAAGCAACCTTCTTACAAAGGCCACTGGACACAGAATCTGTGTGATGCCATACTCTTCAAGGCTTTAAACTTATTGAAAAGTAAATCAATAAAAGTGTGGTTAAAAAAAAAATCAGGGAAGAAAAAAACCCAGGGAATGAAATCCAAATAAAAAGACAGAAAAAACAAAAATAAGGCCAGAAATTAGAGAAACAGGAAAAAATAACAGAGGACCAACAAGAGCAAAATGTGGTTCTTTGAAAAAGATTAATAAAATTAATAAACCACTGGTAAAACTAAGTAGGAAAGAAACAAAAGATACAAATAACAGTATTAGAAATAAAAAGGAAATATCACCACGGGTCCTAAGACATTTAAAATGTGAAAGATATTAACAACTTTGTTCCTATCAACTAGGTGAAATAAACTAGGAGAGTTGTCCATTCGTCTCTTATGTTCCTGTCTGTCTTAATGAGTACATGCGAGATCCTGGCTACCATTTACCTGAGCCATCTCTCAGGGCAGCACTCCCAGTGGGCAGCCATGAGATAGGAGGTGCAGTCGCCCTCCACAGAGAACAGGCAAGCTTACTACTTGCTCTAAGAGTGGTGGATTCCTTAAGCTCAGCGTTCCTCAGATGTGCCACAGACCCACTGCATGTGTAGGATCGACTTGGGCCTCATGCCACTCCCAGGGGACTTCTAAGCAAGAGGGATCACTGCAAATATGCTGAAAATAGTGCTGCTTGCTGTGTCATGAGCAACAAAACATTTTTTCTGATCCAGTTTTGCGTCTTCTGCCAGAATCCATCAAACAGGAACAGGCATTGTATGTGGGGTAAAATCAAATCCCAGACCTGACAAAATGGACAGGAGGGACTCCAGTGATTCCGAAGATTCCATCAGATTCTCTCCCCACAAAACAAATGTAAACTGGACAAAACAGTCAAAAACTATCACTCGAGGGCTCTGGAAATTGACTGGACACAAACAAGTTGATAATCATTTATTCACTTTGAAAAATCCTGCTGAATTCTGGGTTGGAATCTGTGGCATTCTTGCCAGGAACTAACGGTTCTCATCTCCCAACCCTTGTACACACCTCAGCTTTGTTGGGGCAACAGCGCTACCACTGTGAGGCCAACAATGAAAGCCAGGAGCCCAAATACTGCTCTCAGTCAAGTCCACACCTGGTGTGCTGTCATAGAAACTGCGAACTTGGGAGGACATAAATGGGGAAAGCTCACAGCTCTTAGCCTGAGGTCGTGATTCATGTGAGGTGCACGACAGACCTGTGGACTAGCCAAAAATCTACTAGGAGATTCTGGAGATGAGTGAGCCCACTGAAGGTCAAGGTCAGCTCATTACTTACCTTTGCGTGACTGGGAGATTACATGTACACAGGGAGAAACACGCCTGCCCCTGCAGATATCTGCGTTTGAACCCTGGTTCTGGCACTAACTGTGTGACCTTTGGCAAATCAGTTTAATCATTCTGTGTGTCAGTTTCTTAATCTGTTAAGTGGGAAAGAGCAGTGCTGAGAGGAACACATATATTGAATGTAGAACACAGTGCAGCGGGCATATAGTATTACTAAACTGTTCACTGTTCACTTGCTCAGTCCTGTCCGACTTTGCAACCCCATGGACTGCAGCACGCGAGGCCTCCCTGTCCATCACCAACTCCCGGAGTTTACTCAAACTCATGTCCATTGAGTCGGTGATGCCATCCAGCCATCTCTCCTCTGTCATCCCCTTCTCCTCCTGCCCTCAATCTTTCCCAGCATCAGGGTCTTTTCAAGTGAGTCAGCTCTTCGAATCAGGTGGCAAAAGTATTGGAGTTTCAGCTTCAGCATCAGTCCTTCCAATGAACACTCAGGACTGATCTTCAGGATGGACTGGTTGGATCTCCTTGCAGTCCAAGGGACTCTCTCAAGAGTCTTCTCCAACATCACAGTTCAAAAGCATCAATTTTTCGGCACTCAGCTTCCTTTATAGTCCAACTCTCATTTACATACATGACTACTGGGAAAACCATAGCTTTGGCTAGACTAGGACCTTTGTTGGCAAAGTAATGTCTCTGCTTTTTAACATGCTGTCTAGGTTGGTCATAACTTTTCTTCCAAGGAGCAAGCATCTTTTAATTTCATGGCTGCAATCACCATCTGCAGTGATTTTGGAGCCCAAGAAAATAAAGTCTGTCACTGTTTCCACTGTTTCCCCATCTATTTGCCATGAAGTGATGGGACCAGATGCCATGATCTTAGTTTTCTGAATGTTGAGTTTTAAGCCAACTTTTTCACTCTCCTCTTTCACTTTCATCAAGAGGCTCTTTAGTTCTTCTTCACTTTCTGCCATAAGGGTGGTGTCATCTGCATATTTGAAGTTACTGATATTTCTCCCGGCAATCTTGATTCCAGCTTGTGCTTCCTCCAGCCCAGCGTTTCTCATGATGTACTCTGCGTATAAGTTAAATAAGCAGGGTGACAATATACAGCCTTGACGTGCTCCTTTTCCTATTTGGAACCAGTCTGTTGTTCCATGTTCAGTTCTAACTGTTGCTTCCTGACCTGCATACAGGTTTCTCAAGAAGTAGGTCAGGTGGTCTGGTATTCCCATCTCTTGAAGAATTTTACACAGTTTGCTGTGATCCACACAGTCAAAGGCTTTGGCGTAGTCAATAAAGCAGCTGTTTCTCTGGCACTCTCTTGCTTTTTTGATGATCTGGCAGATGTTGGCAATTTGATCTCTGGTTCCTCTGCCTTTTCTAAATCCAGCTTGAACATCTGGAAGTTCACAGTTCACATACTGTTGAAGCCTGGCTTGAAGAATTTTGAGCATTACTTAGCTAGCATGTGAGGTGAGTGCAATTGTGTGGTAGTCTGAACATTCTTTGGTGTTGCTCATTTTTTGGGATTGGAAAGAAAACTGACCTTTTCCAGTCCTGTGGCCACTGCTGAGTTTTCCAAATTCGCTGGCATATTGAGTGCAGCACTTTCAGTTTTTACTTTGTTTGTTTACTGTTACTACTTCTCAAAACATATTTTACAAACACCTGCATCGGCGCTCTGGGCAGGTGTCCAAGATTCACTCCAGGCGTACTGAGTCAGTCTTACGGTCATGGGAGACTGAGAAAGGTATTTTTTTACAAGTTGACTAGGTGATTCTTATACCACCAATATTTGAGAACTGTTGTTTTTAAGTAAGATTGATAGTTTTCTGCTTGTGGTCTTTATCCATGTGCCTTGAAGGTACAAACTATCGCATTTACTTCAGTATCCGCACTGCTGAGGACACAGTAGGTAGTCAAATGTCTATTAAATAACAGAAAGCTTTATTTAAAGTCAGTCAACATCCAGCTCTGCAATTCCCATCATGCAGAATAAGTAACAAATTAGGCTTGGAGTTTAAAGCTTTGCACTAATATAAAAAAGCTAAAATTACTCTTATAGAGCAGTGATTCTTTAATAAAACTTTGTGAATCATGAACTTCAAGAATGTGATAAACACTATAAATTCTCTTCAGAAGACTAAAGATATGTTAAACCGTGCAAATAATTTTAAGGGGTTCACCTTTAAAAAAAAAATCTCATATAAAAACTGACTTATAAAAACTCTCATGTAAAAACTTTGTTTCTTAAAACAAAACACTAGGTTCTTATTTATCACTGAATCCCTGTTACTAGGAAAAAGGATAGAGTGAGCATACTTGGCTCTAAATATCTGCTTAATGAATAAATGAGTCACTGGTCAAAGGATGTTATCATCTGGAATTCCTGGAGTCACCCAAGGGTGATGTAAAATAGAGAATGAAAGCACAGAGACTGTGTATCTTTTTCATGACTAAGTTGTAACCTTGAACTTCTACAAGTTGGAAATAAAAAAACAGGTCATTTGGACAATGTTTCCACTTAAGATGAAACATGAGGAAAAACAATAAATACCTTAAGACAGAAGATAGAATTTGTCAAATTCAGAAAGTCTGTACCCTCACTCCAGGGCAGCACCCTTGGGCTCCAGTCTAGAGCAACAGGCGCCTTACCACTTTTGGTGGATACCAAACCCAACCTTTGTCTTTCCAACTCTTGTTGATGAAAATACAACTCTGCTTCTCAACTTATTTCTCTAGATTGGTAGCACCCCATGGCAAAAGAGGGCTTTACTATTAATATTTCCTGAACTCAACCTGGAAAAAAAGAAAATCATAAAAAGCTGAAATCAATGAAACAGACATTAAATATATACCAAGGAAAACAATGGAAATAGTGGCTCTCGTATATATACAATGGACTATTACTCAGCCATAAGGAATGAAATCTTGCCATTTGCGACAACTGGTAGACAGGATAAAGAAGTCAATCAAACAGAGAAAGGCAAATATAGTATTTCACTTATATGTGGAACCCAAAACACAAATGAACCAACAAAACAGAAATAGGCATAGATACAGGTAATAAACAGGTGGCTGTCAGAGGGAAGGGGGCAGAGGGATGAATGAAACAGGTGAGAGAAATTATGGGGTCCAAGTTTCCATACAAAATAAATGAGTTACTGGGATGAAGTGTACAGTGTGGGGAATACACTCAGTAACAACAGAACATGTTTGTATGGTGAGAGAGGGAAGCTAGACTCATCATGATGACCATTTTACAATGTACAGACATACTGAATCACTATGTTATATGCCATATAACTGTTATATGTTATATGCCACTGCCAATACACAGTGGTATAAATTTGTATACTACATAGTGCTGTAGGACAACAACCAAACAACCTCATAGAAAATGAGATCAGATTTGTGGTTATCAGAGGTAGAGATGTTGCTCTCGGGGGCGAGGGGGAACTGAATGAAGGTGGGCAAAAGGCATCAACTACCAGTAAGCACTAAGGATGTAAAGTACATGATCAATATAAGTAACATTGCTGTATATTATACATGAAAGTTGCTAACAGAATTGTTAAGAACTCATAAGAATTCTCATCACAAAAATTTTTTTAAATTTTTATTATATATCTATATGAGATGATGGATGTTCACTAAACTTATTGTGGTAATCATTTCATGATGTATGTAAGTCAAATCATTATGCTGTACACCTTAAATTTATACAGTGCTGTATGTCAATCATATTCCAATAAAAAGGGAAAAAATACTGGCTTTTTGGATTAATAAAAAACAATAAAAGTGATAAGCCTCTGGTAAGACTGGTCAAGTAAAAAAGAAAGAAGATACAAATATCTTATGTAATACACAGTGGTATAAATTTGTATACTACATATGGTAGTATTAGGAATGAAAAGCAGGACATCAGTACAGATCTGGGACAAAATTAAAAAAGGAAGGAATAATATTGTGCTAATAAATTTGAAATGAAATGGACAGGCTTTCAGGAATATTCCATTTATCAGTGTTACATATTAATAGAAAGTCTTACTAATTAAAAAAAGTGAAATCAGCATCCCACAAAGCCCACACCAGACTCCAACCAAATACACTTCACCTTAGATTTGTAATAAAACATTTAAGGAAGAGTAATGTAAATCTTACAGAAGCTCCTCCAGAAACTAGGGGAAAAAAGCCACTCTAACTTATCATATATGGATATGTACTCTTGATAAACAAACCAAATCCAGTTATCAAAAACTAACATCACATCATGACTAGACTTGTTTTACTTCAGAAGAAAGTTGGTTTAATCATAGGAAAGCAATTCTCTGACCATATAAAAAGAATAAAGAGAATAAAGGTAAAAATCAATCATTTTCCTCAATAAATTCAGAAAAAAGTTTTTGATAAAATTCAACAGCATTTAGATCATAAAAAATTCTTTGCAAACCAAGACTAGAAGGGAAATTTCTCAATTCAGTAAAAATACCATAAACTGTCTATGGATCCCTTGGAAAGCATTCCTAGAGAACAGAAAGAAACAAGACTGTCTGAAATGATTTCTATTCAACATTGTAGTGTACATCTGCAAATGTAATTAGACAAGGAAAACAAAGAAAAGAAAGGTGTGAGAAATAGGAAGACAAATCTGTCCTGACTTGCAGATGATACAACTATATACAGAAAAGTCCAAAAGAATATACAAATTACGAGAATTGACAAAAGAATTTAGCAAAGTGCTGAATAGAAGAATCAATCTAAAAGTTGTATTTCCACAATACTGTATCAGCCAACAAATGAAAAATAAGCAATTTAAGGATTATAATAGCATGAAAAAAATATAAAGAAAACAAGATTAATTTAACAGAAGTATATGGAACTCATCTATGAAGAAGATTACAAATCTTTATCAAAAGGTCTAAAGACCGTAACAATGCAAATAGGTTCATACAACGGAAAATGCACTATTAAAAAGAGGAAACTGTTCATACACTAAATACAATTTTTAATCAAAATCCTAACAGATTTGTTTTGTTTTGAAACTTTTATTTTGAAATTTGTGTAACTCTGAACTTTGTTTAAAAGTGTAAAGAACAGATAACAGCCAATATTTTGAAGAACAAGGTAGAAACATTCCTTTTACCAATATCAAGAACTGTTAAAGCTTTAGTAATTAAGATAGGATGTTACTCGTGTATGAACAAAATGTTAATGGAATAAAACAGGGCCCAGAAATAGACTCAGATAAATATGGGCACTTAACAGATAAAAGATTCGGCATGGCAAATCAACAGAGAGATTTTTTAAGGGGTGGGGGAGTGAACCTGTACACCTACCTCATCCCAAACACAAAACTCAATTCAAGTAGAAGACAAAACTATCATATTTTAGAACATAGTATAGAAGATATTCATGACCTCAGGATAGAGAAGTATTTCTTTAACAACACATTAAAACACCAACAAGATGGGAAAAGACTGATGTATTTCACTAGAAGCAGAAAGATAAACACAAACTGTGAGAAGATATTTGAAATAGTTATAACCAAAGGATTAACCTCCTGAATATATAAAGGAATCCTGTTAATCAAGACATTCAATTTTTTTAAATGGGTAAAATATTTGAACAAGGATTTTACGAAAGAGGAAATCCATGTGGTGGACAAACCTGAGGAAAAAAATAACCTCATAGAAATATGATTCAACAGTGAGGTTTGACAGCAGTTTCTTTAAAAATATACACATATATCTAGAAAAATAACTGAAAAACATCAAAATGGATAACGGACTTATGGGTGGATTTTATTCTTCGAATCATTATTTCTCAAATTCTTTCTTTGGCTGCAACGGGGCTTAGTTGCAGCATGTGGGATCTAGTTTCCTGACCAGGGATTGAACCCAGGCCCCCTGCATTGGGAGCATGGAGTCTTAGCCACTAGACCACCAGGGACGCTCCTCTCAAATTCTTTAGTGTTGCCTTTACAACATTACAAACCCAGGAGACTTTCTTAAGTTTTAAAAGTCTAACAGCACAAATGTGGAACTTTCCATTGTTACTGGTGAATGCACTAATTGATACTATTGCTTTAAAAAGTTAGATGTCACCTAGTGAAGACACACATACTCTCTAAGCAAACATTCCACTCCTAGATGTATCCTCAAAGTCACTTAGTCGTGTCGAACTCTTTGCAACCCCGTGGACTGTATAGTCCATGGAATCTCCAGGCCAGAATACTGGAGTGGGTAGCCTTTCCCTTCTCCAGGGGATCTTCCCAACCCAGGAATCGAACCCAGGTCTCCTGCATTGCAGGTGGATTCTTTACCAACTGAGCTATCAGGGAAGCCCTGGTATTCTCATGGGATGATACGTATGTGCAAACAGGACATAATATACAAAAATGTTCATAGTGGCTTTAGAACAGCAAAACCCTAGGAAAAACTCAAATGCCATCATAGTAGAAAAGACCATAGCTTTGGTATATTTATATGATGGACTACTACAAAGTAATGAAACTACAGCTCTGTGCATTAACATGGATGACTTCCGCTAAACAAAGTCACAAAGGAATATATGTAACATCTAATTTATTAAATAAAATTTAACATTCCAATACACTTTATTAATGTTTACTTTTGCCTGACTTTTTAGACATTTTTCAGGAATGCAGACATCAGTACTATTCAAAGTATGGTCCAATGACCATACTGAACTGTTACTGGCTGATGAGGACGGAAGCACATGAGTAAGCATGCATTTAGGCAGGCTGACAGCAATTTGATATTAACAAAATGTTCAAACACATTGAGTTTGTGATTACTTGGAAAATTTTTTTAAAGTGGGAGAACTAGCATACGTAACTAGTAAAAAGAAAAAAAATTTTCATTACAAGCGAAACACTGGTTATCTCTAATGAAGAAATTCAGTGATGTAGTCAGGAAAGGATACACAGAGCCTTTTATGGTGTTGGCAATACTACATTTCTTAATCTGAGCATGGGTTATTGAGTATGTGCTTTATAATTTTATTTCTCTTTAAGCTGTACATGTTTAATACCCTGTTTACAATTCTTAAGAGTTTTAAAAATTTGTTATAGATAATACCAATTCTTTAAAAATATATACATTAATCTATAGACTGAAACACATCAAAGTAAATGGTGGACTACTGGTCAGTTTTACTCTGTGAACCACAATTTCCGAAATTCCTGTGTTCCCTTCTCTTTTTAAGGTAGTAGTGAGTGAGTGACTGAAAGTTGCTCAGTCGTGTCCAACTCTGCGACCCCATGGACTATACACACCATGGAATTCTCCAGGCCAAAATATTGGAGTGGGTAGCCTTTCCCTTCTCCAGGGGATCTTCCCAACCCAGAGATCGAACCCAGGTCTCCCACACTGCAGGCGGATTCTTTACCAGCTGAGCCACAAGGCAGTAGTAGTCACTAGTAATTACAACACTAAAAACATATCATGCCAGACGCTGTGTTATTTCTAGATTTCAGCAAGGAACGTAAGCATCCTATTGATGCTACCTTGTGGATGACATGGAGAAATGTAGACTGAAAAATAGCATATATTGTGGTTTAGCAATAACATCCCTGTATTTTCCTCTAGAATTTGGAAACAACCGAGATGGATAAGTTTTTCAGGAGATCACCTTTACTAGTTACAAAATATTTTTTGATCTGTACCAATAAATAGACATCCCTGATTTAGAGATTAATTCACTTACCTGCTGGCCCAGCTAGACAACTATGCCTCCTCCCCACTCTGGAAGAGGACAAAGCAAAATGCCATGGGGAGTAAGTCTTTTGATCTATGTATTTTTTCTTGCTCCTTTAGCACCCTCTAGGTATCTTAGAAACCTCAAGTTCTTTCTGCTTCATGACTTACTTAACATTAGCTCCTCACATAGCTATCTCATCTCCCCGAACTGTTATGTTCTTGGAGGTCACATTATCTTACTCATTTTTGAAACTCCTAGCAGATTATTATGTACACTATGGACTTCTGTATTTGTTATATATTATTTAAGAGCCATATGAGCTTAGGTTACAGTAAAAAGTTTAAGAACTAAAGAAAGATCAATAGATTAAATTGAACCAATGACAAAAACTAGCTATTATTTATTAAGCACTTGTATATGATAGGAATGGAGCCAAAGTGCTTTATAATAAACATCTCATTATATTCTCACTGTAGTAGAAATAAGCTTACTAACAAATGAAGAAACAGAAATATATGGAGTTAACAAGATCATTTGTGTGAGATCACCCAACCATGACCTGATCTTGGCTATAACTCCAAAACCAAAGCACTGAACCACTACTGAGGTATACTGCTAAGCCTTCAGAGATCCTTCTTTATTGGTATTTGTAGGTACTACCGCATAGTGGTTGAGAAAGAGGGGTCTGGGACCACATTGCCATGGCTCATATTCATATTTTGCTAATTACTGATATACGGTCAGGTTTCTTAACCTCCATTTCCTCATCTGTAAAATGGGAATAATATCCTTACTTCAGAGGATTATTGCAAAGATGCAATGGGTCAACACAAGTAAAAGACTGATGTTAACCTGTATTACTGTTATTTATCTGCTACTTTTGTAGACTTGGGCCTAGGAGCCAGAGTGTCCCCCATGACATTATAAAGGGGGAACAACATTGAGAAAACTTTATATTACACAACCAAATGTTACCTTACCTAAAAACTAAGAAGCTTTTTAGGGAATTGAAGGCTAAACTTCCTTTCCCCCTAACTTTCAGTAAGAAAACGAAAAAGAAGGTTAAAAAGTGAGGTGATTAGAAGTTGTATTCCTCTTCTTTAACTTACTTTGTTGGTCAGTCCCTAAAATGTTTCAATGAAATATGAAATAAATTATCACTCTCTTGCTACAAAACTGCACTCCAAGGTCTAAGTTGATAAGGAGCTTTAAAAAGACTTAAATCTTGACAGAAATAAGTGAAGTCAGTTTGTTGGAAGTTTTTTTTTTATTCTAAAAGAACTGATTGGTACAATCCTGCAGAACCAACATGTGTCATTTAGACAAATTTCTTTTTCTTTTCAAAAGTAAATGAAAATGCCCTCTAAATAATTTATATATCAATTTGTTTAATTTTTGAAAACAAAAGTCAATAGGGTCTGCTTTGTCCTATTTAACCATAAATGTTACACATTTACAAACTGAAGCAAAACTGGATAGTAGAGATTTAAAGAAAATCTTTAAAAGAATTTAAAGCAATTTTAATTGCTTTTCAGTCCACTGTGTTTTCAAAGTTGATTTTCATCAAGCCAGGATGAAAGCTGTGAACTCCAGACCATCTGCTTCTTTAATAAAAAGAATGTTTAGATTATTAACAAAATAATATCTTTAAATGTTATCATCACACAGTTGGAATTTTAGTATAAACTTGCATATTATGTCCCTTTCCATTATTTATTCTACTTTAAAAATATATACAGCTGATGATGTTTAAATAAGTATTCTGAGCCACGTGTCCAAATATAAACATTTGAGAAATTCAAACTGTTGCAACAAGTTATGAAAGGATTAAAGAAAAAAGATAAGCTACAAATTATATAGGAGAAGGAAAAGTTCTACTTACTATTCATATCCAGGTAGACATGTATTTTCTAATTTTTATATACATACCTAATTGAATATAGACAAGCCATCAAACTTTAACCAATTACAGACTAGATTAAGTCAGTATTATTTTCTACAACAGGTAACAGTGGTGATTTAAAACTTTTTAATATACCTCAGTAGTTTCATCACAAATTATTTGTGGTAATAGTCTTTAAATATCATGAAGTTTAGATAGGTACAGATTAAATCACTATTATCTATGCCAGACTTGGCACTGTGATGATACCCAACTCTGCTTAATTATGGTGTTAACTATCGGAACACGACAGAGCAGGCAGGCAACCAGAAAAGGACATTCAACATACTCTCAGGTTTATCACTTTAACAGTACTCTTTACAATCTGCAAATCTAAACACAGAGGGACACTTAAAAAGCTGCAGGGCAAGAACCCCAACAGTCTGTAAAATCTTAAGTTTCAGTTCTTAATCCATTGATAAATATTGTTGAAGGAGTAGCTATTTGGTCTTCAAACATTTTAGAATTAAAGGGTTGAAAGTATGTTTATCCTTTGCTACACTGTCGTATTTTAAATTAGCAAGCAGGACAACCTGAATTCACCTTGCTCTTACATGCAGAAGTGTATGTGCATTTTAAGACAACTTAAAATTAAGAGCTAACTTTTAGTTGGTGGCAGTTAAGGGATTTAAATTGCTGTCCAATCTGTATTCTGTAGTACCACATACCAAAGTCCTAAAAATATGCCAGTCATGTTCAGCACTCACCACTTTCAGGTAGGGGGGAGAAACATGGCAAAAAGCAGTCGTAATTTTTTTTTTTTTAGAACAGCATAAGAGCTTTAAACACAATTTTGCATCATCTTGTATTCTATCCTAGAATATCTGGAACAAAATCTTATTTCAGTCAGCTCAATCTATGCAAGTTATAAAATACAAACACAGACTAAATCCTATAGTGTACAGAAAATGCACTATTTAATACTCATTAAATGCAGTACAATCAATGAAGATTATCAAACAAGAAACACACACACAGCATTCTAAATGTTTAAATCATCTTAGGGCTGCTAAATCAGAGATTGTACAAATTACATGTGCAAGGAAAAAAACAAACAAACAAACCCCAAAAAACAAAGAAGAAAAAGAAAGAAAAAAGCAAAGAAACTAACTTCTCAGTGCATCACACCCACTAGAATAAAATGTATGGCACTGTTACACTTTTACTTTTATATTAACAACGGTCAATTAAAGCTAGGAGTGACTCCCGACATTAAAGCCACATTAGAGCAAGAATTAGCCAATTCAATGTTTAATGAAACAGATCACCTTTTTTCTTTGTAAAAGCACTGAAAATGTAATGTGTGCTGATAACTCACTAAAAGTTTTCTCATGTCATTTGCTCCCCATTGTAGTGTCTTAAATTATTCTGTAATTATTCTACCTGTTAACAACAGTCTGATTTTTAAGGTCTCTGTAAACTCTGTTACTGAAACATACTAGTTCCTGTGTGGTAAAAATGTCTTTATGAAAAAAAAAATAACATATCTGGTCATAGATCACAGAATAAACCCAAACAACAAAATGACATTTTCCAAGCTACTGAGAAATAAATTAAACCATGATGTGTCAATTTAAAATTATATCAATATTAACTAACATTTCTATGCTAGATTTTTTTCCTCATAAAATTAAACAATGCAGAATAGGGTTTGGGCTACAGTTAATCACATATGGTTTTCTTAAAAACAAAACTTTATTTACTATAAACAACTAAAAGGTAATTTTCCTCCTCCACAACACGTCGGCATTAAATTGAAGGCTTCATTTAAAATATCCACTGCTTACAAGAAAAGTACTTTTAAAAGGATAAGAGGAATCAAAATTACCAAAGTTTAGTGTGCCAAGAGTAGATAGAAACAACCCAGAAAAGTATAGATCATTGTGTTGAATATTTACGAATAGCCCAAAATAAGCCCCAAAGTTTTTCTACCTTTACAAATAAAAAAAGGTGTCCTTTCCACAGCTTGGGGATATGCATTGTACATCCCCCACCCCCAACAAGTGTATGAGTAAGGTTCTAAAAATGTTGCCATATTAAGTTCTTCGGTACCTAAAATTAATTAGAGGACAGCAATATTACAGCGGCAATGGTGCATCAATTCTCAAATTACGATCCAACACGAGTTGTTGTGGTTCTTTTATCGGAGAAAAAGCTTTTCAGAAGGAACACCTGCCCTATGCTAACCACGAGGAGAATGAGGGCTTCTCCTACTGACCAGTAGGCCACTCTGGTGTTCAGGTCCTCAGCTCTGCTTCGGCCTTGAGCTTCTCTCAAGCGGAAGTGAGTCTGATAGTCAATGACAGATTTCAGAGCTTCATGGATTGAAACACAGGCAGATTCCATCTAAAGAGGAAGAGTTTCAGTTAGCAGGTTTCATACTTCCTGTACAGTCCATCTAGCACATCCATCGTTTCCTTCAATCTGATCCAAGTCCTCACGTGACTAACATCCCACTGAACTGGCCCTCACTCACTCACTCACTCATTCACGTCAGTGGTCCTGGCAGAGCAACCCCTTCCCTCGCTCCCACCAGGATGCCTGGCAGCTGGCTGCCCCAAGCTGGAGGGTGGCAGCTGCGGCATCCGTTCGGTGCCAGAGGACCCACGAGCCAGTGAGGGCTGGCGGCGACAGAGTGTTAAGGCCAGGTTTCTCCAGGAGGAAGAGAATGGCAGGTCAGCAATTTTGACCAATGATATGCATATGAATCAAAGTCCATGTATATAAAAAAGTAAGCAAAACATGGCATAAAAGTAGACTGTCAGTCAAAGTTATTTCAAGTATCTTAAAAACAGCTGAAACTTCAAAGTGGGAACTTTCCCCCCCACATTTACCACTCTGCTAAGTTTCTCCCTCATTCCAGTCAACAAAACCAATAAATACGTTCTCAGTGGGACGTAAGTCTTATTTTCACTGTGAGTCAGTGGGCCTTCATCTGATGACATCTTACCTTTTTCTACATTACACTATTTGCTTGAGAAGGGTTAAGAGTCTACTTTTTCTGGTTGTTGTATACAAACAACCAGTTTAATATTTTTCTACTGCTGAAAATTTAATCCTGGCAGTGAGCTATAGGTTTTATTATACTTATTTTACATCACAAACCACATATTAGGAGTTTTAAAAAAATGAGTTTGTTGTAATTTTAATAATAGACATTAGAAAATAATTTAAGTACTTAATAAAGTTCTACCAAAATAAGTAGAAAAGGAATAGTTACAAAAATATTTCAGAGAAAGTTTCTTTAAAAAGCATGAGAGATTAGGAGGTCTACAAATTGAATTTACTGATTAGAGTACTCAAACTTTTTTGCTTCTTGTTTTGTTTTGGTTCCTAGGAATGGAAGATCAGCATGTACTAAAAAGAATGATTCCTAAGTTTTAGTAAGAGGTAGACAGGTGCTTCTAGCATTTCTTTGCTTTCTATGTTGTCTCAAAACGATGAACAGTCTAAGAATTCTTCCTCTGAAAAGTATGTATAAAAACAAGGATTTGACACAAATTCAGAGCATTCAAGGAATTCTTGAATCATGACAAAAGGGCACAGGTTAAGAATTACTGAACTAGAGAAAATCACAGAAATTAAAGAACTACTTACATGGATTCATACAATTTTTGAGGTGGTGTTAGTTTTCTTTTTCATTCTACCTTCAAAGTGGAAATGTTCTCATGTCTTCAAAAGTATAGAGACTAGTATGATGAACCCCATGTCAATAATTAAACACGGCTAATCTTATTTCACCTATCTTCCTCCCCATTCCAATTATTTTAAAGTATATCTCATATATTTTACCATTTCAGCTATACTTCTACATTTCATATTTATTTCTGAAAGGTAACAATTTAAAAAATATAATCCCAGTGGCACTGTAACAGAGTAAGAATAACTCCTTAAAAGTTATCAGATATAAAGCCAGTGGAGACTGCCTAACCATCTAGTGGTCGGGACTCAGAGCTTTCACTGCCTTGGCCTGGGTTTGATCCAAGGAGGTTAGTTCCCTCCTAAGATCCCTCAAGTCACATGGCATGACCCGAAGGAAAAAGACAGTGTTCAGATTTCCCCAAACACCTCAACAAAAGTTGTTTCCCAATCAGAAGGCAAACAAGGTCAATATAATCATTTAGCTGATATGTCTTTCAAGTCTTCGTTAATCTTTAGGTTTTCTTCCTGTTTTTTTACCCCCTTTCCCATCTACTTGTTGAAAAAACGGGGTCCTCTCTCCATTAGCATTTCCCACTTCCTGGATTTTGTTGATTATTCCCCTGGTGTTCCTCTATCCTCCGTATTTCTTATAAATTATAGTTGGAGCCACAGACTTCATGGGTTTCAGTTGTAATATTCTGAATGGGAATACCACACAGGCAATGTAATGGACTTACTGCATCTTATCAGAAGACATGCTAATATCTACTTATCTCTGCATTTGCGAATGATGATTAGATTTAGGGGATATCAGATCTATCTGTTATAAAATTCCCCACCAGTCTTTATATATGAACACCATCTACTTTACACTATAGTCATTCTATTTATTAATGGTGAAAAAATGGTGATTTAGCAAAACACTAGCAACTTCACTCACTCACCATTTATTTGGCCATTTCTCAGCTGGTAATTTTTTTAAACTCTACTGCGTGAACAGCTGCTTTATAGGAGACTTTTTAAAAGTGGAAAAATGTAAATAAGAAAAGCTTAAAAATATGAAACAAATAAAGGAGGTTAAGTGATCCTAAAAGCATTTATCTACTTAGGTTTTTAAAGCAAGCTATCGTATTACACAAATTAAAACTGCTCAAGGTTGAGTTATAAACAATAGTCCCCCAAAAAACCTTTGTACAAAGTGCTGTTCACACATGATGCTAAAATAAAAAGAACATCACTAAAAATAAGGACATCTGAACACATCTTATTAATGTTTATAATAGGTTTATGAATTAAGGTTCTGACACACTCTTTAAAAAGTGCCTCTATCACTATGTGATCTTGGTCAAGAGACTACCTGGAACCTGGAAACAAGGAAATCCAATTCAAGCTTTTAATAGGAAAGTGGTAAATAATTCTTTTGGAAACCAAACTGAGTATCTTTTAGGCATACTTTAAGCTCCTACGGTATCTGAACTAGAAATAAAATAGCCCTTCTCATCACCTGAGCAGTATTTGTTCACTGGCTCTAAACTTCTCTTGCCATCTTTCTCTCATTAAGCTCTTCTTCAAAATAAAACCCAATTTAGCTACCTTAACTATTTTGTTAGATGACTTACTAGTAATCTCTACTATTTAACCTTCAGTTACAGCACAAGTTATTTTAACAGCAGTCTGCATAACACTAAATACTTGTATAAAAGTGTGTGTATGCAAATATATACATAGGTATATATTAATTATGGCATCACTTTGCTTCCACTTATGTCAACCTGCTAAGTTACAATAGCAACATTCCTCCATAAATTACAGAAAATGCTTCAGAATGTTGGAGCACTGTTTAGGCTTTTAAACTTCCTTTGTTAATGACGTTTCTACCAAAGTGATCCTCCTATTTTAATGTCTATTTTCTTTTCATAAAATACTTTAACACTGGTCTTCACTAAAAGAGTCTGAAGTTCTCTGTGAAATGCCTAATATACTGTGAGAGTTAAGATAGGTCTTAAAGATTGGGTTAAAGTCACAAAATTTGGTGTTTCATTAATGAGTTAATGCATATTATATTATGCCCTTTCCCCCCTTTAAACATACGACTTTTTATTACCTGGGTAAGAGCACTGACTCGGTTCTCACTAGGAAACAAAGGTGGGTCTTCTCCAACTTGAAAATCAAAATATACAGTTTTATGTGTGAAAGTAGAAAATTCATTGCTAAAGCAAAATTTGTATGTCCCGTTTTTGGAGGCTGTGAAGGTGTAACTATCATACTGCTTCTTCATCTCCTTGTACAACACGTTACCGTCAGGATCTTCTAGTCGACAGTCTACGTCGTAGTGACCACCAGTAATAACCTACAGAAGAGGAAAACAAACAGAAAATGAAGGGACCACTGCAGGTAACAAGCCTGAGAAATCAGCCAGGTTTCCTGTTAAAACGGCTGTATACGGCTTTTAAAACAATCACAGCCAATTTATGTTTCTTGATTTCTAACAGTGGATGGGTCCTGGGAGGCAGATTTCAGTTCAACTAAAGCTTTACAGAAACTGAACACACTTCCTCATGACAGGAGAGGGAATGAACCAACACGCCAGAAGATGGTTCCAGTTACATCATTTAATTCTCCCCACAACCCTACAGGAGGGTATTTCCCCCTCATTTTACAAACGAAGAACCTGAGTTAAAATAAATCATCTATCCAAGATTACTCACCTATTAAGAGGCTGAATGCCAAACTTGTACTCTTGGCCCTAAGCTAACTGCCACGTACTATTTTCCTTCCCCAAATTTCCTTACCTTATTTCCCATTAGCATGATCCAAGCACTCACAGACTGTTCAGTGAAGCCATAAAGTAGGTCAGTCTTTTAGCCTGACACCCCATGCTATTATATGTATAGAACTGAAACTCATTTTACTGCCAATTACAAACAGGCTGTGTTTCTTAAGTTCTTTTATAGGTCAGTTACATGGAATCTGATGCATACTTTGTTTTGAATTATAGTTTGAAGAGAATTGACTTGTGGGTTGTTCTAAGAGTGTATCATTATTATAAACTTGTTTCCAAGAGAAGCATAAATGATTAAACTACTTTACTTTAACATGTGTGATTAAAGGAAAACCAAAACAGAACAATGCAAAAGCAGATAAATCTTTTGTTCATCTGCAAAGCCTGTATTTAACAGGAAAGCAGAGGTAGGTGAAATGCTTCTGAAGAGGACTCTGGAACTGTTTTCAAGGGGTTATGCTTATTCAGCATAAGCATACCTGAGCCATCTGAATTACACAAATGAAGAGAGGAAGAGGTACCAGGGCAAGTGTAAGAGAGAAAAAAGCAAAGAAGTAAAGAGGAGAAACAGTAGGAGGGAGAGGGGACAGGAGAAGAGTCCCAGGGTGCCTGTGTCCCCCGAGGAGGAGAGACACGGGGAGGAGGGCTTCCAACCACCACTGGACGTGTTGATGTTTTCAAGCTTGACCCTTCTGGTCTAGCACAGTATTGACATTCTAGATTTGTAAAACAAGAGATCAAACTCTGGACTTCAAAGAAGATTGGTTACTTACATGACCTTTGTCACTAAAGAGATATGAATAACTAAACTACAAGATCATTTCGATAATTAAATGATATGTAACTGGGCATTTAGGAAACTGTAAAACAGGCAAATATTAACATATAGATATAACATCTGACACAAAAATGACGTCTTATCAATTGGGTATTCCCCTTTTCACCAAAAGTGAACAACCTTTCCTATAGGTGAAATACTGACTGCATTTTACAGACCCAATTATTCACACTTAACACCACAGTACTTTAAATAATCAAAACATACATCCAAACAAAAAACAGAACCAAAACTGATCATCCTGCCACTTTCTTCTACCAAACTTTAAAACAAATAATCTTACTTCAGATAAAGACTGTTGTTTAGTGGCTAAGTCATGTCCAACTTTTTGCAACCTCATGGACTGTAGCCCGCCAGGCTCCTCTGTCCACGGGATTTCCCAGGCAAGAATACTGGAGTGGGATGCCATTTCCTTCTCCAGGGGATCTTCCCGACCCAGGGGTTGAACCCATGTCGCTTGCATCTCCTGCATTGGCAAGCGAATTCTTTACCACTGAGCCACCAGGGGCTAACAATCCGTCTGATCATGTGAGAAAGAAATGAGATCATTTTGAATGATGTGTCCCTACCTGCCCAATTTAGTCACAGAATGTCGACATTATTGCTTCTCTCAAATTCACTCCATCTCTTCTGTTCCTGATCCACAGTCCAGACAGGACTACTGCCACAACTTCCTAAAAGGTCTTCCCAGAACCCAGTCCCTCTTCTGTCTAACCCAGGGTTCGTAACCTCGGTTGGACTATTTGGGGTGAACAGTCTTTGCTGTAGGGCTGCACTGCCCTGTGCACTGAAGCACATCTGGCAGCATCTCCACCAGAAGAGGGTAACACCTCCCTCCCCACGTGTCTTAAACCTTTTGACAGTTCCTGTGGCCTACAGAAAAACCCAAACCTGTCATCGACAGCATGCTGCTCCCAGCACTTCTTCAAGGAAGTCTCAGCACCTTTTATACCCTGTGCACTGCGTTCCAAAAACACCAGAATGCCAGAATTCTCTGAACAAGTCTCTGCACTGACAGTGACAAGTTACACAGGGTCTGTTTGCTAAAGAAGCACAGGACCCAAAATGATTATGTTTACAAATCTACAACTGATTACAGGAAGAGATTACAGTATCAAACATCATAGCCAAAAGCTGTCTCACAGCAAGAGGACACAAGAGGTCAGGTCCGGGTTCCCCTGTCCTCGCTGTGAGGAACGAGGCCAGAGTAAACCCTCTGGGGTCAGGAACCACCCAGATGTACAGGAAACATTTTGGAACTAGTGAGCCCAAAACAAGAGTCTTGACAGGGTTTTTTATATTTTGCTGTTCACATAAGCATATTTCTGCCATGTAACCATTCTCAGTAGCAGACTCTCGGGGGACTCACACTGAGCACGCACAAATCATCAGTCTCATTGTTACCAATGTACAGCGCCGACAAACTGGTATAAATCGCCCCTAAAGTCCTCAGATCCATAATTACAAAGCAACACTACTACTCAGTATATTTCAGTGCCGACTCAGGCTAATTTTCAGGCTTGCTGGAATTAAGTCTCACAAACATAACATATCTGCTGAGGAAGTCCTTTTCCCCTCTGCCAGCTGTAGAGTAACTATTATTTATCCCTCCAGACTCGGCTCACACAGCAGACCCTCCATTAAATTTCCGCTGATGATTCTCCATCTTCAGCCAGCACAATACTTGGGGTGTACTTTCATTACTGCACTTAACGTTACATGACTATGTGCCTGTCAGGTCCCTGAGGTCAAGGTCAGCCTCATTTATCTTTCAGAGGTAGTACAACAGTTAAGAACTTATAGAACTGCATACTAATTCTGCTACTGCTACAGTTTGGGACCTTGGGTATCACTAGTAAATGAGTAATAAAAAAAGCTTTATCCATCTCATATCGGGTTGTCCAGGGAATTAAATACTACACCTGAAATGCTTGGTATACTGTCTGCCACACAACAGATGCTGATTTTTTTAGCCTGTAATAGTACTCTCACCACCAAGCATCTGCAAGCATCTGCATGCATAAGTCAAGAAATATTTAAGTTCAAAGAAATAAACTTTTCACTGACACTTTACATTACAATTCTTGCCATCATCTTTTCTGTCCTCATGAAGTTAAGCAAGCTAAAGAGTCATCCTTGGCCTCCCTCACTCACTGTAGCCAAATTACCACCAACTTCTGTGGATTTTACATAAAGAGTATCTCCCATCCTTTCACCTTTCACTTTCCTTCTCCCTGCTGCTACCACCCTAGCCTCAGCCTGAATCACTACAACAGCCTCCTAATCAGTCTTTTACTGATACATCTACTTGGCAGCTCTCAATACTTTCTCTACCTGCTCAAGTTAATACCCCGACAGCTACCCAGAAAATTTAGAACTTGTCATTGCACTGCTTACAACCCTAAGATAGCTTCTCATCCTCTCAGGAAAAACTAAAATCTTTAACTCAACCAGCTGGGCACCACATGGTCTGGCCTCTGCTGACCTCCCTTCTTCTGGCTCCTTATTCCCAGCTGCAGTATTTCTTCAAATTTCTAGTCGTAATTACCACAGTTCTTCAAATTCCCAGTCACGGTTTCCATAATGACCCTGCAAAGTCCATTCCCTCTTTCTCCTTATCTAAGCATTCATAACTTATCCTTTACAGTTTGCTATCAAATCGCTTCCTAAAGGAAGCCAAGAGATCCCAAAGATCAGAACGCTTATCACCTATTCTTACTGCTCTTAAAGCACAATTTTATAGAATGAACTAGTACTAATAAAGAAAAGAAGGTAGGATGGGTAGAGAATCAAGAATGACTGCAGCGATCGTATCTGTTTTCTTCACTTCTGTTATCAGCAGCACCTAGTACTCAATAGCTGTTCAAATATGCGAAGTCAACCATCAGTAAAAAAGAGAGTAAAGAATGTTCTAACCAAGAGGATGAGATGGTTGGATGGCATCACCGACTTGATGGACATGGGTTTGGGTGGACTCCGGGAGCTGGTGATGGACAGGGAGGCCTGGAGTGCTGCGGTTCATGGGGTCGCAAAGAGTCGGACACGACTGAACGACTGAACGGAACTGAAATGAACCAAGTTAAGAAACTGCTACTGCTGCTGCTGCTGTGGTCGACTCTGTGCGACCACATAGACGGCAGCCCACCAGGCTCTGCCGTCCCTGGGATTCTCCAAGCAAGAACACTGGAGTGGGCTGCCATGTCCTTCTCCAAGTTAAGAAACGACATCTGTTAAATAAGCACTTTTATATTATTCCAAAGAAAAAGTGCCTTTCACTTATCACAGCAATTCTTTCTACAAAACCTCTGGCAGATGGTCATCTGGTCTGGAATAGAGCTCTTCCAACGAAAGGGACATTAACCAATAGTCCTAACATCCATGGAAAAGCTGAAAAGCAATGGAGTCAGATACTGGCAGCACTTGAAATACGATGAAAGTGGAGGTGTCGTTTAGAGAGTGGCGAACTGACGTAAGGCACAATACAACAGGAGTAACTTTTTTTTTTTTTTAGCTCTTGAGGAAGAAAGTTCAAAATGAAGGACATTAGAGAATGGATGGAAAAGTCACACACACAGGAAGCATTTCTGGAATTCGTGTATCTTAATATCTGTTCTTAATTATTTAATGCTCAAGGTTTCAGAAAGGAAAGCCAAACGGCCTGCATCGGCTACCTAGATGTGATTCTGAAATGAGACACAGAATGAGCAAACGGCCTCGGCCCTGGAGCCGCGCGCTGCGGCCGGCAGCTGCCTGTGCCCGCAGTACCTGGAACTCGAGAGTGCACTTGGTGCCCTGCGTGATGTCCTCGTAGAAACACTGCTTGGCATTGTCCGGCAGCTCGAAGGTGATCTCGGAGGCGCCGCCGGGGCCCGGCACCAGGAACAGCAGCAGCACGAGCAGCCTGCAGCCCCAACGGCCCGCGGCGGCCGCCCAGCGCGGCGCGGACCCCAGCCAGGGCATCCCGAGGCGGCGGCCTCAACGGAGCTGGGGAGACACGGGGTCAGGTCTGCACGAACTCGCCGCGGCGCGGCAGGCCTCGGTCCGGGCGGCGCCGCCAAGACGCACCGCCGCGTGGCTCCGAGCCCCGGAGAGAGTCGAAATGCAGAGGGAGTCCCTGGGTACTGCGGAAAGTACTGAGGCACCAGGGCGCAGAGGCCAGAACGACCCGGAGAGCGGAAACAGGGCAGGCAGAGAACAGGCGGAAAAGGCCTGCGACGACCGGAAGCGGGTACTAAGGATCGGGGGAGACGAGGCGGAGCCTGGGGCGCCTGCTCCCGCGACCCGGATGTACTCGCCCCGGGCCGCGGGGACAGGCGTTGGAGTGCGTACGTGGAAGCTCGCGAGGCGTCAGCTCTGCCCCCGCCAACCCCGGGCCGAGAGGCGGGGCCAGCGTGGCGTGCGTGGCGGGGCGGGCCCGAAGACGGGGCGTGGCCGGCGGTAGGTGGGGAGTGCTTCTGCAACCGCTGAGCGCCGGGGGAGCCGCCGGGAGGGAGGAAAGAAGGGGTCTCCTGGCCGTCAGGGGTTCGTACCCTGAAGGAGAGCGCTCTGCGATTTCCGGAGAGTTTTCCTGTGAATAATGACAAATTTGAGGGGAAGCAGCTTTGCTGGGAGCGCGAATTTCTGACCACAAGACTGCAGGACTTCTAATCCCTACTCTGTTATTTATTAGCCGCTTGACCTTAAACTGTTTGCTTAAGCTCTCTCTTTTAGTCTTTGCAACTGTAAAATGAGGATAATAATAGTACTTAACCCAGATGGTTACTATTTGAAAAATGCTGTGTAAGAGTCTTGTTATATAATAAGCAGCATATAATAAGCACGTGGGTAGGAACCAGGCAGGGAAGAGGGGCTTATGGAAGGGGGAATGGAGAGATCTTTAATGGCCTTGGGTGCCCAAAGCCTCTGCAGGGGAAAAGGAGCCCCTAGGAAATGAGATTTGGGGGAGACTGTACCTTTCTGAGAACAAGTGAATGGGGGCAGGACCCTGTGGGGCCTTCCCAGGATAGACAACCCCTTCCCTCAACTCCCAATGTTCTCAGCCTGCCCTTAGTCTGTAGAAATACTTTGGTCAAAAATAAATCTAATCAGAGAAGTGAAAAAAAATGCAGAAACGAAAACAGACAAGACAAAATAACAAAGTTATTAAACAAGTCAAGGACCTTTAGTTCTTTCTCAAGGGCTATAGATAATATTCTGAGCCATATCCTTTGAGCTGTCTTGTAGATAATGAAACCCCCACCAGGTAGAAGAAATTAACTACATGATGACCAGACTGTATCCATGACATCAGTTTAGTTCATTTCAGTCGCTCAGTCGCGTCCGACTCTTTGCGACCCCATGAATCACAGCACGCCAGGCCTCCCTGTCTGTCACAAACTCCCCATGACATAAGCTACCACAATTCCAAGAACTGGCATCAAAAGAATAGGAACAGACTGACTGGAGATGAAGATTTATTGTACTTAAAACAATCGAGATGACACTGACCAGACCACTGCGTGACTGACTTCAAGAAGACTGTCAAAGTTGACTGCTGTTTCTGCATGTATAGCCCTCTCCCTCCTATACACCCTTGAGACTCCCCTTTAAAAGGTCTTGCTCACTCATTGTCAGTGGGGCTTTGGCCTTGGACACAAGTCTGCCTCTCCCTGTTGATTGCCAGCCTCCGAAACAAAGCAAACCTTCCCTTCCAACCAATCTTGCTCTTGAGTTTCAGCTTTCTAGTGCCAAGCAGCTGTACCTCGCTTTCGGTAACACTCGGTCAGAAAAAGAAGTAGTATTTGTATCTGTGAGTGGAAAGAAGACTGAGTTTCAAAGAAGAAAACTTGGATTCTATTTTCTTACTCTTCACTTTTGGCAAGTAACATCGCTCTTCTAAACCTCCATTTCTTCATGCATCAAGTGGCAATACAGAGAATGAATGAATAAAGATTAAGACCATAATGAATATAGCACACACCACCAGAAAGGCAGATAGACCAATTTTTAGAAATACAACAATACCAGATGTTGGTGAGTAAATAGAACAAGATCCCTTGTACATCCCTGGTGGATATGTAAGTTGACACATCCACTTTGGAAAACAATGTGACATCATCTAATAAAGTGGAAGATACATGGATGACCTAGAAGTTCCACTTTGCAAATACTTTGAAGTATATACTTTACAGCAGTGATTCTCCAAGTGTGCTCCAAAGATGTTTGGGAGCCTTTGAAATCCCTTCAGAGGGTCTGAGATTATCTAAGAGAGGTTGGATTCTCATCAAACATCTCAACCAAAACAACATATAACATATTAAATGTACAAGCAGATGAGTACCCAGCTTCTTGTATGAATCTAGATATTAAAGAGATTCACACAAATGTGAAGCAATATGACCCTTATCACTAAATTTTTATTTGGGCAATATTTCTATTTTTCATTTTAAAATGTGTTGTCTGTGTTAACATATGTAGTAGGTAAAACTGTATCCCCCAAAACACAGGTCCAAATCCTAACTCCCAGGCCCCGTGAATTCAAGCTCACTAGGAAATAAGGTTTCTGAGATGTAATTAAGTTAAGAATCTCAAGATGCAATCATCCTGGACTTAGGGCGGACCCTAAATCCAATGACTGGTGTCCTTAGAAAAGAAAGAAGGAGAGCTCAGACACACAGGGAGAACACCATATGAAGACAAAGAGGTTGTAGTGATGCATCTACTAGCCAAGGATTGCCAAGGACTGTCCACAGCCACCAGCAGCTGGGAGAGCGGCGTGGAACAAATTCTCCCACAGAGCCTCCAGGAGAACCATCCCTATGTGAGTGCTCAGTCGTATCTGACCCTTTGTGACCCCATGGACTGCAGCCTGCCAGACTCCTCTGTCCATGGGATTCTCTAGGCAAGAATACTGGGGTGGGTTGCCATTTCCTACTCCAGGGGATCTTCCAACCCCAGGGATGGAACCCACGTCTCCTTCATCTCCTCTGTTGGCAGGCAGATTCTTTACCACCTGGAAGCCAGCAATACTTCAGTTTCAGGCTTCTGACCTCCACAATTGTGAGAGTATACTTTTCTTTGTTTTAAATCATCACATTAGTGCAAGTTTGATATGGCAGCCTCAGGAAATCAATACAACACATATTATTTTTACTTTATTTATTTATTTATTTTTAATTGAAGTATGTGTGCGTGCTAAGTTGCTTCAGTCGTGTCTGACTCTTTGTGACATGGACTGTGGCCTACCAGGTTCCTCTCTCCATAAGGTTCTCCAGGCAAGAATACTGGAGTGGTTTGCTGTGCTTTCCTCCAGGGGATCTTCCCGACCCAGGGATCCAACCTGCGCCTCCTGCAGCTCCTGCATTCGAGGAGGATTCTTTACCATGAGCTACTGGGGAAGCCCCTGTTGAAGTATACAAATTATGTCAGGTTCAGGCATGCCCCGTCATGCTCTGACAGTCAGACACATTGCAAAATGATCACCACACAGAATTGTTACAGTATTATTGACTGTATTCCCTATGTTGTATATTATATTCCCATAACTCACTTATTTTATAACTGGAAATTTGTATCTCTTAATCCCCATCACCTATTTCATCCAGTCCCCACCTACCTCCCTTCTGGCAGCCACTCTGTTTTGTTCATTTGTTTTGTTTTTAGATTCGACATATAAGTGAGACTGAGGCAGGAGGTAGACAGCCCCTCCTAGAGTAGATACTCCAAGATGAGAATCGCAGCACAATTGAGGAAGGAGGCTGGGCCCTGCCCAGATAGAAGACAAGAGACCACATACTTCTCATTCTGCAAGTCAGGAGACCGCCCCAACTCGGCACATGCTCAGAAAGGCTCCTCGGAGGTCCAAAGGGGAGTGATGCTAATTACCCGAAGGCCCCTTCAGTAGAATCCCGCTTGGCTGAAAGATGCATTTGTACACATGGAAGGATCCTGAAATATACCAAATATAGACTCTGAACCAGACGAATCACAATGACAGGCCAAAGGAAACAGAAGAAATGCCCCCTGGAAGTAATTCACATCACCATGAGGACACGACTCCGAGACTTGGAATCCACTCATGTGTCTATCTACTTTTATTTTTTCCTCCTAATAAGTACTTTACTTGTTTCACTACTTTCCATCTTTGTGGAAATTCTTTTCCTGCAAAGCCAAAGGGCCAGGGCCTTGTCACTGACCTCTGGTCTAGCGGCTAGGACTCGATGTTCTCATCACTGTGACCCAACCTCAACCTCTGACCAGAAACTGAAGCCCCACTCCAAGCCTCTGCAGGCTGAGCTACCCAAGATCAAGGTCATATTGTACTTGTGTTTCTCTGACTTATTTCATTTATATTACACTTTCGAATATCCATGTTGCTGCAAGTGGCACAAATTCATTCTCTTTTATGGCTGAGTAATAGTCCACTGTGTATCTATTGTTTTATTATTGTTAAGGTAAACTATTCAGAAAATATTTTGTGTCTCAGATCTCTATAATTTAAATCTGTAATTAAATAATTTTTATTCATTTATTTTTAAGATTCTGAAATCAAAAGATTGAGAACCACTTATGCGTAGGTTTACCAGGATACATGTGCAAGAATACCTAAAGCCAAAGTCTTATAATAATTCCAAACTGGAAATAGCCCAAATATCCATAAATTTGAGTACAGTCTAAGATAGGACATTACATAGAAATAAAAATGAACATATTACAGTTACACAAGACAATATGGGGGAATCTTACAAGCATAATGAAATAGAAACTAGGCAAAAAAGAAACCCCTATCAAATTACCAATGGTATTTTTCACCGAATCAGAACAAATAATTTGACAGTTTGTGTGGAAACAGAAAAGACCCTAAAGAGCAAAAGCAATCTTGAGAAAATAGAATGGAGCTGGCAGAATCAACCTTCCTGACTTCAGACTATACTACCAAGCGACAGTCATCAGGACAGTATGCTCTAGTATTTTAAATGGAAAGATAATCATGGATTCCATATCCATACAAAAAATCTAACCAATTTTCTTAAATATCACTGAGTATACTCTTCAACACATATAACATTTCATTATATCTACATGATAAGCACTTTAAATACTAGTCATCCTATCACTTATATGTAGAATCTAAAATATGACACAAATGAACTTATCTACAAAACAGAAACAGACTCACAAACATAGAGAACAGACTTGTGGTTGCTGAGGGGGAGGGATGAATTGGGAATTCGGGACTAGCAGATGCAAACTATTACATACAGAATGGATAAACAACAAGGTCCTAATGTTTAGCCCAGGGAACTATATTCAATATCCTGTAATAAACCAAAATGGAAAAGAATATGAAAAAGAATGTATATATGTATAACTGATCCTCAGGTCATGGGGAGTCACCTGGCAAGAATACTGGAGTGGGTTGCCATGCCCTTCTCCAGAGGATCTTCCTGACCCAGGAATTGAACCAGGGTCTCCTGCATTGCAGGGAGAGTCTTTACCAGCTGAGCTAACCAGGAAGCGCATTCAATATTCTGTAATAAACCATAATGGAAAAGAATATGAAAAAGGATTATGTGTATAACTGAATCACTTTGCTGTAAGCAGAAATTAACACGACATTGTTCATCAACTGTACTTCAATAGAAAAAACTAAAAAAATAAAATACTAATCATCCCGTTTTACAACATGTATGGGCTTAGCAATGGTATGTTTGAATGCAGCTCTCAAAGATACTATAGAGTATGAGATTTGAGCTCTGTTTCCTTCTACATTGTAGTGAACATGCACTGTAATATGAACAAACAAGGATGAGGTATGTTAAAGATACATACTAAAATTTAGGAAACCAAACTTTTATAAAGTGAGGCAAAGTAAAAAACAGTTCCTTTCCAATTGCCCAAGTAAGGTTCGGTGGTAGGAGGGAAGAGGGACTGTGGTCTTGTAGTGGTTTGATGACGAGTAAAATCTAGCAGGAGTGAGCTAGTGAAGGAGTGAAGTGATGCAGCATATGCACAGGTAGTCCAGGTCTAAAGTCAAGGAATACATAGTCTTACCCAGCTGGCAGTAGAGACTCAGTGTTTGAGAATCCTCACCTGAAGTCAAAGCACAAAACTAAAACATCAATAAAACAGCTCCTCAAAATGGAGAGCATGCCGTTATAGTGCAGTTCATCTCACACGCTAGCAAAGTAATGCTCAAAATTCTCCAAGCCGGGCTTCAAGAGTACATGAACCATGAACTTCCAGATATCCAAGCTGGATTTAGAAAAGGCAGAGGAACCAGAGATCAAATTGCCAACATCTGTTGAATCATCAAAAAAGCAAGAGAGTTCCAGAAATACATCTACTTCTGCTTTATTGACTATGCCAAAGCCTTTGACTGTGTGGATCACAACGAACTGTGGAAAATACTTTAAGAGATGGGAATACCAGACCATCTTACCTCCTCCTGAGAAATCTCAGGAGGTCAGGAAGCAACAGTTAGAACTGGACATGGAACAACAGACTGGTTCCAAATTGGGAAAGGAGTACATCAAGGCTGTATATTGTCACCCTGCTTATTTAATTTATATGCAGAGTACATTATGTGAAATGCCAGGCTGGATGAAGCACAAGCTGGAATCAAGATCACTGGGAGAAATATTAATAACCTCAGATATGCAGATGACATCACCCTTACAGCAGAAAGCAAAGAGGAACTAAAGAGCCTCTTGATGAAAGTGAAAGAGGAGAGTGAAAAAGTTGGCTTAAAGCTCAACATTCAGAAAACTAAGATCATGGCATCTGGTCCCATCACTTCATGGCAAATAGATGGGGAAACAATGGAAACAGTGAGAGACTTTATTTTCTTGGGCTCCAAAATCACTGCAGATGGTGACTGCAGCTTGCTCCTTGGAAGAAAAGCTATGACCAACCTAGACAGTGTATTAAAAAGCAGAGACATTACTTTGCCAACAAAGGTCCATCTAGTCAAAGCTATGGTTTTTTCAGTAGTCATGTATGGATGTGAGAGTTGGACTGTGAAGAAAGCTGAGCACCGAAGAATTGATGCTTTTGAACTGTGGTGTTGGAGAAGACTCTTGAGAGTCCCTTGGACTGCAAGGAGATCCAACCAGTCCATCCTAAAGGAAATCAGTCCTGAATATTCATTGGGAGGACTGATGCTGAAGCTGAAACTCCAATATTTGGCAAAGAACCGATTCATTGGAAATACCCTGATGCTGGGAAAGAGTGAAGGCAGGAGGAGAAGGGGGTGACAGGGGATGAGATGGTTGGATGGCATCACCGACTCGATGGACATGAATTTGAGTAGGCTCCAGGAGTTGGTGATGGACAGGGAAGCCTGATGTGCTGTAGTCCATGGAGTCCCAAAGAGTCAGACACAAGTGAGTGACTGAACTGAACTGAATATTGCAGTTACGTGGCTCCCAGTGATAAGATTGCTGTGCATGGAAATGCATCTCTGAATGTAAGACTTCTGCTCATGCTATCATCACAGTTACTTATATCACTAGTCATTTCCTGCGCATGACCTAAAATATCTATTAAACCTCTAGCATTGTGTATTTCTCTTCCTCTTCTTCTGAGCCTTACGTTGAGCAAAAGTTTAAGTTCTTCAGCATTGTCCCTATGTAACTACAGCCATACACACATAAGATTAGAGTTATATAAATGCATATATCAATACTTAGCAATATATATATATATTTGATTGGCAGCATCTGTGATTTTTTTTTGCTTTAATCACTTCTGCAAAATGTTGATGCTACTGCTAAGTCACTTCAGTCGTTCAGACTCTGTGCAACCCCATCCCTGGGATTCTCCAGGCAAGAACACTGGAGTGGGTTACCATTTCCTTCTCCAATGCATAAAATTGAAAGTGAAAGTGAAGTCGCTCAATCATGTCTGACTCTTCGCGACCCCATGGACTGCAGCCTACCAGGCTCCTCCGTCTATGGGATTTTCCAGGCAAGAGTACTGGAGTGGGATGCCATTACCTTCTAAGTTAACAACTAATTGGTAAGGTTGATAAATAATTTTATTTAATGTCAGTGCACTTGGACTTCTATAGTACAATACCACGGACCAGGTAGCTTGTAAATATTGGAAATTTGTTACAGTCCTGGAGGCTGGGAAGTGCAAGATCAAGGTGCCAGCCTGGTCACCTAGTGGAGTTCTTTTCCTGGCTCAAAGCCAGTGTCTTCTCACTGTGTCATCACAAGATGGAAGGAGCTATGGAGCTCTGTGGAAATTTCTCTGGTAGATCTCCAAAGGGATAGAGCACTAATCCCATTCATAAGGGCTCCACCCTCATGACCTAATCACTTCCCACCTTCTAGAATCATCACTTTTCAAGGGTTAGGAGGTAAAAATATGAATTTTGGGAGGGAGAGGAGACATAAACATTCGAGTTAGGCTGTAGCTTAATAATATGAAGATGACATCGACAACGTACAACCCATGTCAGCAAGGAGATCAAGGGTTCAACTCCTCTGAAAATGGCCTGAGCTAGCGCCGCCGCATCCTCTGTGTCCTCTGCTTCCAGAAGTGTACATAACGCACGTACTGTATTATGTCTGGCAAATGCACGTAGACTTACTACAGTGAGTTCTGATTTAGACTGAATTTGGAGTAAAATTGTTTGCTGTCTTCAGAAGGCAAGAATTCAGAAAGCGAGGGACACCTATATTTTTGCCCAACCCCTACGGATCGCATCTTAGTAAAGACCTGGCTGGGGCTTCCCTGGTGGTTCAGAAGGTAAAGAATCTGGCCACAATGCAGGAGACCTGCCCGGGGTTCAGTTCCTGGGTCGTAAAGATCCCCTGGAGGAGGGCAAGGCAACCCACTCCACTCCAGTATTCTTGCCTGGAAAATCCCATGGACAGAGAAGCTTGGTGGGCTACAGTCCATGGGGTCACAAAGAGCTGGACACGACTGAGTGACTAACACACTTTCAAAGACTTAGTTGGTGGTATCTCTGATATTTACGAGAAAGGCAAATGGGCACATCAATTCATTATTCTTCACAGCTCCTTAATTCACTTGAAGAGACACACATAGAGATAAGCAGAAAGGGAACATGTTCAGACTCGTGTGAATACCCAAATCTGTGAGCACTATTAAGGCATGTAAGTTTTCCACAGGAGGCAATACATTTGAAATTTAAAAACTGATGTAACTTTAGAATCTTGCTGAGAACAACAGCCTACTTGATAGTGATTAAAGAACAAAACCACAAGGAAGCCAATCATGTTGGCCAATCAACAAATCACACTTATGTCTCAAAAAAAGAACAGATTCAAAGCCACTAGTCTCTCACCAGTGACTGAATAGAAAACACAGAATCTTTGGAAGCCAGGAATCTACTCCACTGTAGTGAGGCTCAATGGAAAGCTGTAGTCAGATCTTGTTTTTCCCTCTCCAAAGTAACCTCTCAACATTGTAGAGTTAGGATTTCAGGTTATGAGCATGTTATGGGGCAATATTTTAAATATGCATTTGAAAGTATCTTTGTATATTAAAACACTGAAGTTGATGACAGCAACAAATACACCACATTCCTTGGGAACAACAAACCTGCATTCTCCAAGATGCAGGAAGCAATAGAGGAGGAAGCTCCCCTTGTAAATGAGTCAGTGGCCTTCAGAGTAAACTCAGGTTTTCAGATTCACTTCTTATCCTCCAGGCCACATCAACACCACATTGACCACTAGGGGGCGCCGCTCCCTTTCTAATACTTATACCCAAGCATGAGAAGGAAGATTTAAGGGACTAGATCTGATAGACAGAGTGCCTGATGAACTATGGACAGAGGTTTGTAACATTGTACAGGAGACAGGGATCAAGATCATCCCCATGGAAAAGAAATGCAAAAAGGCAAGATGGTTGTCTGAGGAGGGCTTACAAATAGCTGTGAAAAGAAGAGAAGAGAAAAGCAAAGAAGAAAAGGAAAGATATTCCCATTTGAATGCAGAGTTCCAAAGAACAGCACGGAGAGATAAGAAAGCCTTCCTCAGTGATCAATGCAAAGAAATAGAGGAAAACAACAGAATGGGAAAGACTAGAGATCTCTCAAGAAAATTGGAGATATCAAGGGAAAATTTCAGGCAAAGATGGGTTCGATAAAGGACAGAAATGGTAAGGACCTAACAGAAGCAGAAGATATTAAGAAGAGGTGGCAAGAATACACAGAACTTTACAAAAAAGATCTTCACGACCCAGATAATCACAGTGGTGTGATCGCTCACCTAGAGCCAGACATTCTGGAATGTGAAGTCAAGTGGGCCTTAGAAAGCATCACTATGAACAAAGCTAGTGGATGTGATGGAATTCCAGTTGAACTATTTCAAATCCTGAAAGACGATGCTGTGAAAGTGCTGCACTCAATATGCCAGCAAATTTGGAAAACTCAGCAGTGGCCACAGGACTGAAAAAGGTCAGTTTTCATTCCAATCCCTAAGAAAGGCAATCCCAAAGAATGCTCAAACTACCACACAATTGCACTCATCTCACACGCTAGTAAAGTAATGCTCAAAATTCTCCAAGTCAGGCTTCAGCAATACGTGAACTGTGAACTTCCAGATGTTCAAGCTGGTTTTAGAAAAGGCTAGAGAGGAACCAGAGATCAAATTGCCAACATCCACTGGATCATCGAAAAAGCAAGAGAGTTCCAGAAAAACATCTATTTCTGCTTTATTGACTACGCCAAAGCCTTCGACTGTGTGGATCACAATAAACTGTGGAAAATTCTGAAAGAGATGGGAATACCAGACCATCTGACCTGCCTCTTGAGAAATCTGTATGCAGGTCAGGAAGCAAAAGTTAGAACTGGACATGGAACAACAGACTGGTTCCAAATAGGAAAAGGAGTAAGTCAAGGCTGTATATTGTCACCCTGCTTATTTAACTTATATGCAGAGGACATCATGAGAAACGCTAGGCTGGAGGAAGCACAAGCTAAAATCAAGATTGCGGGAGAAATATCAATAACCTCAGATATGCAGATGACACCACCCTTATGGCAGAGAGTGAAGAGGAAATAAAGAGCCTCTTGATGAAAGTGAAAGAGGAGAGTGAAAAAGTTGGCTTAAAGCTTAACATTCAGAAAACTAAGATCATGGCATCTGGTCCCATCACTTCATGGGAAATAGATGGGGAGACAGTGGAAACAGTGTCAGATTTTATTTTTTTGGGCTCCAAAATCACTGCAGATGGTGATTGCAGCCATGAAATTAAAAGACACTTGCTCCTTTGAAGGAAAGTTATGACCAACCTGGGTAGCATATTAAAAAGCAGAGACATTACTTTGCCAACAAAGGTCCGTCTGGTCAAGGCTATGGTTTTTCCAGTGGTCATGTATGAATGTGAGAGTTGGACTGTGAAGAAAGCTGAGTGCCGAAAAATTGATGCTTTTGAACTGTGGTGTTGGAGAAGACTCTTGAGAGTCCCTTGGACTGCAAGGAGATTCAACCAGTCCATCCTAAAGGAGATCAGTCCTGGGTGTTCATTGGAAGGACTGATGCTGAAGCTGAAACTCCAGTACTTTGGCCACCTCATGAGAAGAGCTGACTCAATTGGAAAAGACCCTGATGCTGGGAGGGATTGGGGGCAGGAGGAGAAGGGGACGACAGAGGATGAGATGGCTGGATGGCATCACCGACTCGATGGACATGAGTTTGAGTAAACCCTGGGAGTTGGTGATGGACAGGGAGGCCTGGCGTGCTGCAATTCATGGGGTCGCAAAGAGTTGGACATGACTGAGCGACTGAACTGAACTGAACTGACTGAGTTAGTATCCAATCATCCTCAAAATTTGAGTTATTTCTCCAAGTACGTGATTTCCAAGGTAAATGGCCAAAGTCCCTAAAAGGAAGGCAAGACATATGATCATGGAGAGGGCTTTTCTCGAGGATAGTCAACTCCTCTCTCTCTCTCTTCGAGTTTATTTTCTTGACCGTGCTGGCTCTTTGTTGCTGCCGGCGGGCTTTCCCCAGCTGTGGAGAACGGGGCCTCTCTAGCGGCGGTGAGCAGGCTTCTCACTTGGTAGCTTCTGTCCTGGCGGAGCACAGGCTCCAGTGTGAGTGTGAGACCTCCAGTGTGCATGTGGGCTCAGCACTTGTGGAGCACAGGCTTACTTGCTCCACGACACGTGGAATCTTCCCAGATCAGGGATCGAACTGGTGTCTCCTGCATTGCAAGGAGGATTCTTAACCACTGGACCCCCAGCGAAGCATGATAGTCATCTTATTCAAAGCATTCTAGGACTAGGTACTGACTTAGGTCTGAAAGTAGAAGACCATGACTATGGAGTGGAAGTTCAGGTCAGATTTCTCCCAGTCTTCACCAAACTTGCAGCCCATGACTGCAAATCAATAGGACCTTGGTAGATTGCTTACCAGTTTTATTCCTGTGGACCCCACAAATGAACCACAACCAGAAATCTCTACATAGTACACTCTATTCTAGGTCTAATGAACAAACCCACTCTGCTGCCTGTTACAATGAGCAGAACCATATTCTTTAAGACACACTGTCTTTTAGGGATCCTTCTGTTGGGAAGATCCCAACAGGGAGAAGGGAATGGCTACTCACTCCAGTATTCTGGCCTGGATCCTCCATGGGGATCACAAAAGTCAGACACAACTGAGCAACTTCCACTTTCACTGCTGACCTCTCTGCGCTCAGAGAGCCCACCTTTTTTTTTTTTTTAAAGCTTTTACTACCAGACTTCCCAGCTTACTACAGACAGACAGTGAAGGACATTTTAGGGCTCCACTGGTTGCTCAGACAGTAAAGAATTTGCTTGCCATGCGGGAGACCTGGATTCAATCCCTGGGTTGAGAAGATCCCTGTAGAAGGGAATAGCAACCCACTGTGGCTCAGCTGGTAAAGAATCTGCCTGCTGCTGGGCATACACACCAAGGAAACCAGAATTAAGAGACGCGTACACCCCAATGTTCATCTCAGCACTGTTTACAATAGCCAGGACATGGAAGCAACCTAGATGCCCATCAGCAGACGAATGGATAAGAAAGCTATGGTACATATACACAATGGAATATTACTCAGCCATTAAAAAGAATACATTTGAATCAGTTCTAATGAGGTGGATGAAACTGGACCCTATTATACAGAGTGAAGTAAGTCAGAAAGATAAACACCAATACAGTATATTAATGCATATATATGGAATTTAAAAAGATGGTAACGATAACCCTATATGCAGGACAGAAAAAGAGACACAGACGTATAGAACAGACTTTTGGACTCTGTGGGAGAAGGCAAGGGTGGGATGATTTGAGATAATAGCATTGAAACATGTATATTATCATATGTAAAACAGATTGCCAGTCCAGGCTCGATGCATGAGACAGGGTTCTCAGGGCCGGTGCACTGGGATGACCCAGAGGGATGGGATGGGGAGGGAGGTGGGAGGGGGGTTCAGGATGGGGACACATGTACACCCATGGCTGATTCATGTCAATGTATGGCAAAAACCACTACAATATTGTAAAGTAATTAGCCTCCAATTAAATAATTTTTTTAAGTATAAAAAAAAAGAATCTGCCTGTAATGCAGGAGACCTGGGTTCAATCTCTGGGTTGGGAAGATCTCCCCTGGAGAAGGGAATGGCAACCCACTCCAGTATTCTTGCCTGGAGAATTCCATGGACAGAGGAACCTGGTGGGCTACAGTCCACAGGGTTGCAAAGAGTCAGACACGACTGAATGACTAACACTTTCACTTTTCAAAGCACATTTTCATGGTGGCGCTTTCCTCACCGATCTAACGCTCATGGCAAGAGGAAGAGTCTTCAGGGCTGCAGTGGGGGTGAGGGGGCGGATGGAAGGGATGCTTATAACACTGACTCCAACATGGGTGTCCTCTGAAGACTTTGAATTCATCCCTCCACCCCGTGCAAAGGAACTTGCCCCCTTTTGGTTTCATTTAACGCAGTCAGTCATTCGTTGTAGGCTTCTATTTGCTAATCCAGTCAACACACTCTTAGAATCACAGGTGGTTTCCTGAGCCAGATCAGGGAATGGCAACACTTGCATCGAAATATAAGCTATCTGAAAATACTCCCTCTTCAACTGAGCACCTTCAAAATCCATTTTCATTACAATTATAAAAAATGTTGATGTGAAGTAGTAAATTCCTGCAGTTCCTTATCTTATAATCCTCATTCTCTGTGCTCCGATTCTATGTTTCACTCTATCTGAGTTTGAATTCCAGTCATCAGCCAAACCATGTGGAGACTCAGGGCATGACTGTCAGCTTTCTTCTGCAAGGGAGGTGAGCTTTCCTAGCAAAGGCAAGATGGGGCGAATATCAGAAGATTTGAGGGCAGGGTGGAGCATAGATTCTCTAAGTCCTCGATATGTCCTAAAAATCATTTTTCTAATTGTCAGGATCCTAGATTTTCCTGACCCTTGTGCTAGTCATTTTACTTAAACATAGTGAGGTTGTGAATTTAACTAATAATATAATAAGACCACCCTAGAATTTATCTCTAGGTTTGGTTTTCAGTGACCTCAGGCTCCATCAAACGATGGAAAGATCTGGGGTTTCGTACTGTGCTTTGAGGAAAACTTTTGGCTCAGACAGTGAAGAATCTGCCTGCGATGCGGGAGACCTGGGTTCAGTCCCTGGGTTGGGGAGATCCCCTGGAGAAGGGAAAGACTAACTGCTCCAGTATTCTTGCCTGGAAAATCCCATGGATGGAGGAGCCTGGCAGGCTACAGTCCATGGGGTTGCAAAGACTCGGACACAACTTCACTTTTCACTTTTAAGATTTGAGAGTGCTGTTGAGAACAATTCTCTTGCCTCTTACCCCAGAGATTTGATCCAGGTGAACATAGTTTGGAGATTACCTGTCTCACCACTGGATACCTTGGAGTGTTGGCCTCCCAGCCTGGAATCTGAACTTTTGTTACTGCCTCAGTTTGATTTTTTAGGGAATATGCGTGCAAGTATACTGTAATAATCATTTGGGTTGGTGGGGGGCTTGTGATTTTTAAAAATTTGAACAAAGCCCTATGTTACGGGGCATTATGATATTTATGCTGATTACACGTAAGTTCTTGGACTTGTCTGTAAAGTCCTGACAAAATGATGATAGGCCATCCCTTCAGAGACTCATTGGATAGTGTGACAACACGTGCTCAGAATTTCATCTAATAATTGCCCATCTTCAATCCACTTTAAAATATGACACATGCAAGTTAAAAAAACTCTGATAATCAGTGGCTCATTTTGTTACCTTTAGCTTTTGGGCTTCCCTCATAGCACAGCCAGTAAAGAATCTGCCTGCAATGCAGGAGACCCGGGTTTGATTCCTGGGTCAGGAAGAGCCCCTGGAGAAGGAAATGGCAACCCACTCCAGTATTCTTGCCTGGAAAATCTCATGGACAGAGGAGCCTGGCAGTTTACAGTCCAGGGTTCACAAGAGTTGGACACGACTTAGCGACTAAATAACCATCACCACCACAAATGATAGTTTATTAAATTTCTATGACTTGTGTCACATAGAGTCTGATCCCCATTAAGAAAAGGCACCCAGGAATTACATAATATATGCCAGATAACCACCTTCAGAAAATACATATGATTAGACAACTGTACACTGACCTTTATGAAGAAATAAAAGAAAAGGTTTGTTGGACATGCCCAGATGGCGGGCACTGGCTATCTGCCCAATATATAAATTTCTTACCATACAACTGGTTAGGCAAGAAGAAAAAATATCCACCAGTAATTTGACAAACACTAGATATAATACTGAGTGCTTATATTTCATATTTTAGGTATTTACTTAAATCAGATGGTGAATAGGGTAAACTTTAATTTTAAGAATTGTGATTTTATTTGTGCTGAAAATTAACCCATTCTTTGTTCCTCACTCACTGGTTACATGTGATGAGATAGTTAATCTTGAGGGTTGGTGAAATCACTGAGCTTTCCTAATGTTAAACCATAATAAGGTGGTTTTTTTTTTTAGCTTTAATTTTTTCCAGACTTTAAATTTTAAACTTTTAGTATTGGGTTATAGCTGATTAATAATGTTGTGGTAGTTTAGGTGAACAGCGATGGGACTCAGCCATGCATATACCTGTATCCATTCTTCACCACACGCTCCTCCTATCCAGGCTGGTACAGAACAGTGAGCAGAGTCCCATGTGCTATACAATAGGTCCTTGTTCGTGATCCATTTTAAATATAGCAGTGTGTACATGATCTTCCCAAAGTCCCTAACTATCCCTTCCCCCCAGCAACCATAAGTTCATTTTCTAAGTCTGTGAGTCTCTTTGTTTTGTAAGTAAGTTCATTTGTATCATTTCTTTTTAGATTCCACATATAAGGGATGTCATACAATATTTCTCCTTCTCTGTCTGACTTACTTCACTCAGTATGATAATCTCTGGGTCCATCCATGTTGCTGCAAATGGCATTATTTCATTCTTTTTAATGACTAATATTCCATTGTATATAGATATACAATATATTGTACACACAATATATACAGTATATACAATTATATATAGATATAGATGTACAATATATTGTACATACAATATATACAGTATTTACAATTGTATATAGATATACAATATTCCATTGTGTGTATATATATATATACACCAAATCTTCTTTATCCACTCTCTGTTGATGGACATTTAGGCTGCTTCCACAACTTGGCTATTGTAAACAGCGTGCAATGAACATTGGTGTGCCTGTATCCTTTTGGATCGTGCTTTTCTTTCTCCAAATACACATCCAGGAGTGGGATTGCAGGGTCATATGGTAGCTCTGTTTTTAGTTTAAGGATCATCCATACTGTTCTCCATAGTGGCCATACCAATTTACATTTCCATCAACAGTGTGGGAGGGTTCCCAATAATAAGTTTTTAAATGTCTTTTAAAACATGAAGGGATGCAGTTTCTGAGTTAGGCTGTGGTATACATATGTATATACTTGGTTTGAAGATTCACTTCAGAGACAGGACAAGGGAAAAAAAAAGAATAAGGTAGTGAGTCAAAGGTGAAGATGAAAGAGAAAAGGTTAGGGTCCAGGTAATAATCTCACATGAGCTTTCATACTACACAGGAATAAAAGATAATATATTATTTTTATGTCACTCTGGTCTATATTATCTGTATGTGCTATTATATAATATTATGTTTTTCCTAAGCCCACACATAATAATGGTTTTTACAGATATACTTTTATGAATAAAAGTATAATTTATGCTTTTATGAATAAGTATAAAGCCCACTTTATACTTACTTATAAAAGAAACTACGTTTCCAAGGACGAAATGCAAGAATAAATACTACAGCAGGTAGACTAGCTCAGGGGGCAGAAACCAAAATTTCAGGATAATTGTGGTCACAGTGTGAGGTCCTGTTACAAAATGTGGCAAGGAGCCGCAACAGAGAACCGTGACTCTTTGGAGAAGGTGGTATGGCAAGTGAAGTTGGGGTATGAGATGCAAACCAAAGGATATGGATGAGGGGCTGCCATGAAGTGACAGACTAGATTAAACTCATGTGCCACACCTCAATGCGGTCCTCCTACCCTCAAAATTGTAGCCTGAAGAATGAATGCTTCAAAGTGCAAAAGACTCAGGGGCTCCTTCTTCGTGACCACCTTATTTTTTTTAATTTATTGGCATGGAAAAATTTTAGATTTAAGAAAGGAGATGATTTTTTAAGAAATAACCAAATGTCACTGGAATGTGGGGAATTTAACTGGGTAGTGCTATTTTTTTTAGAGGAAGAAGTGAAAAGAGAAAGGAGATAACAGAATAATGAAGATTATTTTCTTGCATATCTTTGATAAATTAATTTTAAAGTAATTATATTTACAATTTATATATGCATTTGCCTATGTGTACTGCACATCTACTCAAAAATTTATATTTACATAACATAACCAAGTCATTCTGAAAACAAGAAATGTAACTCTTTTCAATTTGGATTACAGGTTTTATGAGATTGATTCATATAGAGTATGTTCACAGTATCCATGTCAACTCTCCGGATGGGTAAAAATCACAGGGAAACAGGACACAGGGAGAAAGTATGAAACCTCGTGAAAACCATAACTAATGGTAGCTTTAATTGCAGTCAAGACAGTAACCTTTTTAAAAAGGAGCTGATGCAAATCAGCTCTTAATATACGATACATAAAATCAGTCAGTGGGGCTGCCATTTAGAGCACTTACTGTGCATAAAACACTATTAATTACTTTACACATGGTATCTTGTTTCTTAGGACAGTCCTATTACATGGGAGTTACCATGACTGCCTTTAAATGAAGAGAGGTTTAAAGACGTTTAACTAAGCTTACACAGCTAATTAGTGGCAAAGCCATTTTATTGAAACCTTGCCTGTCCAACACCAGATTCTGAATTCTTAATCCTTTAAATCTTTTTAAAATGTTTTTGCAAAAAGTAAACAAGATAAACAAGAAGGTAAACAAAGGTAAGCAAAATGGATGTGGTCTGATTACACTGAAACCAAATTACTCTAAAGTCTGTCCTTGGGGCAAGCGCACACGTGACTCTTACTGACTTACACACACACACGTGACTCTTACTGACTTACACACACACATGTGACTCTGACTTACACACACACACGTGACTCTTACTGACTTACACACACACACACACGTGACTCTGACACACAAACACATGTGACTCTTACTGACTTACACACACACACGTGACTTACTGACTTACACACACACACGTGACTCTTACTGACTTACACACACACACGTGACTCTTACTGACTTACACACACACACATGTGACTTACTGACTTACAAACACACACACGTGACTCTTACTGACTTACACACACACACATGTGACTTACTGACTTACACACACACACACGTGACTCTTACTGACTTACACACACACGTGACTCTTACTGACTTACACACACACACACGTGACTCTTACTGACTTACACACACACACGTGACTCTTACTGAATTACACACACATACATGTGACTTACACACACACACGTGACTCTTACTGACTTACACACACACACACATGACTGACTTACACACACACGTGACTCTTACTGACTCACACACACACACACACGTGACTCTGACTTACACACACACAAGTGACTCTTACTGACTTACACACACACACGTGACTTACTGACTTACACACACACGTGACTCTTACTGACTTACACACACACACACATGACTCTTACTGACTTACACACACACACGTGACTTACTGACTTACACACGTGACTCTTACTGACTTACACACACACACATGTGACTTACTGACTTACACACACACACACGTGACTCTTACTGACTTACACACACACATGTGACTTACACACACACACGTGACTCTTACTGACTCACACACACACACGTGACTCTGACTTACACACACACACGTGACTCTTACTGACTTACACACACACACATGTGACTTACTGACTTACACACACACACACACGTGACTGACACACACACACGTGACTCTTACTGACTTACACACACACACGTGACTTACTGACTTACACACACACACACGTGACACTGACACACACACACGTGACTCTTACTGACTCACACACACACACGTGACTCTTACTGACTTACACACACACACACGACTCTGACTTACACACATACGTGACTCTTAGTGACTTACACACACACACGTGACTTACTGACACACACACACACACGTGACTCTTACTGACACACACACACATGACTCTTACTGACACACACACACATGACTCTTACTGACTTACACACACACACACGTGACTCTTACTGACTCACACACACACAGTGACTCTTACTGACTTACACACACACACGTGACTCTGACTTACACACACACGTGACTCTTACACACACACATGTGACTTACTGACTCACACACACACACGTGACTCTTACTGACTTACACACACACACATGTGACTTACTGACTTACACACACACACACGACTCTTACTGACTTACACACACACACATGTGACTTACACACACACACGTGACTCTTACTGACTTACACACACACACACGACTTACACACACATGTGACTCTTACTGACTCTCACACACACATGACTCTTACTGACTTACACACACACGTGACTTACTGACTCACACACACACACACGTGACTCTTACTGACACACACACACATGACTTACTGACTTACACACACACACACGTGACTCTTACACACACACAGTGACTCTTACTGACTTACACACACACACGTGACTCTGACTTACACACACACGTGACTCTTACACACACACATGTGACTTACTGACACACACACACACGTGACTCTTACTGACTTACACACACACACGTGACTTACTGACACACACACACGTGACTTACTGACACACACACGTGACTCTTACTGACTTACACACACACACATGTGACTCTGACTTACACACACGTGACTCTGACTTACACACACACACGTGACTCTTACTGACTTACACACACACGTGACACTTACACACACACACGTGACTCTTACTGACACACACACACGTGACTCTTACTGACTTACACACACACACATGCGACTCTGACTTACACGCATACGTGACTCTTACTTACACACACACACGACTCTTACTGACTCACACACACGCACACGTGACTCTTACTGACTTACACACACACGTGACTCTGACTTACACACACACACACGTGACTTACACACACACACATGACACACACACATGACTGACTTACACACACACACGTGACTCTTACTGACTCACACACACGCACACGTGACTCTTACTGACTTACACACACACGTGACTCTGACTTACACACACACACACGTGACTTACACATACACACATGACTCACACACACGTGACTTACTGACTTACACACACACACGTGACTCTTACTGACTCACACACACGCACACGTGACTCTTACTGACTTACACACACACGTGACTCTGACTTACACACACACACACACGTGACTTACACACACACATGACTCACACACATGTGACTTACTGACTTACACACACACGTGACTCTTACTGACTTACACACACACACGTGACTCTGACTTACACACACACACGTGACTCTGACTTACACACATACATGACTCTTACTGACTTACACACACACACACACATGTGACTTACTGACTGACACACACACACACACACCCTCATCCAGCTGCATGAACACTCTCTCTGACCTATCATCAGTTACCTTCTTTTCCTCCCCTCTCTCACCGTGCCCTTCCATCAGACTCTGCCTCAGCCCAGCTGTGACCACCCATGTCACCTGAATCCCACGCTTACTTCTCTTTTTCCCCAAGCAGAGACCTTGGTTGCAGGGCTAAGAGAAAGGCCCCCGCACCCAGCCCCAGGCCGCGGATCCTCTGAGCTGTGTCTTAGTCACGTTTCCCAGTCACAAAGCCCTTCTCCAGCGCACAGACAGGAATGCCCAGAGCGGTTCAGAGTCCTCGCCCTCTAAACGGTGCCCTCTTCCCTGAGGAGGCGTGTCTTCACATCTGTGTTCTTTCTCTTTTTTTTTGAAGACGTTTATTTTCAGCTGTGCTGGGTCTGCATTGCTGCGTTAAGGGCTTTCCCGAGGTGTGGCAAGCGGGTGCTGTTCTCCGCGGCGGCGCGTGGCAGGCGGGCTTCAGGAGGGTGTGCGGGCTCAGTAGCTGTGGCTCGCGGGCTCCAGAGAGCGTGCTCAGCAATCGTGGCACACGGCCTTAGTTGCTCAGAGGCACGTTGGATCTTCCTGGGCCAGGGATCAATCCTGTGTCCCCTGCCATGGCAGGCAGGTTCTTAACTACTACACCACCAGGGAAGCCCCTGTTTTCTTTTCTTAATGAGGTTAGGAGGGAACACATGGGGAGGGGTGCAGAGGGAAAGCTTTGCTACATTTAGATGCTTTCTAGAGTGTGTTACACTCCTAGACAGAAATCAGCCTGTTAAAATATCGTTCAGTATACAGTGCTGTATGTCAACTATATCTTGATAAAATGGGAATAAACAAAGTATTCAGTTAAGAGGGACTGCTGATCTGATACTGCCCACCCTGGGCACCGAGTCCTGGCCATTTCAGGCAGGAGGCCTGTGACTGGCTATATTCCATGGTGCTCCAGAGATGAGTGAGGTGGGGGGCTAGGGGGCTATTCAAGTCCAGATTTCACTAAAGTACCAACTGGATTTGTGAGAAATGACTGAATCTATACTATGAGGTAAGAACTAGTTTAACCATAGTTACGTGTAATAAACAAATGGTACACACTATTCCTAATATTAATTTCCAATTTCTTTTTCAATAAAGAATTGCTTTAAAATGCCATTGGCTAAGAACAGCCAAAAAAATAGTCTCTATTCTACTCTGGTCTGAATGTCTTTTCTCTAATACATTGTCCAAATTGTCCTCTTCTTTCATTTAATTATTCATTATTTTTTAAGACAGTCCGACTGTTCATGTCCCCTATTGGAATTTCATGTCTTTCTGTTTCAGGGCCTTTGTTACTAATTGGTAAACTATCTTTATATGCAATTGCTTAAAGTTTAGATTTAAACAACAGTGTCATTATCATAGTTGCAAACATTTGTTTTTAATATGCTCACAAAGATGCCTGGCACTGAACACTTTTTCCTCTAGGAATAATGTCAGGCAATGAACAAGATTACTGAAATGAAACATACTAAGTATAAAACATTAGGTATTTCTTTTTTCCTGCTTTCAAGAATATTTTTTAGTGACTTGTGTTCATTGAATCTTTCTGAAAGATTCCATTTCATTTTCATTGAAATAATTCTTTCTTTTTGCCCACATCATTCATTGGTAAGTGTAATAAATTAAAATATGGAACTAGAGTGACGAATACAACTGGTGTAAACAGGTGTGGGAACCAACTCAGCAGCTTCTTGGTAAGGCGACAGCTCAGCTGGTGAGAAGTTGCACAGCGCACGGGAGCAGTGCTGTGCAAAGTTGAGCGTGCACAGAATCAACGGTGGGCTTGGTAAGACACAGACAGCGCCCAAAACATGTGAACTCATCCAGGAAGCAGAAACAGGCTCACAGACACAAAGAGCAGACCTGGAGGCGCCAAGTGGAGGACGGTGGAGGAGGGATGGACGGGGAGCTTGGGGTAGAAGATGCAAGCTATTTTATGTAGGATGGATAAATAACAAGCTCTGATTGTATAACACAGGGATCTGCATTCAATATCCTGTAATAAACCATAAAGGAAAAAAAAAGAAGATATTGAAAATCTGAAAAGATGGTTAATGCTAAAATGATTATTTAAAAATTTAATTATTTTTCAATTGATTAAACAATAAAAGTCCATTGCTGTATGGTAGGCCTGGACATCTCTTAATTGGCTTAATTTATTAAACTTTCTATCTTTTTTCAAAAATAAATGCCTTAAGCTAATAGGTTAAAGGATAACTTCCCAAAATAAAATCTTTATGTCAAAAAAGGCAAATTGCAGAACTTTATCTGGTCTGATCTTGCATTTCTAACAAGTTATCAGGGGATGCTGATGCTTTTTATCTGGGGTGGGGGGCAGACTTTGAGAACAACTGTTAACTGATGCAGGCAACAGTTTGGACATTTAAAGTGACTGTAAGCACCAAATAGCCCCGTAGGCTGACGAGATGAAGTCTGACTGATAGCGCTGCCTGTACTTGTCCATCAGGCCCTCAAACCACTCATCCAGGTGTTCTGCATTTAACTGCAGCGGCTCAGTCACCCTGGGCTCTGGTCCTGTCTTTGTAAATGCACGATTTGAGATGTTCACTTAACTTCAACAATCTCTGATTTACTCATCTGCAGAAATGGATACTGGAGAAGGCAATGGCAACCCACTCCAGGACTCTTGCCTGGAAAATCCCATGGACGGAGGAGCCTGGCAGGCTACAGTCCACAGGGTTGCCAGGAGTCACATATGACCGAAGCAACTGAGCATGTATACTTTTTCAGATTCTTCTCCATCCTAGATTATTGCAATATATTGAGTATAATTCCCTATGCTATATAGTTGGACCTTGTTAGTTATATTATATATTTTACATACAGTAGTATATACCTGTTAACCCATACTCCTAATTTACCCCTCCCTGCTTCCTCTTTGGTAAATATAATTTTTTTTCCTTTGTGAATTTCTGTTTTGTAAATAAGTTCATTTATTTTTTAGATTCCACATGTAAGTTGGTATTATATGATATTTATCTTTCTCTTTCTGATTTACTTCACTTAGTATGATAATCTCTAGGTCCATCCATGTTGCTGCAAATGGCATTATTTCATTCTTTTTATGGCTGAGTAATATTCCATTGTATATATGTACCATATCTTCTTTATCCATTCATCTGTTGATGGACATTTGGGTTGCTTCCATGTCTTGGTTATTGTAAATAGTGCTGCTATGGACACTGAAATGCATATATCTTTTTAAATTAGAGTTTTCATCTCTTCTGGGAATATGCCCAGGAGTAGGATTGCCAGATCAATGGTAACTTTTTTAAGGGATTAAAGGAATTTCCAGACTGTTTTCCACAGTGGCTGCATAAATTTACATTTCCACAAACAGCATAGGAGGGTTCCCTTTTCTCCATACCCTCTCCAACATTTATTATTTGCAGATTTTTTGATAATGGCCATTCTGACCAGTATGAGGTGATACCTCATTGAAGTTTTGATTTGCATTTCTCTATTAATTAGCAATGTTGAGCATCTTTTTATGTACCTGTTGGCCATCTATATGTCTCCTTTGGAGAAGGCCTGTTTAGGTATTCTGTCCATTTTTAAAAATTGGGTTGCTTGAGTTTTTTGCTGTTGTTATAGAGTTGTATGAGCTATTTATATATTTTGAAAATTAAGCCCTTGTCAGTTGCATCATTTTACTCTTTGCTAGCTCTACTTATAAAAGGCAAATTGTCATTCCATTTGTGTCTCTTTGATCAATGGTGAGGTTGACCATCTTTTCATACTTACTCACTGTTTGTATCTCTTCCACTGTAAAAAGCATGTGCTTGTATTCTCAAGACCAGTTGGCTTGGTTCTTCTTGGGCACAGGAAGAATGCATCCTGAGCATCAGTTTTAAGCACTGAGTGTCTGAATCCACCTGCCAAGGCAGGAGATGCAGGAGATGGAGTTTTGATCCCTGGGTCAGGAAGATCCCTTAGAGAAGGAAATGGCAACCCACTCCAGTATTCTTGCCTGGACAATTCCAAGGACAGAGGAGGCTGGCAGCCTACAGTCCATTGGGTTGCAAAAGAGTCGGGCAACTCAACAATGTAAACCTCCCTTCAGAGCTGCCATGGGTGGCATCTCTTGCTCAAAGTGTCCTTATTTACCTAACAGGTAATTCTCTAAACTAGATTCTGGTGACTGCCCCCTCTCCCTGCCTCTTCAAGAATGCTACTGTTCATAGTACCAGAATATTGCATTATTCTTTGTGGTTTGCCTTACTCTGCCTGAGCTTTTATAAATTGTCCTTTTGTAAAACTCTTTCAGAATTATCCAGTTTCAATGTGCTGTCTATTTCCTGTTAAGACTCTAATTGGCACAGTAATTGGTAGTATAACCCAGAAAACAAATCAGAATCTTCAAAATGGCATCAGATTAGAACTGTCTGCAATATTTAAAGAGTACAGGAGAAATGGGGCTATGGGTAATCCTGGACAAACAATATCATCATGATTACTCAAACTATCCCTGATGATGACATGGAAGGGCAAAGTACTGGGGGATCAAGTAGCTGCAGAACTTGATTTCTGCGACAACAATGATGATTTGAGGGATTATGTCCTCTAGGTTATTCTGATCTGCCTAGAGGGCAGAAGTAAGGAAAAAGAGAAGTGAAATAACTTAATCAGAACTCAGGGTATGTCAGAAATCTTGATAGCAGCTTTAAAGAGTATCTTATTTCCTACAGTTGAAAAAGATGTGTCTGAGGACCAAGCTTAGAGTCTGACTATATCAGTTGCAGCACCAGTTAAACTGTCAAAACCATGAAGTCTGTTACATTAAAATAGGGAAACTTATGGAAAAACTAGTGGACCCTGGCCACTGAGTCCTAGTATGGAGACACATTTTACAGCAAAGAAGGTATGCTGATGAATTCACCCTGCTGTAATTCAATGATCTTGCTATGTGCCCCATCTCCAATTTAGCCACTGCATTGCCAGCAAAGCAGAAAAGCTTACTGAAGACATAGTTTTGGCCAAAGCACCCTCAAGATCAGGACACTCGTATGGGATACGGCACATGCCTTGGATAAATAGCCAATACATGGTGCATCATCCTCCACAGTTCGATTGCATGAATCTGGGGACAAGTCACATGTAGCATGTGCAAAAATTCATCATATACTAGACCACAAAGCAGGGCTTAATAAATGCCTAAGAACCAATATCATACAATTTTTTTTTCCAAAAAGAGTGCAGCAAAGACAGTAATAATAAAAAGAGAGAAGAAACCCTTATATATTTTGGAATTTTATGATGTACACTACAAAATATTCATGGGTGCCTTAAGGCAAGAAGAAATAAAAGGCATAGAGTTTTGAAAGGAAGTAAATTGTCACTATTTTGCATATAACATGAGTGTGTATGGAGAAAATCCAAACTATCCCCCACTACACCAACAACTTATTTGAATTCATATGTGGATTTAGTAAGGTTACTGGATGTAAGGTCAATATGCAAAAATCAATTGTATTTCTATATAATATTAACAATGAAGATCTGAGTACAAAATCTTTTAAATATTATTTTTAACAGGTGGAAATAAAACATCAATGAGTAATTTAAAGCAGGCCTAAATAAGTAGACAGATATGCCACTTTCATGAAATAGAAGACTGAATATTGACTAAATGTCAGTTCTAGCCAAATTGATCTATAGATTCTATACAATCTCAGTCAAATCCCAACAGATTTTTGTTTGTGGAAATTGACAAGCTGATTTAAAAATTCATATGGTAATGCAAAGAATCTAAAACGACCAAATCAATCTTTTTTTTTTCTCTTATGTTCTTTTTTTTATTCGATTTTTTTCCCCATTTATTTTTATTAGTTGGAGGCTAATTACTTTACAACATTGCAGTGGTTTCTGTCATACATTGAAATGAATTAAGCATTGATTTACATGTATTCCCCATCCCTGTCCCCCCTCCCACCTCCCTCTTCACCCGATCCCTCTGGGTCTTCCCAGTGCACCAGGCCCGAGCACTTGTCTCATGCATCCAACCTGGGCTGGTGATCTGTTTCACCCTAGATAATATACATGTTTCAATGCTGTTCTCTCGAAACATCCCACCCTCGCCTTCTCCCACAGAGTCCACAAGTCTGTTCTATACATCTGAGTCTCTTTTTCTGTTTTGCATATAGGGTTATCATTACCATCTTTCTAAATGCCATATATATTTGTTAGTATACTGTAATGGTCTTTATCTTTCTGGCTTACTTCACTCTGTATAATGGGCTCCAGTTTCATCCATCTCATTAGAACTGATTCAAATGAATTCTTTTTAATGGCTGAGTAATATTCCATTGGTGTATATGTACCACAGCTTCCTCATCCATTCATCTGCTGATGGGCATCTAGGTTGCTTCCATGTCCTGGCTATTATAAACAGTGCTGCGATGAACATTGGGGTGCACGTGTCTCTTTCAGATCTGGTTTCCTCAGTGTGTATGCCCAGAAGTGGGATTGCTGGGTCATATGGCAGTTCTATTTCCAGCTTTTTAAGAAATCTCCACACTGTTTTCCATAGTGGCTGTACTAATTTGCATTCCTACCAACAGTGTAAGAGGGTTCCCTTTTCTCCACACCCTCTCCAGCATTTATTGCTTGTAGACTTTTGGATAGCAGCCATCCTGACTGGCATGTAATGGTACCTCATTGTGGTTTTGATTTGCATTTCTCTGATAATGAGTGATGTTGAGCATCTTTTCATGCGTTTTTTTGCCATCTGTATGTCTTCCTTGGAGAAATGTCTGTTTAGTTCTTTGGCCCATTTTTTGACTGGGTCATTTATTTTTCTGGAGTTGAGCTGGAGGAGTTGCTTGTGTATTTTTGAGATTAATCCTTTGTCTGTTGCTTCGTTTGCTATTATTTTCTCCCAATCTGAGGGCTGTCTTTTCACCTTGCTTATAGTTTCCTTTGTTGTGCAAAAGCTTTTAAGTTTCATTAGGTCCCATTTGTTTATTTTTGCTTTTGTTTCTGAAATTCTGGGATGTGGGTCATAGAGGATCCTGCTGTGATTTATGTCGGAGAGTGTTTTGCCTATGTTCTCCTCTAGGAGTTTTGTAGTTTCTGGTCTTACATTTAGATCTTTAATCCATTTTGAGTTTATTTTTGTGTATGGTGTTAGAAAGTGTTCTAGTTTCATTCTTTTACAGGTGGTTGACCAGTTTTTCCAGCACCACTTGTTAAAGAGGTTGTCTTTTTTCCATTGTATATCCTTGCCTCCTTTGTTGAAGATAAGGTGACCATAGGTTCGTGGATTTATCTCTGGGCTTTCTATTCTGTTCCATTGATCTATATTTCTGTCTTTGTGCCAGTACCATACTGTCTTGATGCCTGTGGCTTTGTAGTATAGTCTGAAGTCAGGCAGGTTGATTCCTCCAGTTCCATTCTTCTTTCTCAAGATTACTTTGGCTATTCGAGGTTTTTTGTATTTCCATACAAATTGTGAAATTATTTGTTCTAGTTCTGTGAAAAGTACCGTTGGTAGCTTGATAGGGATTGCATTGAATCTATAGATTGCTTTGGATAGTATAGCCATTTTGACAATATTGATTCTTCCAATCCATGAACGCGGTATATTTCTCCATCTGTTTGTGTCCTCTTTGATTTCTTTCATCAGTGTTTTATAGTTTTCTATGTATAGGTCTTTTGTTTCTTTAGGTAGATATACTCCTAAGTATTTTATTCTTTTTGTTGCCATGGTGAATGGTATTGTTTCCTTAATTTCTCTTTCTGTTTTCTCATTGTTAGTGTCAAATCAATCTTGCAAAAGAAAAATTTGACGATTTAGACTAAAAGATTTCAACACTTACCACACAGCATATTAAATAAGACAACGTGCTTTAGGCACATGGATAGGCAATTAACATAATGGAAACAAAATGAGAGTCTGGAACCGACTCAGAGGAAAATACCACTGCAACTCTTTGGTGGTGGGAGGAGGTTATCTTTTCAATGTTCTTTTCACTAAGTGGTGTTGGATCAGCTGGCTAACCATATGGAAAAGAAAATGGACTTTGATTCCTATATAATACCATACCCCAAAATTAAAATGAAATGGGTAATAAACTTCAACATGAAAGGCAAAACAATGAAGCTTTTAGAAGAAAAGATCTTGATGACTTTGGAGTGGGCAAAGATTTCCTAAGCAGAACACAGTAAGCACTATCATTGAAAGAAAAGAAATATATTTCATAGAGTTATAAACAAATTCATCAAAAGGTATCATTTAGAGAATGAAGAGACTGGGAGGAGAAATTCACAGTACATGTAACAGATAAAGGATTCATAATCAGACTGTATGAAGAATTCCTACAACTCAATGATAGGAAGACAAATAACCCACTATAGAAATAGGCAAAAGTTCTGAATAAATAGTTCATAAAAGAAGATATGTAAATGGTCAACAAATATATAAAAAGGTGTTCAACATTATAATCAGCAGGGATATACAGACTAAAAAGACTTTGAGATATTGTACAATTAAAATTCACTTCAGTTCACTCACTCAGTTGTGTCTGACTCTTTGTGACCCCATGAACCACAGCACGTCAGGCCTCCCTGTCCATCACCAACTCCCAGAGTCCACCCAAACCCATGTCCATTGTGTCGGTGATGCCATCCAACCGTCTCATCCTCTGTTGTCCCCTTCTCCTCCTGCCCTCAATCTTTCCCAGCATCAGGGTCTTTTCAAATGAGTCAGCTCTCTTTCAGCTTCAGCATCAGTCCTTCCAGTGAACACCCAGGACTGATCTTTAGGATGGACTGGTTGGATCTCCTTGCAGTCCAAAGGACTCTCAAGAGTCTTCTCCAACACCACAGTTCAAAAGCATCAATTTTTCAGTGCTCAGCTTTCTTTATAGTCCAACTCTCACATCCATACATGACCACTGGAAAAACCATAGCCTTGACTAGATGGACATTTGTTGGCAAAGTAATGTCTCTGCTTTTTAATATGCTGTCTAGGTTGGTCATAACTTTCCTTCCAAGGAGTAAGCGTCTTTTAATTTCATGGCTGCAGTCACCATCTGCAGTGATTTTGGAGCCCCCAAAAATAAAGTCTGACACTGTTTCCACTGTTTATGCCAACTTTTCCACTCTCTTCTTTCACTTTCATCAAGAGGCTTTTTAGTTCTTCACTTTCCGCCATAAGGGTGGTGTCATCTGCATATCTGAGGTTATTGATATTTCTCCCAGCAATCTTGATTCCAGCTTGTGCTTCTTCCAGCCCAGCATTTCTCATGATGTACTCTGCATATAAGTTAAATAAGCAGGGTGACAGTATACAGCCTTGATGTACTCCTTTTCCTATTTGGAACCAGTTTGTTGTTCCATGTCCAGTTCTAACTGTTGCTTCCTGACCTGTATACAGGTTTCTCAAGAGGCAGGTCAGGTGGTCTGGTATTCCCATCTCTTTCAGAATTTTCCATAGTTTATTGTGATCCACACAATTAAAATAGCTAAAATTAAAAATGAAAAATGGACAATATAAAATATTGATGGGATGTGAAACAATGAGAACTCTAAGCATATTACTGGTGGGAGTGTAAGATGGTAGAAACCACTATGTAAAACTGTTTGGAAGTATCTAATAAAACTAAATATATGTCTATCCCATGATGTAGCAATTCTCCTGCTAGCTATATATACAAGTCAGTGTCAGTCAGTGAGAGAAATGAGTAAATAGGTCCACCAAAAGACATTTGTAAGAACATCCATAGTAGTTTTATTCATAATAGCCTCAAACTAGAAACAACCCAAATATGCATCCACTAGAATAGACAGATGAGTATATTTGTTTCCAGTAATGGCGAGGAAAGAATAGCCAATCATTGCTACAACATGGATAAATCTTGCAGTCAGAAAATGGAATATATGATTCAGATGCTGTTCAAAAAGAGGTAAAACTAACTATGATATTTAAGTCAACAGTAGTTACCTCTAGGGATATATTTATGGAGAAGTGGCATAAGGATGTTCTTTGGGATGCTAAAAATGTTCCATATCTTGATCTAAGCAGTGGCTAAACAGGTGTATACATACAAACATTTTATTAGGTTATTCACTTAAGAATTTTGCACTTTATGTATAGTATAGCTCCATAATAAATTTTTTGGAAGTTGTGGGATAAAGAAAACAACTATAATAAAAAATAATTTATAATAAAATTATAAAATATTCAGAACCAATGACACAAAAAGCACTACATGTCAAAACTTGTGAGAAACAGCCAATGGAGAACTTAGGAGGAAATTTATAGCCTTAATTGCATATATTAGAAAACAAGAAAGATGGAAAATTAATGAGCTATTTAAGGAAAATTTTGCTAGAAAGAGAACCATAAATAAATTCTACAGAAAACTGAAGCAAATGTGTTGAAAGCAGAAATTAATGTAATAGACAACAAAATTAGTAGCACAGAAGAGAAGAAATGCATTGAAAGAAAGCAATAAACAGAAGTCAACAGAGAGAAAAAAAATGAAGAGCAGAAGTGAATTAGCAGCTACAGAGAAGAAGGAACAGAAGCACCAAAATGGATGAGTCCTACTGTCTACTCTGCATGTGACTGGAGAACGTGGCAGTTTCCAGAGAGGCTGTTCTGTTCCAGGGTTGCCGTCGGACCCCTGGAGCTCCAGCCGAATTGGGAACTACATTTCTCCATGAACACTGCTGAGGTTGTTTTCTGCCCTCCTTATTTTCACATGAATCTTTGCAATGAAATCTTATCATCAGAGGTAAACTGAACTTTATCTCTTATTCTTGCAACCTGTTGTATTTACCTGACCGACATCCTTTCCCCTCCTTTTGCTAACAGCATACCATAGAGCCTTCCGGGAACCAGGCTGTGATTACTTACAGTTTTGATTCCTGAGATGCCGACCCAGTCTCTCAGTTCCGGGCTGGGCCTGTGATCCTGGCGTGATAATGTAAAGTGCAGCTCACAGGCGACTGACTCAGGGATGGCACCTGCCCCGTCAGGCCAGTCGACGTCACTCCTGATCTTCCAGAAATGGCAGGGAAGAAGGCACTCCCTTTCCTTGTGGCTACTAGTCTGGTTGAATTAAGCCTGGAGTTGGTGATAACCACCTTTCCAACACAATGGGATGAATGCCTAGCTTGAGAATGAAGCCAACATACAGGAAAGCAGAGCAGAGCTGGAGAGCGAGAGAAGATGCAGGAGTGACTGCTAACAATGTGGGAGGCCCCGGATCTAGCAGGAGGTGAACCCATAATTGATGGCTTTTTTGCTTAAACCATTTTTCTCCTGGATAGCTGCACTTGCAACCCAATGTCCTCCCCCTCACCCCCGCCAATGTCCTAATAGCAACTGTTGACAATATTATTTAAAAAATCTATCTCAACTACTTTTTTAAAATATCACTGCTCTTCAGCAACCCACAGAATCTCTGTACATGTTTCCCCTTAATGTTATAATTATTTTTTTCCTTTCAAATTAGTGTTTATGGTTTCAATATTACGCATCAACATGTATACAATTTTTGCCAACTACATGAGTTTTAATTGGAACTTTCAGAAGATTCAGTCAGTAGTCCTAAGTTTAAATTTGAGAGATAAAGTGATTTGGCAGGGCCCAAGTATGTCAGTAATTGGAATACAAATACAGCTTCCCTGAAGAATCATTCTCCCTACTTTCACAGAACCTCCTGGGCATAGGCTGCTAAAATGAGATTTATAATTACTGCCACAATCAAAATGCTCAGGGAAATCAGGGCTCTTAGAAACTGTGTTGAGTTCTCATTATTTTTCAAATACTTAAACCTTCTGTGTGCCATCCTCTATTCCCCACAAAATCTATGAGTAGAGGAAATAAAAATCTCAGCAATACCAACAGAGCCAGTAGCGTAAACGCTGAGCTAATATCCATGTCGCCCTGGGATCTGCTCCCAGGCCGAGTCCTTGGCTAACACTGCGTGCGCTCACCAAGCGTTCTCCTCCGGAACAAAAGCCCGCATTCCCACACCACAAAGACTGAAAGGACTCTGGTGATTTCAAAGCACATAACATGACACTGAGAAAGCTTGCCATTTTCATTGCTACAGTTTTCAATTACAGTTTTAATAGCATGAATCTTGATAGCAGGTCTTTCTTCTGAGTTGATGCTAATCAGTGGTTAATCAGACAGAACTTTAGAGACTGCAGAAGACTGGATAATTCTTCCCTCTAAATTAGAGTCTCACCAGTGAAATGTACAGCGATTCAAATGACAATCCTGCAGTCTCCAAGCAAACAAGTTCTCTCACAGTAGCTGTGATGGGTTTTGTGTATATGATTTCGCCCCCCTCTTCCTGGACTAAACAAGATACATTCCCATTTTAAGAGATGCTGAAAATGAACTACTTTTTCAGCAGACAAGCAATCGGAGTATTTCTTCTGGCTTGCTGCCAGACTCTCTTTATTTCTAAACACGGATGTTGTTCATCAATGTAAGGTGGTATGCCAGATCAGATTTACAAACATTCAATTATTGGAATAAATTCAGATAAGAACACATCTAAAGTTCTCCAAGACAAGGCCCTTGTGGTTCACCTATTGAACTTCCCAGGTAGCTCAGTGGGTAAAGAATCTGCCTGCAATGCAGGAGATGCAGGTTCCATCCCTGGGTTGGGAAGATTCCCCTGGAGAAGGAAATGGCAACTCACTCCAGTATTCTTGCCTGGAAATCCCATGGACGGAGGAGCCTGGCGGGCTACAGTCTACAGGGTCACAAAGAATCGGGCACAACTAAGGTGACTGAGCACACACAGCACAAATTTCTCCAAAGGACTGAAAAAAAAAGAAACATACCTGTCTCCTACTAGGAGTATCTAGGCCTTAATACTTGCAAGCAACTTTTGCTAAAAATAACTTTGTTTTTACTGATGCTCATTATTATCTCTGGTCTCTAGTATAACTATATCTTGAATAAGTGAATCAGTGAATCGATTGAATTCTAGTTCATCAGGGAAATTTTCACTTTCTTCTTAGAGCATACTCTGGCATTTAAAACAAACTTTTCATTATTTGTATAATTTTAACAGCTTTGATTTGCCTATAGTTAGCAATTAAATCTTTGCTGCTTGAAGTCATAAACAGAAATCACATGTTCAGATGTCTTTCTCTTCAGGAATTATTCCTTTTTTCAGATTTTGTCCCAGAAAGCTTATGAGTAATGATCAAGAAGGGAAATTTATCTTCTTTGTTAGGATTAGCTGGTAATTTGATAGCCTGAGAGAATTTCTCTGTTCATTGACTGGTTGAATTTTTACGGATGGGTAAACAGTACTTTGTAAGATGCAGATCTGCAAATTCAAGTCAGAGTGTCAAATGAGCGGCAAAATTTCATTTTTCCTGAGGGACAGTGAGTTCTGAAGAAACAGAGCAAAAGTTTCCAGAGCTTTTATACTGCTTCACTCAACATGTCCGAATACATGCTCCTTCATAGTTTATCTCATTAATTCCACCAAGAATTTTTAATCTAGAAAGAAGACTTTTTCCAAGCACTTTTAAGTTATTTGTTTGTTCAACTATCTGTTTCTTCTGCGTGGTAACTGCCTTTGAGAGTGAGGATTTAGAGGGGTGTGTGTGCATGTGTGTGTGTGCGCGTATGTGTTTGGTTTTTAATGAGGCATTTGTTTACCCAGTTTTTTTGGGTCTGTGAAAATATTTTTTTAAAAGAAGTCTAGTTGACTACAATGTTGTCTTATTTTCAGGTAAACAGCAAAGTGGTTCAGTTACACATAAACACGCGTGTGTGTTAAGTCACCTGAGCCGTGCCCAACTCTTCGTGACCCTATGGACTATAGCTCACCATTCCTTCCCCTGAGCCATGCCCAACTCTTCGTGACCCTATGGACTATAGCTCACCATTCCTTCCCCCTATAGGTTATTACAGAATATTGAGTAGAATTCCCTGTGCCGCACAAAAGTTCCTCCTTGTTTATCTGTTTTGTATATAGCAGTGTATATATGTCCCATCCTAATTTATTTCCCACCTTTCCCCTTCGGTATCCATAAGTTTGTTTTCTATGTCTGTAGATCTATTTCTGTTTTCCCTATAAGCTCATTTGCATCTTTTGTTGTTCCTGTTTACCCAGTTTTAGAGCAGCATTCCTTGCATTAACTGTTTCAGTAACTCCCCAAATCCATCACTATAAGGCTTCCTAAGAGCACTGCTTGGGCAAGCAGGCATTCAACCCACACCCATTTTAGCCTTTATTGAGAAAACAAAATCTGGACACGCTATCCTTTCAGGCTTTAGAGTTCTGTCTTGATCTTTGTGAAGCACCAAAGTCAAACACTGTGGTTGTGATCACCTTTTTCTCTCTGCTATTATGCTGTGCGTGCATGCTAAGTCACTCCAGTCATGTCCAGCTCTTTGCGACACTATGACTGTAGCCTGCCAGGCTCCTCAAACTTTCTCTTAACCATCATCACTTCAGGATCAACTCTGATTCCCACACAAAATGAGTGGTTTTGGTATTTGTTTCATGCAAATTATGACTTCATTTTAATAAATAAAATTATTTTTATGAGGTATGAAAGTCTTCTCCTCTACCACAATGTTGTTGTTGCCAAAATCCGTCCTCCTGGTTTCTCTCTTGTGAGGTCTGTGCCCTTGACTCAGTCTTCATCCAAGCTGACCACACCCTAGCTTCTGAGTCCCTCTTCTCAATGCCAGGCATTTTCACTTACAGCCCACAGAAAGAGTTCCCATGGGTCATACTCTGTCATAATGTAATGCTGATCTTCAGTATACCCTCTAAATATTAACAGAGTACTCTCTGCCAACAATCTCTTATTTCTATAGCTTACTCTTTTGCTTCCAATATAGCTCATCTTGTCCATGGCCAGTCCTCTAAACCATTAAATTTTCTTCCAATTTACCATCTCCCCCTAGATGGCATTTTTGGTTCGTGCTGTGTTTGCTGACTGGTCTTCATGTCCTTCTGTTTTATTGGACTCACAAAACCACAGCCCAGGATCCATGTGATTATATGTTTCATCTGCTCCTATTAATAGGTGGCTGTGTATGGTGGACGAGATTGTACAACATTATAGCTGAGAAACACGGGTAAATAATGGCCTCCAGCCATAATGCTGAGCCTTCTTCTTCCTCTGGCCTCAGCCACTAGATGACCTTGTTCCTGACTTCACTGAGAAAATCCAAGTCACTGCACTCAAATGACCGCCCTTACTCCCCTGCACATGCATCTTCCTTGTACCCTCTAATATCCTTTTAGGCTATCTCCATAAAAGAGGCTCCTTCCTCCTGGAGAGGGATAATCCCCCCACTTTAGCTTTTTTCTTTTTTTGGCCCTGCTGTCAGCCATGTGGGATCTCAGATCTTACCTGCCGATCAGGGATCGAACCCACACCCCCTGCAGTAGAAACTCAGAGTATCAACCACTGGGCCACCAGGGAATTCCCTCTCTACTCTAGCTTTTTATCCTGTCCCATTACTCCTCTCTTCCCCATAACTTGCCTACTCCATTAACTCCTTCTTCAGCAAATATTTACTAAACATTTAGTTCTTTTTTTGCACCACACTCCCACCACCTTCTTCTGAGAAAATTACAGCCTTTCTTGAGAAATTCTTCTCCCTCCTATCTAACCAGCACCACTTCCCATGTTCTCACATAATCTTATACGCCAGTCACAGCTGATTCTCAAGGAAGAGTTCTTATATCAACCCTGGGAATAAGCTGAAGGTGAGACCCCAAAAACCTGAGCATTCATTCACAGGTTGCATGCTTTGGGAAAACTATTAAAGCTCTTCTCTCTGAGAGGCTGATTACATTTGTTTGTTGTTCTAAACAAGGGAGAGAAAGCAACAATAAAAGCAGGCAGCACAGGAGGATCAAGATGAACAAACACGACGGAGGCTGACTGGGGTGAGGTGAGGAGTGTCCCTCCAAGACTGGGAGGGGAGGCAGGTAGAAGGGGAAAGAAGGGAGTGGAGAAAGTGGTAGCTGAAAAATATTTTAAGAATGAGAAAACTAATCCATTACTTGAAGGGTTTGTGTGGCTGTCATTTCACTCTTCTGCCTTCTTCCCACACATCTCCCCAGAATGTCTTTCTGAGGGGATCTTGTTGTTGATGGTGGGATTTAAAGAGGGACGGAATTTTCCATCTGTGTTGCTGTTATGCAGCACATAAAACCGAGAGCATAGAATCAAAAGAAAGAGATCACGAGACTGTAAAATGGATCCACCTGCACTCTACCCCTGAAACTCGACAGAAATCATGAGAAGAGCTTAGGCTTCCATGTGGTTGGGATTCAAGTCAACTTTACTGTTTTTTTCTGGAAGGACAGGTGGAAGGCAGTGTTGACACTGGGTTGTATGTTATACTTCCAAGTAGATACATGGCAATCCATGTGCAGCTGCAAAACAAAGCAATGATTCTCAAAATAAGATCGCCAAACACTAATGGGCTTGGGGGCTCCTTTGTGCAAGTCCTGTTTTTCTTTCTACTATGAGTGACTAGTGCACACTCACACAGATTATTTTACTAAGTGAATACTAAAATGAACCAGTTAGCAGACTTTACTGAAGACTAATACAAGGCACCTGGCTGCCACTGAGTGCCATAAATTTCCACTACATCTGATGCAAAGACCAGAATCTCCATAATTCTCAGACTGAACTGTATTATCTCCATCAACAATGCTGATGTGAGTGGGTCATGGCTTTAATCTGCTGTTGTTCCTAAAATAATAAATACAAATGAATGCTTTTTACTTTTGTGGATCATTTTGTTTTTATGTAATGGGAGTTTTTTGTGTGTAATTGCCACAATGTTACCATTTTTAAGTCACTGTTATCACCAAGTTCTTTTGTCCAGTGGGAGATGGGAACAACTTGGGTAGGTAAGCTGCAATACCTTTTGTCCTGATTATGTTGGCAGATTTTCAAGCAATTGTAAAACCACTAAGCTTAGGGGCTTTCAGTAATGGCTTTGAAAGCTATTTTTCCTTCTGTGCTTCAAAGAGACTGATGCCAGAGGATGGGAAATTTGTGCTCATTTTCACTTTGGAAAGGTTGGCAGCCTCATTCTGATGCATCCATTTATTTCTTTGTCTCTAGGGTCAGTAGTGATGTCTCCTCTTTTATTCCTAGTCTTAGTAATTTGAGTCTTCTCCAATTTTTTCTTGGTCAATCTAGCTAAATTTTTGTTTAAGTTTTTGAAGAACCAACTTTTGGTTTTGTTGATTTTCTCTACTGTCGTTTCTATTTTCTACCTGATTAATTTCCATTTTAATCTTTATTATTTTCTTCCTTCTTCATGCTTTAGTTTTAGCTCAGACAGTAAAGCGTCTGCCTACAATGCAGGAGACCTGGGTTTGATCCCTGGGTTGGGAAGATCCCCTGGAGAAGGAAATGGCAACCCACTCCAGTATTCATGCCTGGAAAATCCCATGGACCGAGGAGCCTGGTGGGCTACAGGCCATGGGGTCGCAAAGAGTCGGACACAACTGAGTGACTTCACTTCACTTAAATGTACTAAGGTAAAAGGTTAGGCTATTGATGTCAGACCTTATTTTATTAAAACTTTTTTTCTTCCAGTTTTATTGAGATATAATTTACATACAGCACTGTATAAGTTTATAGTGTATAGCATAATGATTTGACTTACACAGATCATGTGAGATCTTCTTTGTTTTTTAATATAAGCATTTATACCTATGAATTTCTAAGTACTACTTAGGTGGCATCCCATAACTTTTATTACATTGTGTCTTCATTTTCATTCATGTCAAAGTATTTTTAAGAGTCTCTTGTGACTTCTTTGCACACATGCATGCGTAGTTGCCATGCTGTGTCTGACTCTTTTGCGACCCCATGGACTGTAGCCCTCCAAGCTTCTCTGTCCATGGGATTGCTCAGTCAAGAATACTGGAGTGGGCTGCCATGTCCTTCTCCAGGGAATCTTTCTGACCCAAGAATCAAACCTATGTCTCCTGCATTACAGGCAGATTCTTTACCACTGAGCCACCTGGGAAACCCTGTTGATATTCTTTTTTCATGGCTGAATAATACTGCATTGTATGGCTATACCACATTTTGTTTATCCATTCATAAGTTGATGGGTACTTGGATTGTTTCCATCTTTTGGCTATTAGGAATAATGCTGCTATAAACATTTGTGTACAAATTTTTATGTGAGCATATATTTTAATTCTCTTGGGTTGTACATTATTGAAAATAGAATATTGAAATCTCTATTTACTGTTGAATTGTCTATTTCTCCTTTCATTTCTGTCAGAGTTTGCTCCGTGTGTTTTTGTTCCTGCTGTTAGGTGAATATATAATTATTGGGCTTCCCTGGTGGCTCAGGTGGTAAAGCATCTGCCTGCAATGTGGGAGACCCGGGTTCGATCCCTGGGTTGGGAAGATCCCCTGGAGAAGGAAATAGCAACCCACTCCAGTATTCTTGCCTGGAGAATCCCATGGACAGAGGAGCCTGGTGGGCTGCAGTTCATGGGGTTGCAAAGAGTCGGGCATGACTGAGCAACTAACACTTACTTACTATAATTATTATATCTTCCTGATAGATTGACATGTTTATTATTATAAAAAGTTCAACTTTATTTTTGGTAACATTTTTTGTTTCACTGAGTTGTCTGATATTAGTATAGCCACTCCAGCTTTCCAGCTTTCTATAATTGCTATTTGCAAGGTACATTTTTCTTTTTTTGCCCTTTTACTTTCAACCTATTTTGTATCTTTGAATCTGAAGTATGTTCACTATAAAACAGACTCACAGACTTAGTGAATGAACTTACAGTTACCGGGGGCAGGGGTGGGGGAGGGTAAGAGGAAGGGATAGTTAGGGAGTTTGGGATTGACATGTACACTCTGCTATATTTAAAATGGATAACCAACAAGGTCCTACTGTATAGCACATGGAACTCTGCTTAATGTTATGTGGCAGCCTGGATGGGAGGGGAGTTTGGGAAAGAATGAATATATGTATAGTTAGGTCCCTTTGCTGCCCACCTGAAACTGCTACAACACTGTTAATTGGCCATGTTGTTGCTTCTTAGTGGCTAAAAGTGAAAAGTGAAAGTCGCTCTGTTGTGTCCGACTCTCTGCGACCCCATGGACTATACAGTCCATGGAATTCTCAGGCCAAATACTGGAGTGGGTAGCTTTTCCCTTCTCCAGGGGATCTTCCCAACCCAGGAATCAAACTGGGGTCTCCTGCATTGCAGACAGATTCTTAACCAGCTGAGCTACCAGGGAAGTCCGCTTAGCAGCTTAGTCATGTCCAACTCTTCTGTGACCCCATGGACTGTAGCCCGCCAGGCTCCTCTGTCCATGAGATTTCCCAGGCAAGAATACTGGAGTAGGTTGCCATTTCCTTCTCCAGGGGATCTTCCCAACCCAGGGATCGAACCCACATCTGCAATTGCTTGTGGATTCTTTACCACTGAGCCACCCGGGAAACCTGTTAATCGGCTATACTCCAATATGAAATAAAAAGTTTTTAAAAAGTGTGTTTACAATAGACAGTACATAGTTGGATCTTGCTATTTAAAAAAATTTGTTTGACAATCTCTGCCTTTTGATTAAATTTTTCATCTCATTATATTCAATGTTATTATTGATAGAGTTGGATTTGCATCTGATATTCTACTTCGTTTTTGCTTACATCAGTCATGCCTTCTTTGTTCCACTGTTCTTTCTTTGCTGCTTTCTTTTGCGTTAAGTATATATTTTCACTACAACATTTTAATTCCTTTAATGATTTTTAAAAAAATTTGGATGGCATTTTAATTTAAAGCATCATAATGGCAGATTTACCATATACATTTTAACTTATCAGCATATATTCCAGATTTATACTAACTTAATTTCACTATGATATATAAATGTTACCCTGTATAGTTCTATTCTTATTTCCCCTTCTTGTGCTGTTATACATATATTACATATATATGTTAGAAACCGAACAATACATTGTTATAATCATTACTTTATATACTACTATGTATTTTAAAGAAGTTGAGAGAAGAAAGGAGAAAAAGTATATATTTATAGAGTTTGTTATATTAACTTTCTTATCCACCATATGCAGTTCTCTTCACTTGTTCCTGTGGGTTTGAGTTACCATCTGTGTTATCTTCTTATTCCAGCACGACTCTACTCCCACCTATGTTCTCTGTGCAGTATTGTCAAATATATTGCATTTCCATAAGTTATACTCTCCAAAATACAGTTACACACATATTGTTTTACACAAGTGCTTTTTACAAAGACTTCTCTGTTAGAGAAGTTGTAGATTCATAGCAAGAGTAAGAGGAAGGTTTATAGATATTTCCCATATACCCTCTACCCTCACAAATGCATAGCCTCCCCCATTATTGATATCTTCCCCATCCCCGGCCCCAAGTATATCTTTGTTACAACTGATGAACCTGCACATCATTAGCACCCCAAGTACACAGCCTGCCTTAGAGTTTATTTTTGGTGTTTATATGCTGTATAGGTTTGGACAAATGCGTAGTGATATGTATGCAGCCTTATGGTACCATACAAGATATTTTCACTGCCCTAAAAATTCTCTGTGTTTCTCTTAATAATCTTTCCTGCCCCCTTCAATCCCTCAATGACTGATTTTTTCACTGTCTCCATAGTTTTACCTTTTTCAAGATGTTGCATGGCTGGAATCAGTATACAGTCTTTTTAGATTGGCATCTTTCACTTAGTACCCTGAACTTAATGCTCTTCCATGCCTTTTCATGGCATGAGCTTTTCAAGCTCATTTCTTTTCCTTTCTTTCTTTGGTTCTTTCTTTTCTTTTTTTTTTTTAATAGCAAAGCACTTTTTAAAAAATACAAAATGGACTGAATAAAAGGACATGGCATGAGCTTTTCAAGCTCATTTCTTTTCCTTTCTTTCTTTGGTTCTTCTTTCTTTTCCTTTTTTTTTTTTTTTAATAGCAAAGCACTTTTAAAAAAATACAGAATGGACTAAATAGAAGGGATTTACTCTTCTCAGCAAACAAAAGTAGTAAATTTTGCTTAATTCTAAAAGTATTTCTCGTATGTCTGACTCAAGGAAGGAAATAGCCTGTGGCAATTTCTAGTTTGGCACAGAATGACAATTTGCTTTTGATTCTTATTCTACATAGTCTAACTTATTTTCAAGGTACACATAAGCTGCTTCCATTTTTTTTTTTTTTGCTGCTTCCATTTTTTAATTTGAATTTTCCTTACTTATTCCATAAAAGACAGATAATTTAGTTACACAGGAAGAGGTCTGTCATAAACCTTCTCTTGTGCTTTGCTTTCCTCAAACTATAGAGAATAGCCGGTCTCTGCAGACACATCTGTAGCGATGCTTGTGCCATGAGCTTAAAACTCTGGTGGCACATTTTAAGGGGGGAAAATGACACTGGGGTAGTCAGTATGTTAAATAATAAATACTCGTAGCCACTTCTCATATGCTAGAAAGCTTTTGTATTGAAACAAATTCTAATATAAAAAGGTTGGTTTATGTAGTGTTGTTCAGCTGCTAAACTATCTGACTCTGTGACCCCAGGAACTGTAGCACACCAGGCTCCTCTGTCCTCCATTATCTCTCAGAATTTGCTTAAATTCATGTCTGTTGAGTCAGTGATGCTATCCAACTATCTCATCCTCTGTCACCTGCTTCTCCTTATGCTTTCAATCTTTCCCAGTCTCAGGGTCTTTTCCAATGAGTGGGCTCATCGCATCAGTTGGCCCAAGTATTGGAGTTTCAGCTTCAGCATCAGTCCTTCCAAGTTGATTTCCTTTAGAAGTGACTGGCTTCATCTCCTTGCTGTCCAAGGGACTTTCAAGAGTCTTCTCTGGCACCACAATTTGAAAGCATCAATTCTTCAGCCCTCAGTCTTCTTTATGGTCCACCTCTCACATCCATACATGACCACTGGAAAAAACACAGCTTTGACTAGATGGACCTTTGTTGGCAAAGTAATGTCTCTTTTTTAATATGCTTTCTAGGTTTGTCATAGCTTTTCTTCCAAGGAGCAAGCATCTTTTAATTTCATGGCTGCAGTCACTGTCTGCAGTGATTTTGGAGCCCAGGAAAATAAAATCTGCCACTGTTTCCATTTTTTCCCCATCTATTTGCCATGAAGTGATGGGACCAGATGCCATGATCTTAGTTTTTTGAATGTTGAGTTTTAAGCCAGCTTTTTCACTCTCCTCTTTCACCTTCATCAAGAGGCTCTTTAGTTCCTCTTCACTTTTTCCCATTAGGGTGGTATCATCTGCATATCTGATACTGTTGATATTTTTCCCAGCAATCCGGATTCCAGTTTGTGCTTCATCCAGCCCGGCATTTGGCATGATGTACTCTGCATACATGTAAAATGTATAATTCAATAGATTTTAGTATATTCAGAGTTGCATATTCATATAAATGGAATCATATAATGTGTAATTGTTTTGTGACTGGCCTTTTAATAATGTTTTCAAGGTTGTAGCATGTATCAGTATTTCATTCATTTTTACTTGCTAAATCATATTTTATTATTTAATGTGTAATTCCCATACTTGAAGACTTTTTGAAAGGCACAGTAAAAATGTTTTGATTTTAGGTTATATGACCACCTTCTGTGCTTTGGAATTTAAAAAACAAGGACACAGCTCTTAATTCTTCTGACCTTAACATGATGAGAAAAGCTTTTCATTCTTCTCAGTAGGCCAATCTCTCATGAGATGCCCAGGAGTATCCAGGGCTTAACCATTCAACCTTGCACTGACAGCCAGTAAAAAATTTGATTTGCCTCACTTTCTACTGCCTTGCCCCTTGCCACATGATGAATTTGGGGATTGACCCTTGCCCAAGGGCATGTCTCTCTCCGTGGAGTTCACTCTAGACATGGAACTAATTTTAAAAACTCATCATAGGGTTTACTCTCCACTGGCCCTGATTCTCCTTTATTCTCCAGTAATTCAACATTTTACCAGTCTACTCACTGCTGTTCACTGTGTTGAACACAAGCCTGCCGTTTCAATGGCTATACTGGTGTAGGTCCTGACATATCCTGATTTATGAGGGACAGCCACCCTTCCACCAACCAGGTCTCTCTGCCTTCCGAAGGGAAGGTAATCCCATCCCAGTAACTCCCAGACTGACATCCATTTTCTTTTCAGCAGGTGAGTAACACTTTTTTAAGGGTAAAACTATTGTTAGATGAAATTTACTGAAGAGGAAAAAATTATGCAAGAAATGGCATACTTTGATGACAGCTTTTTAAAGGGGGAAAAAAAGTAAGAGAAAAGTCTAATTTACATAGCAAAGGTAACTATAAACAAGATGAAAAGACAGCCTTCAGAATCAGAGAAAACAGTTGCAAATGAAACAACTGACAAAGGATTAATCTCCAAAATATACAAGCAGCTCATGCAGCTCAGTATCAGAAAAACAACCCAATCAAAAAATGGGCAGAAGACCTAAACAGACATTTCTTTAAAGAAGACATACAGATGACCAACCAATACATGAAGAGATGCTCAATATCGCTCACTATTAGAGGAACACAAATAAAAACTACAGTGAATGCAAATCAAAACTCACACTGGGCAGAATGACCATCATTAAAAAAGTCTACAAACAATAAATGCTGGAGAGGATGTGGATAAAAGGGGACCCTCTTGCAAGGTTGGTAGGAATGTAAATTGACACGGCCACTATGGAGAACAGTATGGAGATTCTGTAAATACTATCCAGCAATCCCACTACTGGGCATATACCCTGAGAAACCCAATTCAAAAAGACACATGTACCCCAGTGTTCATTGCCAGCACTATTTACAATAGCCAGGACATGGAAGCAACCTAGATGCCCATCAACAGATGAATGGATAAAGAAATTGTGGGTACATATACGCAATGGAGTCATAAAAAGGAAAGAATGTGAGTCAGCTGAAGTGAGGTGGATGAACCTAGAATACATTATACAGAGTGAATTAAGGCAGAAAGAGAAAAGCAACTATCCCATATTAATGCATATATTTGGAATCCAGAATAATTGTATTCATGAATCTATTTGCAGGGGCAGGAATAGAGATGCAGATGTAGAGAATGGACTTGTGGACACAGTGGAAGGTAAAGAGGGTGGGGCGAATTGAGAGACTAACACTGACATATATACACTAACATATGTAAAATAGATAGCTAGTGGGAAGCTGTTATAAACACAGGGAGCCCAGCCTGCTCTGTGATGACCTAGAGGGGTGGACTGGGGGAAGGGGCGGAAGGGACGCTCAAGATGAAGAGGTTTTAGAGACGTGTGTGTGTGTGTGTGTGTTTGTGGGCTCAGTCGCTCAGTCATGTCTGACTCTTTGCGACTCCATAAACTGTAGACCCCCAGGCTCTTCTGTCCATGGAATTTTCCAAGCAAGAATCCTGGAGCAGGTTGCCATTTCCTTCTCCAGGGGGTCTTTCCCACCCAGGGATTGAACCAGCATCTCTTGTGTCTCCTGCATTGGCAGGCAGATTCTTTACCACTGCACCACCGGGGAAACCTATGCGTGTGTGTGTGTGTGTGTGTGTGTATACAACAACACTGATTCGTGCTATATGGCAGAAACCAAGACAATGTCGTAAAGCAATTCTCCTCCGGTTAAAAATGAATTAAAAAAAGAAAATGTGCTAGAACACTAGCACAATTTATCCAAGGATGTTAAGATTTGGATATTACTTCTAATCACTTCTTTACTAAGTTATATCATTTTCCACATTTTTCTAAAACTAATGTATTTCAACAGTCAGGATAAAAATAAGGTGAATAAACATCACCCTTTGTAAACACGATGGTAAGCACGAAGTGGCACCTCTCTAACTATGCAAGGAGTGGAGTGAGATGGCCGCCTCCACTGTCCACACCTTCAGAGTACTCGGCTCATCCACCTGAGGCCACGCCCCTGGCCCCACTCAGCCAGTTGTTGAGCTGAGCTAGGGGAGGGGCAGTTCTAGAACCAGGCCATTTCTGCCTGATGCAAGACTCCCTAATAAGAACATTCTTTTACGGTTTTGCCTGAGGGCTCTGTTACCTCCTCTGCCTCAGGTCATGACACAGTCTAAAGTGATCTGGAGTTTCCAAACATCTCACAGAATGTTACATTGATTCATCACATCAGTGACAGCATGCTGGTTGGATGGGTTGAGCAAGAAGAGGTGGCTAACACACTAGAGGCCTTACCTGTGCTCCATAGGGTGGGAGACAAGACTACTACCTGAGTAAATTTTTTAGAAGTTCAGTAGTCAGGGGTTTGCCAAGACATCCTCTCAGAAGTAAAAGACAAATTCCTGACTCTTGCATTTCTTATTTCAAAGATGGAAGCAAAGAACATGGTGAGCCATTTTGGACTGAAGGCAACACAGTATCATCTAGAAATATTTCTCCAGCCCATTTACAGAGTGATATGGAAGGCTGCCACCTCCGAGTGGTGCCCCAAGCAGAAATTAGTTCTGCAGCAAATGTGGGCTGAGTGCAAGCAGCTCTGCTGCCAGAGCCATGTGTGATTTATAAGACCCTATGGTGTTGATGTGGAGAAGGAAATGGCAACCTCCTTCAGTATTCTTGTCTGGAGAATCCCATGGACAGAGGAGTCTGGTAGGTTACAGTCCATGGGGTCGCAGCCAGGGATGGAAAATGTTGCAGTGCTGCAGGCCCTGGTGACAGACTCGCAATGCAAACCCTTGGGGTTCTGCAGCAAGACCATGCCACTTGCAGTAGAGAATTATATGCCTTTTGAGAAAGAGCTCCTGGCATGTTACTGGGCCCTGTTAGAACTGGAATACTTGATCAGAGGGTACCAAGTGACTGTTGATTCAGAATTGCCCTTTATGGGGTGCGCTTTGTTAGACTCACCAAGTCATAGAGTGGAACAGGTCCAGGAGCAGTCCCCAGTAAGAGGGAAATGGAATGTCTGAGATTGAGGCCAAATAGGACCAGAAGATATGAGCAAGGACCATGGGCAGGCATCCCAGACTCGATGTCACCCACCATCTTTATGCCAGTGCCCCTCCTTCGCTCACACATATGGCCACATATGCAGGAATCTCACACAGCCAGATGAAAAAGGAAAAAGAAAACTGGGTTTGAGGGGTGACTTGGCCTGGTATGCAAATGCAAGCTGAAAGTGGACAGCAGTTGCACTATGGCCAAATTCAGGGTTGGCCTTGAAACAAAGTGGAGATAAAAATCTCAATAAGCAGAGTTGGGATCGGTGCATCTGGTTATTGACTTTGTGTGAAAGAAAAAGTAGCCCTAGGTGAGAAAAAATACAGATTTCGGGGCAGGGACCAATGGCCCAGTCAACCATTCACGTGCACTACGTGTCAATTCTGCAAAGGCTTTAGCGTTGACTTTCCCAGTACTGACACATTACACACATGAAAGGAGTGGCCAAAATGGCAGAGACAGAGGCCATGCCTGGACTCAACAGCATGTATGCCCGTCACTGAGGCTGATTTAGCTACTGGCACCTGGGAAGTTCCAACCTTCCAGCAACAGAGACCAACTTGAGTCTCCCAAATGGCATTATTCTTTCAGGAGACCAACCCATCATTTTATGGCAAATAAACCACGCTGGGCCCCTTCCATGCTGCAAGACCCAGTGGTTCATCTTCCTAGGGAAAGATACCTATTTGGAGAATGGGTTTGTTTTCTTGCCCAGAGAGTCTCAGCCAACACCGCTGTGTAGGGACTTGGCGAATACCTGATTCACTGGCATTAAATCCCACAACACAGGAAAAGAAGAAGTGAAACTCTCTCTGTTTGCAGATGACATGATCCTCTACATAGAAAACCCTAAAGACTCTACCAGAAAATTACTAGAGCTAATCAACGAATACAGTAAAGTTGCAGGATATAAAATTAACACACAGAAATCTCTTGCATTCCTATACACTAACAATGAGAAAACAGAAAGAGAAATTAAGGAAACAATATCATTCACCATTGCAACAAAAAGAATAAAATACTTAGGAGTATATCTACCTAAAGAAACAAAAGACCTATACATAGAAAACTATAAAACACTGATGAAAGAAATCAAAGAGGACACAAACAGATGGAGAAATATATCGTGTTCATGGATTGGAAGAATCAATATTGTCAAAATGGCTATACTACCCAAAGCAATCTATAGATTCAATGCAATCCCCATCAAACTACCAACGGTATTTTTCACAGAACTAGAACAAATAATTTCACAATTTGTATGGAAATACAAAAAACCTCGAATAGCCAAAGTAACCTTGAGAAAGAAGAATGGAACTGGAGGAATCAACCTGCCCTGACTTCAGACTACACTACAAAGCCACAGTCATCAAGACAGTATGGTACTGGCACAAAGACAGAAATATAGATCAATGGAACAGAATAGAAAGCCCAGAGATAAATCCACAAACCTATGGTCACCTTATCTTCGACAAAGGAGACAAGGATATACAATGGAAAAAAGACAACCTCTTTAACAAGTGGTGCTGGGAAAACTGATCAACCACCTGTAAAAGAATGAAACTAGAACACTTTCTAACACCATACACAAAAATAAACTCAAAATGGATTAAAGATCTAAATGTAAGACCAGAAACTATAAAACTCCTAGAGGAGAACATAGGCAAAACACTCTCTGACATAAATCACAGCAGGATCCTCTATGACCCACATCCCAGAATTTTAGAAACAAAAGCAAAAATAAACAAATGGGACCTAATGAAACTTAAAAGCTTTTGCACAACAAAGGAAACTATAAGCAAGGTGAAAAGACAGCCCTCAGATTGGGAGGAAATAATAGCAAATGAAGCAACAGACAAAGGATTAATCTCAAAAATATACAAGCAACTCCTCCAGCTCAACTCTAGAAAAATAAATGACCCAGTCAAAAGATGGGCCAAAGAACTAAACAGACATTTCTCCAAGGAAGACATACAGATGGCAAAAAAGAAACACATGAGAAGATGCTCAACATCACTCATTATCAGAGAAATGCAAATCAAAACCACAATGAGGTACCATTACACGCCAGTCAGGATGGCTGCTATCCAAAAGTCTACAAACAATAAATGCTGGAGAGGGTGTGGAGAAAAGGGAACCCTCTTACACTGTTGGTAGGAATGCAAATTAGTACAGCCACTATGGAAAACAGTGTGGAGATTTCTTAAAAAGCTGGAAATAGAACTGCCATATGACCCAGCAATCCCACTTCTGGGCATACACACCGAGGAAACCAGATCTGAAAGAGACACGTGCACCCCAATGTTCATCGCAGCACTGTTTATAATAGCCAGGACATGGAAGCAACCTAGATGCCCATCAGCAGACAAATGGATAAGGAAGCTGTGGTACATATACACCATGGAATATTACTCAGCCATTAAAAAGAATTCATTTGAATCAGTTCTAATGAGATGGGTGAAACTGGAGCCCATTATACAGAGTGAAGTAAGCCAGAAAGATAAAGACCATTACAGTATACTAACACATATATATGGAATTTAGAAAGATGGTAATGATAACCCTATATGCAAAACAGAAAAAGAGACTCAGATGTATAGAACAGACTTGTGGACTCTGTGGGAGAAGGTGAGGGTGGGATGTTTCAAGAGAACAGCATCGAAACATGTATATTATCTAGGGTGAAACAGATCACCAGCCCAGGTTGGATGCATGAGACAAGTGCTCGGGCCTGGTGCACTGGGAAGACCCAGAGGGATCGGGTGGAGAGGGAGGTGGGAGGGGGGACTGGGACGGGGAATACATGTAAATCCATGGCTAATTCATTTCAATCTATGACAAAAAAATAACATAAATAAATAAATAAAAAGCATGGAGAACCACAAAAATAAATAAAAAATCCCACAACACAGCATCCAATCAGGAAACGCATTTCACAGTAAAGGGGGTGTGCAGGTGGCCACATTCCCTTGAGGCCATTCGTTATGTTGTATACAGCACCACACAAAAGCAGTGGCCTTCCTTTGGGAGCCTTCCAAAGGTACAACTGAGGTGCCATCTTGGAGACATTAATCTGCACAAAATGGGGTGCCTTCCTTGGGGATGCAGTATAGACACTAAATCAGAGAAGCTGTATGATGATGTGTCTCCTGGAGGAAACATACAAGCAACTGAGACCTAAGGGGTAGAAACAAGAGAGGTCCCACTTGCCACCAAACCCAATGACCCAGTAAGGGACTTTGTGCTTACTGGACAACTCTGGGCTTAGAGTTGCATTCCCAGTATCCAAGGAGGCGCACTCCTGCCAGGGGACACAGCAAGAGTCCCACTGAAATACCTGCTATGGCTACTGCCAGGGATCTTTGGACTCCTTGGACCCGCACACCAGCAGGTGAGAACAGTCACCATCATGGCAGGGATAACTGACCCTGACTAGTAGGACTGTGAGGCAGGACTGCCCATCTATGCTTCTACATGAGAGCAGGCAGAGCGATGTGCAGCCCAGCGGTCCACTTAGGTTCTTCCTGACAACGCCTGCCCAGCTGAAAAGGTGAATGGGCATGGGTGGCAGCCGCAGCCTTAAATGGGTACAACTCCCAAGGCTTAGACCCTGAAGCAATGAGGGTTGGGGTCACAATCCCAGATAAGTCATCAGGACATTCCCTCAGGAAGCAACGCCTCCAGCTCCCAGACTGTATGGGGCCAAGGATCTGGGCAGCTCGGGGGCGGACTGGGGAAGCCATGTGGGCTGCTCAGATCTCCCTCCAAGAGAACATGTAGCGAGCAGTGCGGTTAGCTGTCCACACGGAACCCCACCCCAGGCTGTGCCCAGTCAGCGACTGGACACGGCGGGGGTCCCAGAGACGGGGCGCGTCTGTCTGATGTGGGACTCATCGCATGAGCACTCGGGGCTCCAGGGCTGGCTGGCTTTCTTGGAGCTGTGTGCAGGCTGAGGCTCCTCCCCCAGTCCTCCTTCCCTCTTTCCTTTCACAGGCGTTGGACCAGCATCACAGTCGGAAGCCTCTCCAATTCCCTCTCCCTCTAATCCTTCACAGGCATTCTCCCCAGTAAGTCTCTTGAACTTCTAACTCCATCTGACATCTGTTTCCCAGAAGACCTGAACTGACATATTGATAGACAAGAATAAGCATTATCAAGTACTATACAGTCTTTGCTTTGAGTCATAAAGTATTTACTGATTTGAGACTGTAGTGTACCGAATTAATGTCCATATATGAGAGATTTCTGATGCAATGAGCTGTTCAGGATAGCGCACATAAAAGGAGATGTGAAAGCCGCTCAGTCTGACTCTGCGACCCCCTGGATTATACAGTCCAGGGAATTCTCCAGGCCAGAATACTGGAGTGGGTAGCTCTTCCCTGCTCCAGGGCATCTTCCCAACCCAGGGACCACACCCAGGTCTCCCACATTGCAGGCTGGTTCTTTACCAGGGAAACACCCTAATTTCTGTGACACCATATAACTGAGGTATCAGTTTCTTCCTTTGCCTCAGTTCTCTTGCCAGTGCCACATATTTAATATTTCAGGATAAATCTTTTCATACTTCTAATGTGGGCCCTCTATTGCCACAATATCTGAATTGTTTGGGCCAAAGTCTATGGTTAATCTTACGCTAAATGATGAAGAACTGGGGCTAGCAAGTGGTTGTAATCACAGTTGTGTGATATTTTACATTTATTCCTGGTTTGTGATGCCATAAAGATAAGACTCCTCCTTTACTTTACCAAATTTATCAAGTTATTCACTTGGGGCTCAAGACGGGGCTGTGGCCCAGGAGTGGAGATGGAATCTAGAAAGGGTGAGCAAGATTCAGAGACTCAGGTGAGGGTCAGGGGTGGAAGGAGGAATTCAGTGTAGGATAAGGGTATTTATTGACCACATTATTTGGTAATTTAAAATAAAGCTGAATAGGGGCTTCCCTGGTGGCTCAGTGGTAAAGAATCCATCTGCCAATGCAGGAGACACGGGTTTGATCCCTGGTATAAGAAGGCCTCACATGCCACAGAGCAACTAATCCCATGTACCACACTGTTGAGCTGGTGCTCTAGGGCCTGGGAGCTGCAACGTGAGAAACCACCAAAATGATAAGCCTGCACACAGCAGCTAGAGGGTAGCCCCTGCTCTCCACAACCAGAGAAAAGCTGACACCGCAATGAAGACCCAGCACAGCCAAACCAGATTAATAAAATTGTTTTTTAAAAAGAGTGGAAAAAATAAATTGGATTTAAACAATAAAATAAAGCTGAATGTTTAACACTGCTTTTTTAACTGCAAAGCTTTGCACAAATACAAACTTGGGATCGCCACAACTTTTAGATGAGACACATTTAACTGTACATGGGCCAAAGATTTCAATTACTATGTAAGGTTTATATTAACACTATATTTGTAGAATTACTTATAGGTCTTATTTCCGTTGATCATTTTGGTTTTTTTTTCTCCAGTTACCGTAATAAGACCATATAAATTATAATTCTGGCCCTCTCCTAATTCTCTCCCAAATTCGTGTCCCAGTGGGAGACTGATCTAGGTAGACAATGGGCTCTCTTATCCAAATAGAGTTGATTGAGGTCAAGAAAATTTGAAAATATTGATCCAAGGGACTTTCAGGCATGACTTTCTAAGTACTTTACTACTGCTCTTTAAGCAAACTTGCACAGAAGAGGATTCAGTTGTACTCCCTGGTATTACGGGAGGCCCGGTATGATGTCTTCTTTCCATCAAGTCCTGCCCTGTTTGTGATTGGTCTCCCACCTCCCTGGTGGCCCCCAGACACCTGCAGCTGGAAGAACATGTGTATCATACTATGCGGAAGTGCTCCGTCCACTTCCGACTATGAGGCTATCTCTCTACTGCTATGGCCTGCCCATGATCCAGCCTTGTTAAAATCATCAGGAAACTGGCAGGTCTCATCAGTCCTGCTGCCTTGAGGACTGAGATACCCTCAGATGCCCTTGAGGACTAATTGCCCCAGTGCCTTGTTCCCAGCAGAGAAGGAATTTGGGGGTGAACTGACACCTGGTGACCTGGCCACATGATGGTGCCCGTGTTCACTCTGAGGCTTGGTCCTCCCTGTGCAGACACCTGGGGTCATGAACAAGTCTCCTGAACAGAGTTCAGAGGCCATCGTTCCTTCCATCTTAGCCTACACGCTTTTGGCTCAAGGTCCTCTGGTGGTCGATTCTCAAAGGCCTGGCCGGTCACCTCCCCAGGGCACCCCCCCCCCACCCCGCCCCCGGGACTGGTGTGGACTACAATGAGAACAGGCGGCCGCCATCCTGAGTATCCAGAACTGCGGTTCTTTATCCTCCTTCCATTTCCCTCCTCTGGGCTCTGAGGACAGAGTCCCTGTCTCCCTCTCTCAGTTATTGGGGACACTTCTTTTAGGTGAAAACCCTACCCAGTTAGATGCTACAGGGACTAATAAATGAAAAAAAAAAAACCAAAAAAACAGGAGAAGTACAAAATTGCATTTGCAACTTAACCCGAGCTAGGTAGAGAAAAGAAATGTAGAGAGAAAGTCCTGGAAGGAAACATGCCAAAAATGGGAATAAATGCTCCTCCTGGATGATAAGATCGTAGGTCTTATTTTTACTGCCCCTTAGCAGCATTATGTGCTTTCTAAATTTTCTGCAGCAGCCACATATCGTTGATGAGCAGGAAAAAAATGGTGCAAAATCCTAGGGAACAACACAAAATTTACTGTTGAAAACCACTGCAGGGACTTCCCTAGTGGTCCAGTGGCTAAGACTCTGCATTCCCAATGCAGGGAGCCCAGGTTTGATCCCTGGTCAGGGAAATAGATCCCACATGCCCACAACTAAAGATCCCATGTGCTACAACTAAGACCCACTACAGCCAAATAAATATTTTTTTAAAAACCCACTAAGTCCATTTTAAAAAAATAGAAAGAAAATCCCTGTAAAGCAGGTAAATTTGTACTGGCAGAGAATGTGCACAGAGACTAGAATTAAGAGCCCTGCAGCTTAGTGTGGTCCTGAAACCTGAGTGTGACCCATGGAATATGAAAAGAGGTGTGTGTGCTTTCCGGTGGTCGTCCCTAAAGGGTTATGGTAATGCCTTTCCCCTTCTTTCTCTCCTGATGGCTGGAAGGGGGAAGTAAGAGAGAGGGAGGCTCAGAGATGGGAGTGGGAGTCAAGGGCAGGTGACTCTCAGAAAAGAGAGCGCAGCTCAGGGTTGGGGGAAGAATAGGGTACAACCCATGAAGAGGTGAGCCCCAGAGATGAGGTGAAGCTCAGGGCCAGAGAGAGGCCAGAGACGGGGTGAAGCTCAGAGCCAGAAGCAGTGAAAAGGGGCGTGGAAACAGATCCCTTCACATACTGTTTCACACACTGAGATCAGTTTCATACACTACTCAAGAGTTAGAAAAGAAAAACAAAATTTAAAGTCTGTCTTAGGCCCACATTTGATAAGACTGTCCTGGCAGAGCTGTCAGAACATTATGCTCCATTCCAATTTCAATTCATTCAAACAGAAGTGGACTGTTTTGTCTGCGGACAATTTGCTGCTCAAGAGCAGCTTGAGTACCCTTCAGAGGAAGATGAGAACCCTGCCTGGCAATGACACCATGCCCAACTCTCAGCAAGGAGTCAGGCTGGAAAAAAGGACAAAAATGCAGAGAAAGGCAGGCAGAAATCATTCTAGGGGAAAGGGAAACATTACTTTCTTCTTCGAAAGAGGGCAGGGAGAGGGGAAAGAAATCACGTCTTCAAGAGAAGAGAGGAAAATTGATCAAGTCCTCTAAAAATTTTAAAGATATTCTTAGAAATACTGGCATCACACTATTTTCCCCAACCCTATTCTAATTTCTGTGTCTATTCTTATTATGTGAGTCTATAAGTTCTTACTAGAATCCAGTCATTAGCAGCATGAAGAAGAATCTGGAATCTTAACCAGTCAAACAGCAACCAACCAATATGTGCTTAAGTAAAACCAAAGTGACATATGAAATGCAATCTTGATTATATTTTACTGGTAAATTAGAGTTTTGAAGTTATATTAACTCTGTTAATATAGGCAGTTACTTAGTTTTCTAAAAAAACTTTACTAACAAACATCAGAGTAATAATGTAAGGCAAAGAGCAATGATATGTTGAGTTTTATGCAAAAATTTGGCAAATTATCTCCATCCTTCAACCCCCATCTGCATAACTGGCTAGCCAATGTAGTGGGGGGTCATCAAAAATAATAACTCTATGTGTTGAGCATTTGAGTCATTTAATTCTTACAACAACTGTATGAGCCAAATATTACTACTTCTATGTTGTAGATGAGGAAGGCAAAACTTAAGAGATGAAGTAGCCTCGATAATTAGCAGACATGGGAAAAACTGAAGCCAGACATTGCTGACTCCAAAACCTGGGCCATTAACCGCTACTGCTCTGCTATCTAAAAGTTAACTGTCTCACCTGGAATTCCTTGAAACAGACAGCGAGACACAATGAATAACTTCAGATTTACAAAGTGTTTTATGGCTCACAATGTACTTTCAAATACGTTGTTTCAGCTTATTATTCATTCTATGAAGGTCAGCAGCTCAGATACGATCATGTCCCCACTTTCCAGATGAGTTAGCCAAAGGCCAAAAGTTCATTTGACTGTTTCAGCGTTTATCATGAGAGCTAAAAGTCAGATATGTCCACAAGACCACCTCTGAGAACAACTGCAAGGGCAGGGATCTGAAAGACCATTCTTGGTTTCCATAGTTTCCCAGAGGACTCTGAGAATTTGCTGAAAGCTGCTGCAGAGATGGTTATGGTTTATTACAGTGAAAGCAGAAGCAGATGAGGATCAGCTACAGGATGAGGTGCCTGGGGTGGCGTCCAGCAGGGTCCCACCCCTGGAGCTTCCAGCTGCCTCTCCCAGAAGAGCTGTGAGCAGTGCTCATTTGTTCTGGAAACCACGTGTGACATACACACAGAGTAATGCCAATGAAGGCAGCACCTCGGTGGCCTGAGTTTTACTGGGACTTGGTCACGTAAATACTGCCTGATTGGTTGATCTTTTAAGTTTTATCTTAAAGCCTGAGCAACTTTGACCTAAAGAGGTAAGAAGCAGGAATTTGCCACAGCTTTTGACTGAGTTTTCACCTAGTTTGGAAGCTGCTTTCGGAGAAACACATCACTGCCTGTGACTTTTAGTCAAAACCAGAGGACAGAAGAAAGAGCAAGAAGTTAAGAATGAACAGCCAGGGAAGGTCCCAGCCAGCACCAGCAGTCCTGGAATCCCTCTGCACACAGTCCAGACAGTAACAAGCAGCTGGGGCTATTAATAGTTGCTTTGCCTTTTCAGTCTTTTGTTTACCTTGACAATGACGCCTTCAGTCTTTTAGGAGGAGTGATTGCAATTATAAATAAAACTAAGGACGAGAGAAAATAATTTATTTTCTTCCCTTCTCCAAATGAGGCAAGGAGGTCAAACATATGACAGAACAAAATGAAACTATCTCAGCATGTAGATGAACAGCACCTGCTTAAATAACTGCACTTGAGATTCTATAAACACAGTGAATATGGGTCAAGTAGCATGTGGCTTTTTGGAAACTGTTTAATGAATCCTTAGCAGCAGCCTAGGGACAGAATCTGAGTGGTGACAACTGTGAATGCTGGGACACAGTTGGGTTGAGGGAGAGACTAACATTGCTGATCTTCAGACCAGGAGATTAATTAGGTTTAGATGAAGAAAATGTCTGGAATTCATAAATACCAGTGGAGGGAAGGTGTGAATGGCCAGAAAGTTGTTATTCCTCTGCTTAGCTTTTAGCAGAGTCTGAGGAATTTGCTCGGGTTATTTGAGAAATTCTTGAGGTACTTAGGATAAAATTGGGCAGAGATTTAATAGCTCTGCTTGCCATCCAGATGCGAATGGCTGCTAGATTGTTGTTGTTGCATGCATACTCAATCGTTTCTAACTCTTTGTGACCCCATGGACTGTAACCCACCAGGGTCCTTTTTCCATGGGATTCTCCAGGCAAGAGTACTGGAGTGGGTTGCTATTTCCATCTCCAGGGGATCTTCCCCATCTAGAGATCAAAAATGTGTGTCTTGCATCTCCTGCTTAGCAGGCCCCCTGGGAAGCCCCACCACAGGTAGGAGCTGTTAAATGAGCTTTCCTTTACGTGGTCTCCACGGCTGTTTGGGAGTGTGACTGCCTGACCGAGCAGGACGCTGCAGGGGGCACCAAATCCTCAGCCTCTTCTCTACTGTGGAGACAGGTTAATCCCCAGCCCCCATTTACCTGCCTGACCTTCTCAGGACCTTAGATTCCAAAACCTTCCGTGGTATGACCACAGGCTCTCAGATGGAGACAGAGCCCAAGAAGGCCCTGTAACCCCCAAGGATGTTTGTCTCCCCCACCCTGCCCACTGCTCAAGGCTCTGCCCACTATTCGCTTGGCCTCCCAGCAGTCTCAGAGCAGCAGCAGAGCTTCGGCCAGGTCTAGAGACACCCCGCCAAGCAGCAACCTGGGGAGCACTGAACAGGCCTGTGTGCCTTCTAGGACTGCCCCACCCGCTCTGCCCTGGACACACCCTCCTCTTGAGGTTTTATGCTCAGTGTCAGCTTTGACTGCAGAAGGGAAGTGAGTCCCTAAAACACGCCCTTCTGGTCCTAGAAGTGTAGGTTGCTGAAGTGAGACAGGCGGGTCCGGGCCGGGTGCCTTTAAAAGCCAGCACTGTGATCACTGCCCTGACGAGGGAGTCTCAACCCTGGCTGGATGTCACAATCATGCAGAAAGCTTAAACACCAGACAGAAACACTGTGCCTAGATTTCACTCCCGAGACCTAATCATCTGGGGTTAGGGTGCTGCCACTGGCAGATTAATAAGGAATCACGATAGTTCTCATCTTTAGCTGGGGCTGAAAGTCTAGATCTAGATGATGATCAGATTGTATGCTTGTAGCAATGAATTCACTGAGGTAGTATCAGTCCCCGTCCTCCCTTTTGCGCTCAGGGGAAAGAGCAAGGTAAACACGTTTGGGAAGATAATGTTTGCTGTGAGGTGGAAAAGATGCCTCAACCTTTTACTGGAGGCAGTACAGAAGTTGGAACCTGCCTTCTACCTGCAACTTTACAGACAGGAGTTGACAGATATATTTAAATGCTTTGAGGTGTTCTTTTTTTTTATTGGAAAGTTTTTTGGGAGTTGTGGGTTCACATGCAATGGTAAGAAATGATACCGATTCCATGTGCTCTTTACCTAGTTTTTCTCCAAACAACATCTTGCAAAACTATAGTACAGTTCTACAACCATGACACTGGCATTGACGTATCTGGTGATCCTGACATAATCTGCTGATCGGATTTCCCCAGTCACATTTGTACTGTGGATTTAGTTATATGTGGCTTTATTGCATGTCAATTCATGTGTCCATAACCACAGTCAACATATAAAACAGTTCCATCACAAGGATTCCTTTCATAACCACACTCACCACACTCACCTCCACCCCCCTCCTATTCCTCTAACCCCTGACAACCACTACTCTGTCATTTCAAAGGCTTATGTAAATGGAACCATACAGAATGTAGTCTTTTGAGACTGGTTTTTCTTACTCAGCATAATTCCATGGAGACGCATCCAAGTCATTGCATGTATCAAGGGGATTGCATGAAGCATGCACACCACAATATATTAAGCTGTTCACCCATCAAAGGATCTCTGGGCTGATTCCAGTTTTTAGCTATTATGAATAAAGCTGCTACGAATAATCATTTTTATGTGAAGTTTTCATTTCTTTGGAATAAACACCTAAGAGTACAACTGCCAGATCACAAGGTTTAGCTTTGTAAGAAAATTCCAAGTGTGGTTGTATCATTTTATGTTTCTAAAAGCAATGGGATCCAGTTTTTTCACATTCTTGTCAGAATTTGGTGTTTTGACTACCCTTTATTTTAGCCATTCTGATTGGTGTGTAATAACATTTCATTGGTTTTAATTTTATTTTTCTTATGTCTAATGACATGGAACATCTGTTCATGTGCTGTTTGCCATCTGGATATCCTCCCAAGTGATGTGTCTGCCAGGTTTTTTGCTCATTTTCTAAATGAAATGGTTGTTGTTTGTGCTGTTGAGTTTTGAGAGTTCTCCGTGTATTTTAGATACTGGTTCTTTGTTGAATTCATGTAATTTTTAACAAGTTACGCATGAATACATGATTACACTGTGACTGTAAAAATAACACAATAGAATAATATTTAGCAAAATAATATGAAAGTCCCCCTCGTACCCTGCTAGCCAATCCTACTCACACCTGTAGGGGTAACCTTTTTACAGTTTAGTTCAGACCTTTTTTTAAACTGCGCATATGTAAAATGGGTTTGACCTCTATACATTTTTCTGTAACTTGCTTTTTTTAAAAAAACTTGACATGACAGAAAACACATAAATATGTTATTTTTTCTTTAATCATTCAGCTTTTCAATGTTTCTGCAATCCAGAAAGAAATATAACAACACCTCCTAACTCCAGGAACCTGAAAGTTTAGAACATTGTTTCCATGAGCAAAATCTTAAACTGGAACCAAAAGTGGAGACTGCCATGCCGCATCACAGGAAGAAGGCGCCTTCCACATGTGTACAGGGCCAAGAGCCCCAGTTGCCTTCCCTGCCTCTGCCACGGCTAACTAGGGAGTTTCCCGCCTACCTGAACTCGTTTCAGCCTCAGTAGAACCTCCAATTGGACACAAACTCCCTCAGTGTCCCACCAGCTTTAACACACTGTCACTTCCCCACGGGAGTTGGGAGCAGGGTCTAGGGTCTAGCCCAGAGTACCAATGTGCCCGCAGGTAAGGGTGGGATCCATCTTATCCTTTCCTTCTTTCACCCACACCCAAGAGAAGTCCACTCCAAGACAAGAAAAAAATCAGCCCTTTCGTCTCACTGCCTGGGAAACACATATTTCCTGGTGAAGAGTACCACGCTGTCTGTAATATAAGTGAGACTTAGTGAGGGGAGACATTCATGTTTCTGAGCTGCTCTGGTATTAGAAGAGGTAGTGCAATGTAATAATAGTGACCATTTTACTAATTTGTCTTTGCAAAAGAGGTAAAAAACTTGAATTGACATCATTACTTCCATTCATGGGATATAACAAACAATATATGGGGGGAAAGCCTCACCATCCTTAGCAGGCTAGATTAAACACACACACACACACACACACACACACACACACACACACACATTTGATATATCTATTCACTTAAATACTACTGAATGTCTGTGGTGGGTCAGGAATGCTGCCAGGCAGTGAGATAAAAAAGTGACCGTTCACAGAGAATTCTAAAATTTTCAGCAGGGAAGTGATCTAAACACTGGGCCATCTTGCCCTTATGGTTTATTAAGGCCTTCTGGAAACTTCCATGGAGGAAGAAAATCTGCAGAACAAGGTGGACTCATGAGAAAACAGCAGAGTGCCTACAAAAGAAGGTGCTAGCACAGCGGTCTGAAATTTCAAAGCTGTTTTCCTGGGCTTACAGGGCGTTTTGTCACAGAAGAGCATGGGAGAGGGTGGTGTGTGGGGGGAGGAGAAATCAGTTTAACAGAGACAGAAACTATGAACTTTTTGGAAATGGAAATGGTGGTGGCATGAATGTGAGCATTTTCTCTGTATCCAGAATTTGCCAGATGAGCTGGTATCTCAAAAAGTTGGTTAACAGATGTTTTAAAGATTTTTTTCCCCCTTTTTTCAAAAGATGTTCTGGCAGCGTCCTTAAACACAGGCCAGGCCTGGACAGCCTGGGTCTCATTCCGGTTCTGCCCCTGTTACAGCTAACATTTTGTCATCTGGTAACTTGACGATGGCAGCTTCCTTGATGGATGGCTCTGTCCTAGACTGAGAACATTTGGTTTCAGTGATGTCATTAGGACAACCGCAAATGTCTGCCACTTTCACAAATGATTTTGAAGACAGGGTGACACAAGAGATGCTACTGAGCTATGAAAATGTTAAGAGCTCCATTTAAAAAATGTTTTTTAGTTACTGACATTTGAAATACTAGACGCTGTGTTTGAACAATCTTAGACAATGAAAATACACTGTGATGACATGCTTGGTACTTCCTCCTCTGTGGATCGTTTCACATTAACCAGGGATCGTTACTGGCTATCGTCACATTTATTTTTGACTAAAGGCTGCTGCTGTTCTCAGTCGCTCAGTCGTGTCTGGCTCTTTGCACCCCAGTGGACTGTAGCCCACCAGGCTCCTCTGTCCCTGGAATTTCCAGGCAAGAATACTGGAGCAGGTTGCCATTTCCTACTCCAGGGGATCTTCCTGACCTGGGAACTGAACCCGCGTCTCTTGCATCTCCTGTGTTGGCTGGCGGATTCTTTACCACTAGCGCCACCTGGAAAGTTCCATTAACTAAAGGCAAACTGCTGCAGAATTAAAACCTGATGCCAAGCTGCACACTGACTGTGTTCTAATCACTTCATTTATAATTTCATGTAATACTGAAGCCCTCAGAATTTACCTGTACTCCCTATCTACCCTCTGGCTATAAGACTAAATTAATTTGTATTGAATTATTTTTTTCTTAGATAATTCCCATTCCAAACCTTTATGAATATAAATGTTATTAGGTATCTAGTTATTTTGAGAAGCTGATAGATAAAACATGTAGTTCAGGACAGTCTAGAACTTTTTCAGGGTAGCAATTAGGTCAAAGAACTTATTTGTTGAAGGAGTTTTGGGATAAGGGTGGGTGTACACCATCTGTCTTTAAAAGGGGTGGGGGAAAGACCTTTAAAACAACTGCTAACTAACTTCTTAATTGAAATGCCAGCTCATTTGAGAAATTCTCAGAACAGGGGAAACACCACATACGTACCACTACCACCTCCATTTCCAGAATGTGGAATAACTTCATACTTCTAATTCAATGTCAGAGTGTTTTTTCTTAGTGTGTTCTAGGGCTTACTGATTAAAAATTCTCCTCTTATATCAGTTAGCCCTAAATCCAACGCTTCCAACAAGGTATTTTACCTGAGAATTTCTATTAAATAAAAAACACCTACCTGTAGAATATAAAGAAATGAAGAGAACAAAGGAATCACTTGGCTCAGAATAAAAGGGGAAATGATCATCAATGATTATTCTTAAGAACTGCAAAAAGACAGATATTTTGCTGTACTGCTATTGTTTATTAGAAAGCAATTCAACTTCATTTATTAAGTGTCCAATTTGTACTTCAAACAACCCTTTCTTCATTTTCAGTTGTTAAAAATGTATCTATTCTTCAAGGCCTGGCTCAAGGGCCACCTTCTTTGCTAATCTGTTTCTTCATCTCCTATGGCACATAGATGATTTTGTCTTATGTTTCCAAATTAAAAAAGAAAATGTACTTGATGCAAAGTAAGTTCCCTCAAACCTCATTATTTTGTTCACTACTACAGTCTCACAGTTTAACATGCAGAAATCTGTTGCATTTTCTTATGCCAACAATGAAACATCAGAAAGTTAATGAATCTCATTTAAAATTGCATAAAAAACAAAAGAAAACATTTAGGAATAAATCTGATGAAGGTGAAAGACATACCTGCTGAGAACTGTAAAACATTAATAAAGGAAACTGAGGACAATTCAGAGAAGTGGAAAGACAGTCCATGCTCTCGGGGTAGAGGAATTACTACTGTTAAAAATGGACGTGCTACACAAAGCAATTTTCAGGTTGAATGCAATCCCTATCAAGTTACCCATGACATTTTTCACAAAACTAGAACAAATAATCCTAAAATGTATATGGAACATAAAAGACCCAGAATTGCCAAAGCAATCCTGAGGAAAAAGAACAAAATTGGAGGCATAATCCCTCCAGATTTCAGACAATACTACAAAGCTACAGTAATCAAAACAGTGTGGTATTGGCAACAGAACAGAGAACCCAGAAATAAATCCACACATCTATGGTCAATTAATCGTCAACAAAGGAGTAAGAATATACAGTAGGGAAAAGACAGTCTCTTCAGCAAGTGGTGGGGAAGCTGGGTAGACACATGCAAATCCATGAAGTTAGAGCACTTCCTTACAACACATACAAAAAAAGCTCAAAATGGCTTAAAGGCTTAAATATAAGACATGAAACTCCTGGAAGAGAACATAGGAAAAACATTCTGTAACATAAATTGTACCGATGTTTTCTTATGCCAGTCTCCCAAGGCAAAAGAAGTAAAAGCAAAATAAATAAATGAAACCTATTCAAACTTCTGAAGTTTTGCACAGCAAAGGAAACCATAAACAAAACAAAAACAACCTACAGAATGGGAGAAAATATTTACAAACAATGCAACCAACAAGGGCTTAATTTCCAAAATATACAAATAGTCACACAGCTCAATAGCAAGAAAACAAACAACCCAATAAAAAAACGGGCAGAAGACCTAATTAGACACGTATTCAAAGAAGAAATACAGATGACAAATAGACACATGAAAAGATGCTCAACATCACTAATTATTAGAGAAATATAAATCAAAATTACAATGAAGTATCACCTCATACCAGTCAGAATGGCCATTATCAAAAAGTCTACAAATAATAAATACTGGAGAGGGTATAAAGATAAAGGAACCCTCCGACACTGTTTGTGGGAATGTAAATTTGTATAACCACTATGGGTAATAGTACAAAAGTTCCTTTAAAAAAATAAAGTTACCATATGATCCAGCAAACCAAGTCGTAGGCATACATTTGGAGAAAATTAATTCAAAATGATACACGCACCCCAATGTTCATAGAGGCACTATTCATAATGACCAAAACATGGAAGCAACGTAAATATCCATTGACAGATAAAGAGGATGTGGTATATATATACAATGGAATATTACTCAGCCAAAGAAAGAATGGATTGGTATAAACATGGATGAACCTAGGGATTATCATACTAAGTGAAGTAAGTCAGACAGAGACAACTATCATACGGTATCACTTATAAATAGAATCTAAAATCTTATACAAATGAACTTATTTACAAAGCAGAAACAGACTCACAGACATAGAAAGCAAACCTGAGGTCACCAAAGTGGGATAGGAAGATGTGGTATACATGTGCAATGGAACACTACTCAGTCATAACAAGGAATGACATGTTACCATTTGCAACACCATGGATGAAACTGAAGGGTGTTATACTTAGTGAAAGATGTCAGACAAAACAGACAAACACTATATGTTATCACTTATGTGGAATCTGAAAAATACAACACATGAGTGAATATAACAACAGTTAACAATAGAAACAACAGGACAGACTCACTGATACATAGAACTTGTAGTTACCAGTAAGGAGCAGGAAGGAGGGAAAGACAAAATAGGGGTAGGCAATTGAGAGGTACAAACTACTATGTGTGTAATAAATAAACTACAAGAAAATACTGTACCATACAGGAAATACAGCCAATACCTTACAGTAACTATAAATGGAGCATGTGAAACTGTGAAAGTGAAAATCACTCAGCTGTGTCCGACTCTTTGCGACACGTGTCCATGGGGTTTTCCTTTGCTATACAGTCCATGGGATTCTCCAGGCCAGAATACTGGCGTGGGTAGCCTTTCCCTTCTCCAGGGGATCTTCCCAACCCAGGGATTGAACCCAGGTTTCCTGCATTGCAGGTGGATTCTTAACCAGCTGAGCCACAAGGGAAGACCTAAATGGGGTATATTCTATATAAATTTTGAATCACTATGTTGTATACCTGAGTAAATCAACTATTCTTCAATTAAAAAAAGATAACTTAGGAGAATTCCATACCAAAATCAATTGGGGGTAACTAATTAAAATTCTTCAAAAGAGTCAAGGTTATGAAAGATAAGTGACGACCCAAGTACCATAGAGATTGATGAAGATTAAGGAGAAGTGACAACGAAATGTAATATGGTACCCTGGAACAGAAAAAAGAGTGTGAAAAATGAGAAATCCAAATGAAGTTTGTAGTTTAATTAATAGTATTGTATTATTGTTAACTTCTTGGTTTTAAGTGTACCATGGTTAAGTAAGATGTTTGGGGCCCAATGAATGGAATTTTCTGCAACTCTTCTGTAAGTATAAAATTATTTCAAAATAAAAGCTTTAATAAAAAAGGGAAAAGGGGCACTTATAAAAATTACACATTCCAAGGTCTCTCCTCACACTTAATGAAGCAGATCAAGCATGGAAATCTGCATGTTAAATATTCTCCTAGGTGATTCCACTGCACATCAGATTTTAAGACTCCTGATTCCATGTACTTTGATAAATGCTTTGAAAATTAGAACCATGTTTGAAAAAATTAACAAGAATGTATTCATGCATTACTTGTATAGCTAAAAAGAATATGAGATGAGTCAAAGTTTCTCAACTTGGGCTTGATGTCAGAGTAACCTGGGAAATTTTTAAAATACCCAAGGATCAGGGCACACCCCAAATAAATTTTTTCAGAGTCTCCAGGAGTGGGATGACTTTTCCAGGTGGCTCAGTGGTAAAGAATCCACCTGCCAATGCAAGAAGATGCAGGAGATGCAAGGTTGGGATGATGCCCCGGAGAAGGAAATGGCAACCAGCTCCAGTATTCTTGCCTGGAAAATCCGTGGACAGAGAAGCCTGGTGGGTGACAATCCAGGGGGTCGCAAAGAGCTGGACACGACTAAACAACTGATCATGCACCAGAAGTGGGATCTGGGCATAAGCAGGTTTAAACGATGCAAGATAGTTTACTGCTCTACTGCACTTAAATTTTTTCCTCAAATTCTCAATGTCTTGTGAATTACTTTTTACTCAGATAATGTAACACTGAGATTATTTTAAAAGAGAATGAGCTCTTGGTCCTTGTTCGTAATGAAAGAAGAGGGAAACCTGGTTCTCTCATTCTCCATGAAGATATCCGCTCTATTTCAGGCTGAGGACAAAGTGTTAACAGCTTTCTAAAGGTCAGTTAGTGAAGGCATCTGCTCAGTTCTTTCTGAAACACAGAACTGCTCAACCCACATATTTACATGGTTGCAGCATAAGTACCCATGTATTAAGCTGATCCAACCCTTCAGCTTTCCAGCCAAGTGCCTGGACCAAGCTGACATATGACCCTAGCTAGATCTGACAGAACTTTCTGGGACTTTTTTGCATGTGAGAGAAAATACAGCTAATCTTTCTTTGGGACTTGCACTATAAATATAAACTTGCGGAAATAAATTGCCTTTTCTCCCCACTTATTGCTAAGTAATACACTCATGTTCCCACTGGCATATGATGGTGAGAGAATTATAAAATACGTAGATCACACACAAACACACTGTCAGCAGTGATTCCCTTCTTGGTAACAGAGTGGAAGTTGAGAGGGAGTATAAACTATTTTTTATACTCGGTATACATACTTCAGTGTTTTTTAGAAAACTGTCAAAATCAATAGATCATTATGTTACCTGAGTAATTAAAACTTCACGAGGGTCAGAAACTTTCATCACAACAGTTTCTGAAATTCCATCAATAGCCTCCATTCATTAAAGTCTGGCTGATTCACAGAAATCCTCTTGTGGGAATGCATTAAAATTTAGAGCTCATGAAAAGAGGCTTTAGGCTGATTTTCTCAACCTGTGGGCCACTGATCCCCAGGCAGTTTTATGGATAAAATTCAGGCTTCCCAGGTGGTGCTAGTGGTAAAGAACCCGCCTGCCAATGCAGGAGACGTAAGAGATGCAGGTTTGATCCCTGAGTCAGGAAGATCCCCTGGAGAAGGGAATGGCAATCCACTCCAGTATTCCTGCCTGGAGAATCTCATGGACAGAGGAGCCTGGCAGGCTACAAGTTCATAGGGTCACAAAGTCAGACATGACTGAAGTGACTTAGCATAGCATGCAGGGAGTCTATGAGCCTGGAAGGGAATAATTGTATTTTCACTAACCTCTTTGAAATTTAGAATTTCCTTCAATTAAAAATGTAGACATATTAACGCATATATATGGAATCTAGAAAGATAGTACTGACGACCCTACTTGCAGGGCAGCAAAGGAGACACAGACATTTTGGACCCAGAGGGGGAAGGAGAAGTAGGATGATATGAGAGAACAGCACTGAAACATGCACATTGCCATGTGTGAGACGGACAGCCAGCAGGCGTGTGCCGCAGGAACCCAGAGCCAGAGCTCTGGGACAACATAGAGGGGAGGTGGGGAGGGAGGCGGGAGCGGGATTGAAGAGGGAGGGGACACACGTGTACCTAATGCCGATTCACGTCGAAGCGTGGCAAAAACAATCGCACAATGGTCGAGTAATTATCCTCTAATTAAGAAAAAAGAATGCAGACAGCAAGCCACAGTAACAGACAAGGGTATTTATATCTCCAACAGAAATCATACCCATTCATTAGTTCTTGCAGATACCTCAAAATACTGCTTCTGCTCATCAGTACATCAACATTACAGTCGGCAGTAAGCCGGCGGCTCGGACATAACTTAAAGAAGCACCTATGCTTAGTCGCTCAGTTGTGTCCGACTCTCTGCGACCCCACGGACTGTAGCCTACCAGGCTCCTCTGTCCATGGGATTCTCCAGGCAAGAATACTGGAGAGGGCTGCCATGCCCTCCTCCAGGGCATCTTCCCAACCAGGGATTGAACCCAGGTCTCCCACACTGCAGGCAGATTCTTTACCATCTGAGCTACCAGGAAAGCCCAAAAAAGCATATTACTGTATCATAAATTTGATTTAATATTTAGGTAACTGTATTTTTAAATGATTATTTTCATTTTTTCCCTATAAGTGGTGCTTTTAATGCATTTAAAACATTATTCTTGGGAACTTTCCTGGTTGTCCAGTGGCCAAGACTCTGCATCCCATTGCAGGAGGCCCAGGTTCTATCCCCGATCAAGGAACTAGATCCAGATGCTGCAACTAAGCGTTCACACGCTGCAAAGATCCTACAGGCTGGAACTAAACGATCCCTCATGCTGCAACAAAGATTGAAGATCCCACATGCCATAGCTGAGACCCAGCCCAGCCAAGTACATATACAAATAGAACATTATTCTTAGAAAAGGCCTGGGGACATCAACAGATTTTCAAAGAGGTTCACGATACAAAATAAGTTAAGAAATTTTACTTTAGAGCAAAATAAAACTAAAGTTCAGATGTATAATATTTAATGACAATAAATAATTCTTATGCCAAGAAAGGTAAGCAATCTTATATGGAATCAACCTAAATATCCATCAACAGATGAATGGATGTAGAAGATGTTCGTATATGTCTACTGTATATGTACAATGGAATATTACTCAACCATTAAAAAGAATGAAATTTTGCCATTTGCAGCAACATGGATGGACTTGGAGGGCATTATGCTAAGTGAAATGTCAGACAGAGAAAGACAAATCCTGTATATCACTCACTTGTGGAATCAAAAAAAAACCCAAAACTAGTGAATATTACAAAAAGGAGGCAGACTCTCTGGTACAGAGAACAAACTAGTGGTTACCAGTAAGGACAGGGAAGGGGGCGGGGCAGTATAGGGTAATAACTATAAATGGAGTATAACCTTTAAAAACTGTGAATCATGATATTGCATATCCATAACATACAATATTTTACATCAACTATAATTTTTAAAAATGAGCAAAAACCCCCACTAACGTTAATTTAACAGATAAAAGAAATTATGGTCTTTTACTCCTGCTATGAGATTAATAGTCCATATGTCAAACAAGTTTTTTTTTATTTTGTAAAGACCTAGCATAAAGAAAGGGTCACAAAGAGTTGGTCACAAAGACTAAGTGACTGAGCATAAAGAAAATAATACCACAGTCATCTAGAGATAAACCATCTTCCTAAAACTCTAGAAGTATCTTTTGTTTAGAAAGAAGACTTCAGTGAAAACCAATTTTTACAAGAAACATGATTTTTTCTTTTTAATCAAGCAAGCAGTATTTGACAAAGCCCTTATTTATGATATTTTTCCTCTTTAAATGACAAAGAGGATGTTTGGGAATTTCAACAGGATTTTTCTAAGCAATAGACCCAAATCCCATTTTATGTTTCTGAATCTTAAACAGAGGAACTGGGATTCATACAGCCAATCAAAACGATGAGATATGTACAAATACTCAGTTTAGGAGTCCAAGGTTATTGCCTGGAATGTATTAAGACTTGTGGCTATTTTCTACCTCAGGAAGGACATGAGATCTTGTCCTTGATCCTGAGAAGGACGATGTCAGAGAACTGAGCAGTAACTCACTCGCAGTTGTCTGTGTCAATACATTCTAGGGTGTCCTTGGGCTTTAAAAAGTTCATAGAAGGACGGCAGGGAGGGAAATAAAGGACAGCCGAGCTTGGCGAGGGGTTAATTGCTGGAGTTGAGGAGAGGCTGCCGTATCATGTGTCGTCCCAGTGTACAGAGCGTGTTGTGTAATCCCTCTGCGTGTCCCTCAGTGAGACACGTCCTTTGCACCCATGCTGAGTCGTGTAAGTTGAGACTTCTGTGTTTGATTTTGCCTTATCGGTGAGGATGCTGTTTATGATGCAAGGGCATCAAGACTTACGGGCTAGAGGAGCACCACGCATACTGTCCTCCTCTCCCTCACCTCTCAGGGTCTGAGTTTGCAGCAAGTTGCTGTGCATCTTGGGTGACCATAGGAGGGCTGGGAAGTCCCATCTGAGAACCAAAAGGAGAAGGACCAGGGTGGAGGACTATCAGGGCTCAGGTGTTCAAACGTATGGCACCAACTGGCAGAGATGCTGCATGTTCTCGAGGTTTGTCTGCTTCTGACCATCCAGGCTCTATAAGCCATGTTCATTAATAAATAAGGAGGGATCCACCAAAGACACTCAAGTGAGGCCTGTGGACAGGAAGCATCATCCAGGAGCTGGTTAGCAAACCCGGTTCTGGGGACCCTCCGTGACCCTGCGGCTCAGATGCCATGCTCCCAATGCAGAGGGCCTGGTTTTTGACCCCTGGTCAGGGAACTAGGTCCCACGTGCTGCAGTGAAGAGTTCACATATTGCTGTTAAAGATCTCACATACTGCAACCAAAAAAAAAAAATCCTTCAAGTCACAACTAAGACTTGGAACAATTCAATATTTCTTATATTTTAATATTAATATTTAAATTATTAAATACATAGCAATATTTATTTATTAATAAATATTTTAAAAGAAATCAAGATTCTTGGGCCCCAGGCCAGACTTCCTGAATCAGAATCTCAGGAACGGAACCCAGGAATCTGTGTTTTAACAAGCCTCCCAGACGATTTTTAGGCACACCAAGGCTTGAGGAGCCGTGACCTAGGCAACCACCAACAGACTACTCTTCTGAAGAAGGATGTCACTGTGTCACCGGGCAGCAGCAGCATGATGGTGCGTTTATTAAGTGGCCGAAGCCCTACCCCAAAGGGCACCAAAGCCAAGATCTTATTGGAAATAGAATAAGGGGGAAAATCCATTAGCTTTTCTTTAGATTGCTCATGCTAAATCCATGCCAGTGAGTTTGCAAAACATGCCACACCTCTCCTATGACTAATTGTTTTGAAATTGCAGGCAAGAGGAGAGGTGGAGTAGTTCAGAGAATTCAGCCAGAACAAATTGTTTAGGTAGTTTGAAACTTTTTCTGGTCATTCCATTGACTTTGTCTAAATAAGTTGAGAGCCAGGACAGGATCTTACTCATGCTTTTATTACTAGCAACTGGCTAAGAGCCTCGCTCACTATAGCTGTTCAATGAATGTTGAAAACTGAATAAATGAATGAATGAAATTAAATGAAGCTTTTGTCTTTATTTCCATGTATTTTATATTGCTTCTCAAACAAATTACCACTATTTTAGTCTCTTAAGCAACAAAAAATTTATTATCTTATAGTTTTCCATGTCAGAAGTCTAGAATGAGTCTCGCTGGGTTAAAATCAAGGTGTCAGCAGGGCTGCATTTCTTTCTGAAGGCTCTAGGGGATAATTCACATCCTCCAGCACATGGACAGTTGGGAGAATTCAGTTCCTTATGGTTGCAGTACTGAAGTACCCACTTCTTTGCTGACTGTCAGCTGGAGGGGCTTACCTTGGTTCTGGAGGTTGCCCGTGTTCCTTGACTCATGACCTCTTTCCTCCAACCTCAAAGCCATAAACAGGGGGTTGGGTGAGTACCTCTCAGGCACTGAATTTCTCCTGGTAAATTCCAATTCTGACATGTCTCTCTGACTTTTGCCTTCTCCCACTTTCAGCAACTTATACAGTTAGATGCGTCCTAGTCAAATAAGATCCATATCAAGATTCATAATCCCCACTATATCTGCAAAGTCTCTTTTGCCATGTAAGGTAACATATTTAATTCTACAAATTAGGACATGTACAACTTTGGGGGCCACATTATGCCTATGACACGCTATTGGACAACGTATATTAAAATCACCTGATTCCCAAGAATTTGGTGGGGAACGGATATGATATTCTTATAGAATGCATTGGCACAGGTATAAACACCCAGAATTGGCCCTTTGTGAGATGATGAATTTAGAGAAATTTATAACTTTCTACTATCAACACTTTTAAAATTTTCCCTCCTATACCCCCTCCATCTTCCATACAGAGCTAGACAGCAACCAAGCTCTTAACCCTTCCAACTCTTTCCTTTTCCTGCTTTCCAATCAAAACATAATAGAAATAGTTATTGATTGGTTTACTATATACTGAGTATTTTCAGACAAATCATCTCATTAAGTTACCAAATGATCTAAATTCAGTAACTGTATTCTCAATTCAGAGGAAGAGGAGGTTTAGAAAGTTTAAACAGTTCATTCAAGACAGTAAATGGTAGAGCTCAGATTCTATTACAAGTCTCTCTTTTTAACCATTGCAAATCCTATCTCCTTGTGATGGCTCATTTACATATTTCCTCTACCCCAGGAAATAAACAGTAAACTTAATTCAGGCTTATATGTTCACTAGTTGATATGGAAAGAAATATATATTAGTCAGGATTCTCCAGAGAAATAGAACCAGTAGGATATATCTATATATATGTAACTACATACATATGAGGAATTAGCTCATACAATTGTGGGTATACAACCTGCAAACTGGAAAACCTGAAAGTTGGAGGCATAATTTGAATCCAAAGGCCTGAGACTCATAGGGGTCAATGACATAAAGTCCAGACACAGTCCAAAGGCCCTAGAATATCTAGGAGAATCAGAAGCAATGATGTCTATGAGCAGAATATGGATGTCCCAGAGCAAATCTACCCTTCCTCCACCATTTTGTTCTATTTGAGCCCTCAATGATTGGATGATCCATCCATGTTGGTAAGAGCACTTTTCTTGACTCAGTTTGCTAACTCGTGGTAATCTCTTCTGGAAACACCTTCACAATTATATCTGGAAATAATATTTTATCAGCTATGTGGGCATACTTAGCCAATCAAGTTGACACATAAAAATAACCATCACAGGGCCTTTCATAACAAGATCTCAAGCTGTAACAAACAATCCCAAAGGTGAAAATCAAGGCATCTTGTGATGGGCGGGGAGAGGAAACTGAAACATCTGGTTTCACTTGGTCACATATATTTACAAAGCCCAGCAGAGTAGAAGTTTAAGGGAAGAGCACTAGAGAATTATTTTTCATCTTTTCTACACCAGAAAGAAACAAAAACAAAAACAAAGCACTTGTTTGCAGTAAGAAGGTCTAGAGGAAGTCTCAAGAAACTCTTTCTATAGATGCAATATTTGAACAAAGTCCCCTCACTTCTAGACTGAAATTCTATTTCTACCAAAATTGTATTCAAATTGGTCAAAACACTTCCTTAATGTGGGAATCTGCAAACAGAAATAAGAACAATTGAGTAATGAGTTATTTCTCCCCTCTTTTGACTATTTAACCATTCTTTGTCTAGTTTTATTAATCAGCATTCAGTGACTCATTATTCATAAATACAGATAGAATATTTTGCTCTTTGCAGACACCACAGTAGCTATAGAGATAAAATGGAGGGATAAAAAAATTCAACCACAGATTGAGATGTACTCAGCAGCCAGCAATTAAAATATGACATGCTCTCATCAGGGTACAATCTCATTTTTGTCCTTATCTTGGATGATACCTTAACCAAGAAACCCCAAGGAAACATGGATTTAATTTTAAATGACTTGTTTGTTTGGAAGCCTAGTCTTGTCCCTAAGAGATTAATTTTTAATAACTGTCTCGTGAAGGGCAGGACAGCCCATTTCCCTTTTGTTCTACTATTCACGAAAAGGAACGATGATCCTGGAGAACAGGGACCAGACTGCAGTTCCTGCCCCCCACCAAAGACTGTTTCACCCTTACATAACTTTCCCGAAAGAGCAATCCAATCTAACGTTTCTATGACTTAAACTGAAGTCATAAATGAGTGTTTATTGTACTGTGTGTTTACCAGGCATATAATTTGCTATGAATAATAATGCTATAGCTATGCCAAGTGTTTGTAGTTTAGCATTAGCAGGGCTGGCTCAGCGAAAATGATAATTTGAGTGAGCTTGTCTTCACCCACTTCTTCTCTTTCAGCACTAATTGACTCCTATGATGCCAAGAGGACATAGGATGCTATTGGATCCATCTTTTACATCTATCACTTCCAGACTTCACCTACCTAGAAAGTGTTTTTCCAGGGCACATTATGTGGCTCTGGAATTTGTATTACTGATTTTAAGCCCCCATTCCATAAAACTTCCTGTCTAGTTTGTCTCTTTTTTCAAAACTTAGCTCTCTAGTAGATAGATAAGGAACCAGAGGCAGGGTAGAGTCTATAGCTTATATATCTATCTGTATTCCCAAGATCTACGTCACTGCCTCACCATAATAATAAATAAGCAAACTCAAAACCATGTCAATAGTAATAACATGCATTTGTATAGTATTTAATGTGTGCTAAGCAACTCTATATACAATTTTCATGTATTAACTCATTTTCTCTCATGGCAACTCTCTGAGGTAGATACTAATGTTGTACTCACTTTACAGATGAGGAAATTAAACCTGTTAGTTGAACTAATGAATGAAAGATGCAAAGTTACCACATGTAACTAAATGGATCACCTTGAGACAATCCATCTGGGGTCCGGAAAGGTACTTGGTGGTGAAGGAGTCCAGTGTGGGAGAGGACAAGTCTTTTAAATCCCTTCAGTGACACAGTGTCCAGCTTATAGATTTTAGGAATCTCTCTTTGTCTGTGGTCTTGCTTCAGACGACTCTGCTTCAGCATTTTTCTAATTTTAAGGAGTTCCAGGAGTTGGGATGTTGTAAACATGTTTTCCCAGGTCATGTAAGTTCTGAGGTGAAGTCACAGCTCTGCAATCCAAGGATCCCATGGGAAATAGTAGAGGTAAACAGAGGAAGCTGTGTAAACAGCTCCAGAAGCCTGTGGGTCAGTCTTAGGCCAGGGTCTTCCTCTTGTATGCAGGGTCTCTATATTAGCTTTCTATCTACTTGACACAGTACCACATTCTCAGGAGCTTAAGCTAACACCATACATCATCTCCCACTCTGTGGATCAGGGGGCTAGGAACGGTTTACCTGGGCCTCACAGGCTCAGTCAGAGTCCTGCCTGCACTCTCGTCTGACAGCACGCTCAGGGTGCTGGCACCTGTTGGCCTGAGGCCCGTGCCTTCTTGCTGCTCGCTGACCAGCAGCTGCCTCAGTTCCTTGTCTCATGAGCCTCCCAATACAGCCCCCATTTCTTCAAACTCAGCTACAGAGTTTCTAGAGTGAGTGAAGTGAAAGTCGCTCAGTCGTGTACGACTCTTTGTGATCCCATAGACTATACAGTCCACGGAATTCTCCAGGCCAGAATACTGGAGTGGGCAGCCGTTCCTTCTCCAGGGGACCTTCCCAACCCAGGGATGGAACCCAGGTCTGCTGCATTGCAGGAGGATTCTTTACCAGCTGAGGCATCAGGAAAGCCCCTGTGAATGAATATGCATTACCAAAGTGAACCTGCATCTGCTCACCAGCTGCGCAACAAGGCCAGTTTACCAACACCAGTTTGTGGGGAAGGGAAGTACAGGGTTTATATTATGCTCGAAAGACCCAAACTGTAGGGAAACTTTTCTTTAACTTTTTAGCTTATACCGGAGGATAGCTGATTAAGAATGTTATGATAGTTTCAGGCGAACAGGACAGGCCCCAGCTGTACATACACATGCATCCATTCTCCCCCCAACCCCCCTTCCATCCAGACTTCCACACAGCACTGAGCAGCGTTCCATGGGCTGTACAGTAGGGCCTTGGTGATTATCCACTTTAAATACAGCAGAGTCTGGGGCCTCCCTGGTGGCTCAGTGGTAGAGAGTCTGCCTGCCAATGCAGGAGATGTGGGTTCGATCCCTGATGCGGGGAGATCCCACATGCTGCTGAGCAACTAAGTCTGCGTGCCACAGCTATGGAGGCTGTGCCCTAGAGCGCGTGAGCCACAACCTTTAAGCCAGTGAGTCCTAAAGCCTGTGCTTCACAGCGAGAGAAGCCACTGCGATAAGCAGCCTGCACACAGCAACCGGAGAGGTAGCCCCCACTCGCCACAGTAGAGAAAAGCCCAAGCACCAGTGGAAACCCAGCACAGCCACAAATAAATACACACATACATCATAAAAAATACATTAAGAAAATACATATAGCAGAGTATACATGCCAATCCCAAACTCCCTAACCATCCCTTCCCAGGAAAGCATTTTTAAAGGCAATATTTGGGAGTAAGGGCTTCAAGAGTCATGACTTTCTTCTGATTGGTTAGTGGTGAGGTAACAGGGTGGTGATTCAAGAATTTCAACCATTCTTCTGGTTCAACCACTCTGGAGTCTCTGTGCTTATGCTCAGCATGTAGTCACCATCTGCCACTGTGGGGGGGTAGCTGGCTGGGGAGGGTGTCTTAGTTGCTGTGGAAAAAGAGGACTCGGATTTACTGCTGATCTTCTCTTGTTTAATGACTTTTCCTTTGTTTCTGGATTTCTTCCCTTCCCTATTTAGTAATTGCCTATTTTCCTTTTTGGAACTCAGGGAAGGCCTAGAAGACCAAATCCTATTTTCTACAAACAAGAAATGGGGGACACGGAGAGGCTATTGTACCCAGAAGGGCTCTCTAAGCAAGACAGAATCTTATCCATCCCATTGTGATCACTGAAATCGTTACCTGAAAAACTGGGTTTGTCTCTTGTTGGATACTAAGTTAAAAGACATAACTAAGCCAGAGATGGGGAGAAAGAAGGATTTACTACTTGCAACAAGGAAGGAGAACACTGGGGATCTTTCTCAGAGCAAAACTGGGGAAGTTTTAAGCTAAGGACATATGCATATTCATGAAGGGGCTCGGGCAGTCAATGGAGTTTAAGCTTTAGTTAATGAAGTTGCAAGGGTCAGAAAAGGTCAATAACATCATCTTTTAGGTTCCAGTTGTCTGACACTTTGTGACCCCATGGACTGTAGCCTGCCAGTCTCCTCTGTCCATGGAATTTTTCAGGCAAGAATACTGGAGTGGGTTGCTATTTCTTTCTCCAAGGGATTTTCCTGACCCAGGGATTGCGTCTCTTGCATTAACAGGCAGATTTTTTTACCACTAGCACCAGTTGAGAACCTGCTTTGTTCCCTTAAGATCACTATCTGTTCAAGGGCAAGCATTGTGTTCAAGCTTAAATCACATAATGGCTTAGGACAAAAATGGCTTCTGTTATGTCAAGAAAGTCATGCCTGATTCTCTTGCTCTGGGGAACCCCTACGCTCTTTGCCTAGAAGGTGACATTCTCTCACTTTGGCCACATTCTACTGTTGGCAGTCATGGGTCAGCCGGTATTCAAGCAGAGGAAATGAGCTCCAGACCGTGGGACTGTGAGGGACCACCTTAGAGTCTCTCGGGACCCTCTTGAAGGAAGCCCTGTGACACCTCCCAGAACTGTTAGGTGCACTGCGTTCACCTACCATGTGAACGGGTGAGATCAGGAGCCCTGTCTGACCTGCTCATGAAGGTATCTGGAGTCCAAGACAGTGCCCCTCCTCAACGAATGTCTGTCTGTGAGTGAAAGATTTCTGGCATCGTGCATGTGACAAAGAAAGGGAATAAACATGATGGGCAAGAATGAGGCTTTACACATCTGATGTGTAAAGAAGTCTCTTCACTCCTAGCTAACCAGTCTGTCTTCTACAACAGAAGGTTATAGGTGAAGAAACTGTTTAGAAAATTGAGCCTAGAGATAAGAGAGGAGGGGAAAAGTCTCCTTTTCTGGTAGACAGAAACCCAACCTGCTCTCAGGAGGGCTTAGAGCCCAGGTTCCCGGGTTGTCCTGGGTGGCTCTGTTGTCATAAACTTTGAAAGCACTATAAAGACACTAACAAGGGTGCTATGTCTGTCTGTCTTTTTTATAGTATTTATAACTTATAAATCCTCAGGAAGAGTTTTCTTTGAGCTGCATTCTCCTGGTAGCAACACTGGACACAAAGAGAAAACAGATGGAAAGACAGTGAGACTGAAACGACAAGGAAAAATTTTAGCATTAAAGCAGCTCGAAGATCCAGTTAAAGATTAAGACCAGATATGGCTTGGAGGACCGAGGACTTGACTGTTCTCCCTAGAGTGTTTCCTGTGAGGCCTGTCTCGCTGTACTAAATCTGACCCAGGCTGTGAGGCTGTGGGCAAGCAAACGTACAGAAGCAGGGACTCGAGGAGGAGAACACAGCAGACAGTCGGGGTGTGACCCTCACCATTGATTTAAAATGTGCAGACACAGGGCAGAAGTTTGATTGACAAACAGTCACTTGCTAGACAAATTCAACATGGAAAAAACACTGCTGTGGCTGTGTTCACATGCTAGTGTGTTTGTCCCCAAGGGTAGATGCAGGCATTCAGGAAAGCACACCCAGCCTCACTTCCTATGAATCACACGGTTATGAAGGGGAGAAATGAGGAGTTAAGAGGGAAGAAGAAAACATCAGACTTTTCCTACATGGTGACCTAGACAGTGTGTTGAAAAGCAGAGACATTACTCTGCTGACAAAGGTCCATGTAGTCAAGGCTATGGTCTTCCCAGTGGTCACACATGGTTGGGAGTAGGCAGAATGCCAAAGAATTGATGCCTTCGAGTGGTGGTGCTGGAGAAGACTTATACAATTCCCTTGGACAGCAAGGAGATCAAACCAGTCAATCTTAAGGGAGATCAACCCTGAATATTCACTGGAAGGACTGATGCTGAAGCTGAAGCTCCAGTATTTTGGTCATCTGATGTGAACAGCTGACTCATTGGAAAAGTCCCTGATGCTGGGAAAGACTGAGGGCAGAAGGAGAAGAGGGCATCAGAGGATGAGATGGCTGGATGGCATCACCGATGCAATGAACATGAACTTGGGCAAACTCGGAGATGGTGAGGGACAGGGAGACCTGGCGTGCTGCAGTCCACAGGGTCGTGGAGTCAGACACGACTGGGTGACTGAACAACAACAATAACAACCCAAGACGCGTGAAAAATACAGGGATCAGAACTCAGAGACTGCCTTTGGCCTTCTCTCCAGCAGATTTTCTAAATTCTAACTGCACAGAAATTTTCAAACAGGACAAAAGATCTATTCACAGGCTGATCCTTCACAAAAACTTACAAATCACTACATACTGTATAACGAAGAGGTAGGCCCTGAAATCAGGCCAGGAAAAACTCTAAGAGGGAGGGATTTATTCCCAAAGAAGAAACAGTGACCACAAAAAACAAAACACAGAGAGCAGTGAATAATCAGCGTCTCCTTCCCCAGATGCTATTTACACTAGGAGTTTCTAGCATGTAGGTCTCATCTTGCCACTGGCAGGTCACACTCACTCACCACAGGCTCTGAGGATGTGAGTGATCCACTGTTCACCTAGGGGTCTTAGGACTTTCTTTATCTTGTTCCTTTCCTCTAGTACGTGCTATGTGGCTAACGATGAGACATGTCACTTATCTCCAACACTCACCCATTACTTCTTGATAAACTGGTTGGATGAAGGGCCTCAAAACACTTTTGTTATTCTTCCATAAAATGTTCAAACATCTTCCTAACCAACTCACCAAGTACGGAGCTGGAAGCATTTAAGACCTTTCCAAGCACTGGGCCTTCTGGCCAATGTTTGTGATTACAGATGATATTCAAAGAAGTCATAACTGAACTTTGTTTGAACCCATGAAACCAGGAGACCTTTTCTCAAGAGACAGAATGTACAATGGCAAACATTTTACAAGTTAATTAGGGACAGCCAGAATTTTTGGAGCTATTTACAAAGATAGGCAGGCACAAAGAGAAGCTCCGCTTTGCTCTAGGTAGGAGAGTCTGAGATCCTGGCTGTGCTGCAGTCTGAGTACACCATGAGTAGGAAGAATATATAACAAACTTAAGGAACACAACTGTGAACTGACAATTTAGTTGAATTTTATACACGCCAAGGACACTCAGAAATGCACAAGAGTGGTGCGAAGATGGTGTAAGAACTTGAATTAAAGCGTTTGCTTGATACAATGATGATAAAAAGGAGCAAGGATACAGTGGGAAGGGGAAAGGACACACACATGATAAATGGGTAAATGTCACATCAGAACTGATGCGCAAGACATCGTTGCAACGATGTTGAAATGCTGTTTTTGTGCTTAAGGAATAAAACTAATGAAAAGGTCAAAATAGGGAAAATCAGTTTATCTGGACCTTGAACAGGCTTAGAAACAGAATTCTACTTTGACATTTAAGACAATCCAAATCTTATCAAGATTGTAACTTCACTAAAATTTGTCCTCTAAGCTGACAAAATAAGTCTTTTCTAAACCACCTGCTCCCCTCACTACCACCACCCTGCCAAAGAGGAATTTTGATGGATGGATGGAGAGCACATTAATGAGAAAACATATGTAAAAACTCAAATAAGCCTGGCTCTCTCTGACATACCAGCCAGTCTATGAGCTTGGATGTCACTGTCTATTAGTGATGAGCTAATCAGCCCTTATCCCCTTCGTCCAAAGGGGAAGCACTGACTCTTTTAGTCTGCTGGTGCTGTTACTGCAAAGTTCTAGAGAATGGGTGATTTGAACAACAGAAATGCATCATCTCACAGTGCTGGAATCCAGAAGTCCAAGATCAAGACATCAGCAGGGCTGGTTTCTTCCGCAGCCTCAGTCCTTGGCTCGGAGATGACTGTCTACTCCCTGTCTTCACACGATCTTCCCTCTGCGTACGTCTGGGTCCTAAACTCTACTTGTAAGACACAAGTCATATTAGGACTACCTGCCTCATTTTGCCGTAATTACCTCTTTATTTTTTTTCCCAATTATTTTTATTAGTTGGAGGCTAATTACTTTACAATATTGTAGTGGTTATTTGCCATACATTGACATGAATCGGCCATGGATTTACATGTGTTCCCCATCCTGATCCCACCTCCCACTTCCCTCCCCATCCCATCCCTCTGGGTCATCCCAGTGCACCAGCCCTGAGCACTTGTTTCATGCATCCAACCTGGACTGGCGACCTGTTTCACACTTAATAATATACATGTTTCGATGCTGTTCTCTCAGATCATCCCACCCTCGTCTTCTCCCATAGAGCCCAAAAGTCTGTTCTGTACATCTGTGTATCTTTTTCTGTCCTGCATATAGGATTATCATTACCATCTTTCTAAATTCCATATATATGCATTAGTATACTGTATTGGTGTTTATCTTTCTGGCTTACTTCACTCTGTATAATGGGCTCCAGTTTTATCCATCTCATTAGAACTGATTCAAATGTATTCTTTTTAATGGCTGAGTAATATTCCATTGTGTATATGTACCACAGCTTTCTTATCCATTCATCTGCTGATGGGCATCTAGGTTGCTTCCATGTCCTGGCTATTATAAACAGTGCTGCGATGAACATTGGGGTACACGTGTCTCTTTCAGATCTGGTTTCCTCGGTGTGTATGCCCAGGAGTGGTCATCAAGACAGTATGGTACTGGCACAAAGACAGAAATATAGATCAATGGAACAGAATAGAAAGCCCAGAGATAAATCCACGTACCTACGGACACCTTATCTTTGACAAAGGAGGCAAGGATATACAATGGAAAAAAGACAACCTCTTTAACAAGTGGTGCTGGGAAAACTGGTCAACCACTTGTAAAAGAATGAAACTAGAACACTTTCTAACACCATACACAAAAATAAACTCAAAATGGATTAAAGACCTAAATGTAAGACCAGAAACTATAAAAATCCTAGAGGAGAACATAGGCAAAACACTCTCCGACATGAATCACAGCAGGATCCTCTATGACCCACCTCCCAGAATATTGGAAATAAAAGCAAAAATAAACAAGTATGACCTAATTAAACTTAAAAGCTTTTGCACAACAAAGGAAACTATAAGCAAGGTGAAAAGACAGCCTTCAGAATGGGAGAAAGTAACAGCAAATGAAGAAACAGACAAAGGATTAATCTCAAAAATATACAAGCAACTCCTCCAGCTCAACTCCAGAAAAATAAATGACCCAATCAAAAAATGGGCCAAAGAACTCAACAGACATTTCTCCAAAGAAGACATACAGATGGCTAACAAACAGATGAAAAGATGCTCAACATCACTCATTATCAGAGAAATGCAAATCAAAACCTCAATGAGGTACCATTACACGCCAGTCAGAATAGCTGCTATTAATTACCTCTTTAAACACCCCTCTCCAAGTACAGTCACATTTTGAGGCATGCGGATTATTCAGCCCACAACAGACTCCAAGGACGTGGAGACCAAGATGGGATTTGTCAAAAAATGCTTCTCCCTCTCCAGTGTCCCCATTATCTGCACACCACCACTCCTGGCTGTGAGCTCTGCAGACGAGCAAAGGTTCACAATCTCCCCTAAGGCCAGCAGTGATTTTTTGATTTGAGGCGCTACAGTGGGGTCTACTATTGACCTCAGAGTCCTTCATAGAAACTCATGTGACAGTCAGAGGGAACCCCCAGCAGACTTTCCTTTTCTCTTTTCTCTGGTCAAACTGTACTTTCTGAGTGGATATTGTGCCTGCATGGGACCCAGTACAGCTTCATTTTCAAGGTGTCTCTATCATTTCACTTGGAAACACAACATCTTCACAAATTTTAGCTCAGCTTTCTAAAATGTGATTGCCATTGGCAATATCTGAGACAAAATAAGCAGGGTATCAAGTTACATAGACTCAAACAGTGAAAACGCTATTCCTTTTTGATCATTTTTTAGTTCTCTCAATTAAAGGAAAAATAAAGTGTCAGTCTGGGGCTAATATGTCTTTAACACATGACAGGAATCTTCCTAACAAAGGGAGAAGACCTTAGGTCAGAGACTTTAGCAGGTAAAAATATTAAGCTGGAACTTAGTATTGTTTAGTCTCCATGACATTTATTTTCTATCACTAGGGAGGTGATAAATATCCATATATCTTTTAAAATTAATCTGTCTTAAAAACTAAGTTAATTTAAAGAAAGTATTAAAGGAATCATAGTACAGGTGGTATTTAAATATGGCAAAAATCACACAGGCCATTTTTGTATGGGTAATTTGCAAATGACTGAAATCTGGGAAAATCTGCTTCATTTCATTTAATTCTATCAACAACTCTATGAGGTAAGTTTTATTCAGCACATTTTCACAAAGACGCAACTGAGGCTCAAATAGTTTATTTTTCAAGATCACCCATCTAGTTATTTGCAGAGCCCAAAATCACATGTAGGTGTTGTTTGACTGCAAAGCTGATGCTCCTAACTACTAAACAATCTCGCCTGTTCATCAGGCCCACAGCAACTTTTTCGGTAAAAGAACCTAAGGGCCCAGAAGAAAACCCATCAGGGGTGGGCCTGGGGCTCAGGAAGGCTGGCTCAGGTGGAGCTTTAACTGCTGTGTGAATGAGCACCTCTTCAGTCAGTCAACAGATCTGGACTGAGCGTCTGCTACTGTGAGCCAGTAAAGTTGGCGCTGAATTAGTTTTTCTGGGAGGAACTAAAGACATGAGTTCCCAGGCAAGAAAAACAAAAGTCAAACAAAGCAAAACAACCCATAGTGGGGAGCCTCTTTTTTCCATGGAGATCAGCTCATGGCTTGAGAATGATAAAACAACCAAAAGATCCAGACTTGTCTGCAGCCAAGTGTACCAATCTTCTGCTCTGGAACAGAAAGTAAATATTAATGCTCTCCTCTCCAAGGGGACATTGCACCATAACTACTTTAAGGCATGGGACTCTATAAAGAACAAGGTAGGAGGTTCTCATCCAGTCTCTGCTGGTAGGAGTTTCTTAGTGTTGGCAATAGTTCCCACTAGTTTTGCCAGAATAGTCATTGCAGTCTCTTAAAGACTTTACCGAGGAGGACTGCCAAGACTGAAAATTCAAACTGCGACACGGATCAGAGTCCAACTCACTGATGCTTCTCCACCTCCCTATACAATCAATCACAAAAAGAGATGATCTAAAAACTTAACCCTTCTGGTCAGCAACTGCCACGAACAATTCTGTAATTTCTATAATAGCAGAACAGCAGCGTGAAGAAGGCAATTATATGCCTCTCTGCAACCTCCATCAGTTTGCGGGGACTCCGCTGGCAGCCACATCCAAGAGGCATCCACAGAAATCCAGCATTAGCGACTACGGGCTGCCCCTTGTCATCTTGGAGACCTTTTTCCACTCCAGCTGGACCAGAGAAACAGAAACTCCCTAAACAGAAGCCCTAAACAGAGTCAGTTTGCGAGTTTCCTTCTATATCTTTCTTCTTTGTAAAGTGTTCCCAATTTGGGGGGGGGGAGCACCTGGAAACTTTTGATTAAGTATTCCCTGAGAGTCAGTCTCCCCCACGTAGTATCTTGGCACTGACTGCCACTCGGCAGGGGCAGAATTCCCTCTAGGCCTAAGCAGATGGAATGGTTTGGGGTTCTATCAAAACGTACCACCCACTCAGTAGATGCAGCCAACTTGACCACAAGCAGCTATTTTTAATATCCTCTAAAAAAATGCTGGGCACCATCACATGATCACATTTGTTCCCTTCATATGGGTTGAGATGATGTGTAATGACAAAAAAATATTAAATGAATCCTTCTAAATGATTTTAACAATTATTAATCCTAAAGTAACTACATACACTTTTAAAATAAAGCATATATATCTAAGGCAGATTATTTACTCAGTCAGATGAACAAATAGATTCTCAGAAAAAGGTTTTCTAAGGAATCTCCAGTCTACAGGTTGAAAAACCTTATGTTATGCCATGAGCTCCTTGAATATAAAGCGATGTTTTGTTTAGATTTAAATCCCTGATGCCTAGCCCAGTGCTTAGCCCATAGAAGTACTTAATAAAAAATAGACACATGGGAGGCGTGTTGTCTTAGTGAACACGTGTGGAGTTCATGGAGCACTTATCATATGTGCCAGGCACTGGTACAAGTGCTGTACATGTATTAACTCATCTCGCCATCAAACAACCTAAGGGGTAGACGTTTTTACCATCCATATTCATAGATGACAAAACTGAGGCTTAAATATCTTCAACAGCTTGCTCAAGGTCACACTGCAAATAATATTAAAAGCCAGGATACAAACTCATATTCTATTGTTTTTCATGTTTTTAAATGTAGCTTCACAGAGACCATAACTATGGATATTCCGTAGGGCCGTGGGCACTGCTGACCAACCAAATTAATAGGATGCTACTTGTGGTATACATATACAATGGAATATTACCTAGCCATATGAAAGAATGAAATCATATTAAGTGAAGTCAAACAGAGAAAGACAAATATATGATATCACTTATATGTGGAATCTAAAAAATGATACAAATGAACTTATTTACAAAACAGAAATAGATTCACAGACATAGAAAACAAACTTATGGTTACCAAAGAGGATAGCAGGGTGAGGAGAAAGACAAATTAGGAATTTGGGGTTAACATGTTTGTGTTTGTGTGTTAATCACTCAATTGTGTCCAACTCTTTGCAACCCCATGGACTATAGCCCCAGGCTCCTCTGTTCTTGGAATTTTCCAGGCAAGAATACTAGAGTGAGTAGCCATTCCCTTCTCTGGCAGATCTTCCTGATCCAGGGATTGATCCTGGATTCCCTGTACTACAGGCAGATTCTTTGCTATCTGAGCCCCCACGTAAGCCCTAACGTATTTACATGTATTTAAAGGATGTATTTATATATAATACAGGTAAACGTGGAGGACCTACTGCATAGCACAGGGAACTATATTCAATATCTTGTAATAACCTATAATGGAAAATAATCTGAAAAAGAATATATATACATATAACTGAATCACTTTACTGTACACTTGAAACTAATACAACATTATAAATTAACTATACTTCAATTTAAAGAGGCTTCCCTGATAGCTCAGTTGGTAAAGAATCCACCTGCAATGCAGGAGACCCTGGTTTGATTCCTGGGTCAGGAAGATCTGCTGGAGAAGGGATAGGCTACCCACTCCAGTATTCTTGGGTTTCCCTTGTGGCTCAGCTGGTAAAGAATCTGCCTGCAATGTGGGAGACCTGGGTTCAATCCCTGGGTTGGGAAGATCCCCTGGAGAAGGGAAAGGCTACCCACTCCAGTATTCTGGCCTGGAGAATTCCATGGACTCTATAGTCCATGGGGTCACAAAGAGTCGGACATGACTGAGCGACTTTCACTTCACTTCACTTCTTCAATTTAAAAATAAAATATAAATAATAGGATGCTGCTTTGACAGCTCCACCTCATTTGAGGAGGAATGTGTGCCTTTCATGAAGAAGCATTAATGTCCTTGTCTCTAGGCTACTAAGAAACAGTTTCACAAACATGCATCACATATGTATATCCTGCCAGTCCCCACCTGATGTATTTCAGACAGTAAGCTCTCACCTGGCCTTTAAGGGGAATGAGAGAGGACCTGAATGAATGACTGAGTGAATTTCTGGAGGAAGGCTTTAAAGGACATCAATTACTTTTCTGGCTGGGAGTTTTGCGGCTCTATGGTAGGCCCTTCCAGGAAAGAGAAATTTGTCAGGGCTTTGTTTCCAGCAGTGGAAGCATCAGAATCCATCAGTAAAAGACACCAAAACGTGAGGGAGAGGGGCGGGGAGACAGAGGCTGGCCCAACGCGGTCAGTCTGATCCACTGGTCCCCGCGGCTCTGCGTGCACCAGAGCACAGGTACCAGGAGAGATGCAAACAGACACGGGGGGCATGCTCCCTCAGGCTCAGGATGGATGACAGAAGATGAGCGTGGACGTCAATCACCACAATACAAGGCCAAATGGCACCTCTGTTTGAAAAAAAAAAAAGATTTGAGCCAAGTGTTCTGGGAGGAGAGAAAGAGGTCAGATGATGCCAGCTAGGGGAAGCAGGAAATGCCAGCCTCTGAACTAGCTGTATTTTGATTGACAGAGATTAGCAGGGAAGGACTTTCTATGCAACTGAAGCTCCCTGGAGAGGCGGTGGGAGCGCAGGCAGAGGAGAACAGGCAGTTCATTCTGCTTGATCAAGCAGCAGTTGTACACTGGCCAACTCTGCACTAATCTTCCCTTGGCTGGCACATTATTGTATTTTTTTCCCCAAAAACAAACGTTGTATTTGAATGCCCTGAGGAAGGACATGGACTATGTATCCATCATCCTTCTCCACTGTCTGACTTAGCATTTGCATACTCGTGTCAGCTGCTGTCCCTATAGGTTTTAGGAGGGGATGAAGCCTGTTTACTAGAGTAGAGAGTGTCTGAGGGCTTGTCAGGGAACAAGGGAACAAGCAGGAGATCATCACCTGGAATTAAGGCAGAGAGAGTCTGGGGAGCGGTGTATGGAAAAGGGGGAATTTGATGGGGGAAAAAATCCACCTTTATTTTCACTAACTTCTAGCTGAAATTTAGCATTTCCTTCCCTTTTGTATTTGAGTGAAAAATAAATCACAATTGTATGAGCAGTATGTGTGACTTTGTCACCAATACATTCACAGATGATTCCACATATCAATAGTTGTTGCAGATTTCACATATCAACCTTAAACTACTGTCTATGTTCAACACTTTGACATTACAGTAGTTATGAGACTTAAGCCAGATCTAGTCATTTAATGAGTTAATAAAGAAGTAATATCTTACTATATAAAAATTTGATACATATTTTTATATAAATTCCATCTAAATGGTTTCCTTTATACTCTTCTGTGTTTTATTTACACATTTTAAAACATTACTCTGAGAAGGAGCCCATAGTTTTCACCAGACCATCAAAAGTGGCCAGGTTGGAAGCATGAGACAAGTGCTCGGGCCTGGTGCACTGGGAAGACCCAGAGGGATCGGGTGGAGAGGGAGGTGGGAGGGGGGACTGAGATGGGGAATACATGTAAATCCATGGCTAATTCATTTCAAGGTATAACAAAAACTACTGTAATGATGTAAAGTAATTAGCCTCCAACTAATAAAAAAAAAAAAATTTATAATTAAAAAAAAAAAAAAAAAGTGGCCATGACACCAAATAGGTTAAAAACCTTTGCTGAAGGTAGCTTGCAACCACATAAATACATGCACACATAACATACAGTCACTTCAGTTGTGTCTGATTGTGTGACCCTATGGACTGTAGCCTACCAGGCTCCTCCATCCATAGGATTCTCCAGGCAAGAATACTGGAGTGGGCTGCCATTCCCTCCTCCAGAGGATCTTCAGCCATGTAACAGAGAGCTTTAAATATCTTCAGCAGTGTGAATTTAATCTCATAGTCCAATGGGAGCCACTGAAGGTTTTTTTTTATGTAAATTATTACTTTTCAATAATCTGATTGGAGCATAATTACTTTTAATCAATGTTATTGAGGTATTGTTGTTTAATCACAAAGTCTTGTCTGACTCTTTGCAACCACATGGACTGTAGCCAGCCAGGCTCCTTTAAGCATGGAATTTCCCAGGCAAGAACGTTGGAGTGGGTTGCCATTTCCTTCTCCAGGCGATTTTCCTGACCCAGGGACCAAACCTGAGTCTCCTGCCTTGGCACACAGATTCTTTACCACTGAGCCACCTGGGAGGTCCTTATAAATAAAATAAAGCATGTGCCTTTAGAAATTCAGTTAGTTTTGACAAACGTGCAGATATACATGTAACTAACACTAAAATTAAAATACAGTTTGGGTAATAGAAAGTAAAATTTTCAACACTGTATGTCCTGCTCTTGCATTCTCAAAGGATCTCCACTCTGGGCTCACAAAGACACTAGTTCTTCACTGAGGGACTCAGAACCTGAGCTTTCAGGAGAACAGTCCCCAGAACAATGCAGGTTCACAAAGGGATGGCTTATTGATAATAAGGGACCTATGTATTCATGGGGGTACATACATGAACAGCCTAATGTCAGTCCTCACATGTCTACCTATAAAAATTTATGTAACCTCTATCAAGATCACAACATTACACTGGTTAAAAAAGGGCCAGAATCTGAATGTCCGTTTTTACTGACTGATTGCACGCAATGCTGCTAACTTACTGGTACATGGATTGAGGATAGCTGTTTTATATTACCCACAGCTTGCGTTATATTTTATTGAAACTCCTGAGAACTATAGACATTCATTTAAAAGAAAAAAGTCTCCCATTATCTCCTGGGACTCTGGGAAATCAGGGCAATTTAGTTTGCCAGGCCCCACAAATATTTACTGAGATGGCATAAGACAAAACAAAGTCACAAGACTGTTTGCATTAGAAGTTATTACATTAGCTGCATTAGGGTAGGTTTCCACACTCCAAAAATAAACTAGGCTTTTCCCTTTTAAAGACATAAAAATCAATCATTTTAGAACAGCTCTCCTAATCTTCTTAAAGGGCTTCCTGGTAGCTCAGCTGGTAAAGAATCTCTGCCTGCAATGCGGGAGACCTGGGTTCAATCCTTGGGTTGGGAAGATCAGCTGGAGAAGGGATAGGCTACCCACTCCAGCATTCCAGCCTGGAGAATTCCATGGACTGTACAGTCCATGGGGTTGCAGAGAGTCAAACACAACTGAACGACTTTCACTTCACTTCAGTTTTCTTAAGGAATGCTGAAGTTATTACTGAAACACTTCAAACATTTTTTTTTTTAGTGTGTGAAATAAAACTGAAAAGAGCTAATTTTCTAGGGGAGTATATTTGGGGGGCTTTCCTTGACTATTATACAAGTATTTTGTTACATGCTTCCTTGTATTACTCATGTAAGGAAAGCAAATTACATGAAGTAAACACATATGCTCCAATATAAGCTTTTTGCAAGAATGTTCATAAGCCTGTCACTGCATAATGATGATGACAACAGAGGTAAGTGATATACAAGTGATACAAATAATTTTTCCCAATGTAGATGGTGAGTCTTCTAGCATTTAATAATAACAGTTCTCATTTGTCAGATGCTGCCTATGAACCAACATAGTATAAGATAATTTATTTACATATATGTTCTCATTTAATCCACCCAACAATCCTTAAAACAGTATTAATATCCATACTTTTTACCAATGAGGAAACTGAGACGCACAGAGCCCTAAGAGGCGGATCTGACTCTGCCTTCCAAAATTCTATTCCTTCCACTTCCTTATCTTTTTAATTTGTCATATAGTCTTTATTTCTATGATTTTATTTTATTTTCCTAATCTTATCCGGCAATATATCACTTACTATCTTACTTTCTAGAGTTTGTTAATTGTGCTTCAAAATCTCATTTACAACACCTGAATTGAAAGGTATGAACCAAGAGTGATAGATTCTATTTTACAAGGGAGACTCATCTTTTGTAACTGGTGAGGAGTGGATTCTGAAGGAGAGGACCCCACCACCAAGCTCCCAGGTCTAGTTGGCTTCATTATTCCCTCCAAGACCTATATTCTGAACTCCTTCATTTGTTACTACAGACCGAATGTTTGTGTGCCCCCAAAACTCATGTGTTGAAACCTTAATCCCCAGTTTAATGGTATTTGGAGATGAGGACTTTGGGAGGCAATTAGGTCATGAGGGTGGAACCCTAGATAGGACTAGAGAGTTTTTAAGAAGAGATGTGAGCGAATTTGCTTCCCCTCTGATCTCTCTGAGGTATGAGGATATGACTAGTAGATGGTATTCTGCAAACCAGAAGGAATCCCCCACCAGACACCAGATGTCTTGATTTTGGATTTCCCAGTCTCCAGAACTGTGAGAAATAAATGTCTGTTGTTTAATACACTTTGTGGATTGTATTCTGTTACAGTAGCCTGAACTAAGAAACTTGATCCCCAGTTACTGCACAGCCACACAGATGCACCTAAAGACTATACCTGATCATCTTCCTTTCACTCTTTTTTAGCTATTCTTAGTTATTCTTCCTAAGAGCATTTTTTTAGGTAATTTAACAATAATGGCAGAGAACGGCCATAGAACGACTGCAGGGCCTGCTTTAATTCTCCATATCATGCAGTGAACAAGCACATTCATGAGAGGTAATCAAAAGGAAACTTGAGCTCTGACTCCAACTGTCCCTTTAAAATTAGTTCAGTTTCCCCTTCCCTGGAATGAAATCCAGCATGTTCCATGACTTTACCGCTCACTCTTGGGAAACAGGCCATCTCAGGTCACTTTATGTCACAAAACAGTCTCCATGCAATAATGAGGATGCCCTGTTCCACGCAATACAAAGACCTCTTTCTTTGATTTAGTGTTAGATTTCCTCTCCCAGCAAGGGCAGAGTTCCAGCAAGAGTGGTGGTGGGCCTTTTCTTACTACCAGCCTGCTAAGCAATGCCTGTAGGTCCTTGTGGAGGGAAGAGGGAAAGGAGTAGAAAGTTCTTTCTTGACTGGTGTCATTTTAAAGGGCTTCATGCTGTCTGGCATGGGAGACGCTTAAAGCTGATTCTCCCATAGGGATCACTGTGGATTCCTTGGAAGTTTCCTTGGTAGGTCCCTCACTCTGCTTGAGAAACCAACAGTTTCTCATTAAATTTCAACAACTTCCATTTTGATCTGTCTCCTCATCCTTTTTGGTACCTGATAGATATTCTATTTCAGAATCTCAGTCCACATTTCCTATTTAACAGCCTATAATATTCACCATTACATAAGGCTTATGTATTATGGTTCATTGTCACTTGGACAGACACTTTGAGTATAAGTATAGAATGACATGCCTCTCAGCCAGGAAAACTACATATTAAAAATGTTGTCTGGCCCTTGTTACAGTACCTGGAAAATTTCTCACGTTTATTTTCTTTCATTCAATTTTTTTTTTTTTTTTGGTGTAATGCACAACTTAGTTCCCTGATTAAGGATTGAACCTGGGCTCTAACAGTGAAAGCGTTGAGTGCTAACCACTGGACCTCTAGGGAATTCTCTCAAAGTTTTGTTTGACTACAATTTGAAAATGGATTGTAATGCCTCTTCCACAGAAATTGATTCTTTTTTCAATTCGTTCCACATTTTAGTCTTTTAGTAAATAAGAACTCTTAACTCTGGTCATCCTATGCTTAGACCTGAAATCAATTCTGTCTCTCTTTGCTGATGGAAAATTTTCCTATGAGCTCATCACGTTTTACATTTCTCTAAGTTAGAATGCAGGTGAAGGCATAAACTCAAATTCCTAATCCCCAGACGATCTGCATCCTACCAGCAGATCACTGCGCCATTCTTGGTCAATATCACCTGTGCTGTTGATGCACCTATCAGAGACCCACTGGAGTCATGCTGTTTAAAATAACAGCAGCATGTTAATCTTTAAACACTCTAATCCCTTTCCCTCTCTCTCACTGCCCTCAGAACTATATCAGAGACCACTGTAGCAACTGCATCAGCATGACAGTGACTAGGGTAAGGAGAGTGTGGCGTCTAAGATAAAAAAACTTAAGGAGGTTCTCACTCCCGTGGCCACTGAAGCTCTGTGTCTTCAGTTTTCACCCTGGGTGCCTCACTCACCTTACCCTAGTCCTGTCTCTGTGTTTCAGATCTGCATTTACTCAGCAGTACTCCTGAGAACCTTCTGTGAGCCAGACACTGTTCCTGATTGTGGACATCAGAAGGAGAGCAGTCAGATAAAAGTTTATGCCCTTAGTGGATAGTAGCAAGTGCCGTGGAGGAAGATACAGCAGCGAAAGGGAATAAGGAAGGGCCAGAGTGGGGTAGGGGGTGTCATTTACAATAGGGTGGTCAGGGGAATCCTTATTGAGAAGGTAATATTTGAGCAAAGAATTGAAAGAGGTAAAAAGTTTTTGAACACTTTCTAAACTGCTCAAAATATTTTCTGAATTTGTTGCCAATAGTTTATGATGAATATATTTTACAAAAATATCTGGCTTCTCTTGACACATCCAAAGATCTGGCAACAGGGAGCCCCCTCCCTGAACAACAACGAAATGAGCTGAGAGGGCTGGCCTCTCTGCACCATGCTGGGGCTTTGCACGGAACAAAAAGCTTTCTCCAGCTCTCCATCTGCCTGCCTTGCTCTATTACATCACTTGTCTGTCCCTTGCAGAATCCGAGTTTGCAAACTTTGGCAAGAATCCTTAAGAGAGAACTCAAGTGCTGCCAGCCTCCCTCCAAGTAGTGATTTGGAGATTTGGTGGCTCTGGAGATGAGAGGGTCTACTCACCAGACCCCAGTAAAGTCACTCCACTAATGAGGCCAGGTGGCCTTGACTATGGACTCCAGAGATGAGGGCTGTTTACTTAGTTGCTTCAAGCTGAAGGGAGAAGGTACTACTAGGCTGTCTTCTTGCACAGTGACTGGCAATACCAGAACTTCGTTAAAACCCTGCTACCCTAGTTTACACATGTTCTAACTTTCAACTAGTCCTTTTCTTGGAGCAAAAGAAAAAAATATTCTGGGGTGTGCAACGCATGGTTTCTGTCTCAGCAGAATTTTAATACAAGCAGTTGCAGGTCTTTGAAACCCCACCTACCTGCTGGCACATGTCAGGCACAGGAATTTTCCACTTGGGTGAGACGCCTGTATGATCACTGAAACTACCCTGAGGAAGAGATGTGTGGTGACAGATAGCACTGACAGACACTTCTGTGAACTGACAACAGGCCCCCATCCAACTATCACATATTCCTTACATTCTTTAGCTGGAAGTTTGTTTCTGTAACTCTGCTCAATTGGGCTCAGCGGTAAAGAAACTGCCTGCAATGCAGGAAATGCAGGAGACTGTAGGTTCAATCCCTGAGTCAGGAAGATCCCCTGGAGGAGGGCATGGCAACCCACTTCAGCATTCTTGCCTGGAGAATCCCATGGACAGAGGAGCCTGGCGGGCTACAGTCCTTGGGGTCACAAAGAGCTGGACATGACTGAAGTGACTTAGCGTGCATTCACTGCCTATATTACAAGGTCTTAAACTGAGGCCAAGTAGGTGAGAACAAGTTAAGATTTCTTAATTTCAATTTATGTAATAATCGCCACTGTGGAAAAAGAAAGAAAAGAGTGAAGTCAGGACAACAAGATCCTACTGCATAGACAGGGAACTATATCCAGTATCCTGTGATAGACTGCAATGGAAAAGAATACGTCTATGTCTAACTGAATCACTGCTGTATAGCAGACATTCACACAACGTTGTAAATCAACTATATTTCAATAAAATCTTTACAAATTTAAAAAATACTAAAAAATAATCTCTACTGTGAAATTGCATGAAACTAGTTTTGTTATAAAATGAAAAAAGCTGGGACCACTGTGACTCTGAGTCAGACACACTATGTTTGTTTGACAAACGATTTAAGATTCTGGATGTTTTTCAATTAACTTGCTATGTTTACACTGGATTAAAAACCCTCAAACCCTGCCTAGTGTAAATAGTACATTACGTCTCTGCTTTATTTCACAATCGGTTAAGAAGAAAGAAAAACTAGGGAGGGGGAGCATATTTCCAGTCTTAACTCCAAGTTTGGGCATTGGGATATTGAACTTTCATGTTAGTAAAAATGAAAACCATGGATAAACAATTAGAATTATTTTAAAGACAAGTTTGCAAATAACTAACAGGCCACTCACGTAACATGAATATTAAATGCAGATGAATTGAGGGGAAACATTTTAGAGTGACCCAAAGAAAATCTGTGAAACAGGAGAAATTTCTCTTTGGGGTACAAACTTTCTTTTCCCGGTACTGTGCTTCATCTTTATCAGCCTGTCCTGCCCACCACTCCCTCCCACAGACGTTCCTCCACGCTTCAGCCTCCCCCTGTCAAAGCATGGGCCAATGTGAAGGCACAAGAAACCTGAAAAAAAATCTTTTTTAAAAAGCTCTGGTTCAAAAATTGCTACTGATTTTAAGAACGTGAGGGAAAGAAGGTCAAGGGAAGAAAGACTGTGTCTCCTTACAAATTCTTATGACTTATTTCTTCTCTGGAGCACATTTTTTTTTCAAAGGATGCAACCAGTTTTACAATGGAAGGTTTTTGTCGTTTTCTTTTGGGTATCAAACATTAAGCAGTAGCATCTGGGACTCAGCAAAAGGAAAACCAAAAGAAACTGAATTTTAATTTTTCCTTTAAAATAAATCTTCAGAGTTTTTTTAGCCAGCTTGTGTCCCTTTTCATTCAATTTTTGTTTTACTTATTAGACAAACTTACAAATGACTACTGACCCAAACCCAAAGCTTGAATACAAAATCCATATTAACTTCAGGAAAAGTTAATTTTAGTTTAACCCTCCATTTTCAAGAAACCACATGTGAGAGAGATATTATTTTAAAATATCCTTAAGATGCAATATGGACATTTCACAAGAAACACATTTTTTAAAAAGACTAAGGAACAAAATGGGTACCAGTCTCTTTGCAGTGACTAGAAATCACAACACTGGTGAATATTTCTGCTTTTCCTGATATTTAACCTGCTTACCTGTTTTCCTTTCAGGAGTCATTACGAAGGTGCAGCAGTGTCTCAGATGCCCACAAACATGACGGAGGCCAGCCCCTGTCCTCAAGGCCATGCATGGTGTGAGAAAACCACTATCTTTTCTCCACCTTCTGTGACCACCCCTCCCTCTCCAGCCCTGGCATCTTTTTCCTTCCTGCAGAGGATGAGCTTCTTTCTCTGACTCCTGGTTCCATGGGATCTTAGTTCCCCAACCAAGGACTGAGCCTGCGTCTTCTGCATCGGAAGGCAGATTCACAGGTGCTTAACCACTGGCCCACTAGGGATGTCTCTCTTTCCTCCTTTGGACCATCTTCCTCTCTTCCTATAACCTCCTTTCGGGCTAAAAACTTGCACCCATCTCCCCTGTTCTGAGACCCTTCTTGACACTGTGCTGTCACTACAAGATACTACTGTCAATGTTCTTTTCCTGCCAGTCACCCTGAACAAGGACCCTACAGCTGCTCCAACACCGCTTGCAGGAAAATCACCCAGAGTGCATCTGCATTTGAAGGCAGACTCTGAGTCAGTGAGGGCCAGAGAATCTGCATTTCTCATGAGCACCCGGGCGATGCCCATGTGAAGGACTCTCCAGTCAGCGCATTCACTTTCGATTGTTCATTTATTCTTCACCATTTCTTCCACCTCCCTGAAATCGTTCCTAAAAATCACCACTGATCTTCTTACCCTCGTATCCAGTGGCTCGTCCCTTTGTTCTTAGCATCTTTAATCCATCCACAGTATCATTTTCCACAAGTGGTCACTTGCCATCCTTCTCTTGAAATTTCTTCTCTTGGATTCACTGATATGATACTCCTTTGGCTCTACTTTCACGGGCAACTCCAGTTTCCATTGGTTGTAGCCCTTCCTCCTCCTGTGACCTGAAGGAACCTAGTCACCTCCCAAGTGACGACCCTCCAATTCAGTATTTGCTCTTTGGTTTACCTTTGTCTGTGTTCTTTCCCTCAGGAACTATCCGATTTCATGACCACAAAGTGCATTTTTCAGATGCATGTTTCTAAAGGGACCTTTGCCCCAAATCACATTCCAACCTCCAGCTCCATCTGGACAAGCTGCTCACAGCTGAAACTTAGGTTTTAAACCAAACTCGAGACCTAATTTCTATGGCTCACTTTTCTGTTTCTATGAGTGATGTCATTATTACTCTGGTCACACAAGCCCCCAATCTTTGAGTTATCCTTGGTCTTCCTGTCTCTTTATATTCTCTCAGAAATTCTAAGCCAGAAGGACAGGGAAGACAGCTCACAGGGTCCATCAATGAATGATTGAGGGTACTGGACTGGGAGGTTTACCAACCACATTTCCAGCTACAACTGAGTGACACTTTTATATCCTGATGATAAATCTACACACAGCTCAGCTAACTCACCAGCTTAAACCCGCCAGCCTGTTTTTCATCTCCCCTGTTTTGTACTTTCTCTTTTCATTTGCATCCACATCTCCTATTTCCTTTCCATTCCTGTCCTATCTCATTCTTTCTTTTTCTCTTTCTCTTCCATTGGTCATCAACAAGACATTTTCAAAGGAATCATGGACTTCTCTCACGGTACAGTGGATAAGGATCCACCACTGCAGGGAACATGGGCTCCATCCCTGGTCCAGGAAGACCCCACACGCCATGGAGCAGCTAAGCCTGTGTGCCATAGCTCCTGAGCACAAGAGCCACGACTCCTGGGTCCGCGTGTGCCTTGAGCCCACATGCCACTGTAGTGAGAAGGCCGTGCCCCGCAATGAAGAGCAGGCCCTGCTCACCGCCGGTAGGGAAAGCCCATGCACAGCAACGAAGATTCAGTGCAGCCAAAAGTAAATAAAATAAAGGCAATCACATTCCCTTAGCCTCTCTCAATTTGAACTCATTTAGTGAATAATATCTCTCCAGTCCTACCCATCTCTCATCTAGCTATCTCACATTTTGTTTCCTCACCATACTCATTCTCATCATCCTTCCGAATCTTAAAACAGTTCCAGGAGAACAAAGACCATTCCTACGTTATTATTTTGTCTTGTATCCCCTTGGTGTCTGACATGAAGTGGTCAGTAAGTGCTTGTGAAAGGAGGAAAGAGGGAAGAGAAGGAAAGGGGGAAGAGAAAGAATACAATCCTCATTTGGCAGATAAGCAAGTAGGGCTCCAAGAGCTTAAGCAACCTGTCTACAGTCATACGCTTGACTGATGATGGAGACAGTCTGCTGCGTCTGTCCTGTCTGAAGCTAAAGCCTGTATTAAGGACACTGCCTCAGACAATCTTATTTACAAAGCAGAAACAGAGACACGGAGAACAAATGTATGATAGCAAGGGGGGAAAGGGACGGGATGACTTAGAAGATTGGGACTGACATATATAAACTATTACTACTAAGCATAAAATAGATAACTAATGCAAACCTACTAGATGGCTCCAGGAAGCCTCTTCAGTGCTCTGTGATGACTAAGTGGGAGGGAAGTCCAGAAAGGAGGGGGTCCATGTCCACATACGGCTGATCGACTTTGCGGTACAGCAGAAACTAAGGGAATACTGGAAAGCAGCTATACCACAGCAAACATTTTTTAAAAAGGGGCGCCACCTTTCTTTATCCCCAGCTCTGTATTAGGTGCCCCAGGAGGAGACAAATATATACAAGACAAGGACTCTGCCCCCTAAGAAGTATGTAATTTAGTAAGGAAGTGAAATACAAAAATAACTGTAATATAAAGTAGGGTGTAATCATGAGTTCACATTTTCTAAAAAGATTTGATGAGTACCTACTTTCTTGGTAAATAATTTTAGAGCGTGACAGAATAAAAAAGTTCATAAACAGTGTTCAAATGGAAGACTCTCCTCTTCCCTGGAGCCTTGTGGTTGACATGACTAAGAATAAGAGTCTTGAAATTCGAGCATAGAGAACTTTCCCTCACATGTCAGATCCACAGGCCCAAGTTAATGGAGATTCCATCGTAGTTCTCAGACCAAAACCAGATTCAAGGCACTTAGCAGCAAGTCTTAACTGCTGGCTGCCAAGAGCAGAAAACAGTGTCATTTAAACATGCTGCCAGCTTACTGTCTACAAGTTGTCTGCAAGTATTCTACAAGTTGGCACAAAAGAGGAAATTTCTCTAAGGCCTGGAAGGGAGAGAAAATTACTTTTTTTTTCCCCAAACCTAGAGCAGACACACAATGTAGGTCTCTTTTGTAATTTTTCATTTTCACATGGTTTATCGCAAAAGTATTTGATCTTCAGAAGAAAAACTGGGCAAGTCCTTCTGGTTGCTTAAGGAACAGAATGACTGGGTAATACGTTCAAAATCACACAAGCTTATTAGGGTAGAACTCAAGCAGCAAACAAGTAAGCATTATAGTGGGGTTAGTGTGTGGTGCAGCTCTGGAATGGAAAAGTTTAATATCATAAAGGTAAGCATTAGCCATGGACAAGCTGGTTCCACATGTGCTTCTTACATTTCTCAGTTTGTACCAGTTTGGGGCCAAAGATTTTCATAAAGCAAACATTTCAGAACAGAGGGAATAATGGTATTGGGGTAACTGGCTAATTGGGGGGAAAAAAAAGTTAAATCACTGCCTTAACCCTCCATGGAAAAAATACAACAGGTGTGCTTAAAAATTAAAGTAAAATTTTAAACTATGTAAATAGTAGAAAAGGTGTGGAATAGGTGGATCATTTTCCACCCATAGGTAATTAAAGGTCTTTCAGCATGACACAAAGGCGAAACCGTGAAGTACAGGATTACATTTAAGGACACTTAAGAATGAAAAAAGAAAACTTTATATTGCCAAAAGGTGCAATAAAACAATGTCAAAATTAAAAACTAGAATATATTTTAAAGTATGAGATATTTACATTTCTATAGTCATTCAGTTCAAAAAGGAGGAAATACATCCATGCTATAAAGAGATAAGTAAAATAATTTTTTTTAAAGTTCCACAGTTTCTCAGCTAAACAGATGGCCATAAAGCATAAGCCTCATCATATTTAGTTACAGCAAGCATATAGGAAAATGAGCTTCATGTAGGATCGGTGAGAGAATAATTGCTACCATTTTTGTGAAGGACACTGGTAATTTGTACCACAAAACCTTCAAAATAGATCCAGCAACTCTACTTGTAGGAATTAATCCTAGAAAATTATTAGAAAAACACAAATAACTTTATGTCCAAAACATTTATTCTGGCATTGTTTATAACAGTGAAAACTAAAATCATCTAAATGTTGAATCATGAATGAATTAAATATATGATGATCCAGTCATATAGCAGAATATCCTGCTGCTATTAAAAAGATCACAATGTGAATATGCTTTTACTGACACAGAAAGCTATTTAAGCTGAAGCTCCAATACTTTGGCTACCTGATACAAAGAGCTGACTCACTAGAAAAGACCCTGATGCTGGGAAAAATTGAAGGCAGGAGGAGAAGGGGATGACAGAGGATGAGATGGTTGGATGGCATCACCGACTCACATGAGTTTGAGCAAGTTCCAGGAGATGGTGAGGGACAAGGGAAGCCTGGGGTGCTGCAGTCCATGGGGTCACAAAGAGTCAGACACGACTGAGTGACTGAACAAAAACAAGTTACAGAAAATCCCATTACACAACAATTTGTATAATAATTTCTTTTTTATAAAAAGAATATCATGTTTATATGTAGAATCAAAAACAACGATATAGACTAACTTATTTACAAAACAGAAATAGACTCACAGACATAGAAAACAAATTTATGATTATCAAAGAGGAAAGGGAGGAGGAGGGATAAATTAAGAGTTTGGGATTAAAATATACACACTACTATATATAAAATAATCAACATGGACCTACTGTATAGCATAGGGAACTATACTCAATACTTTGTAGTAACCTATAATGGAAGACAGTGTAAAAAGGGAGTGTATATGTATAACTGAATCACTCTGCTATATACCTGAAACTAACACAACATTGTAAATCAACTATATCTCAGTAAAAATCTTAAAAATAAAATTAACTAAAAATTAGAAAGGACGTCAGACAAAACAACGTGTATAACGACTTATTTTACATTTATTTAGATACATATGCATATTTACACACATATGTGTGTGCTAATGAGCTCCCCTGGTAGCTCAGCTGGTAAAGAATCCATCTGCAATGCAGGAGACCCCGGTTCAATTCCTGGGTTGGGAAGATCTTCTGGAGAAAGGGTAGGCTATCTACTCCAGTATTCTTGGACTTCCCTGATGGCTCAGCTGGTAAAGAATCCATCTGCAATGCAGGAGACCCCAGTTCGATTCCTGGGTTGGGAAGATCTTCTGGAGAAGGGATAGGCTATCCACTCCAGTATTCTTGGACTTCCCTGTGGCTCAGCTGGTAAAGAATCCATCTGCAATGCGGGAGACCTGGGTTCGATCCCTGAGTTGGGAAGATCCCCTGGAGAAGGGAACAGTTACCCACTCCAGTATTCTGGCCTGGAAAATTCCATGGACTATATAGTCCATGGGGTTGCAAAATATATTAACACATGTGTATATGTATTGATACATACATACACATGGAGAGAGAGAGAAAAAATGAGCCAGACAGTTCAACCCCAATGCCTTTGAGGATCTAGTATTAGAAACTTGTATTAGATTAACATGAACTTCAAGATCTTTGAATGTTCAACACCCCCCCTCAGTTACTTCTTCATGCTTCCAACTGCCTCTGCACTTCTGTCCCATGGTGCAACTGTCTTGCTTCACCTCATGAAACTCAGATGTAAATCTTAGTCCTTTCACAATAAATCCACTCACACTAAGCCTCTGTTGAGTTTTTGCTGACTTTATTGAACTTTTAAGGAGAATGATGGTGACCACTTGGATCTCAATAGCTATTTAGCCATTCTCCTGGGAAGCTTCGGTGCCACCCAACATCTGGCCCCAAAAGGAAGGTAACAGACTAAGATTCTTTCTTTATCATTAGATATGTGTGTATATATGTGTATATATATATATATGTATCATATATGTGTATTGTATATGTACATGTATATATGTGTATATATAAATATAAATATATATATATGTATGTATAAAATATGTATAAAATACCCTCTGACTCCCTGGATATTTAAAAATCCAGAAAGCAATTATTCAAAAGTTAGCAGGGGCTATCACTACTTAGTGGGAGTTCAAATGACTTTCATATTCTTCATACTTTTCTAAATTTTCTGAATTTTTTAAAGCATGTGCTATTATTAGAATAAGAGGGAAAAAATTTAACTTATTTTTATTTTAAAGGGTAGAGGTGTAGTACTAACAACAAAGCAGTTTTTCTCTGCATTCGTTCACACCTGACTTGCAGAAAGCCAGCCCCTTCTAATTTACCCCAAATTGTTTAAGGAGCCTGCGGGAGGCATCCCACAGGCACCCTAAAACCAGCCATCTTGGGTACCACATTAGTCTCCCATTTGTCGGTCCTGCGGTGACATGCCTCACCAGGAGTCCAAAAGACATCCCTCCTCACGTGGCCCTCAAAGAGCCCCACACGCCTGCTGGTCAATGCCCTCCAGCACCTCAGCCAAAGGACCAGAGGTCTCCCAAGGCCACCAGCCCTTATCTTTGCCCAAACTGACCTTCTACTGACTTGCTTTTTTGCAGCTACTGCAAAGGACCCTGGTACGTTCCAGAGCCAACAGTGGCTTTCCCCCTCCCCTTTCCAGCTTTGGTAGAAAGGAAAGATAAGAAAGAAATAGGGACTAATGTCCAGAGCAGTTGGGCAGTTTCTCCTCCCTCTCAGGCTACAGAGAACAGGAGATGCCTGCACTGCCGCCTTCCTGGAGGTCTCGCTGCAAGGCCCGGTCAGAGGCGGCCTGGAGCAGGTGGGGGATTGGCTGGGCCACCCACATAGAGATGGCAGGAGCCTCTCTGGCTCCCAGTCTGCTTGTTTGGTGGAGCGGTGGGAGACCAGGCAGAAGTACCCCAAGTGAGCACCCCAAGTGGATTACAAATGGCCATCCCACTGGCCAGTCCATGGAGCTGTGCCAATACACTCTCTCGCCAAGGCTGAACCTTGCTGTGGCAGGGCCACCCCTTACAGCCCACCCCTCTGCAGAGGGTGCGTGGGTGAAGACCACTACCAAGGCCGTAAGCTATGGCCTCCTGTGACGGTCTCCACCTGGCTTCACAGCCTCAGGATGGGGAATATACAAAATCTGGGGTCAAGTCTCAAAGGGCCTGGGTAGGTGAAAAACCACACTAAATACATAGGTTTCCAGAGAGAAAAAGAATCTCAGGATCTCGGACAAGCTGGCTTGCCCCAGGCTAGACTAGGCTTGCAGCTATGCTTCATTTTAGGCCACTCACCTGAATAATATTTTATTAATAATATTATCTAGCATTTATGTGGGGTTTCCCTGGTGGCTCAGATGGTAAAGAATCTGCCTGCAATGCAGGAGACTCAGATTTGATCCCTGAGTTGGGAAGATCCCCTGGACAGGGAGACCTGGCGTGCTGCAGTCGATGGGGTCACCAAGAGTCAGACACCATTTAGTGACAGAACAGCGACACTCACCTAAAGGGGTGAGAGAGTGACTATGGATATATCCCAGGGAAGAACATTCTAGGCATAGGAAATAACCCAGCGGAAGATTCTTAGCAAGGGAGGTTGCCCAGTGTCTTCAATCAAAAGCTCATGTGGTTTGGGTTCCCTTAGTGGCTCAGTGGTAAAGAATCCACCTGCCAATACAGGAGACGGGTTTGATTCCTTATCCAGGAAGATTCCGCATGCCGCAGAGCAACTAAGCCTGAGTGCCACAACTACTGAGCCCGCGAGCCCTAGAGCCCGTGCTCAGCAACAAGAAAATCCACCTCAGTGAGAAGCCGGAACACTGCAACTAGAGAGGAGCCCCCACTGTCCTGCAAATAGAGAAGGTCTGTGCAGCAACAAAGACCCAACACGCCAAAAATAAAATGAATTAATAAAATTAAATTGAAATCACATATATAAAAAAAATCTAATGTGGTTTGGTGCAGGCTAAGTACATAAAGGAAAGATAAACCCATTTGAATGCAGAGTTCCAAAGAATAGCAAGGAGAGATAAGAAAGGCTTCCTTAGTGATCATTGCAAAGAAATAGAGGAAAACAATAGAATGGGAAAGACTAGAGATCTTCTCAAGAAAATTAGAGATACGAAAGATGGGCACAATAAAGGACAGAAATGGTATGGACCTAACAAGCAGAAGATATTAAGAAGAGGTGGCAAGAATACACAGAAGAACTGTACAAAAAAGGTCTTCATGACCCAGATAATCACTATGGTGTGATCACTCACCTAGAGCCAGACATCCTGGAATGTGAAGTCAAGTGGGTCTTAGGAAGCATCACTATGAACAAAGCTAGTAGAGGTGATGGAATTCCAGTTGAGCTATTTCAAATCCTAAAAGATGATGTTGTGAAAGTGCTGCACTCAATATGCCAACAAATTTGGAAAACTCAGCAGTGGCCATAGGACTGGAAAAGTCAGTTTTCATTCCAATCCCAAAGGAAAGGCAATGCCAAAGAATGCTCAAACTATACACAATTGCACTTATCTCACACGCTAGCAAAGTAATGCTCAAAATTCTCCAAGCCAGGCTTCAACAATATGTGAACTATGAACTTCCAGATGTTCAAGCTGGTTTTAGAAAAGGCAGAGGAACCAGAGATCAAATTGCCAACATCCGCTGGATCATTGAAAAAGCAAGAGAGTTCCAGAAAAACATATACTTCTGCTTTATTGACTATGCCAAAGCCTTTGACTATGTGGATCACAATAAACTGTGGAAAATTCTGAAAGAGATGGGAATATCAGACCATCTGACCTGTCCCCTGAGAAATCTGTATGCGGGTCAAGAAGCAACAGTTAGAACAGGACATGGAACAACAGACTGGTTCCAGATAGGGAAAGTAATATGTCAAGGCTGTATATTGTCACCCTGATCATTTAACTTATACACAGAGTACATGATGCGAAATGCAAGGCTAGATGAAGCACAAGCTGGAATCAGGATTGCCGGGAGAAATATCAATAACCTCAGATATGCAGATGACACCACCCTTATGGCAGAAATTGAAGAAGAACTAAAGAGCTTATTGATGAAAGTGAAAGAGGAGAGTGAAAAAGTTGGCTTAAAGCTCAACATTCAGAAAACTAAGATCATGGCATCCGGTCCCATCACTTCATGGCAAATAGATGGGGAAAGGATGGAAACTGTGACAGTCTTTATTTTGGGGGCTCCAAAAATGCAGATGATGACTGCAGCCATGAAATTAAAAGACGTTTGCTTCTTGGAAGAAAAGCTATGACGAACCTAGACAGCATATTAAAAAGCAGAGACGTTATTTTGCCAACAAAGATTTGTCTAGTCGAAGCTATGATTTTTCAGTAGTCATGTATGGATGTGAGAGTTGGACTATAAAGAAAGCTGAGCACTGAAGAATTGATGCTTTTGAACTGTGGTGTTGGAGAAGACTCTTGAGAGTCCCTTGGACTGCAAGGAGATCCAGCCAGTCAATCCTAAAGGAATCAGTCCCAAGTATTCATTGGAAGAACTGATGCTGAAGCCGAAACTCCAATACTTTAGCCACCTGATGCAAAGAACTGACTCAGTGGAAAAGACCCTCATGCTTGGAAAGATTGAAGGTAGGAGGAGAAGGGGATGACAGAAGATGACATGGTTGGATGGCATCCCCAACTTGATGGACATGAGTTTGATTAACCTCTGGGAGTTGGTGATGGACAGGGAAGACAGGCATGCTGCAGTCCATGGGGTCGCAGAGTCGGATAAGACTGAGCAACTGAACTGAACTGAAGTACATAAAGTTAAGAGATTAGAGAGATTATAAGGTGGAGATGGTATGGGTCCTATAGTCTACTGTCATTTACTGGGTAAGATGAGAAGCCATTGAAAGGTTTTGCTAATAATAATCACAGTAAAGTTGTTGCTTTTATTTTAGTGGAGCTAAGAAGAAAAGGAAATATTTTTTATAGCCATGTCCCCTTCTTGGTCCCTGTAGACATCTGAGTTTGCAATTCCTGTGACAATTCATAGGAAAATCATAAGACAGGACAAAATATGTGGCTTTCTCCACCCTGACAGGCAAAGCCAGTCATGCTGACTAACTTTCCGAGATATGCCAGCTTTTCTCGTTTCCCCTCTCTAGCCTGTGGAGCTTCAGCCGCGCCACTGCACTCTCTCACTCCTTGTAGCATGCATTTGTTTTCCTCTGCTTGTCATCCCTTAGCTCCCTCATCACCTAGAAAGTGAAGTCGCTTAGTCATGTCCAACTCTTAGTGACCCCAGGGACTGCAGCCTACCAGGCTCCTCCGTCCATGGGATTTTCCAGGCAAGAGTACTGGAGTGGGGTGCCATTGCCTTCTCCGCTCATCACCTAGGGTGTTCCCTAATTCCCTGTGCCAAAGCTACCACTCTGGAGGCTCCAATCAGGTATACATTCTAGGTCCCAACCTGGAGCTGCCCTACTTTAGGACTGTCACATCATTGACAGCAAAATTTATAATCTCTTGCAAAGGAACTTGTAACACCCTGAAATTTACTTAGCAACCACACCCCACAGGTAAACTCTACAAATGGAGCCCTTATTTGAAATGCACTTTGAGATTAAAGGAAGCAGTTTCACGTCTACATCCAAAGCAAACTTCTCTGAAATTAATTCACCAATGAGGGAAAAAGTTTATATTCACTTAGGAGATTAGAAGCTAGGAACTTAGCCTAAAAAGTTATGTATGATTTTGGAAAAGAAACAAATTTGACCAATAGTATCTGGCAGAATGCAGTGTGTGAAAAAGCAAATGAGAGCAAGGTAAGTCAGTCAATGTAAGTTTGGGCCTACATTAATATCCCCAGTTACAAATGACAACTCAAACTCATGCAACTAGTTGATGGAACCAGTTAAACAGGAATCCACATATTTTACCTTGTTTATAGAACTTTCTGGAGCTAAGTTATTTCAAAATATTTGGACCTCGAGCATACACCAAAAGAGTTAAAAGAACATGACTGGAAGCTAGAGTCGATGCATTTTTTCCTATTCCTTCCTCCAGGTATAGCCAGATCCCTGTACATACACCGTATATGAACAAGCAATAGAACTCTGAAAGGCTGAGAGAAGACAGACCAGCTAGAGACCTTGGAACCTGAAAAACAACAGGGCAGTGAATTCTCATGGCTTTCTTTTGCCTTATATATTCTGGACTAGGTGCTGAAGAAGCCTGAAACCCAGAAATACCAACAGACGCAGGCAAAAAACGCAGTAAGAAAAGCCGATTCTCTCTGGCTAAAGTCTTGTTCTCTCTAGCTAAGTCAGCCTAGCAAGCCAGAACATTTGCCATGAAAACCACCCAGCTCCAGCTCAACACCATGGGAAAAACTAACGCTACCCTCACCCCTGGCAGCAAAGTTCCAGTGGGGAGCTCAGATTTTCACCCTCCCCCAGCTCACTGGGAAGGGCCCTCTCCCCTTTTTGGGGGGTAGACGGGAACTGGGGGCCTGACAGTGCCTTCCCCGGCCAGTGTGACGCTGGAGGAGCCTGCCAAAACAGGAGATTCCAGTAAGACCCGTAGTTTTACAGCTTAATACCCAACGTGTCCAGATACAATTTAAAAAGTCATCTCATAACAAAATCCAGGAAAATTTCAACTTGAATAAGAAAGGGAAGTTAAAAAAAAATGCCAATACTGAGGTGACACATATGTTATTAGAATTATCTGATGAACATTTTAAAACAGCTATCATAAAATTACTTCAACAAGATTTACCATCACACTTGAAACAAATGGAAAAAAAGCCTTATCAAAAAACAGCCAAAAAGAGGAAGACAGAGAACCAAAAGGAAATTTCAGAGCTGAAAAATATAATGACCAAAGTGAGAACCTCAGCTGATGGGCTCAACAGATAGTGAAGAGGAAGGAGGAAGGAATTAGTGAACTGGAAGACAGCACAATGAACCTGAAAATAAACTGGAAAAAAAAAAATCAACAGAGCCTCCAGCACCTATAGGACCATACCAAAAATTCTAATGTTTGTGTTATTGAAGTTCTGGAATGAGGGGAGAAAAAAAATGGGGGAAAAAACATTCAAAGAAATAATGGTTGAAAATTTTCCAAAATTTGGCAAGAGACAAAAATGCACATATTCAAGAAGCTAAACGAACTTCAGATAGGATAAACCTAAAGAAATTTCCACCAAGACCTCATCATCAAGCTTCTAAAAGCTAAAGATATGGTAAAATCTTTAAAAAACCAGAGAGAAAGTACACTTCACTAATAAGAAAAAGACTGCTTGACTGATAATAGATTTCTCATCAGAAACCACAGAAGCCAGAAGGATGTGACTCACATTTGTCAAGTGCTAAAAGGACTGTCAACCCAGAATCTAAGAATGAGCATCATCAAAAAATCTATAAACAACTAATGCTGGAGAGGATGTGGAGAAAGGGAACCCTCCTACACTGTTGATGGGAATGTAAACTGGTACAGCCACTATGGAGAACAGTATGGAGGTTCCTTAAAAATTAAAAACAGAGCTACCATATGATTCAACAATCCCACTCCTGGGCACATATCCAAAGAAAACTATAATTCAAAAAGACACATGCACCCCAATGTTCAGTACAGCACTATTTACAATAGCCAGGACATGGAAACAACCTAAATGTCCATCAGCAGAGGAATGGATAAAGAAGATGTGGTATATATACACAATAGAATAAAAAAAGAACAAAATAAGGTCATTTGCAGCAATCTAGAGACTGTCATACTGAGTGAAGTAAGTCAGAGAGAAACAAACATCATATAATACCACTCTTGTGTGGAATCTAAAAAACAGCTACAAGTGAACTTAAATGAACAAAACAGAGATATAAATGTAGAAAACAAATTCATGGTTACTGGGGGCAAAGGGGGGAGGGATAAATGGGAAGACGGGGATTGTCACATACACACGACTATGTATAAAACAGGTGACTAATAAGGACCTACCGTATAGCACAGGGAACTCTGCTCAATGTTCTGTAATGACCCATATGGGAAAAGAACCCAAAAAAGAGTAAATGTGTGATTGGTGTAACAGATTCGCTTGGCTGCACCCCTAAAACTAACACAGCCCTATGAGTGAACAATGCATGCATTCGCGCTCAGTCATGTCTGACCCTTTGTGACCCCAAGGACTGTAGCCCACCAGGCTCCTCTGTCCATGGAATCTTCCAGGCAAGAATACTGAAGTGGGCTATACTCAGACAAAAATTTAAAAACAAACACCCCCCCACCCACAGACGGCTTAGTTAAGCCCTAAAATATTAATACATTAAAAAATGATTATGGATATATGGGTGCCATTCCATATATTTTGTGTTCTAAACCTTCATTTGTTAAAATGAAGGCTTGCATTTTCAGCTACATCCAGCATAGTTAAGGTCACATTTTCCCTCATGATTTTCCATTCATTTGACTCATTAAAAACTTTGAGATGTTCTTCAAACCACAGACCTTAGAAACTAAAGCAGTAATCAGTCGGGCAGGATTCACAATTACCTAAAGCTATGATCTAATATTCAGCACTTCCTCCAAATTAAGTCTTTCCAAATATTTCAGAATTAAACCTTTTTTTTCTACCGTACCTCTGCCCCTTAACTGAGAGTAAGGACAATCCTATAAAGTTATCAGGAAGAAATACCCCAGCTGGTTGTCTGACATCAACACATGCTGTGATTGGAAACAGAATGAAAGCCTTTGACACAAGTCCATCTCTGGCACAATGCTTATCTTTTCTTTCCTTTTGTAATCTCTAAGGTTTGTGAGCTAATTCTTCTTCTACGTAAAAGGAAATTACATCTACTTTGAAGATTAAACAAGTTTGGTAAATGTGAATGTATCTATTGTAGACCAAAGTAAACAGGAGGTAATTAATATGAGCTTTCCTCCTTCCATCTCAGTTTTCTGTTGGGTGGACAAATCTAGAAATCTTTAGAATGGAGCTCCACTATATACTTTCATGTTTTCTTTTTTAATTTTTCTTTTGTGAACCCGAGTATCATCTTGATATACAGACCACTCAGAGAAGAAATTACTAGAGCACTTAGTCATGCTGATGCTATCACTCATGTTTAGGGTGACTACTGAATCTGTGATTGTATGTGGAACACTTTTGAGAATGAAACTGGACACCATTAATATATTACCCTAGGGCATCAGGACTCTCATGGAAGAAGCTAGATATATAGTCACAGGTCAGAGATTTAGCTGTGATCCAAACACGAAACCACAAAGGCAGCACAGCAGCCAAAGTGAAGACCTCAAAATGAAGACTCCACAAATTCACTCAAGGTCTTGCGTAGTATTTGTGGGGAAGCGCTAACAGTTTTCAGCAGAGCCCATTTAATCTATTTTGTTGGTGGTGGTGTTCAGCCGCCCAGTCGTGTCCGACTCTTTGCGACCCTGTGGACTGCAGCATGCCAGGCCTCCCTGTCCCTCACCATCTCCTGGGAGTTTGCCCAAGTTCATGTTCATTGCATCGGTGATGCCATCCAGCCATCTCATCCTCTGATGCCCTCTTCTCCTTCTGCCCTCAATCTTTCCCAGCATCAGGGACTTTTCCAATGAGTTGTCTGTTCACATCAGATGACCAAAATACTGGAGCTTCAGCTTCAGCATCAGTCCTTCCAGTGAATATTCAGGGTTGATCTCCCTTAAGATTGACTGGTTTGATCTCCTTGCTGTCCAAGGGACTTTCAGGAGTCTTCTCCAGCACCACAGTTTGAAGGCATCAATTCTATGTGACAAGTGGGAAGACCACAGCCTTGACTGGGAAGATCATAGCCTTGACTATATGGACCTTTGTCAGCAGAGTAATGTCTCTGCTTTTCAACACACTGTCTAGGTTTGTCATCGCTTTCCTGCCAAGTCTTCTGGTTTCACGGCTGCAGTCACCGTCTGCGATGATTTTGGAGCCCAAGAAGAGGAAATCTGTCACTACTTCCACCTTTTTCCCCTTCTATTTGCCATGCAGTAATGGGGCCAGATGCCATGATCTTAGTTTTTTTAATATTTAGTCTTAAGCTGGCTCTTTCACTCTCCTCCTTCACCCTCATCAAGAGGCTCTTTAGTTCCTCTTTGCTTTCTGCCATTAGAATGGTATCATCTACATATCTGAGGTCGTTGATGTTTCTCCTGCCTATCTTCATCCTGCCCGACATGTCCATGATGTGCTCAGAGTATAGATAAAACCTACAGGGTGACAGCAGACAGCCCTGTCGTACTCCTTTCTCGATCTTGAACCAATCAGTTGTTCCATACAGGGTTCTAACTGTTGCTTCTTGACCCGCATACAGGTTTCTCAGGAGACAGGTAAGATGGTCTGGTATTCCCATCTCTCTAAGAGCTTTCCACAGTTTGTCATGATCTACACAGTCAAAGGCTTTAGCATAGTCAATGAAACAGAGATAGATGTTTTTCTGAAATTCCCTTGCTTTCTCTATAATCCAGTGAAATGTTGGCAATTTGATCTCTAGTTCCTCTTCCTTTTCTAAACCCAGCTTGGACATCTGGAAGTTCTTGGTTTGCATAATGCTGAAGCCTAGCATGCAAGATTTTAAGCATGACCTTACTAGCATGGGAGATGAGTGCAATTCTTATTTATTTTACACCTAGTTCATTAAGACTTCTTTTCCAGTTTCTAATTCCTAAGGATGTTGACTAGAAGACATGACAACTGATAGGATGCAAGGGAGACAATATAACCATGAGTAAGCAAACAGGACACTCAGCAGCATAGCAGTTTAGGAGTGGAGACAAACAGCTGCCCCCTTCAGCGGGCAGGAAAGAGCTACATTATAAAACAGTGTCAGAAATCATGTCTATAATGTTGATCTTGAGTCATTAAGAAAGTTTGCCTCATGCTCAGATTACACTGAGACATTAGTGAAGACTGAACTGCATCTCCACCTAAAACTTTTTTGAATGTCTGTTCCCCAATGAATACAAGTTTCACTATTTACACCTCAACCAATTAGGAAACGCAACAGGAGGCTTAGCTTGAGCCCCAGCGGAGCCTGACCTAGGACTCAGAGCTACGTGATCATGAGAAGGCAGGCCCGTGGAGGGCCCCTCCAGGGCTCCCGGAGGGAAGAAAAGACTCGCCGCAGGAAAAGGGAGCGCCTGCAAAAGAAGGCGCAGGAAAGAGGTGTCTGAACGAGAGCAGGGGCGTCCTGAGAGGCCGAGGCTCCCCTCCCCCGGCCCCGGCCCCTGCCCCGGCCGGGCCCCCACGCGCCGCCTACCCGCAGGCCTGAGAACAGCCCCGGAGAGCGGGGGACTGACGCAGCCTTCCCCGGTGGCTGAGAGCGCCGAGTGTGGGCAGCCCGGAGACCCGGAGGGGTCTACGCAGAGGGCCAGACACTCCTGAGACGGGCGGGTCTCAGACCCCTTTGGGGAAGCGGACAGCTTCACTGTGCGCTGTCAAATGGATTCTGTTTCCTCTATGCTGTCGTTCTTGGTGTTGTTTTGGTTGGTTGGTTGGTTTTGGCCACACCCTATGTTATCTTTTTTCCCCGAACCAGGGACAGACCCAAGCCCTCAGCAGTGAAAGCAGGGTCCTAATCACTGGACCACTGCTGCTTTCCACACTGGCAACACTTGAAGATTTGACACCTAAACTCAGGCCGATGATAACAGGAATATATCTACTACCACTTGAAATAAAAGTAGTGTCATAATATCAACTGTGAAGAAAGAAGAAAATATAAATATATATGTGTGTGTGTGTATACATAATGTATATATGTAATATGTATGTACATGTATTTATGTATATTACATATATATATATATACTCTCTTAAGTAATATGGGGAAATGGAGGAAGATAAAAGTGGAGCAAATAGCTGAAAGAAATGGAAACAGAGATAACAGGGTCTGAAAAGCTGGTCACAATGTGCGAAATCTGTAACTTAATTTTCTTATATGTGCATTTGTGTGATTATATGTGCATGTTCAGTTTTTTTGTATCTCACTATAAGAGGAGTTATTTGGTCAATAATATATTTGGAGACTGAGACGGTAACAAAACTGCTATAATGTGGACGAATTTTGGTTAAATCCTTATCCTGGGACCTTAGATAAAGGTTTATTTTTCTACAAAGCTGTCATTTCTTGAATGGACTATTAAAATATCTCCTTAGATAAATTAGCTCTCATTCACATATTGAAAATGAATGTATAGTGTGTGTGTGTATGCATATATGAACACACACTAGTTCAGGGGCTAATTTTAGATATAAGAAACTGATTTGGAAAGTAATGTATTTTGAATAATTAAGAGATAATTTTAAATAAAATACATGTGCCATTTAAAATAACAATGCACAGTATTGGGATTCAAAGAGAGTTAAAAAATGACACCTTTCTTCTCCTTGAGTTTTTAAATAACATTTAAATGAAACAGATATAAATATTTTCAATATTTATAACAAAGGGTGTAGAGCTTTACTATAAAATAGATATACCAAATGCCACATCAAACAGAAAGGGGAAAAGGAAGAAAGGACAATGCATGAAGGGGGAAATAGACAAGCCTGCAAAGCCTTTTCTCTACTATGAAGTTTAAGTAAGTAACATGATGTTCTCCCCGCTCCTTTTACTGGGAGGGAGAGAGGGATTTCCAAACCAAAGAGATGTTAAAAAATGTCTAGAGCCACTCAAGTTGGCAAAAGTGTTTAGAAATGGACTACGCCTCGTGAGTGCACAGGAACACACGAGGGGTCAACAGCGTGTGATCTCTACCAGCCAGACCCAAGACAAGCTCAACATTCACTCGCAGAAAGCAGCTCATAGACCATAACACCACTGATGGAGTATATTTACAGTCAGGTCAATCTGTGCTCACTCATTAGCTCTGAGATTAATGACATGTTGTTAGGGAACCAGAGAAACAAACACAAACCAGATGTGAGATCTATTACCTCTTTTGTTACTGAAAAAACTGACTCTGGAGAAGGCAGGTCTGTATTTGTGGACAGAAAACTTCCTGGTACTGGACCTGGAATTAGGCCCTCTTTCAACAGCATGGGCAGGGCCGTTCTCTGCGCATGGAGGAGGAAGGCACATATGTGCTCTCTCTGGGGACGTTCACTCTCAGAAGGGAGGTTCAAATGCAGAGTATAAGCCACCCATGCTCATGCCCTCTCTGAACTCAAGGGTGTGATAAGACAGAGGGTGGAGAAAGTGGTACCTAATGAATGTGCTTCACGTGGAAGGAAACACCCAATATGTTTGGGAAGAAACATATTCTCTAATTCTGTGTCCTATTAACCACTCATCCTGGGGTGTGGCCACTCCCTTGAGGGAAAATATCAGCCATTGGCCAGGACCGTTCAGGGCTCTCCCACCATCAGCACTTCCCAACACCAATGCCTTCCCCTTTGAACAGCATCCTGGAACGATGGGAGCTTTGATTTTGCCTCCAGAGGCTCAGAATAATACATTGGGTAGATTAAGTGCAATGCTGCTTTCTACCCAATTGTAGATGCTGACTACCCCTTTTGCTTCCTACCACAAATCCTGAGCAGCCTCATCGTCCAACATAGTTTGTAACAGGTTCACCATGACAGCAAGTGGCAATATAATTTAGTCCAATAAGGAATGGTCAACATAGAAATATGACTATAAACTTCCTTTCATTCTCAAAGAGGAGTTGAGGTCCATACTTATATAAGTCCATACTTATATAAGTCCTACTTATAAAGTGAATCTAGAGCCATTATGGTCAAAAGAAATGAAAAGTTGAAAATCAATTTCCCTTGCCTTTCAGTTTTAAGAAGACATTAACATTCAAAATGCACCCTTCCTAATTTCTTATCTTGTTCAGTTGTAATAGAGGGATTTTCCATCCTGGGTAAAGTGATTCTTGCAGCAGCTATAGTGTAAACTGCCTTGTATTGTAGTCAATGTAGTTCATAAGAACTGTATTATTTATTGCCAAATCTTTACAAACCACCCTTGAAAGAAGTCCAGAGTTAATTGCTAGTAGGACATACAGGATTATGATAGCTCTGGCCCACAGCTACCAAATTTAGAAAATGACTCAATCTCTAGTCCCTTGGGCAGTTAGCTTGGAACAAAATTATATTCCCGGAACTTAGCACCTAGTCCAAACCAAAAAAGGTTGGCAAGAAAACAGCAGAGATTCAACAGCATTGACAGAAAAGTACCAGTTTGTTTCGAGCTGTGCCAGTGCACCAGAGTTTTTATCAGTTGTCCAGAGACCATGACCTGTGAACTTTAAATCAATTGGGAAATATCTCTTGGCAAGAGATTATTTTTGAAACCATCAACTTTCTAGATTGAGAGAGAAGCCTATGCCTACTGTCTTCTCAGAGAAGACCATTTAAACCATTGCTGCTTTGAGCAAAGTCTAAAAATTTGACTTAGCGGCAACCCCAATCTTATTTGAGGGGAATTTCATTTCTACCTAATGTATGTAACATTTCCTAAGTTTCAATTTTGCCTTTAAACTCCATGTGTCTAGCGTTAAAAGATATTTTCGGAAGATGCAAAATCATAGCTCACACACAGATGTAAAATGAATACAAGGTAAAGGTTTTATTTACCTCACTGAGTAAACCAAAGAGATAAGCCACTAGTTCAAGGGAGAAGCAGACTCTTACAGAGTGAGGGATGTTGGAGTGAGTACGCAAACAGACACAAAATTAGCTTCTGCATAGGGTGGAGGGGTAGGTGTTGTCCCTCCATGGAAGGAATCATTTCCATGTCAGCAGGCAACAGTTATTCTGTGTTGCCATCAGTTATTTTCAACTTACAGAGTTGTAAAATAGCTCCACGAAATCAGAATTGGATAACCACAAAAGGCGTGTGTTAGTCTAAATGGGACAAGGTTACATAATTTTTTTTCTCAGAGTGCACCTTTTACCTCACTAGCACCCCAATATTAATTTGAATGTAGACCCCAGTTTGCTATAATACATAGCATTTACATTCTTCTGTGAGCAGGCCTTTCTCATCTTTGGCTATAGATGCTGTTTCTACTACCTCCTGCTGTGGGTTCACTAGTCCTAAAAGTCCTGCCTTGTAATCTGAGCCTTATTAATATCACATGGTGGAGAGTGATTCTTGAATCTGTGCACAAGCTCCTTGATAGCTCACTTCTTTGGTCTGGAGGCAGAATGGAACTGACACAGCTCAGCTAATGCTCCCTACCAAGGTCTGGCACTCATCATTGAAACCCTCTGTCACACACACACACGCACACACACCAGCCGCATCACATTCTAAAAGCAGCCAAAGAACACTGCTTTATAAGTGTGTCCAAAACAATTTCTTTCCCCTGTAAGTGGATGAGTGCCTCAGCCCCTCCACTATCAATCCTTCTGAAGCTCACTGGTGTTGCAGGAAGCCCAGGAGGCTGAAGCACGTGTGCCTTGGTAATCCAAGGAGCTGCAGCCTGGATGTCAAAGCCACCACCTGGGGACAGTACCTCTGTGGAGGACAGCAAGACCCCCTCACGGCTGTCTGCTGAGGCCAATCATGGACCCCTACACTTACTGTGTCTCCTCTTTCATAAATGACAACCACAGGCCTTTGACTAAAACCTCATAAGCAGCAGTAACCAGCAAGTTCAAAACACCACGTGGCCCAGGGGAAAGAGACTCTGGTCCAGGCTGCAGCACTGAGGGGTTACTTGCGCAGCCGTGCAGACTGCATCAAACACTATGGTCAAAAAATCTGTGTGACGTGGCCCCACCTAAACCTTCCATCTTAGATGGCTATTTTGGCACCCAAGTCAATTCTACTCCTTCACATATTTCTCCAGGTTCTCTGAAAATGCCCAAAGCCCAGCATTCCCCTAGATTCAACTCGCCTCTCCATCCTCAGTCCAAGAGGACCAGGCAAGGAAGCGGTGGGTCCCTGCAGCCCAGCCTCCACCATGCTCTCCATCTGGGGAGGCAGGAAGGGAGCTGGTGGAGACAGGCCAAAAGAATCAGAGCTAAATGCTATCCCATCGCATCCATCACAGGAAATACAGAGTCAGAAATAACTACTCAGCTAACACCAAGTACTACTTCAGGTGAGTTTCTGTCTCATGTATCACCAAGATAGGAAAAAAGGACTGTCCTTGAAGCGATGTCACACCATCTAATGTAAGATACATCCCAGTTAGAAAGAAACTACACATTGGAGCAATAAAAAGTGAATCTTAGAATCAATGGCATACAGTAATAATAGTAACACAAGCTAAAATTTGTGTGCAGTTCCTATGTGCCAGGCACTGTTTAAGTTCTTTATTTGTATTGTCTCATTCAGCCCTCACAAGAGCTTCATGAAGGCAGATATTATTAGTATTATTATCCCACTTTTTACAGAAGGAAATGAAAGTAGAGTGAGTTAGTAACTTGCCCAAGGCCACATAGGTGTTAGTGGAACCAAATGTCTGAGACTAAATTCCTACTCCTGCGTCATCACAGCTCATCTGGAAATTACACAAAATACACAGAAGCAACAAAAAAGTCACTTGTCATCCTATTGCTGAAAGACAACAGCCAGATCTGACACTGTTCCTTCCAGTCATAAAAATAACAATACACTGTCTATGTGATTTTTTAATGATCAGTATTTTTTAAGCAATAGTGTGTAGAGGAACCAATTGGAACAATATATATATTAATAAGAATCACCCTGAAATTTCTGTCCAACATTTTAGAATAAATCCACCATGAGCCCTTTGAACTACAGGAATTTTGTTGGGCATCCCAGCCATTCCTCTCTTGCTTCATCCCTTACTGGGTTAACCCAAGCTTTCCCAAGGTTTGCCCGTTTTCTATATGGTGCCTAAGAAGGTCACCCAGTAATGTGGTTCTCGTATCAGTGCCAAATGCCTCTCTTAGACCCTGGACACTGTAACATGACTTTGCTGAATTCTTGCAGAAAATGTTCACAGACCCCTTGAGATACCGTATGGCAAGCAACCAGATGTCATCATAAAAGCATGACTCAGATTTCCAGGCAGCCAAGAGCCTCAGAGGACAAAGCTCCTCCAAGGCCCTGGAGTGCTTGCAACACCACTGACTGGTTGGAATGGGTATCTCCAGGTCAGAGAACCCATCCCAGAGGGGTGTCTGGCACTTGGGAATGCAGGTGGGGCTTAAAAGCTTGTGCAAAACAAAGTTGAAGGTTTCGCCTGCGCCTGTGACAGCAGCCAGTCACACAGCCAGCCAACCCAGACCAATGGAAGGCAGATTAACAACAGTCTGCAGAGACAAACCAAAAGCATGAGGCTGTGATATATTCCCCTGAGACCACACAAAAGGAAAAAGTCCAGCTCCTTTCACTGTTAAAGCCTCCAAAGACCCTGTGTGTGATTGGGAATGCTTGTGTATAGAAATAGACTTGGGGCTGTTACAGGTTTTCTCAAACCAGGCAGTGGGTGAGAGGGACTTGCTGTTTCTTTGAGGCTTGGGAGTTTTGTGAGGAGTCTTAAATGCTGGATTTTTAATTTTAAAGATAGCATAACATCATCTTGTTATCAAGAGATCATGCATCTGCAGTGATAATTCATATCCAGAGAAAGCCTTTCTGTAAAATAAGACTTCTGTTTCTTACGTGAGTGTTTTTCCCACTGAAGTCAACCTATTCTTGGGATTTTATAAGAAGGCTTTTTCCTTGAAAAGGTTAATATAGCTCTCAAACTTGAGAAATATTGGTCTGGTGTGTTAAAAAATTTTTTTTAACTCCAATACCTCATTATGATTTGGGATCAAACTACAATGTGGGATTCCTCTTTATTTCCATTTCTCTGTTACATGACTTCCTCCCACTCGTCCCCCTAAATGAGATATAAAGTCGGGTGAAGTTAATATTCCCTGATGGCTCAGCGGTAAGGAATCCACCTGACAACTCAGGAGAGGCAGATCCGACCCCTGGGTCAGGAAGATCCCCTGGAGAAGGAAATGGCAACCCACTCCAGTATTCTTGCCTGCGGAGAATCCCATGGACGGAGGAGCCTGGTGGGCTACAGTCCATGGGGTCGCAAAGAGTCAGACACGACTGAGCGACTAAAAACAACACGAAATTAATGTGCAATAGATCTCTCAGTGGAAAGATATGGATTTAATGAAGGGCATTGATTGTTTTAGGCATAAGTATAGTTCTGTAACGGAGAAGGCAATGGCACCCCACTCCAGTACTCTTGCCTGGAAAATCCCATGGACGGAGGAGCCTGGTGGGCTGCAGTAGCAAGAGTAGCAAAGAGTCAGACACGACTGAGCGACTTCACTTTCACGTTTCACTTTCATGCATTGGAGAAGGAAATGGCAACCCACTGCAGTGTTCTTGCCTGGAGAATCCCAGGGACGGGGGAGCCTGGTGGGCTGCCGTCTATGGGGCTGCAGAGTCGGATATGACTGAAGCGACTTAGCAGCAGCAGCATAGTTCTGTAATAGTAATGAAAGGCACTCTACAGAAAGAAAAAAACGCATTCTTACCCAGAAGCTTTGTGGGGGCGAGGGCGACAACGGGACAGGTTCCCAAAGCCTGCGAGCGCCTCCTGGCTCCTCTGGCTCCTCCTCCTCGGGGGTGGAGCCTCCTGGGCATGATTGGCACAAGACCTACCGCTTGGGAGGAGCCGCAGCGGGGCTTCTATGGGTTGGCCAGAAAGTTCCTTGTTTTTTAAGTAAAAATAAAAGACACATTTTTCATTTTCACCAAGAACTTTATTGAAACCGTATTCACCATTTTGTTCCACTACCTTCTGCCATTTTTCAGGCAACTTCATAATTCCATCTTCCCAAGACATTTGATCTTTTTGAGCAAAGAACTATCCCAGGTTCCTTTTACAGTCTTCCAGGGAATTGAAATACTCTGTATTAAGAGAATTTTGTGAGGACTGAAATAAAGAGCAATCTGAAGGTGCAGTGCCTGGTGAATACGGTGGATAAATCAGAACTGCCCAGCCAAGCTGTAACGATTTCTGCCTGGTCACCAAAGAAACACATGGTCCTTTGTTATCATTATCCTGATAGAAGATTATATGTTTTCTGTTGACTAATTCTGGGTGCTTTTCATCAAGTGCCGCTTTCAGTTGGTCCAATTGGGAGCAGTACGTGTTGGAATTAATCATTTGGTTTTCCAGAAGGAGCTCATAATAGAAAATTCTCTTCCAATTCCACCATACACACAACATCACCATCTTTGGATGAAGACTGGCCTTTGATGTGGTTGGTAGAGGTTCATTTCACTTGTCTGATGATCTCTTCTGTTCTATGTTATTATACAGTATCCACTTTTCATCACCACAATTGTTTCATTGTCACAATTTGTTTTAAAAACCAAACATCTTCATTATGTTTAAGTAGAGAATTGCATGCAGAAATGCAGTCAAGAAAGTTTTTTCTGCTTAGCTTATGTGGAACCCATAGAGAAGGAAATGGCAACCCACTCCAGTGTTCTTGCCTGGAGAATCCCAGGGATGGGGTCGCACAGAGTCGGACACAACTGAAGTGACTTAGCAGTAGCAGCAGCATTATGTGGAACCCAAGTGAAAACCCAAGTGAAAAGTGTAAGTGTCCGACTCTTTGTGATTCCATGGGCTGTAGCCCACCAGGCTCCTCTGTCCATGGAATTCTCCAGGCAAGAACACTGCAGTGGGTTGCCATTCCCTTCTCCACTGATCTTCTCAACCCAGGGATGGAACCCATGTCTCCTGCTTTGGCAGGATTCTTTACCGTTGAGCCACAAGGGAAACTCATGTGGAACCCAAACATCAAAGCAATTAATATAACCAAGCTGGTGCAAATGATTTTCAATGCTTGATTTGGATATTTTGAGTATGTTGGCTATCTCCCACATGGTACACCATTCATTGTTCTCAATTACTGTCTTAACTTGATCACTATCAACTTCAGGTGGTCTCCGAATGTGGAGCAAGAAATCTCCAGCCTGAAACTTCACAAACCGCTTCTGACACATTTGATCAGTCACAGCAACTTCTCCATACACTGCACAAATCTTTGGTTTTTTTTTTTTTTGTTGTTTGTTTTTTTTACATTTCAGTTGAGTTTTTAACCTTCCTTGAAGTAATGAAGCATAATATGCCAAAAATGTTGCTTTTTTTCCCTTCCATCTTCAATATTAAAATGGCTACACAAAAATTCACCAATTTTGATAAGTTTTTTTTTTTAAGGCAGTGCTGACATGATAGCCATCACCATGGAATTTAACAAAATTGTTTCAAATGAAGGTAAAGATAACTAAGCTCTACTAGAGCCATCTTATGGAAAAACTGAAAAATTTTTTTAGCCAACCCAATATTTTGACCAGATGAGTAAAGTAAACCTCCATGGAGGGGACAGTTCCATGCAGGTGAATGTGCATGTGAAAGTACCTTCGTAATGCTTGGCACAAAGCAGATGCTTCACAAGATTTGTTCAGATCACCTAGGCATCTAGTTAAAATGCATATTTTGATTCAATAGGTCTAGAGATCTTGAGATTCTGTGTATCTAACAAGCTCCAAGATGCCAATGCTGTTAATCCATGGATATTTGTAGCAAGGATGTAAAAGATGCATATCAAAAATATGAGCAGAATGGTTTATTGATATGTTAGAGTGGGGGAAAATAAAATTTCTAAATTAGAACATTATTTTCTATAATATGTAATTTAAAATTTGTATAACAGATTTATTAAGCAACATGGTTTAGTAATCATTTCAAAATTTCATCTACTTCAGTAAAAGTTTTCATATTCAAGATGGCCCCCTGAAACTTTAAAAAAATGAGAAATTAGGAAAACAGCTTTTATTTATAGTTGCTTTTTATCTGGACATATTGAGTGCTTTTGGAATCTTGTATCATGTCCTATAGGGTTTCCCTGGTGGTTCAGTGATAAAGAACCCACCTGCCAATCCAGGAGACTTGAGTTCGATCCCCTGGAGCAGGAAATGGCTATCTGCTCCAGCATTCTTGCCTGGAAAGTCCCATGAACAAAGGAGCCTGGCGGGCTATAGTCCACAGGGTCACAAGAATTGGACATGACTTAGCAACTAAGCAGCAACAGCATCATGTCCTGGATTTGATAACTCCTGGGGCCATCGCTTAGGTCACACTCAGTAAGACAAGACATTTTAAAAGTCAGAGGTAGTGAGAGAAAAGAAGGGTAAAGAATCCAGAATCTGCCTGCAATGCAGGAGACCCCAGGTTTGATGCCTGGGTTGGCAAGTTCCCTTAGAGAAGGGAATAGGTTACCCGGTTACCCACTCCTGTATTCTTGCCTGCAGGGTCCCCATGGACAGAGGAGCCTGGTGGGCTACAGTCCACGGGATCACAGAGTCAGACGTGACTGAGCGACGAAGCAAACACAGTGAGAGAAAAAAAGATGAAGAAATCTGGTTCTCAACTCAGACAAATCTGACTTCTAATCCCAACTGTATTAATGATCTATTCCTATGTAATAAATTAACCCCAAATTTAGTGACTTAATACAGCCAAAATCATTTTTTATCTCTTATGTTTCCTATTGGGCTTCCATGGTGGCTCAGATGGTAAAGAATCCATCTGCAGTGCAGGAGACTCAGATTTGATCCCTGGGTTGGGAAGATCCCCTGGAGAAGGGAATGGCTACCCACTCCAATATTCTTGCCTGGAGAATCCCATGGACAGAGAAGACTAGTGACTAACACACACGTGATTCCCATGGATCAGGAATCCAGGCATGGCTTGAGCGGGCAGTCTGGCTTGAGTTCTCTCATGAAGTTACTGTCAGATGTTGGCTGGGACTTAAGTCATCTGAAGGCCTGATGGGGACTGGAGAATCCAATGCAGCTGGCTCTTCACTGGAGGCTTCAGTTCCTCTTTGCATGGACTTCTCCGCAGGGCTGCTGGAGTGTCTTCATAATTCACAACTCAAAAGTAAAGTTGAAGCTCCATATTTCTTATAACCTAGTTTCTGAATCACGTACCATCACTTGTGCCATTTTATTGGACACACAGACCAGCTCTGACTTCACTATGAGAGTAGATGACACATGAATGGGAATGTGTGTATGCATGCTAAGTGCTCAGTTGTGTCTGACTCTGTGTGACCCTATGGACTATAGCCCACCAGGCTCCTCTGTCCATAGGATTCTCCAGGCAAGAATACTGGAGTGGGTTGCCATGCCCTCTCCAGGGGATCTTCCTGACCCAGGGATCGAATCTGTGTCCCTTACTTTTCCTGCATTGGCAGGCAGGTTCTTTACCACGAATGCCACCTGGGAAGCCCATGGATGGGAATCTCAGGAGGTAATGATCATTGAGGGCCACCTTAGAGACTGACTACCGTAGTTTGGCTCTCTCACTTATTTTGGGAAGATTTTCTAATCCCTCTGAGTACCAATGGACATATCTATAGTATGGGAATTAGTAATAGTCTCTAATTCTTAAAGTTGTTTAAGGAGGAGGTGATATATATGTGCTCTTCACTTAGTAGGAACCCAGTATACATTAAACATAATCATAATAATACTATCATTCACACTGTTAGATGATGGCTGTGATACTATGATTTATAATAAGAAATATAAATTTGATCTTCCACTCTTACATACTGCTCCTAAAACCCTTGTAATTTCCTAAGTAATAAGAAAAATGGAAGCATCTTTTGTTTTTTATGTCCTGGTTCCTGAAATAGCTCTAAAGCAATAAAGATGAAAGAGGTATCTTTTGTTATTTACAAAGAGTTCCTTTCAACCACTCTTGAAGTGAATTTTGGAAAGCCCCTAGATAACTACTGATAAGGGCTAGTTGCCAAGGAAACCAACCACGTGATTAAAGGTTGAAATTTCAGCCTCACCCTCCACCCTTCAGGGAGAGAAGGACTGGAGGTTGAATTAATCACTAATGGCCAATAATTTAATCAACCATGCCTATATAATGAAGCTTTCCTAAAAGTTCCTAAGCTTCATAGGTAGTGCTAATGGAAAAGAACCCACCTGCCGATGAAGGAATTGTAACAGACATGGGTTCGATCCCTGGGTCAGGAAGATCCCCTGAAGGAGGGCACGGCAACCCACTCCAGTATTCTTGCCTGCAGAATCCTGTGGACAGAGGAGCCTGGCAGACTACAGTCTATAGGGTTACACAGAGTCAGACATGACCGAGCAACTTAGCATGCACGCATGGAGCTTGGGGGTCAGAGAGCTTCCAGTTTGGTGAACATGTGGTGATGCTAGGAGGGTGGTGTGCCTGGAGAGGGCATGGAAGCTCTGTGCTCCTTCCCAAATGCATCTCTTCCATTTGGCTGTTCCTGAGTTGTATTCTTTCATAATAAAACAATAACCTAGGATGTAAACTGTTTCTCTGAACTCCTTGAGTTATTCTTACAAATTAACAAATGGGAAGCGGGGGATCTTGGGAACTTCTGATTTACAGTCAGTCAGTAAGAAGCACAAGTGACAACCCAGACTAGTAACTGGTGTCTGAAGTGAGGGATTAGTCTTGTGGATTGTTGTTGCCGTTCCGTGACTAAGTTGTGTCCACCTCTTTGCGACCCCATAGACTGCAGCACACAGGCTCCTTTGTCCTCTACTATCTCCCGGAGTTTGCTCAAATTCATGTTCATTGAGTGGGAGTGATCCCTTTAACCTGTGGCATTTGATGCTAACTCTAGGTAGATAGTGTCAAAATTGAGTTAAATTGTTGTTGCTGGAGAATTGGACAGTGTAAGGGGAAAAAATCCACACATTTGGAGGCCAGAAGTGAAGTCTTAAGAGTAGTGTGTGTGGAGAGAAGGAAAACAATATCTTTTTCCTCTCAAAGCCTAAAAACGTTCCCACAATAAAACCATGTATCTGCCAGTCCAGTTCACAGAGAAATCCACATTGTCCAGGTAAGGAAGTGGAAGCCTGGCCTACGTTGTTGGGTCCTTCATAAATTCATAGAATGTGAGAACTGTCCATCTCTTTCAGCCCTCCTCCTGCCCTGCAGATCACACACTTCAGCTCTCTGCATTGAGTGACTTACAATAAGTGACTTACATAAGTTACTCCACATTTTAAGTCTTCATGCATGCTCTTCCCCTGCCTGAAATGCTTTCTGTCTCTCCAATACTTCACTGAATTTTAACTCATCCTTCTTTCCTTAAGAAATATACTGATATGTTTTCCTAGGCATTCTCTTTTTCTCTTGTACTTTTTTTGTTTCTTTCTCCCGTATTTATACTCTTTTTTACTCCTTTTTTCTTTTGTTCATTCAACAAACAGTTACTGAATGTCAACCATGTGCCAGGAAAGCCTTGGTCAACAAGACTAAGTTGCTGTCCTCCTGGGACTGATAATTTGATGAGAAGCATAGAAATGAGTTTAGTTGCTTAGAGTCGCATCTAACTCGTTTTTGACCCCATGGACTGTAGCCTGCCAGGCTCCTCTGTCTGTGGGATTTTCCAGCAAGAATACTGGAGTGGGTTGCCATTTCCTTCTCCAGGGGATCTTCTCGACCCAGGGATGGAACCTGCATCTCCTGCACTGGCAGGCGGATTCTTTACCACTGAACCACCAGGGAAGCAGAGGCAGGAGTACCCCTCCCCTAATATATGTATAATACACCATGTGATGATAAGTGCTATGAAGAAATACCTAGCAGGCTGAAGAGATTAATAGTTGTGAACACAGGGAGCTATTTTAGTCGGAGAAATTTAAGTAATTCATCTTCCTCATATAGACTGTCAGAGTCAGATATTAGATCATTGGCCTATAAATCTCCAATACTTAATGTATCTGGAGCCAAGGAGATGTTTAATCAATATTTGTTGAGTTAAAGAAAGAAGGAATGAATAGGTGGATGAATGAATGAATATTAGATTCTAGTGTAAACCACAGATGCAAAAACTGAGCCCCAGAGAGGTTTGATCTGTCGAAGAGGAAGAAATAAAATCTCAACTTCCAAGAATGCTTGCTTCAAGGACAGTGCTGTTTTTACTGTGTCATATTATGAATGCCTAAAACATCTTTGTTTTAATAATGTCTCATCTGTTCCTCTTTCCACATTTGACTAGAGTTGGCTACTTGCATGGAATTCTGAGAGCTTGTTTTTCTAGTTTTTAACTTAGTCTTCATGGAAACCATCCACTATTGACTCTCGAATCGACAAAGGGCTTCACCCAAGTCCCTACAGTATATTTGTTCACCTGGTCAAGCAGTTGGTTGGTTATAAATCACAAGGGTTCAGAAAGCAAAGTGGATCAGGGACCAGGAAAGAGTTTCCACTGAGATCCCCTTGGATGCTTTTATAGAAGAAAAATAAATTTGGGTCAATAGATGTTTCAAACTTTTTGGCTCAGGACAACTTTACTCTCTTAAAAATGATTGAACATCCCAAACAGCTTTTGCTTATGTAAATTATGAGAAGTGAAAGTGTTAGTTGCTCAGTCCTGTCCAGACTCTTTGCGACCCCATGGACTATATAGCCTACCAGGCTCCTCTGTCTGTGGAATTCTCCAGGCAAGAATACTGGAGTGGGTAGCCATTCCCTTCTCCAGGGGATCTTTCTGACCCAGGGATCGAACTCAGGTCTCCTGCACTGCAGGCAGATTCTTTACCCTCTGAGCCACCAGGGAATCTATATCTACTTGTATGTACTGTATTTGAAGTTAAAATTAGGTATTTAAAAACATTTATTAACTTACCTTAAAATAATAAAACTTGCATCCCATGTTAACATAAATAACATGGTTTTATGAAAAATAAAACTTTTTCCAAACAAAAAAAAAATAATGTGTGGCATTATTTTATATTTTTTGAAAATCTCTTTAATATCCAGCTAGTTTAACAGAGATTTAACTAGATTCTCCTCTCTGCTTCTGCATTCAGTTTGTGGTGATACCACTCACCATTTCAGTTCAGTTCAGTTCAGTCGCTCAGTCTGTGGGACTCTTTGCGACCCCATGGACTACAGCACCCCAGGCTTCCCTGTCCATCACCAACTCCCGGAGCTTGCTCAAACTCATGTCCATCGAGTTGGTGATGCCCTCCAACCATCTCATCCTCTGTCGTCCCCTTCTCCTCCCATCTTCAACCTTTCCCAGCATCAGGGTCTTTTCCAATGAGTCAGCTCTTAATATCAGGTTGCCAAAGTATTGGAGTTTCAGCTTTAGCCTCTGGGAAACTCCACTGCATATCCATGAAAGACTGTACATGAAGGCCTTCCCTGGTAGCGCAGTGGATAGGCGTTTCCTGCCAATGCAGGGGACACAGGTTCCAATCCCTGGTCCAGGAAGACCCCACACGCCACGGAGCAGCTCAGCCTGGGTGCCACAACCATTAAGCCTGTGCTCTAGAGTCTGGGAATCGCAACAACTGATGCCCGAGCATCCTGGAGACTGTGCTCTGCGGCAAGAGAACCACTGCAGCCAGAAGCCCTTGGAGCACAACTGGGGAACAGACCCCACTCTCTGCAACTAGAGAAAGCCCGTGTGCAGGGAAGACCCAGCACAGCCAAAAATAAGTAAATAAATATAGCAATGTGTACATGTTGAAACAATTTTTTTTAAAGAAGAATGCGTACAAAAAAGTCAAGTAATGTCTATTATTACAAAAGTTGTTTCTATCTGTGGACTCCATGAAAAGGCTTCAGGGATCCCAAGGATCCCTTGGACCACACTGAAGACTGCTAGTTTCAAGAGCCATAAATTTGTATTAAAAAACAAGCCAGGAAATGAAATTAAACTATCTTTTGAGGTTTTTTTCCCCCCCTAGAAACCTATATGTTTTCGTATTCCTAATGGTCCTCTATTTTTGGAGCATGTGCTTAAGAATCTTTTAGGAGGCATATTTAAAATACTGATTCTGGGCCTCCATCCCCAGATTGGCTGATACATTCAATTCAACTGAGATCTAGAATATGCACTTTTTAGCACGTCTCCACTCCTGTTCCTCTGCCTGCAGGTAGTTCTTATCCACGGTAGAGTATTTGAGAAATTTGTTTTAGAGGGAAAGAAAAATAGTTTAGTTAGTTTGCAAAACTTAAACACGTTTCAGTGAGATGAAATTTTAAAATCTGAAATGAAAGAAAATACCTAAAACAAGGAGGTACCAAGAAAAGGGAGATCCATTTCTTGGGAGATATATGGGCCTGTTCTGTGATTATTGCACCAGAAACGTGTGTATTCTTGGGAGTGTGTGGCCTATAGAGTTTTCCTGTCCACTGGATTTCATAATAGCTTAAAGTCTCCTAAGGTTTTCTAAACACAGTTCTCCAGGCTCCTAGTAGGATATTTACTTTATATTATGAGAGTACAAAACTAAAGTGTTATCTTCTAGAAGGAGCTGAAGATATCACTAAAGCTTATTAAAAAATTTAAGAAAAAATAAAGTTTTTTGTGAACATTAAGGTAGCTACCTTTTTCTTTACATAGTGATGGCGATTAAATTCATCATTTCATTCATTCACTTATCAAACAGTTAAAAGTTTGCAAGCAAGGTCCTGGAAATGTCAGCTTATTTACCAGTTGGCGCTCTCATTTCTGCCACTGGCACCACCATCATCTGCCTATTTGTTCAGGTTGGAAACCTGTGAGCCACTTGACTTCTTTTCTTAAAAGAAGTCACCTCACTTCTCATCTATCAACCAGTGCTATTGACTGTAACTCCAAAAGATATCTCAAGCTTGTTGGCCCTTCTCAGCCCCCATCACCTCCACTTTAATCAAGCCAACAATATCTTATGCCTGGACTCCTGCAATTATTACTAACTCATTTATTCATTCAATATTTATGAGCACCTGCTAAGTACCAGGAACTTTTCAATATTTATGAGCACCTGTTAAGTACCAGGAACTTTTCATTGCTGAAGATGGAGCAGAGGAACAAAACAGATAAATCCCTGCCTTTATGGGACTTTAATTTCAGTAATGGAGAGACAGACTGAAAACCAACTGTTCAATTAAATCTGGGTAAGCCAAAGAGATAATTGGGTTGGTGACAGGATTTTGGAGGTGAGGTCAGGACACGTTACATTTCAGTCTTCTGGAAATTCCAGGAACAGGCCAAGCACTCGTTTACTCCCAAGGTCTTTGTACATACTGTTCCCTTTACTTGGGACTCTATTCTCTTCACATTTTTCAAGACTGATACTTCCTCACACCTCATACCTCACACCATCTGTCACCTTCCTCAAGAGCCTGTCCCTGATCACCTGATTTAAATCAGGTTCCTCCTCTAACTTCCTCTTTAGTAGTGCCTATTTATTTTCCTTCTTAGTACACACCACACCTTGAAAATATACATTACTTGTGCATCTGTCATTTCTGCCCATACTAAGCTGTAAATTTCATCTCTGTTTTGTTTACCGTTGAACACTCAGTGCCCATCACAAAGTGGCCATGTGATTCAGCCAGGGTTCTGTCAAAGAGCACACGTCATACACGTGTGTGAGAGTTATTGAGGAGAGTTGCCTTATGCCCTCTGAGGGCTGCTGAGGCAGTTCTGAAATCCGTAAGGTGGGAAGGCAGGCAGGAAAGGCTCAGCCGGGCACTAAAGCTGCAACCCTTAAGTAGAATGTTTTTTCCTCGAGGAAACTTTGGTTTTGCTCTTGAGGTCTTTCAACTGACTGGATGACATGTACCCATATTATTTAGGATATTCCCCTTGATTTAAGGTCAATTGATCATATATGTTAATCACATTCACAAAATACCTTCATAGCAGCACCTAGATTTATATTTGATTAAACAACCCCTTTACTAACACTTCACTTATTTATTTACTCATCCAGTAAATATTTATTGCATGTTGTGATGATTAGTTTTTTGTGTCAGCTTGAGTAGGCTCCCTGTTTTCAGGGAGCAAATAGGCTAGCAAAAGAGATGAACACGTGAACAGACAATTACAAAACAACAAGGCAACTTTTAGGTCTCGAGGGATGCGCTTACTGCCACAGGCATCCTCAACAGTGACCAAAAAAGTTACATATGTTGAAACTGCAATTTTTTATTCTTGTTGTAATTAGCTATGAGATTAACAAAAACCCCCACTAGCGTTAGGGAAAGATGGAATTCATTTATTCCTGGAATTAGCTGGAGACTTTCCATTTGCTCTGAAATATTTTCTAGGATAATTCTGATTGATGGTGTTTTCAGGGTTTATTCACACAATTAACCAGTGAAGGGATCCATAGGAAAGCCAAATCTTCCTTAAGCCTATGATATTATCTATTAGAGGCATAACCAATGAAAAGACAGAGCTTATAGTCAGAGGCTAGTGTTTATACAAAATATAGAATCTTTCTTGGAGATGAGCAAAAGTGATTGTCAACTATGTTGAACATCTTTGAGGTGCTGTCTGTTAGCACTTACTAAAATAAAGGAAAAAATAAATATTGCTTCTTACAACCTATGAGGTCTTATGTGGAAGCTATAAAAGAAGGATCAGTTGTGCAGCTTTGTGTAGTACAATGAATTGTGCATTTTTAAAACAAGATTAATATTAATATATAGCTTTATTACACTGTAAAATATTCAAGACATACAAAATTATGAAAAATAAGTAAAACTGGGCTCTCTAACTTCCAACCCACACTCCCACTTTATTTTGCAGTGCTGTGTATCCTTCTAGTTCTATTTTTATGCAGTTGACTGCAAATGTTTACATATATAATTTTTAAAACATCAAAGAGATTAAATAGTATATATACTTTTCACCATTTTCTTTTTTCACTTATCAAGCTCTTGAAGAATTTTGCAAATCCATGCATGCAGCTCTACCTATTTTATTTTAGTGGCTGCCTCAGTTCAGTTCAGTTTAGTCGCTCAGTTGTGTCGGACTCTTTGCAACCCCATGAATCGCAGCACGCCGGGCCTCCCTGTCCATCACTAACTCCCGGAGTTAACTCAAACTCATGTCCATCGAGTCAGTGATGCCATCCAGCCATCTCATCCTCTGTCATCCCCTTCTTCTCCTGCCCCCAATCCCTCCCAGCATCAAGGTCTTTTCCAATGAATCAACTCTTCACATGAGGTGGCCAAAGTATTGGAGTTTCAACTTCAACATCACCCCTTCCAATGAACACTCAGGACTGACTTCCTTTAGGATGGAGTGGTTGGATCTCCTTGCAGTCCAAGGGACTCTCAAGAGTCTTCTCCAACACCACAGTTCAAAAGCATCAATTCTTCTGCGCTCAGCTTTCTTCACAGTCCAACTCACACATCTGTACATAATATTCCACAATAGGATGTGCTATATCTATTTATCCATTCTGCTGCTTATAAGCATTTAGGTTGTTTAGCTATTCTTCTCTATTACTAGTGCTGCAGTATACATTACATCAGTTAGGAGGCATTTGGCTGAAAATAATAGAAACTGACTCAAACTACTTTAACAATAAAGAAATTTATAGCTCACATAACTGGGATTAAAGAGATTAAGCAAACTTTATTGCTGGTTGATTTATTGGCACAACAATACCATCATGAATCACATGCTCTTGGACTGGAAGAATTAATATTACAAAAATGGCCATACTGTCAAAGCAATCTACAGATTGAATGCAATCACTATCAAAAGTACCCTTGATATTTTTCACATCTGCCTGCAATGTGGGAGACCTGGGTTCGATCCCTGGGTTGGGAAGATCCCCTGGAGAAGGAAATGGCAACTCACTCCAGTGTTCTTGCCTGGAAAATCCCATGGACAGAGGAGCCTGGCAGGCTACAGTCCATAGGGTTGCAAAGAGTTGGACATGACTAAGCAACTAAGGACACACACACAGAACAAATAATCCTAAAATGATACAGAACAACAAAAGATCTAGAATTGCCAAAGCAATCCTGAGAAAAAAGAACAAGGGAGGCAGCATAACCCTCCCAGACTTCAGACAATTCTACAAAGCTACAGGAGCCAAAACAGCATGATACTGGCACAGAAACAGACATAGTGATCAATGAAACAAGACAGAGAGCCCAGACATAAACCCACACACTTATGGTCAATTAATCTTCAACAAGGAGGCAAGAATATACAATGGAGAAAAGACAGTCTCTTTAGCAAGTGGTGTTGGGAAAGTTGGACAGTGACATGTAAATCAATGAAGTTAGAACACTCCCTCAAAACATACACAAAAATAAACTCAAAATGGCTTAAAGACTTAAACATAAGACATGACACCATAAAACTCCTAGAAGAGAACATAGGCAAAACATTCTGTGATGTAAATCATACATAGGTATGTTTTCTTGGGTCAGTCTCCCTAGGCAATAGAAACGGAAGCAAAAATAAACAAATGTGACTTGGCCAAACTTACAGACTTTTGTATAGCAAAGGAAATAATAAACAAAATGGAAAGATAACCTACAGGCTATGAGAAAATGATTTCAAATGATGTGACTGACAAGGGCTTAATTTCCAAAGTATACAAACAGTTCATACAATTCAACAAAAAAACAAACAGCCCAATTGAAAAATGGTCAGAAGACCTAAGTAGACATTTCTCCAAAGGAGACATACAGATGGCCAGCAAGCACATGAAAAGATGCTCAACATCACTAATTATTAGAAAAATGCAAGTCAAAACTACAATGAGGTACCACCTCACACCAGTCAGAATGGTCATCATTAAAAAGTGTACGGATAACAAGTGCTATTGAAAAGGAAGCTCTCCTACACTGTTGGCGGGAGCATAAATTGGTGCAGCCATTATGGAAAACAGTATGGAGGTTCCTCAAAAAACTAAAAATAGAGTTGCCATATGATCCAGCAATCCCACTCCTGGGCATATATCCAGACAAAACTATAATTTGAAAAGATACATGCACCCCTATGTTCACAGCAGCACTATTCACAATAGCCAAGACATGGAAGCAACCTAAATGTCCATTGGCAGATGAATGGATAAAGAAGATGTGGTACATATACAAATGGAATGAAAGCTCTAAAACAGGATGAAATAATGTCAGTTGCAGCGACATGGATAGACCTAAAGATTAGCATAAAAAGTGAAGTAAGTCAGAAGGAGAAAGACAAATTCCACATGATATCGTTTGTATATGGGAATCTAAAATGACATAAATGAACTTATTTACAAAACAGAGACAGACTCACAGACACAGAGAATAGATTTGTGGTTGTCAAGGGGGAGTGAGAGTGTGGAATTAGCAGAAGCAAACTATTATATATTGAATGGATAAACAAGGTCCTATACCAAGAATTATATTAATATCTTGTGATAAACCACAGTAGAAAAGAACATGAAAAAGAATGAATATACACGTATAACTAAATTTTTACTTTGCTGCATAGCAGAAAATAATACAACATTATAAATCACCTATATTTAAATAAAATAAATTTTGAAAAACAAAAGACACCATCATGAGCCAGGTCCTTTCTATCTTGCTACCCTGCCAGTCTCAGCATTCTTCTCATCTCAAGGCTAGCTCACCTCCGGACATAAAATGGCTGACAACAGTGACCAGAGCTATATGCTTTCTAATTTGCATGCCAAATGGGAAAAGATTTGCTTCTCACAGTTCTCTTTTAAGAGTGAAAAGGAGCTTTTTCAGAAACCTTTACTAAAGGTACCTCACATTTCATTGGCTCAGTTCAGTTCAGTTCAGTCACTCAGTCATGTCTGACTCTTTGCAACCCCATGGACTGCAGCACACCAGGCCTCCCTGTCCATCACCAACTCCCAGAGTCCACCCAAACCCATGTCCATTGAGTTGGTGATGCCATCCAACCATCTCATCCTCTGTCATCCCCTTCTCCTCCTGCCCTCAATCTTTCCCAGCATCAGGGTCTTTTCAAATGAGTCAGCTTTTGCATCAGGTGGCCAAAGTATTGGAGCTTCAGCTTCAACATCAGTCCTTCCAGTGAACACTCACTAAAAAAAATTTACTTGTTTCTGAACCAGTCAATGGCAGCGAGGTTGGGGTCACTAAGACTCTTCGGACCCCCATCCTTGCTGACTTCAGTTCCGCAAACTGCCAGGCAGCTTCCAGTAATAGAGAAATGGAATGGATTTTGGGAAGTGAACCAAAATGTCCTAGTTCACAAACTGTCACCTCACAGAACTACACCTTTGAGAATTTGTGCAACCAGAATTTCTTTAGGATTCTTTCTTGTACGTGTAGTTTCTGGTTTAAAATGTATGCACATTTAATATGTTAATAGATTCAGCTTAATTACCCTAAAAGCAACAACAACCACTACCACCACTACAAGGAAACACAACCTGACTCAATTTGAACTCTCACAAAAAGGATGAGAACACCTTTTATTCACGTATTTGCCAAAATGGCCCTTTCCCCACCTTTGTATTGGTGTTGGGAGTGAAGAATATATGTTTTAATATTCAGTTTGTGGATTACTGATGAAGTGGGGCATCTTTTCATTTGCTCTTAGTCACTTGAATTTCTTCTGTGACTTGCTAATTTAATTCCACCATTGGATCTTCATCCTGTTCATATGTATTCTATGAACTCTTTATATATTTGATATAATAATCCTTTCAGATATGTTTCAGATATTTTCTGAAAAATCTGTTGGTTGTTATCTTTTATTTGCCTATGGTAATTTCTGTACTGTAGAGTTTTAAAATGTTTACAGTTTAAATATAATTTATTTTCTTTTTAACCTTCATGGTTTCTAAGCTTTGACTGAATCTTGTTTAAGAGATGTCTTTGTCACATCAAGATCATAAAATTTTTTCTTTATTCATCTTACTCTTGTAAATAACTTTAGGCTATGTTTTAATGTGGAATCATCCTGCCTCCCTGGGATAAACCCTACCTGCTAATACACAGTGAGCTTCACTTGTTAGTATTTCATTTGTGCTTTTTTTTTTGCCTCAGCTGGGTACCCAATTGAGGTTGGCCTATAATTTTTATTTCTTTGTTTGTTGTTTGTGGTGGTGGTGGTAGTATTTGAGCCTAGTAGAATGAGGTAGGAAACTTTTCATCTTTATGTGTGCCCAGAATGCTTTCTATAGTCTAAATTATCCCATATAAGTCTAGTCATCTGACTTGCTTGTCTATTTAGCTGAGAAGAAAAATATGTTGTATTACAACAAAGTCTATGAATAAATACATTAAATATGTTAATATTTACAAATATCTATTAAAGATCTGTTATTTTGTTACTTTATTTTTATTAATTCCTTATTTAAATCTTTTTTTAAAATAAATTATATTTTTAGAATCCCTACCACTCCCCCCATTTCCCTCTGTCTACCCCTCCTCTGAGGTGGACATCAGAATTTCTAGATGTTGCTAATTAGTAAGTCAATTCTTCAACCAGATCTTCTAACCAATATTTAATCTTCAATTTTGTCCATTCTCCTATTAAGTTTATTCACTGAGCTTTAACATTGTCTATGATCATATTTTTAATCTCTAAGAATTTTGGAGTTTTCAAACAATTGCCTATCTTATTGCATATATTAATTATAACTGTTTTAAACTCTTTTCCATTTGTTCTCTTCACTCTGTTTCTTTGACATTGGTGCCTCTCTTTCACAGTATTCAGATAGTGAAATAGAATTCACAGTATTTCAAGAATCAAGCGGTGATTCTTAGTTGTGTGCTTATCTTTGTATCTATGGCTCTGTGTGTAAACATGTTTGTGGGTTTTACTTCTGTTTTCTACAGCCTGCTTCAGGGACTGTGGGTGAGACAGACTATGTGGCTAGGAGGAGAAATCCCAACAAACGTCTTTGGTGTAAGAGGTCTTTCTGTGCCGCACCGGGTCAGCAGATCTGTGGGGCTGTTGTGCTACGTTATCCTCAGGGTTCACTGAGAGCATCTGCTGCCGCTGCTGTTGGGAGAAGGAGGAGGGGCTGACCTTCCCATGTGCTCTGCATAGGATTCCCTAATTAACATCTGTGGCCTCTCTCAGCTTAATGGAATCTGTTGGATGAGCTTACAGGTTTCTGGAACTACAGTTGGATTTCACAGTTACTTAAAATAGATTGCCTTTAAACAGCAAGTATTATTCTAGAGAATTTACGCATTGAATAAAATGAAGCACATTTATATCAGTATTATTATGATTTGATCACCATTGAGAGATCCAGATAATCCTGATGGTGTGATCACTCACCAGGAGCCAGAAATCCTGGAATGTGAAGTCAAGTGGGCCTTAGGAAGCATCACTATGAACAAAGCTTGTGGAGGTGATGGAATTCGTTGAGTTACTTCAAATCCTGAAAGATGACGCTGTGAAAGTGCTGCACTCAATATGTCAGCAAATTTGGCAACCTCAGCAGTGGCCACAGGACTGGAAAAGGTCAGTTTTCATTCCAATCCCCAAAAACGGCAATGCCAAAGAATGCTCAAACTATGCACAATTGCACTCATCTCACATGCTAGTAAAGTAATGGTCAAAATTCTCCAAGCCAGGCTTCAACAATACGTGAACCGTGAACTTCCAGATGTTCAAGCTGGTTTTAGAAGAGGCAAAGGAACCAGAGATGAAATTGCCAACATCCGCTGGATCATCCAAAAAGCAAGAGAGTTCCAGAAAAACATCTATTTCTGCTTTATTGACTACGCCAAAGCCTTCAACTGTGTGGATCACAATAAACTGTGGAAAATTCTGAAGGAGATGGGAATACCAGACCACCTGACCTGCCTCTTGAGAAACCTGTATGCAGGTCAGAAAGCAACAGTTAGAACTGGACATGGAACAACAGACTGGTTCCAAATAGGAAAAGGAGTATGTCAAGGCTGTATATGTCACCTTGCTTATTTAACTTATATGCAGAGTACATCATGAGAAACGTTGGGCTGGATGAAGCATAAGCTGGAATCAAGATTGCTGGGAGAAATATCAATAACCTCAGATATGCAGATGACACCACCCTTATGGCAGAAAGTGAAGAGGAACTAAAAAGCCTCTTGATGAAAGTGAAAGAGGAGAGTGAAAAAGTTGGCTTAAAGCTCAACATTCAGAAAACTAAGATCATGGCATCCAGTCCCATCACTTCATGGCAAATAGATGGGGAAACAGTGAGCTGACTTTATTTTTTGGGCTCCAAAATCACTGCAGATGGTGATTGCAGCCATGAAATTAAAAGATGCTTACTCCTTGGAAGGGAAGTTATGACCAACCTAGATAGCATATTAAAAAGCAGAGACATTGCTTTGCCAACAAAGGTTCCTCTAGTCAAGGCTATGGTTTTTCCAGTAGTCATGTATGGATGTGAGAGTTGGACTATAAAGAAAGCTGAGCGCAGAAGAATTGATGCTTTTGAACTGTGGTGTTGGAGAAGACTCTTGAGAGTCCCTTGGACTGCAAGGAGATCCAACCAGTCCATCCTAAAGATTAGTCCTGGGTGTTCATTGGAAGGGCTGATGTTGAAGCTGAAACTCCAATACTTTGGCCACCTGATGCGAAGAGCTGACTCATTTGAAAAGACCCTGATGCTGGGAAAGATTGAGGGCAGGAGGAGAAGGGGATGACAGAGGATGAGATGGTCGGATGGCATCACCGACTCAATGGACACGGGTTTGGGTGGGCTCCGGGAGTTGGCGATGGACAGGGAGGCTTGGCGTGCTGCGATTCATGGGGTCGCAAAGAGTTGGACATGACTGAGTGACTGAACTGATCTGAGAGATCTACGAGATTTCTTGAAGTCTCTTTAGAAATGCTTTTGCTAGGGAATTCCCTGGAGGTTAGGACTCCACACTTTCACTTCTGAGGGCCTAGGTTCAATCCCTGGGAACTAAGATCCTATAAGCCACATGGCCAGAAACTAATAAGCAAAGTATCTTTTGCTTTATGACCTACATAAATTGTTTTTTAAAATTTCTAAAGAAATGTAAAATTCTCAGACTGCAACACTAGCCGTGAATCACTTTCTTGGTTGTATTTACTGATCTCTTATTTATTGGTATATGTTTTTCTCAAGAAAGTAAAATTATAGCTTTTGATAAAGCAAAGAGGTAAGTAAAAGCAAGTTACATGCAAATTCAGGTCTTATTTTAAGAAATTTTTAGTAGGAAACTATTACCATCAACATCAGAAAAAAAAAATTGAACACCTCCTTTAATACAATAGGGGACTTCCCTGGTGGCTCAGATGGTAAAGAATCTGCTTGCAATTCAGGAGACCTGGGTTCGATCCCTGGGTTGGGAAGATTTCCTGGAGAAGGGAATGGCAACCCACTCCAGTATTCTTGCCTGGAGAATTCCATGGACAAAGGAGCTTGGTGGGCCACAGTCCAACCGGTTACAAAGAGCTGGATGCAGCTGAGCAAGTAACATACATATATAAATAGAACAGATTTTAAATATCTCTGTATAGTTTGAGGAGATTAAATGAGAGAGAGAGAAAAAGGCATAAGCTCAGTTTAACTTGCTGTTTTTAAAGTTACTAATGTCAATAATGATATATTTTTTTAATTTTAGAAAGCAAATCTTTTTACTATTATGTAAACTGTTTAATGTTTGTTTTAACTAGAATATTATATTCAACAGGGTTGTCAGGCATCTTATATATATGGGACAAGATCTGTATTTAATCATGGCCTACCCTCTGTATAGACTTTGTTGGAACCCATTAAATGCCTTCTAGTCAGTTTTTTTTTTTTTTTTTGGAGAAATTACAAATATTTATCAGTTAGAGCTATTTTTCTGTCCCAATGATTGGTCTTAAATCACTTAAATGGCAATCCTAGGCATTTCTATATTAAGGCATAGAAAACCATACCTCTATAAATAAACATCTGGACAATCTCTTACTGTTGCTCCTACAGGTTTGGTTGAGGGGAGAGAAAAAGGGGAAACTGAGAATTAAAAATATTTACTTTTCATATTCAAGAAAAAAGAACATTCTGCTTTGGCCAAATTGCCAAGCTGTGAACAAGACATCACTGTTAATTCACAATAACTTGGTACCAGTTTATACGCTCTGAATATCAGCCAAATAGCTATCGCCTCACTCCCATAGCCCTACTTCTGGAAACTGGCCAGTCAACAGCCTCACTGCAAGCATCTAAAAGCAGGCAAATTAGTACCAGCCCTGGTTTCTGAAGGCCAGCCAATCGGTGACAAATCCCCAGTCCTGAAGGTCAGTGCTCTGTGCTAGCCCGTGCTTCTGTATACAATGCCAGCCAGCAAGTAGCACTCCTGGAAGTCATGGTCAGCTGACCACCCACCACTTTCCTCCACCGACCATACCAGCGCAGCTGGAAGTCCTTCAGTCTCTGTACACTCTTGCTTCTGAAAGTTCTTAGTCTCTGAATGTCAAGTTTCCCAAGACCTTATGTAAGGTCAGCTCTGCTTTTGCTCATGAAAACTGTCTTAGAAGTGTAGCTCTCCTTTGCAGGCAAGCAGAACAATTACCTACTTTGCATCAGATATGGAGTTCAGAGTATTACTGGTCAACAACCTTGCAACCCTTTTCGTAGTTCCTTATGATTTCAGATTTGTGAGTGACCAATGGAATTGATGTGGCCATAAGATTATCAAGTTCAATTGTCTCAAATTTTGCAGTGATTGATAATAACAAACCAATGATTTTTAAATTTGTGTATATTTGAAACCTCAAATGCCAAAACACAGAGTAATTTTGAGATGAATTTCCAAACAGTCGACGTGTATTAAATGAGAAAAAATTTCATTTGAAGCCTTTGTTTAATACACAACAGTTTATTCAATATAAAAACTGTCAGGTATAAACCAGCATATAATAAAGGCTGAGCATAAGAGATGTATAATTTCCTCATCTAGTACCAAAGAAAATGATAAAATATTAAAATTTTTTGATTGAGAGAAATTCATATGAAGATAAAATAATCACAGCAGAAGTTATAATGGCCTTTACAGTCTATATCATCAGCTGGATTTTAGCTTGAATGTTTAAATGTACTGCTACCAGGAGGATTTTCTGATTCCAAAACTGCCAGTACATACTCAAGGGTTGGGACAAAATCTATGGCCATAATAAAGTGTTACTGCATTTACTACCACAGGTTATCAACAATCTAAATGCTTCCTTATCTTTTTGCAGCATAGCCACAAAAACCATAAGCAGAAAAAAATTTTTCCTGTTTCTGCTTTATGTGAAAAAGACTTGCTCACAAGGTCATTGTGAGTGAAATCTCTTCCAGACATGACTTCAGAAACACTAGCAAATTTCAGCAAGGACTCTCTTACTGAGTTAGAAGTTAATGAGATCAATTTCACTGCTTTTGATGTATATAATACAGATGTTTGTTTAAAGGTGCAAAAATGCTCATTCAAAGTTAAAGCAAAGAATGAGACTCCCCTAACTGTGTTGGTTGTCCCGGCTTTATTCTGCTCAAATAGTGTATGATGTTCTTTCTATGGATACTGCCAGGACATTGTTATAAATTTATGTTCTTATGTTAGAATTTATACTAACAGCATAATAATATTTCATTAGTCAGTTTTAAAAGTTTGTGTCAAAGAATTTGTATTAAGCAATGCAGGAGCCAAAACTGAATAAAGAGCAGCCAGAAGCCCAGAGCTGGGTTAGCTTCTACAATAGTCATTGCTAGAGGATACAGAAGACAACTTTTTGTTGTTGTTGTTGTTTTGTTTGTTTGTTTCATTTATTTTTATTAGTTGGAGGCTAATTACTTTACAATATTGTAGTGGGTTTTGCCATACATTGACATGAATCAGCCATGGATTTACATGTGTTCCCCATCCTGATACCCCCTCCCACCTCCATCCCCATCCCATCCCTCTCAGTCATCCCAGTGCACCAGCCCTGAGCACTTGTCTCATGCATCCAACCTAGACTGGCGACCTGTTTCACACTTGATAATATATATGTTTCAATGCTATTCTCTCAGATCATCTCACCCTCGCCTTCTCCCACAGAGTCCACAAGTCTGTTCTATACATCTGTGTCTCTTTTTCTGTTTTGCATATAAGGTTATCGTTACCATCTTTTTAAATTCCATATATATGTGTTAGTATACTATATTGGTGTTTATCTTTCTGGCTTACTTCACTCTGTATAATGGGTTCCAGTTTCATCCATCTCATTAGAACTGATTCAAATGTATTCTTTTTAATGGCTGAGTAATATTCCATTGTGTATATGTACCACGGCTTCCTTATCCATTCATCTGCTGATGGGCATCTAGGTTGCTTCCATGTCCTGGCTATTATAAACAGTGCTGCGATGAACATTGGGGTACATGTGTCTCTTTCAGATCTGGTTTCCTCGGTGTGTGTGCCCAGGAGTGGGATTGCTGGGTCATATGGCAGTTCTATTTCCAGTTTTTAAAGGAATCTCCACACTGTTCTCCATAGTGACTGTACTAGTTTGCATTCCCACCAACAGTGTAAGAGGGTTCCCTTTTCTCCACACACTCTCCAGCATTTATTGCTTGTAGACTTTTGGATAGCAGCCATCCTGACTGGTGTGTAATGGTACCTCGTTGAGGTTTTGATTTGCATTTCTCTGATAATGAGTGATGTTGAGCATCTTTTCATGTGTTTTGTTAGTCATCTGTATGTCTTCTTTGGAGAAATGTCTGTTTAGTTCTTTGGCCCACTTCTTGACTGGGTCATTTATTTTTCTGGAATTGAGCTGCAGGAGTTGCTTGTATATTTTTGAGATTAATCCTTTGTCTGTTTCTTCATTTGCTATTATTTTCTCCCAATCTGAGGGCTGTCTTTTCACCTTGCTTATAGTTTCCTTTGTTGTGCAAAAGCTTTTAAGTTTCATTAGGTCCCATTTGTTTATTTTTGCTTTTATTTCCAATATTCTGGGAGGTGGGTCATAGAGGATCTTGCTATGACTTATGTTGGAGAGTGTTTTGCCTATGTTCTCCTCTAGGAGTTTTATAGTTTCTGGTCTTACATTTAGGTCTTTAATCCATTTTGAGTTTATTTTTGTGTATGGTGTTAGAAAATGTTCTAATTTCATTCTTTTACTAAGTGGACCAGTTTTCCCAGCACCACTTGTTAAAGAGGTTGTCTTTTTTCCATTGTATATTCTTGCCTCCTTTGTCGAAGATAAGGTGTCCATAGGTTCGTGGGTTTATCTCTAGGCTTTCTATTTTGTTCCACTGATCTATATTTGTGTCTTTGTACCAGTACCACACTGTCTTGATGACTGTGTCTTTGTAGTAGAGCCTGAAGTCAAGCAGGTTGATTCCTCCAGTTCCATTCTTCTTTCTCAAGATTACTTTGGCTATTCGAGGTGTTTTGTATTTCCATACAAACTGTGAAATTATTTGTTCTAGTTCTGTGAAAAATACCGTTGGTAGCTTGATAGGGATTGCATTGAATCTATAGATTGCTTTGGGTAGTATAGTCATTTTGACAATATTGATTCTTCCAATCCATGAACACAGTATATTTCTCCATCTATTTGTGTCCTCTTTGATTTCTTTCATCAGTGTTTTATAGTTTAGAAGACAACTTTAATAATAAACAACCAAACAGATACTCAAGGAGATTCTATTACAGCATAAATGGGACTTTCTGGGCCTAAACAGCACTATTTTGAAATTAAATTATTCAGTGAAAAAAATGGAGAGAAGAGATGCAATTGATAATCCAACTGATGTTGTAATAATCAAGCTGTGAAAGTGAAATGAACATGAAAGTCACTCAGCCGTGTCCAACTCTTTGCGACCCCATGGACTATACAGTCCATGAAATTCTCCAGGCCAAAATACTGGAGTGGGTATCCCTTCTCCAGCTCCAAGGGATCTTCCCAATCCAGGGAGCGAACCCAGGTCTCCCACTTTGCAGGAGGATTCTTTACCAGCTGAGTCACAAAGAAAGCTCAAGAATACTGGAGTGGGTAACCTATCTCTTCCCCAGGGGATCTTCCTGACCCAGGAATCGAACCAGAGTTTCCTGCATTGCAAGCGGATTCTTTACCAACTGAGCTAAAGGGAGATTTTAACCAAGACATGTCTCAAAACAAAGAACAAAAAATCTGGTTTAAATAAAGACTGAAGCCATCACCTTGAAAAAGTTTACTGAGCTCTGGGCAGGTTGAGAAAAATAAATAGTATGTCTATTCCTGGAAATAGCCTGGTGAACTTTTTCTTTTTTTTTTTTTTCCAGTAATAAACAAATGGATTTTATTTTAGATCAGTTGAAGGCTCAGAGCAAAACTGAGAAGAAAGTACAGAGCTCACTCCCCATATAGACAGCCTCCCTACTATCAACATCCCCCACCACAGTGGTGCATTTGTTACCATTCATGAACCTACATAGATGCATCACAGTCACGCAGGGTCCATAGTTTACATTATGGTTTACTCTTGGTGTTGTACATTGTATGGGATTTGCCCAATTCATAATGACATGTGTTCATAACTATAGTAACATACACACACTTTCACTACCCTAAAAATCCTCTGTGCTCCAACCCCTCAACCCCTGGCATTCCCCCACATTTTATCATTTCCATCAGTTCAGTTCAGTTCAGTCGCTCGGTCATGTCTGACTTTTTGTGATCCCATGGACGGCAGCGTGCCAGGCCTCCCTGTCCATCACCAACTCTTGGACCTTGCTCAAACTCGTGTCCATGATGCCATCATCGGTGATGCCATCTAATCATCTCATCCTCTGTCGTCCCTTCTCCTCCCGCCTTCAATCTTTCCCAGCATCAGGGTCTTTTCAAATGAGTCAGTTCTTCACATCAGGTGGCCAGAGTGTTGGAGTTTCAGCTTCAGCATCAGTCCTTCCAATGAATATTCAGGACTGATCTCCTTTAGGATGGACTGGTTTGATCTCCTTGCAATCCAAAGGACTCTCAAGAGTCTTTCCAACACCACAGTTCAAAAGCATTAATTCTTCAGCACTCAGCTTTCTTTATAGTCCAACTCTCACATCCATACATGACTATTGGAAAAACCATAGCTTTGACTAGATGGACTTTTGTCAGCAAAGTAATGTCTCTGCTTTTTAATATGCTGTCTAGGTTGGTCATAGCTTTTCTTCCAAGGAGCAAGTGTCTTTTTTTTTTTTTCCATTTATTTTTATTAGTTGGAGGCTAATTACATCATTACAGTAGTTTTTGTCATACATTGAAATGAATTAGCCATGGATTTACATGTATTCCCCATCCCAGTCCCCCCTCCCACCTCCCTCTCCACCCGATCCCTCTGGGTCTTCCCAGTGCACCAGGCCTGAGCACTTGTCTCATGCACCCAACCTGGGCCGGTGATTTGTTTCACCCTAGATAATATACATGTTTCAATGCTGTTCTCTTGAAACATCCCACCCTCGCCTTCTCCCAGAGTCCACAAGTCTGTTCTATACATCTGAGTCTCTTTTTCTGTTTTGCATATAGGGTTCTCGTTACCATCTTTCTAAAGTCCATATATATGTGTTAGTATACTGTAATGGTCTTTATCTTTCTGGCTTACTTCGCTCTGTATAATGGGCTCCAGTTTCATCCATCTCATTAGAACTGATTCAAATGAAATATTTTTAATGGCTGGGTAATATTCCATGGTGTATATGTACCACAGCTTCCTCATCCATTCGTCTGCTGATGGGCATCTAGGTTGCTTCCATGTCCTGGCTATTATAAACAGTGCTGCGATGAACATTGGGGTGCACGTGTCTCTTTCAGATCTGGTTTCCTCAGTGTGTATGGCCATAAGTGGGATTGCTGGGTCATATGGCAGTTCTATCTCCAGCTTTTTAAGAAATCTCCACACTGTTTTCCATAGTGGCTGTACTAATTTGCATTCCCACCAACAGTGTAAGAGGGTTCCCTTTTCTCCACACCGTCTCCAGCATTTATTGCTTGTAGACTTTTGGATAGCAGCCATCCTGACTGGCGTATAATGGTACCTCATTGTGGTTTTGATTTGCATTTCTCTGATAATGAGTGATGTTGAGCATCTTTTCATGTGTTTGTTAGCCATCTGTATGTCTTCCTTGGAGAAATGTCTGTTGAGTTCTTTGGCCCATTTTTTGATTGGGTCATTTATTTTTCTGGAGTTGAGCTGGAGGAGTTGCTTGTATATTTTTGAAATTAATCCTTTGCCTGTTGCTTCGTTTGCTATTATTTTCTTCCAATGGTGAACTTTTTCAAGTGCAAGAACAAACAGAAACTCTTACTTGCTTCCAGACAAAAGACAAAGTAACAACAGCAACTATGGAAGCCAGGAGATAACAAAATAAAAAGTACAGGGCATGGAAAGAAAGGAAGGCAATTTCAAAAGCCTACTCTCAGGCAAGATGCCATCCACCTCCCAGAGAAAGATGAAACCTGTTGGTGAATATGGGCTGATTTACATATCCCATGTGTATCTCAGCTGAGGAAAATACTAAGAATGTTTCAAGCTAAAGGAAGCTCAAGAGAAGATTTAAGAGTGATAAGCAATGAACCTTGACATACATATTGTTATATTTTATTTATTTGTTTTGGCCTTGCCTTGCAGCATGCAAAATTTTAGTTCCCCAACCAGGGATTGAACCTGTGCCCCCTGCATTGGAAGGGCAGAGTCTTAACCACTGGACTGCTAGAAAAGTCTCATATTGTTATATTTTAAATAAATAGCAGCACAAAGGTTACAAATGTGCAATGTAAGTGGCAAATACAGAGTCTCAAAACTGAAGACATTGAAGACACATATGGCAAGTGAAAAATCTAAAAATCATTTAGAATTAAAATAGCAAAGGATCTCAGCCAATAGGAATTGGGCAAAAGGGCCAACTAAAGGAATTATTTGCATTCTAAAGTTCTCCTTTAGTGAATGAGGAAGCAAAACCATGAGGATGCGTAGAAGTGCAATGCAACTCTTTAGTATCTTGATTTTATATAAAGTAGAATATATATAGGAATATATATATTCTATGAGTAGGAGAAATTAGAAAACAATGTTCAGGGGAATGGAAACATAAGTAAGAACTAAAATGAGGGCCATTTGCCAGATAATTTGGACAGAGTCTCAGTTTTATGCCCAAAGGCTCAGTTTCTTGGCTCTCAGCATCCAAACAGCTCAGCCTGAAGCCAGGACGCTCATCTGGCCTCCAGCTCAAGAGTGTGAGAAAAACCTGCTGGCAAGGCAGAGCAGCAGGATACGCGCAGCATGAAGTTTGGAGGCAGCCAGAGCTTGACCCCACTCAGAAGCCTGTGACTATGTAGCTTGTCCTTGTCTGTGAAGGAATATAAGCCGCCCTTCACAAGGCTGCAGTGAGACGGGGTGAAGTGACGTGTGGAAACACATGCAGTGCCTACCATAAGTAGCTATGCTGCTTTAGGGATTCTCACTTTTTATTATTGTTCTCATTTTTTGAAGGCATTAGCTCGGTCTGTGCAGATGCTCTGGAGGCCAGGGGCCAGCTGGACTCAGTTGGTTACGGACACCAGTTTCAACACCCTGACCCCTATTTTAGCTCTTTCTTATGTGATTTTGCTTTGTAGTTTCAAAACCACCCTCTCATGCTGAGACCCAGGACATTTCCAGGATTAAACCTCCTGCCTGGAGGTAGACTGGACTGGCTTTTTGGACCTCTGTTAACTTGAATCATTGAATCACCTTTAGATGATTTTGGTCAGTTTCTTCACATTTTGTGAAACGAGGATAGGGTTGTTGTTTAGTCGCTAAATCATGTCTGACTCTTTGTGACCCCATGAACTGTAGCCCGCCAGGCTCCTCTGTCCATGGGATTTCTCAGGCAAGAATAATGGAGTGGGTTGCCATTTCCTTCTCCAGCAGTTATTCTTGACTCGGGGACCAAACCCATGTCGACTGAGCTGCCTGGAAAACCCAAGGATAGAGTAAAGGGAGTCAAAAGACATCATTTTGTAACTATTCAGAATAGTCTCTTTGAATATAAAAATATTTGAAAATTTTAAAGTAGAAGAGTTCTATATTTCCAACCATCTTGGATTTTGAAGTTAAAAATAAAAAAACACGAAGTTGGGTTTGACCTACCCACACTAAAAGTAAAACCCATAAATTAAAGTCAACTTTTTCCCTGTTAGGACCATTGGAAATTCCTGCCAACATTTGGTCTGGATAAAGAAAGAATGCATCAGATTCAAAACTGGACTTAAAATATTGCAGATGGGGGAAAAAAACTTGGTGGTCTGGCAAACAAGGGATGAATTAACACATGCAGGGAAGTTTGTATCTTGGAGAACTATAAATCCTAGAAAGTTAAGTAGAGTTAGCTTTTCAGGCAGCCTTAAAAGTACCTTTTATGACTTGCATAGGAATTTTTTTTCCAAAAGAAATTAGTTTGACAATTCTTTCCATCACCTGCCTAAGAATTAGATTCAGTTATATTTAGTTCAATAACCTACTTACCCAAGTAAATTAAGTGAATATTATATGTGGAATATTTTAAGTTGAACTCATAGAAACAGTATAGAAAAGTGGTTGCCAGGGGCTGGGGGTGGGTGGGAGAAATAGGTAGAGGCTGGTAAAAGGGTATAAACTTTCACTTGTAAGATGAATAGCATTTGAGGGTCTAATGCATAACATGGTGATTATAGCTAACAACACTAGATTATACAACTGCAATTTGCTAAGAGAGTAGAACTGAATTGTTCTTACCTCCATGCCACCTCCACCAAAAGAAAAGGCAAATAAGTGAGATGATGGATGTGTTAACCTAATGGTGGGAATTCTTTCACAGTGTTCAGATATATCAAATCATCATGTGCTATATATTAAATATGGTATGATTTTACTTCAATAAAGTTAAAAAGTGATTGACAGAATGAAATGAAGTGAATCTGCATGCTGAATTCTTAGTGACTCACACAGAATTGGTTGTCCCTGTAAAGCGTCTTCACTGACTTCATTCATTTTCATTACTGTACCTCATGTTTCCCTGCAGATTCTGCTGATGGCAGTACACGTCAACTTGATAAGAGAATTAATATAAAGCAGGTCAGCTCTAATTCTGTATCCATATGAAAATACCCCAAATTAAACAATTTTACCTTTACAGGATATATTTCCTCCTGACTTGTCTATGGTAAATACGAATTATTCCTCCTCCCTGGAGCCTGGTGGAGATGTCAGGGTCATCTTTGATTACTTCTCCCTCCAGCCAGTTCATGGACGATTCAGTCTGACCAACAGGTCCTCTCTTCCTTAGCTTTTGTCTTTTCAAGCATCAACTCCTTGTCCAGATCTCCCTGTCAAGACTCCTGCAGAGGCCTCTAAAATGACCTCCCTGTCTTAACTTCTCTTCTTCCCCAGCCGGACTCACACCAAGAACTGGGTAAAACGTCCTAAAACCTAGCTCTGATCATGTGACTCTTTTATTTGGCTCACCTCTCCGTTGCCTTCTCCCATGACTGAACATGGCATGGCTGCTGTAACTGGGGTATGTCTCCCTTGTCTGCAGCCAGTCCCAGGGACTTTCTGCTGGGGTGATAGCGTTCTGTCCTTGAACAGAGAGAAAGAACGCAGAGGAACCATCTTATCTCATCTTGAGAACTGTGCCTTTTGAACATTCTGAGTGTTTTGGACAGTCTGCTGTCACTGTCTGCACAACTTGTGGATAGTTTATCAGGGGCATCACTGTGAGGGGGGCGACATGGAGGGGAAGCAGTAACTCTGGTGGAGATAGCAGGAGTGGATGGGGCGTTGTCCTTCACCAATGATCAGGCTTAATGAATCTTGAGTTGATCCCCGTAAGCACTGGTTGTCACATGCCCCTGTCACCTACTCACACCTCTGGCTCTTACTACAGCATGCTTCCCAGGAGTGACTCCTTTCTCCCCACGCTAATAACACTAGCCACCATTGATTGAACGTGAGATAGGACAGATAATTCCATGAAGAAGGGTTTGTGCTAGGTACTCCAGCCAGGATTTGGTACCACAGACACTAGAGATTAAGGGAATCTTTTAAAGATCTCTTTAAATCCTGCAGATAAAAAAATTAAAAATCAGTAGTGAGGCCTCTCCTCTGCTGAAACAAAACTATTATTGGAATTCCAACTTATAAAGTAAAAATTCAAAACCAAGCTGGTTTGGCTGCTGAAAGAGTTGGGGGTTGAGGGGTGGTGGCTTAATCCCAGACTTTTAGTCTATCCTTTATCCTTCATTAAATCTTTGAGTCTGGAGGAAAAATCCAAGTGTTCCAGAGTTTAATGGAACTCAGCATTTAAAAATTCTTCTGACTGAAAGATGAAGAAGCCAGGGCCCAAAGAAGTTAAAAGCCCAGTACAAGCTGGTAACAGAGCAAGGTCAGAAACCCATATCTCTTGACTGAGTATTCTTTCCATTCCTCCCAGCACAGGGCTGTGATAGGAAAACAAAGTCAAATGAGAAACAGACTAAAATGCAGAAGAGTTATTAAGAAACAGTTTTGGTGCATCAACCTAGAGGGTGGGCTGGGGAGGGAGAGGGGAGGGAGACTCAAGAGGGAGAGGGTATATGCATACCTGTGGCTGATTCACGTTGATGCCTGATAGAAAACAATACAATTATGTAAAGCAATTATCTTTCAATTAAAAAAAGAAAAAGAAATAGTTTAGGCATATGCGTCATAGCTGAAGAAAGTCCCAACAGTAGTAACAAGAGTGGTGTTTCTTCACATGTGTTCCGTAGACCTTGTGAATCAGAATGTCCTGGGTTTCTGCGGAAAGCTGTTAAGTGTAGGTTTCTCTGTAAGTCAGTACAGCCTCTGTCAAGAAAATTATGGAAGTTCCTTTAAAAACATGGAAGTAGAGCTGCCATGTGATGCAGCAATCTCACTCCTGGGCATATATCTGGAAAAGAGGAAAACTAATCTGAAAAGATACACGCACCCCAGTGTTCATTGCAGTACTATTTACTATAGCCAAGATATAGAAGCGACCTAGGTGTCCATAGACAGGTGAATGGATAAAGGTGATGTATATATATATTTACATATATATGTATACACACACACACGCACATGCACACACACACAAAGAATATTCAGTTCAGTTCAGTTCAGTCACTCAGTCATGTCCGACTCTTTGCGACCCCATGAATCGCAGCACGCCAGGCCTCCCTGTCCATCACAAACTCCCGGAGTTTACTCAAACGTCATGTCCATCGAGTCAGTGATGCCATCCAGCCATCTCATCCTCTGTCGTCCCCTTCTCCTCCTGCCCCCAGTCCCTCCCAGCATCAGGGTCTTTTCCAATGAGTCAACTCTTCACATGAGGTGGCCAAAGTACTGGAGTTTCAGCTTCAGCATCAGTCCTTCCAATGAACACTCAGGACTGATCTCCTTCAGGATGGACTGGTTGGATCTCCTTGCAGTCCAAGGGACTCTCAAGAGTCTTCTCCAACACCACAGTTCAAAAGCATCAGTTTTTCGGCACTCAGCTTTCTTCACAGTTCAACTCTCACATCCATACATGACCACTGGAAAAACCATAGCCTTGACCAGATGGACCTTTGTTGGCAAAGTAATGTCTCTGCTTTTTAATATGCTATCTAGGTTGGTCATAACTTTCCTTCCAAGGAGTAAGCGTCTTTTAATTTCATGGCTGCAGTCACCATCTGCAGTGATTTTGGAAAAAATAAAAAAAATAAAGTCTGACACTGTTTCCACTGTCTCCCCATCTATTTCCCATGAGGTGATGGGACCAGATGCCATGATCTTAGTTTTCTGAATGTTGAGTTTTAAGCCAACTTTTTCACTCTCCTCTTTCACTTTCATCAAGAGACTTTTTAGTTTCTCTTCACTTTCTGCCATAAGGGTGGTGTCATCTGCGTATCTGAGGTTATTGATATTTCTCCCAGCAATCTTGATTCCAGCTTGTGCTTCCTCCAGCCCAGTGTTTCTCATGATGTACTCTGCATATAAGTTAAATAAGCAGGGTGACAATATACAGCCTTGATGTACTCCTTTTCCTATTTGGAACCAGTCTGTTGTTCCATGTCCAGTTCTAACTGTTGCTTCCTGACCTGCATACAGTTTCTCAAGAGGCAAATTGGAAGTGGTCAAACAGGAGATGGCAAGAGTGAATGTCGACATTCTAGGAATCAGCGAACTAAAATGGACTGGAATGGGTGAGTTTAACTCAGATGACCATTATATCTACTACTGTGGGCAGGAATCCCTTAGAAGAAATGGAGTAGCCATCATAGTCAACAAAAGAGTCTGAAATGCAGTACTTGGATGCAATCTCAAAAACGACAGAATGATCTCTGTTCGTTTCCAAGGCAAACCATTCAGTATCACAGTAATCCAAGTCTATGCCCCAACCAGTAATGCTGAAGAAGCCGAAGTTGAACAGTTCTATGAAGACCTACAAGACCTTTTAGAACTAACACCCAAAAAAGATGTCCTTTTCATTATAGGGGACTGGAATGCAAAAGTAGGAAGTCAAGAAACACCTGGAGTAACAGGCAAATTTGGCCTTGGAGTACGGAATGAAGCAGGGCAAAGGCTAATAGAGTTTTGCCAAGAGAACACACTGGTCATAGCAAACACCCTTTTTCAACAACACAAGGAATATTACTCAGTCATAGAAAAGAGTGAAATGTTGCCATTTTCAGCAGCATAGATGGACTCAGAGGGCATTATGCTAAGTGAACTAAGTCAGACAGAGAAAGACTAATACTATATTATATCATTACATGGGGAAATCTAAAAAATACAACTAACTAGTGAATATAACAAGACAGAAATAGACTCACAGATACAGAAAACAATGTAGTGATTACCAGTGGGGAGAGGGAAGGGGAGGAACAAGATGGGGGGTAGGGGTTAAGAGGTAGGAACAGCTACGTATAAAATAAATAAGCCATAAGGATATATTGTGCAGCACAGGGAATATGGCCAACACTTTATAACTGTAGTTGGAGTGTAACCTTTAAAATCTGTGAGTCACTGTTGTCCACCTGAAAGTCGTATAACACTGAACACCACCTATGCCACTGCACTCAGTTCTAAGCTGTGTCTGCCTCTTTGCAAACCCATGGGATGTAGCCCGCCAGACTCCTCTGTCCACGGGGATTCTCCAGACCCAAGAACACTGGAGTGGGGAGCTTATCCCTTCTCCAGGAGATCTTCCCCACCCAGCAGGAATTGAACCAGGGTCTCCCGCATTACAGATGGACTCTTTACCAGCTGAGCCACCAGGGAAGCCCCACATCGCCTACACCTCAGTTTTTAAAACTTACATTGAAATCATACACGGAGACAGCCCTAAGTGACCACTATTAGCCGCCAAGAACACTCTAATTCCCACCCTGCTGCAGTTCCACGACAGCACGCTAGGCTGGCACCCCCTCACTTATCTGAAGTGGGTTTCAGGAGCAAGAAAAGGAAAAGCTAGGGGAGACAGAAATGGGGACTCTGTCACCACGGCTGAGGACACGCAAGGCAACAAAATTTTGCTTCAAAGGCTCAGAGAAGGGCAGCTGGGAAATGCACCAAGATTCAGAATCAAGAACAACACAGTCATCTTGAATCATGTCCACAGTGCTAGAATTATTGCAAGAATCGGGAGACTTCATTATAATGTCATATGATTTCTAGTTCCTGTATCATGAATTTTTTACCATTCCAGCAACATCCAAGGAAAAGAAGCAGTAAAATGTAATCTTAACTTTTTCTTCATTTAATATCAGTTTTCATGTCTTATATTTGCCTTTGACCAAACATGGAATGGTTTATCTGCAGAGGTGGACCTTACTGCTTTTGTGGGGTGACATCAATCAATATCTCATAGCATAATTTTCCCAAGTGTGATATACATCCACTGATACATGTGCAATTATTTAAAGTGGTACACGGACCAACAACTTTTAATAGTTGATTAAAACAGTACTTATTTTCATGTATAGCAGAAAAATGTATAATTAGCTAATTGAATCCCCAATTTCATGAGAGTTTTTGCTTAGGACAAGGTTGAAAGTAGAATAAAGTTAAAGAAACATAATCAATCTTTAATAATAATATGGTGGGAGGTATGACATTCCTGTTTCCACGTGGAAGTCGCTCAGAAGCATTAACGCTATGCATGCCTTTTCCAGGCCCTCATTCTGCTTGGAGGGGGAGTCTTCGGATTAGTGGGTGGGAGAAGAAGCTGAGCATGCGCACTTATCTCCATCCTCAGCGTTACAGACTGGCCCCCACTTTGCTGCCCCTGGGGAGAGGTGGGTGAAGGAAAAGGAGTTAGGGAGGAGGCCTGAAGTTTTCCAGCTGGACCAGCGCCTGGATGAGTGACTAAGCCTAATCTAGGAGTGAGATATTAGCAAACGCACTTGGTTACAGCCCTGAAGCCTCAGGCACCGAACAGGATCAGTAACAAAGTTGGTATTTTCGGCTCTATAAATCTGACTCCTAAGTATATCTCTAAACTTGTTCCACACTCAGGTCGCCCCACACTCCCACAGTGTGTGCAGCTGTGAAAGGAATCTCAGAAATATGAGCATATAAATTCCATGAAGACAGTGATCATGGACTCATTTGATATCTGTATCTCTAATCTCCCAGCACATTCTGGTTATTCTGGATAACAAATTACCCCCGAATATAACAGTGTAAAGCACCTATTTGTTGTGCTCATAATTTTGAGGGTTATGAATTCAAACAGGGCACAGAGGAGATGGTTTTTCTCTGCACTGTGATATCTGGGATCCTCTGAAACTCATTTACTCACATGGCTGGCAGTTTAGGCTGGCCGTTGGCTGAAGACCTCATTCCCTGTTCTCATGGGCCTCCCCATGTGATCTTTCTGCATGAGATGGTTTGGGCTTCTTGAAGTGTGGTGGCTGGGTTCCAAGAGTGAGCATGCTGAGAGAGAGTTGAGAGAAGGAGATATTAAGAACAGGTAGAAATTGATAGTCTAGCCTTTGACACCAGGTAACATTACTTCTGCCACCTTCTATTCATTGAACCAGGTTTGGGGAGAGGAAAAAGGTGGTGTCTGGAAGAGCACGTGGGCCCAGAATGTTGGAACCATTTTAGAAAATATAAACACTACCACACAGAGAAGCAGGATGTGAGAGAATTTGTCTTTTACTAAATTTGCACAATTGCTGTTGTAAGAATATGCTACCTTCGGTCATTGCTTAAGATATGTGGGTCTAATACAGGTGGCTAACAAACACATGAAAAGATGCTCAACATCACTCATTATCAGAGAAATGCAAATCAAAACCTCAATGAGGTACCATTACACGCCAGTCAGGATGGCTGCTATCCAAAAGTCTACAAGCAATAAACGCTGAAGAGGGTGTGGAGAAAAGGGAACCCTCTTACACTGTTGGTGGGAATGCAAACTAGTACAGCCGCTATGGAGAACAGTGTGGAGATTCCTTAAAAAACTGGAAATAGAACTGCCATATGACCCAGCAATCCCACTTCTGGGCATACACACCGAGGAAACCAGATCTGAAAGAGACACGTGCACCCCAGTGTTCATCGCAGCACTGTTTATAATAGCCAGGACATAGAAGCAACCTAGATGCCCATCAGCAGATGAATGGATAAGGAAGCCGTGGTACATATACACAATGGAATATTACCCAGCCGTTAAAAAGAGTTCATTTGAATCAGTTCTAATGAGATGGATGAAACTGGAGCCCATTATACAGAGTGAAGTAAGCCAGAAAGATAAAGAACATTACAGCATACTGATACATATATATGGAATTTAGAAAGATGGTAATGATAACCCTATATGCAAAACAGAAAAAGAGACACAGATGTACAGAACAGACTTTTGGACTCTGTGGGAGAAGGCGAGGGTGGGATGTTTCGAAAGAACAGCATGTATATTATCTAGGGTGAAACAGATCACCAGCCCAGGTGGGATGCATGAGACAAGTGCTCGGGCCTGGTGCACTGGGAAGACCCAGAGGAATCGGGTGGAGAGGGAGGTAGGAGGGGGGATCGGGATGGGGAATACATGTAACTCCATGGCTGATTCATGTCAATGTACGACAAAACCCACTGAAATGTTGTGAAGTAATTAGCCTCCAACTAATAAAAATAAATGAAAAGAAAAAAAAAAAGGTATGTGGGTCTACAAAGCCATCCCTCTGAATTGTTAATCAATGCTGAAGAAGTTCTGTTTGTTTAGCACATAAACAAGGAAGGGGTTGAAGTGGGCACTGTGGATGACTAGGATGAAAACGAGAAGAAACCTTTCAGAATACCACCCTGTGGTCAAGAATATGATAGTACGTGGCCCGTGGGGACGAGCTGGAATGTAGAAAAGAGAAATTCAGAGATGTCAGTGAAATTGCACTAGCATGATTGTGAAGTTATTGTAGGATCTGGATCTTCATACTGAAAAACTTTGCATTGTGTACAATGCTGTTTCTAATAAAGTATTTTTAGCTGATATTTTATTATGAATAATTACAAATACATAACCTAAAATAATTTGTAATTATTTATCTGTAATTTGTAATTAATTAGAATTCAATATTTGCTTACAGATCTTTTTTGAGGTAAAATTTTTAATTATTTTAGCCTGAGTTAACTTATCTGGCATTGAAATATTAATAGCACCATATTCAAGAAATTTGAGCTTTATATCCTTGCTCAGCCCAGAGTGTTGACCAGGGAGCAGCGTTCCTTGGGAAACCAAGCTGGGTGGTTACAGCAGAAGCTGGAATGGAAGCATCTCACAGAAAGGCAAGGCTTGAGGGCACAAAATAAGACCTACTCCCCTGGTGCCCTGCCTCTAATGGGATGCTGCCCATGCATTAGGTCCAAGATAAACCTCTCACCAGTCTGCAGCTGTAACCTTAGATCACCACATTCTATAATATATATGCATGATGAAGCTTCCAGACCCTACCAGCATGATTTGGGATTCTTGCAAAATGACACCTAGGTATTTCTGAGAACGTGCAAGATGCTTTCTTGTATGTGTGCAATGAATTCCTTTTATTCCTCTTTGTTGCCTCACCAACTGATGCTGCTAATGATTCTTAAAGATTACTGAGCACTGGGCCCATCACTGCACCCCCAGCTCTGACCTCAGGAAGAGGCTGCCATGGACTCTTTGCAGGTCCAACCCAAATCTTCCTTTGATCTCTCATGGCGCAGCAAAAACTAAGTCGAAATGAAAAAGACAGGACTGAGGGCTTGGGCACAGTGAAATGGACTGCATGTGGTACAGAGCCTCACGGTCCTGCGGGATGTGGTCTCTCGAGCCCTCAGGCTCGGACCTGCCCTGAGGCCCCTTGAAGAGCTGCCGCCCACCTCTACCTGGAAGGAACAGCCCTGCCCTCCTACAAAAATCCCCAGAATGGTGCCACACTTTACACTGTTTGGCTGGGGAAAGGAATTTCTCACCCCCTTTTAGTCTGTGGCACACCTTCTCTTTCTCTCAGCCAGAATCTACCTCTTCCCAAAATGACTGCAAAAAAACAGACACTCCTTTCAGGAAAAGCCTGCCCCACCCTGTTCTCACCCCTGTCTCCAGATACGACCCGGCCCTCTGGCTTCAGCTGGACACCCACAACAGCAAACAGTCCGACCGAAATGCCTTGCCAAAGTCTGGTGCAGTCCGTCTGGAGAGGAATTATCTGCAGAATGACCCCTGGCCAGTCCAGTGTCTTTCCACCATCTCCCGCATAGGGCGGTGACCGTGAACGTTTCTCCTGTAGGTCTCTGCAGGTAGCTTCCGGCAGGCTCAGCCAGACCATACGTGTTATACAGACTAAAGATCCACTTACCCCAGAGTAACAGCAAAGTCTGGGCTTGCCAGGGGGCTCAGTGGTAAAGAATACGCCTAGCCAATACAGGAGACACAGGAGATGTGGGTTCGATCCCTGGGTCAGGAAGATCCCCTGGAGGAGGGCATGGCAACCCACTCCAGTGTTCTTGCCTGGAGGATCCCAGGGACAGAGGAGCCTGGTGGGCTAAGGTCCATGGGGTCGCAAAGAGTCGGACATGACTGAGCACACACACACTACAAAGTTTGCAGAGACACAGAACTAATTTATATGACACCCAGCACATTTAACTTGTCTATTTCAACACTTGTAGAGAGATAAATGATAACACCACAGTTTTCCCAAAAGCAAAGGTATTGGGGGGAGGACTGTCTGAAAATACTTTCCAAGGACAAAAAGTTAGTGTTTCACAAAAGTAAGTTTGGGAAATTCTAATAATTTTCAAGTCATATTTTCCCCCAATTTTCTATTGTCCTCAAAGTTTCTGATGTTGTTCCTCAAATACCAGGGTATTTCATGACATCCATTTGTCTTCTTCCTGACAAAGGCTTGAAGGCCCCCCATGATTTACATGTTTATAGTTGATAGCTAACTTCTGTATTTACTGATGATAATGTGCATTTTGAACCTCTGATAAGTGCCTGTTGTCAGGGACCAAGAATGAACACTATATAAACTACCATAACAAGGAAGTGCATATTTTTAGTTGACAAAAGTATTTAAGGAGGTAAAACTAAGTGCATCTCTCAGCTCCATAGTCCGCAGAGGCTCACCTGATACCTGTGAAATAGGATGGAAGTGGGCAGGGCACAACCCTTTCAGAATAACAGAGTCCTTGTGGATTTGGTGTAAACTGGTTATTAGGTTGGTGCAAAAGCAATTGCACGGTTTTGCATTGTTGAAATTTGCCATTTGATATTGGAATACATTCTTAAATAAATGTGGTTATGTTATACATCATTTTAATGCACATTTCTCACTTTATGTTTTTTTGCTAATGACATTACTTGCTGTTTATTTTATATTAGATAATGTTAGACAAAAAGTAAATTCGAGTGTTTTCTTGTTCAAGTTCAAAATGGGTTGTAAAGCAGCGATGATAATTCACAAATCAACAACACATTTGGCCCAGGAACTGCTAACAAACGTACAGTGCAGTGGTGGTTCAAGAAGTTTTGCAAAGGAGACGAGAGCCTTGAAGATGAGGAGCATAGTGGCTGGCCATCGGAAGTTGACAATGACCAACTGAGAGCATCATCGAAGCTGATCCTCTTATAACTACATGAAAAATTGCCAAAAACCCAACATCAAGCATTTTAGGGTTGTTCAGCATTTGAAGCAAATTGGAGAGGTGAAAAAGCTCGATGTAGTGGGTGCCTCATGAGCTGACTGAAAATTTTAAAAATTGTTTTAAAGTGCCATTTTTCTCTTACTCTAACAACAGCAACAACCGTTTGTCCATCACATTGTGATGTGCGACAAAAAAATGGATTTAATGTGACAACTGGTGACAATTAGCTCAGTGATTGGACCAAGAAGAAGCTCCAAAGCACTTCCCAGAGCCAAACTTGCACCAAAAAACAGTCATGGTCCCTGTCTGGTGGTTTGCTGATGGTCTGATCCACTACAGCTTTCTGAATCCCAGTGAAACCATTACATCTGAGAAGTATGCTCAGCAAATCGATGAGATGCACCAAAAACTGCAATGCCTGCAGCTGGCATTGGTCAACAGAAAGGGCCCAATTCTTCTCCCCAACAACGCCTGACCAACGCTGCAAAAGTTGAATGAATTGGGCTACGAAGTTTTGCCTCATCTGCCATACTCACCGCTCTCTTGCCAACCGACTACCACTTCTTCAAGCATCTCGACAACTTTTTGCAGGGAAAATTGCTTCCACAACCAGCAGGAGGCAGAAAATGCTTTCCAAAAGTTCATTGAATCCTGAAGCACAGATTTTTATGCTACAGGAATAAACAAACTTATTTCTCATTGGCAAAAATGTGTTGATTGTAATGGTTCTTATTTTGATTAATAAAGATGTATTTGAGCCTAGTTATAATGATTTAAAATTCAAGGTCTGAGACAACAATTACGTTTATACCAACCTAATACAACCCACTAGACCCAAGATGGCAGAAGATTTGATTCCTAGCAGACCTTGAGCCTCATTCTATGCTCGTTGTAATACATTAGCATATGATAAAGGACATGCCCACCAGCGCCTTGACAGTGCTGAGGCTGACCATTACCAGGGATTGCACACTCAGTTGTGTTCAACTCTTTGCAATCAGATGGACTGCTGCCCGCCAGGCTCCTCTGTCCATGGAATCTTCCAGGCAAGAATACTGGAGCGGGTTGCCATGCCCTCCTCCAGGGGATCTTCCTGACCCCAGGGATCAAACCTGGGTCTCCTGAGTCTCCTGCATTAGCTGGCGGATTCTCTTACCACTGCTGTTGCTGCTGCTAAGTCGCTTCGGTCGTGTCCAACTCTTTGCAACTCCGTGGACTGTAGCCCACCAGGCTCCTCTGTCCATGGGGAGTGGGGTGCCATGCCCTTCTTTAGACGATCTTCCTGACCAGGGATTGAACCTGCATCTCTTACGTTTCCTGCATTGGCAGGCAGGTTCTTTACCACTAGTGCCACCTGGGAAGCCATAAAAGGCCAAAAAGTGGGCGGCAGCCTAATTCCTGGAAAACTCTGTTCCTCCCCTGAAATAGTTGGAATCACCATCCCTCTCATTAGCCTATGAAATCACCCAGCCCATTAAAACTAAGCACCCAATATTTCAGAGTCTCACCTCCTGAGATGACTCACACTCTTCCTGAGGAGTTTGTTTCTCTCTTGACTGCTCTCACTTTCTTGGACGACCCCATGCCCTGGAGTTGCTCTCATCTTTTGAGGAACCACATTTTGTTTATGGAATGTGTGTGTGTCCTAAGTTGCTTCAGTCATGTCCGACTCTTGTAACCCCATGGACTGTAGCCTGCAAGGCTCCTCTGTCCATGGGATTCTCCAGGCAAGAATACTGGAATGGGTTGCCATGCCCTTCTCCAGGGGATCTTCCCAACCCAGGGATCGGACCTGCATCTCTTGCGTTGCCAGGAAGGTTCTTTACCACTAGCGCCTCCTGGGAAGCCCTTAGGGAATGTGTATATCTCTAAATGGGCTTCCCTGGTAGCTCAGCTGTAAAAGGATACACCTGCCAGTGCAGGAGATGTGCTCAATCCCTGGGTCAGGAAGATCCCCTGGAGAAGGAAATGGCAACCCACTCCAGTGTTCTTGGGGCTTCTCAGGTGGTGCAGAGGTGAAGAATCTATATGCCAATGCATGAGATGCGGTTCGATCCCCGGCTTGGGAAGATCCCTTGGAAGAGGGCATGGCAAACCACTCCAATATTCTTGCCTGGGAAACCCTATGGACAGAGGGAGTCTGGCAGTCCATGGGGTCACAAAGAGTTGGACGTGACTTAGCAACTAAACAACAGCAATCTCTCTAGATAAATCTATTTTTTCACCCGGATGAGATTGCTCTCTATTCTTATAAAATTTCTGCTATTTTTGCTCATGATTTTGGCCCTTTCTGAGTTAGAAACCCAGGTGTTTATAGCAGATTCTTGCCCCAGGGTCCAGTGGACTGCAAGTCTATGAATCTGAACCCATCTTGAAAGAAAATCCTTTTGACTCAGCATTCAGGTCACAGCAGCCAGGCTCTTATCCAACACTGGAAGCACTATTACTTTATTTTTCTGTGAATTAAATTAATTCCAACTCTTGGCCAATATTGTGCCAGGCTGGTGAGAAGTTCACTCTTAGGTTTTGATTGGAAGCAGTTCCTTCTCCCTCTCAGAATTACACAAGAATTCAGGAAGCCTCTGTGCTGCTGAGAAAATAAATACTTCCAGGTTTCAGTTTATCTTTGTCGTCACTGATAAGCTCATTGCTTAAGCCTGTATAGTCCCTGGAAAGAGCCTGCTTTGTGCAAGCTCTCAGAGTCCAGCCTTCCTAACTGCACCATAAATCCACTCTTTAAAAACTTCCAGGAAATAAGGAGCAAGTCTTTCTAAAAGAAACCATGTCCTTTTCCATTCAGCTACCACCCACAATCCCCATCATACCCAAATCCTGAATACTCAGCATAATCTCTTCATCAGTTTAGGCTTTTGGGGAAAAAAAAGTCCAGGAGAAGTTGTCTGAAGTCACTTCTTTATCCCTTGAAGCAAGAGAATTCAAAGGCAGGCCCAATCAGGAAAAAAAAAAAGAAAGAAACGCAATGGCCCACATTCTTTCTCATTTCTGTACAATAGCAAAACAAGACACAAATTATATTCTGTAAAAAAGAAAAACTTGTCTTGCTACAGCTCAATGCAACAAGAATTAGCTGGGCCCAGTAAAGGGAACTCTGTCTAAGTGACTGTCCAGCACCTTGAGAGTCTGCTATCTGATAGTAGGAAGGACACAAATGAATTCCTATAACCTAGAGCGCAATGCAGTAATGCTATGTTGAGGAATAAATTATCAGTCAACCTAAGGAAGAAATGGCAAACTTTATTTGAGCCATATATGAAGATTATAACACCTCAGAAAGCTCAGAGAACTGTTCCATCCATTGGAAGTCAAGACACAGTCAGATAAGTTTTTCTGAGACAGAGGAATATACTTTAAATGATGTATTATTGAGTTTATACAATCCAGAGCTAAGCCTCACTGAGGCCCCTTACAAAATCAAGAAGAAATGTTATCTTTTCAGTTGTCTTGCTGATGCTAGGAGAATGTGGCTATTTGAGCAGGCGTTTCTGCCAGTAGGGGAGGTTTGACTGATGCATAATTCAGATACACAATACCCAGTAGTGGGGAGAGAGGAGAGCAAAGGGTAGAGAATATTTTTCCCATTTAAATGTTTCTTATCTTGCTATAAAGTGTGAATTTTATTTCACAGCTACAAGAAAATGAAAATGACGTTCTGTGGAAGCCCAAAGACAGAGAGACCCTCCCTCCCTGTGGTGCTTCTGGGGCTTCTCCGGTGGCTCAGCAGTAAAGAACACGCCTGCGGTGCGGGAGCCCAGGGGCCTCCGGAGACTCGGGTTCAGTCCCGGGGTGGGGAAGGTGCCCTGGAGGAGGGGTGTGGCAACCCACTCCAGTGTTCTTGCCTGGAGAATCCCATGGACAGAGGAGCCTGGTGGGCTACAGTCCAGGGGGTCACAAAGAGTCAGACACGACCGAAGTGACTTAGCACGGCATGCATGCCCATGGAACTTCTGAAAGAATTGGTACTTGAGCTGGGCCTGAAAGAGGACTGTGCAGGGAAGCCTAAGATCTGAATGAAACATCTGGGGAGGGGAAGGGGGAGCTAGAGGAGGGACAGGGAAGAGCTACATGAGAGGTGCGCCCAGCAGTAGCTGGAACACTGTCCTAACAGACCTAAGCACTCATGTAGACATAGGAATGGGCTTCCCGCATAGCTCAGTTGGTAAGAGTCTGCCTGCAATACAGGAGACCCGGGTTCGATCCCTGGGTTGGAAAGATCCCCTGGAGAAGGAAATGGCAACCCACTCCAGTATTCTTGCCTGGAGAATCCCATGGACAGAGGAGCCTGGCAGGCTACAGTCCATGGGGTCGCAAGAGTCAAAACTTAGCAACTAAAGAGAGAAGAGAGATTTAGGAATGAACGTAAAGAGAGGGATTTGAGGAAATCTCAGAGGCAATGCCAAGACTGCAACTCTTCAGCCTTGCTTTATTCAGGCTGGGGAAGGAGTGATGGGGTGGTGCTATGGCTAGGAGACATAGCTCCTCATAAGCCCTGAAGAGAAATGCCTGATCCTGCCTCCTAGTGACTTTTTCTGTTCACTTTAGTGCATGACATTTTCGACATCGTTTGTTTTCAACTTTAAGATTTAGCGAGATTCTGGGACAGTGAAAAAAGTCTGCTTGCCTCCTATCACATAAGGCTGCAATTCTGGTGGAAAAATGTCATTCACGGGTAAGAACTGATGGAGAATATTTATATATTGGAGCTTTCTTTGGGGCACACTCAGAAGTCTATAACTTCCTGTCTTTGGAAGGATGGGGTGTTTTATAAATTTCCTTAGTAAGTCAAAGAAAAACAGCTAGCACTGAATTGTTTAAATTAGTGTTAGTGGTAGTGTAGTAATGTTAGTTGCTCACTCGTGTCAACTCTTTGTGACCCCATGGACTGTAGCCTGCCAGGCTCCTCTGTCCACGGGATTTTCCAAGCAAGAATACTGGAGTGGGTTGCCATTTCCTCCTCCAGGGGATCTTCCCAACCTGGGGATCAAACCCATGTCTCTTAAATCTCCTGCATTGGCAGGCAGGTTCTTTACCACTAGCACCACCTGGGAAGCCCTAAATTAGTGTTACCAGGGATAAAAAGGTGATGGTGGTTTAGTTGCTATGATCGTTCCTTCCTTCCTTCCTTCCTTCATTCATTCAACAAATATCTGTTGACTTCCCAACTAGTAAAATCTGTTGATTTTGTCTGCCTGGCCTCTAGTCTCCCCTTCTGACTTCCCTGGGTGACCTTATGCCCCACACTAATTGATTCGATGGAACTGGCTCCAGCCGACTCCAGAGGCAACCAGATGACTCGGGCCAGGGCCGAGTTCATATGCTGCTGCCCATAGTGAACGGGTTGGAGATGGGTGTACGATGCAATGAGTGCCCACATGGTTAATTTCCTAAACTTTTATAGAAAGATTGTAAGGAAACACCTTATTTTGTGAAAACTGAAGCGAAACTGTGAGCCTGGCGTTACTGGGAATCATCCTATACAAGGGTTAGACTTCAGAGTCCGGAATGCTAGGGCAAGGTCAGAGTACTAAGAAGCTGTTTCAACCCTTTGGCCCACCTTTGCCTGAGAACCTACTGGATTCGACAGTTATATGACCTCATTTTGCTCAAGTCAGCCGGGTCACATGTTGTCACTTGCAATTGAGAGAGTCCTGATGAAAACAACCTGGAACACTGGCCTGGTGTCATAGAGTACAGCTGTGACCAGTCCCGGTGAAGATGGCCTCACTCCGTCAGACAAGCAGGAGCGAAGCACAGCTCCCTCCCGGGCTGTGTTATCACAGGATAATTAACTCAGATCCACTTAGGGGGCAAGACCGTCCCTCTCCCTGGGTCAGGAAGATCCCCTGGAGAAGGAAACGGCAACCCACTCCAGTACTCTTGCCTGGAGAATTCCATGGACAGAGGAGCCTGGTGGGCTACAGTCCATGGGGTCACAAAGAGTCAGACACAACTGAGTGACTGACACTTTCACTTTTTCACTTTTCATTGTCCCTTTCAGCCTGAGTACCTTCTGAGTATTTTTTTTTTTTTTTAGCTATGAAGTCAAGAACCAGTTGACAGATAGGAAAGCCACAGAACCACCATTGCATATTAACTTTCTGTTCCTGCTTAATAGTTTCGCTCTTCTGCCAAAGGTTCAACGTGTCCCGGGCAGAGCCAACGTCTATTTTGTTTTTTCCATTACCTACCTGTGTGTCCTTGGGTAAACTATTTTATCTACGTCTGCTTATATGTCCCCATCTTTGACATGGGGAGGGGAGAAACAATAGCTCTGTCTCAATTTAAAGGATTTCTCTGAAGTGACATTTTTCTATGTATGCAAAAGTCCAGTAACAATGAAAGGATTAAAATGTATATTTAAATAGTCCGGGCAAACCCTGTCTTTATTTTGAATTGACTGAATAGGTTTAGATATAGTGGTATGCTCTCAAATATTTAACAGACTCTTAAGATAGAGAACTACCTACTCGGACTTGTAGTATTGACAGATTGACACAGTGTAAATATTCCCATTATTGTTAATTTTAATCTATCAGTCAGCTTGTGAAATTTCTCCGTACCATCTCCCATGGGGCTGTGTGAACCTACTCCGGTACAAAGCTGCTCTGGGCAGTGGTTAACCCTAACTTCAACTGCCTCAGTTTCATTTATCAAAAGATTTGTTTGGCAATATGCTCACTCATTTCATCTTCATGATTTCATGCTAGCATTATTTTATATTTATCGGTTAGATGAATCCTGCATAAATTCGTTAGAATCATACTTCCATTTGTGGAAAGGTGTATGGCAGTGATCTATTGTTGTACTGATACTTTTTCTTCTTATGACATGCCCAGGAGGGCCCATGGAATGGAAGGCTAATCAATCTTTTCAGTTGCAGTAGATTGCTTTCTAGTTCTATATTTTTACCCCTCATGTGCAAGGAATTTTTCTGGTTGCATTTTTAGGTAAATATACATCCCACTCTATCATATGATATACAGACATAAACATGTCAAGCAGATGGCCATCTCCTTGAGCTTGTATAAGAAGGTCCCCTCAGGCTACTGAGGCTTAAATCAGTGCTCAAAATCACATTCAGAAGATCTCAGCCTCTGAGATCCTTTACATCTCTTTGTGAATTACTCAAGAAGCAGTTAAATGGCCCTCATTAAGCAAACTGAAGGATGTTTTCAAAAGCACAGAAAGCCGTCACATCTTGAAGCATTCGTCAAGGGGAGTGAGTGAAAAAGCAAACTAAAACAGAACATCAGGAATGGGTCAGCTCTCCGATCTGCACGGGCAGAGGCCTACATTGGTCACCAGTTTGTTCACAAAACGCAGGTTTTCCTGCTCGTGATAAGGAATCTCTCTGTGTCAAGCTTCTGACAGTTGGAGGCTTAACGTGAATACACTTGACCAATGAACATGTGGAAGTGGCTGAATTGAACAGTGATGACATCAGGTGATAAGTTCAACACTTGAGGGGCCCTCTCCAGTTAGGGTGGCTTGCCATGACCTTCCACTCTTACCTCATTTCTTGGGGCTGAGTTATCGCGGTTGTTTTGTAATAAAGACATGTCCACTGATATTTGTGAAATGACATCACATACATGGTTACTCATTGCAGAATTGTTTGTGATTGTAAAAGGTTACAAATCACCTCAAAGTCCATCAGCAGAGGACCAGTGGATTAAACTATGGTACATTCACACAGTGTAATACCATACAGGCAACCATCAGTACAAAGTGAGGGAACTGCTTGTATCTGGCTATGGAAAAGTCTCCTTGTAAATGCACCATATGGACTTCAGAATGCTACCCTGTGTCTAAGTAACAGGGACAAGTAAATGAGGAAGCACAGGAGAGTGGTCATATGGGCCAGGTTACATCGAGAGAGGAAAACTGAGGGCCTGAGGATGGGGTGAAAAAGATACTTTTCACCACATGCTTTTCATTTCATTTGCATTCTCTATGTCAGGAAGTCTCACCTATTCCAACACATACAAACTTTACTTCCACATACACTTTTTTTTACTATTTTAACTATACACAAATGTTCAATTCACTGATACCAAATACATTCACAATGCTAAGTATGCACAACTAATATCTATACCCAAGTCATTTTTATTACCTCCAACAGAAACTCTGGACCCATTAAACAGTAACTCTCATTCCCTGCCACCCCCCACCCCTCAGCCTCCGGTTACCTCTAGGCTACCTTTTCTGTCTACGTAAATTGGCCTTTTCTAGGCGTCTTGTGTAAGTGGAATCATGCACTGTTTGTCCTTCTGTGTCTGACTTATTTCACTATCCCACATACACTTTAAAGAAAATACCTATAAACTAGATAACTGAAGTTGTGAAAGACTGAAGTTTTTCATGTCTTTAGAGAAAACTGACCTTGTGAACTACATGGATGTGCCTCAGACAAGGTAGCATCAACCTCTGGTGATTCCTAGAAACCTCCCTGTAACTTTCACAGGTTAACTAGTAACCCAGCTTGCTCAGAAAATAAAGTGAAATAGCCACCATTTGTCACGAGCCTTGGGAAAGCCTCATACGTGGCAAAGCTCTTAAGTGGGGCTTCTTTGGGCCTTCACAGGGTCTAGGAATCTTTTCTGAAATTGTAAGCAAATCTGTTGTGTGCTGGTCTTTCTGGAGACTTCTTTAGCGTTTGAGATTTCAAAGTGGTAGGAGTAAAAAAAAAAAGACTAAGCACCATTACTAAACCTACTGCTATCCCTTCACATGAAACACAGGTAAAAGCCCTTCATTCATCAACCAGTTCGTCCAAGTACATGATCGCTGAACCCACACCAAAAGATAAGCCTCTGACATGGGCCTTGCACATGAGGCCGTGAAGCTTCTGACTTCTGACCAACAGAGCTAGCTGTAGGAAAGTGAGTTTGTGGTAGTGTTATAGCAGCAGAATGAAATCAATACAGTGTCTAATTCATAAGGAAGATTTTTCTGGAATTCATTTTGTTAGTACATCTTAGCAACTTATAATAACGCCAAGTATATTTTAAATGCTCAGTCTCATCTGACTCTTCACGGCCCCGTGGACTGAAGCCCACCAGGCTCCTCTGCCCATGGAATGTTCAGGCAAGAATACTGCAGTGGGGTGTCATTTCCTCCTCCAGGGAATCTTTCCAACCCAGAGATTGAACCAGTAACTCCTGCATTGGCAGGTGAATTCTTTACCACTAGCACCAACTAGACATTGATGTCAGTAAACATTAATATCCTTCTCAAAAGTGAGAGGAAGCAAAGGTATAAAGATGTAAATAATTCTGTGAGACTCCACAATCAATGGCCTAATCAGAAGTATCTTCAAAAGAGTTTACTTTCTAATTCAGTTACCAGAGATAACGAAACCCATGATTATGACAGCTATTCGTAAGAAAATTGCCTACAGTGGGGGCAGCAAACTCAAAGGCATGAGTGGGCTTTGCAGGAAACACACAAAGGAAACAGGCAAAATGGGGATTGCCACAGATGGGGGAGGCAGCCCCATCCAAGGGGCAGATCCCAGCACGGTTAACTGCTATCAGTGAAAGTGCAGTGCAGGTCCAGTCTTGCCAGATACTTCAAAGTCCATTCCTCCTTCCGTGAAATCCCCAGTTTTTAACTGTTGAAATCCAATTCATATATAAACACATGCAGGCCCCACAGACAATTTTCAGGCAAAACTGATCATGTCTATGAGCTGCCCTAGGGCCAGAGACCCTTGGGTTGCTATCTCTGGACAGTTGGTGAACACATATAAAAAACCCCAAAGGTAAGTTCCTCTTGAATGCGGTTTTAGGCCTTCTTATATTCTTATATCATAAAAGCATCTTCTGCAGTGCTTTTGGTAGTCTACCTAAATCTAAGAAGCCATGAATCATATGAAATTCTGATCAAGCTAAAGAGAAAGAAAACTTTGAATTATGTTCAAACCCAACTTTATTAAAAGTATTTGGCAATTCTGGCAGCAGTACAAAGTCTCTGACCACTGGATACATTAGACATTGAGTTCATAGTTTTAGTTTGTTGCGGGTCTGGGTACATGTACTTTTTGAAATCTTCTGCCCTTCATTTAATTACCAAATGGCAAAGTGCCTTAAGTTTCTCTACGTACTACCCTATTATTTATAGAACAGGAATTCGTAAAATAAGATTGAAAAAATAAAATGCACAGATTCAAAAAGTTCTCCTCAAATATTAAGAACATACAAAGTATATTGAAGACATCTACATTTAGCCTTCCAAGTAACAAGGTGGGTGGTTTGATATCTTGCTTTTATTTATTGCTAATTACAATCCGGAGACCAAAGTGTTTCCAGGAACTATAAAAACCATCATTGACATTCCTAGTATGGTTCTGATGGGTTTAGCAGGAAAAACGAGTGGAGCTTGATTTGACCTTTACAATCATAAGCCTTTTTATCTTTAATGGGATTTTTCTTCTATAGTAGCTCGGGGCACTATTTGCTTACTTACTGCCTTATAATTAGCATCTGCCTTATGGTAGATCTAATATTGGCCTTGTAAAGTGTATTACTGGACAGGCAAGGGGTAGAGACCTTCCTGTCCAAGGTGAAACTTCACTGGACCTTAAAGTAAAACCTCAGAGGGTCTGGTGCCCCTTAGTTGTTCTCCAGTGATCCTGAAGTTGCCTGTAAGAAAGAAAGAAAGAAAGCAGGGTAGGATCTTTACATCAGACATTTCTGCCTGTTCTAAGTAGTTCTGCTTCTCTAGCAGTGTTTGAAAATTCAGTATATGGCAATGAAGCTTCTGCTGTTTTGTTCCTGTGATAAGAGTATCTATCTCGTGGGGATTGGAATGCAGGAAATAAAGCAGGGCAATCAGTTGAGAGAATTCTTCCCTGGCTTCTCGCAAAGGCTGTACTTTCATAAGATGTTTAAGGATATTCAGTCTTTTCACGCACTGTGCATTTCTGGGCATTCCCATGACTAACTAAAGATCCCTCAGCTGAAGTGACTTCACAGGTAGAAGACGGCCGTACCACGTTACTGTTGGTTGCCATCACTACTCAAAGACAAAGCAACTTGGGAAGCAAAACAGGCAAGTTTCTTTATTCACGTTATCAGAATAGGATCTCAACTTTGCAAAGGTTAACTACGCAGGTTATTTGTGTTGTCTCAGCAGGTCAGACCTATGGACATTAAGTCATGGCAGCAGCAGATTTATCAATATGGTTCTCACTCTTATTTCCCTAATGACGATAAGGTATTTTCTTTAGTAATAAGTAAAAATTTTGAAATCTTTCAATAATCAATTCTTTGCATCTAATTTAAGCTTTTTCTTTTTAATAAATGGAAGTATAGTCTCTGAAATTAAAGAAAGTAAGAGAATATATAGCGGGCCTTTTCCCCAAGTTAAGGCTCATCCTATACTTCAACTTAAGAATTTAAATAATTCAAATAATTTCTAGAACAAAAAAAGCAATGTATCCATGTAATGCTGTCAATCTACAAAGCATTCAAATATAGGAGAGAGAAATTATACTTACAAATGGAGTCCTGATTCCAAATTTGCTATGGAATGTCATGGTGACTTTGTTTTTATGTCCTGTTCTTTGATCAAAGGCATGGCACGTGTCAAAAGGCGGACTGTACAAGTGAAGGCTCACAGCAGGCTCTGTATGGCTAATATTCTCTACTCGATGTAAGCCAATGGAATCTAAACAATATCCAAGAGGGATGAGAGATTAAGGGGCTTAGATGATAGACTTAGGTAAAAATTTTGTTAATCACCCCAAATCTTAAATCAACCAATACATATGGAATTATTAAAAACTAGTTATAACTGAACTTCCAGTTAAAGAGTAAATGACACTCTGCTTTTTTCCTGAAGACGCTCTTTCTTGAAGTGGAAGAATTAAAAAGGCATCAACATATAAAGATAAAAGGAAAAGAAAAAACGTCTTTATTAAAGTGAAAAAAAAAAAACTCTTAAAAAAATTGAAAGTACAGAAGTAGATGGATGACTTTGCAGAGGAGAGAAAGCTAAATCCTCAGTTACGCTTGGCCAGGAAATAACCTGATTTATATCCTGAAATTGACAAACAGCGCAGAGACTGGCAGCACAGACACTTCCTGAAATGAAGGTAAAGACGGGCTTCAGATATAAGAACTAGTTGAAGTCTATCTTAAGTTTAGCCTCAAACTCTTTTCATCATGTTTCTCTCCCCTCCTCTCTAACCCTGGTAGAAGTCTGAGATCTATTTATTCTCTAGAAAGAGTATAGCAGATGAACTCAGGACTGGTGGATACTCAGTGAAAAACTGGTGATTAAAATGAAAATTTACACATTGAGTGGTAAGATCTCCACTTTCTTCATCACAAAATTGCCAAAATGCTGCCAGATGGGAATTTCTTCTCCAGACAAGAGATGGGAAGCAGTTTCTCTGAGAATCTGATCAGCTCAAGAAAAAAGTCCTGAAGATATGGCCCTTGGTTGGTCCTCAAGGAGAAGCTTTACCAGATGATCTAGAGTGAAGTCCAGTTGACAAACACCATCCATGTGTGAGAGCTTCCAGTTAACTTTTGTGTCCCTGGTTTTTAAATGCTAGCACACAGTCAAGGCCACCAGACATGTGAGCAGAGCCTCTAGTATAATAGAGGCAAGAGCAACCTGAAAAAAAGGCAATGTGAAACAGACACGACTCATGAGAAGGCTTAAAAAAACAAAACCAAAAACAAATATCCTCATAGAAACAAGAGAGAGGGAGTTTCCTGGTGGTCCAGGAGTTAGGACTGAGCGCTTTTACTGTGATGAGCTGAGTTTCACCCCTGGTTGGGGAACAAAGATCCTGTAAGCCACCTGGTGCTTAGAGACAGAGATAAGAGGAGAATGCCATAAAAGGCCTAGAGAGTAAAAGGAGCTTTCATAGATATAAACAGAAGAAATAAAAATCGGAATAGAAGTGCTAGAAGAAAAACCTGTGAAGACTCAAAGAACAAAGGGCCAAAGATAGAACATAGGGAAGATAAAAAAACCCAAAACACCAGAGGACTAGTTCAGAAGGTTTAATATCTGATCCATAGTAGTTTCAGAAACAAACACAACAATAGCAAAATCAAAGAAACAACCGGAGAATATTATTTTGAAGAACGTGAGTTCCTAGCTCATAAGGACCTCCTGAGATCCCAGCACAATGAGTGTCATGAAACAAAGTGCATCAAAAGACACCCAAAGAGAAGGCCTCAGGAGTTCCTAGAAAGAAAAAATAGGATTCACAGAAATATTCAAGAATCAGAATGGAACCAGGCTTTCAACAAAGAAGAATGGAAACTAAAAGACAAGAGATTACTGTTATAGTTCTGAGAAAAAGCAGCTGCCAGGTCATGATTTCATAAGGGTTGAAGACAGAGATTTTTAGATATAAGAGGTCTCAAAAATTTATCTTCCATGTACCCTTTCTCACAGGGCCGTTGGAAGACTTGTGCTACCAAAACAAGCATGTGAACCCAAGAGAAAGCAGGCATGAGATCAGGAAACGAGGGAATAGGCGCCCAGAGAGAGGAAATGGAAAGCCTGGATGGTGTGAGGGGAGCCGGGGGGAGCCCTGGCCAGCCAATCCACATTGAAGGAGGTCAAAAGGCCCAGGGGACGTGTCTTCAAGAAGACCGAAATAAACAAAACGGTATTTTTATACCTGTGGATAAAGAAATTTCTATAGTAGAGAGAGAGTTGGAAGGTGAATCAAGGAAGGAGTTCAGGGTATTAGTGTAGTTAGTTGTTGTTCAGTTGCTAAGTCATGTCTGACTCTTTGCGACCCCATGGACTACAGCACACCAGGCTTCTCTGTCCTCCACTATCTCCTGGAGTTTGCTCAAGTTCATGTCCATTGAGTCAGTGATGCTATCTAACCATCTCATCCTCTGCCGCCCTCTTCTCCTTAGGGCACTTAATTTGGCCTTACGCTTTACCATCTAGCTCCAGGAGCTTCCATGACAAAGAACAACATGGCCCAGAAACAGAAGACTTTGATTCTACTCCCAGTTAGACTGACTACCTTTGAAGAACTCAGAACTTCCAGGATCTTCTGTCTTCCTCATTTAAAAAAATGGGGCTTAGTTCTTAGATATGCAAACCCTTCCATTTTATAGCCTATGCAAAGTTAAACATTCTGAAGAACTGATTGCCTTTCCCCTCCAATTTCAAGCAAATATCCCACAGAAACAGCTCGCCTATTCTTTAGAAGCCCCCAGTGCTCAAGTCTGATCCCTGATGTTAGTAATTTCAACATTAGTATTAGTTTTTCCCTCCTTTCCTTTTTGCCAATGATATACCCTCTGTCACACTAATACCAGACCGTTCTTAGTGATACTTATGGATGCCAGCTTGTTCGAGGCAATGTCCACCTTCCACCTATTAAGACAGGTAACTTGATTTCCTTGCCCCATTTTCCCTCACCTTCACCCTGTGATGCATACTGCTTGATCAAGACATTCCCAGTAAAATTCTGCTGACCAAAGAAAGCTCTTACTCGAAGCTTGTCTTGGAGGCTAAGGCCCTGATCTAGCTTTACTCTCCTATTATTCCTATCCAAGTCCATTCTTCTTCCCTTCCAGCTAGAGCATCCCTGCATAGTTTTCATTCTTTGCAGTGGTTGTGCCTTCACTCATGCTCTTTCCTGTACTTGAAACATCTTTCCTCTGATAACTATCCATATCTAGCATTCCTCCTGCATGTAAAAATCAAACGTTAAAAGTCTGTGGTTTTTGAGTAATACGTCTACAGAAATATTTAGCTTAGCTTATCCAGTATTTTGCAGGTTAGCAAAATTTCCCATAAAAATCAAGAATTTCCCAGGACCTCTCTGATGGTCCACTGGTAAAGATGGTGAGCTTCCAGTACACAACACATAGGTTCAATCCCTGGTCGGGGAAGTCTGGCATGCCATGAGGTGCAGCAAAAAAAAAAAATTAGAATGTCCCACTTCTACAGAAAAAAGTCAGGATGATCTCACTGGAGCTGATAGTCATGTTGTCCCTTTAGACAGGACTGCTTGCACACCAGTTCCCACAGTCTCTTGCATTGAAGACCCTTAAAAAAAATCTTAAGTGTTTTCCATGATCTAATGTAGCTTCACAATGACTCTGTGATTCTAGAGGAAAGTAATTATTCTGAAAGGCTTTTGGCTTTATTGTGAGGAGTACTGGTAATCTTGCTCTTGGGAGTCTCATGTGCCTGCTATTTATGTGTGTGTATTTATTTATGTGTATGTATTTATGTGTGTCTCTTCAGTCGTGTCTGACTCTGTGCGACCCCATGGACTGTAGCCCACCAGGCTCCTCTGTCCATGGGATTTTCCAGGCAAGAATATTGGAGTGGGTTGCCACGCCCTCCTCCAGGGGATCTTCCCGACCCAGGATGGAACCCACATCTCTTATGTCTCCTGCATTGGCAGGCAGTTTCTTTAGCACCACTCGGGAAGTCCACTTCAAATAAGAGTTTCCTGCCCCTTGAAGAATTAACCCTCTTGTGTTATGTGAATGGGGGAAAAGTTCCTACACAATCTGGCCTTTGTAAGTGACTTGCATTCTTAAACTAATGAACAAAATTAAGCCACGTACCAAGGCCAATACTTAACTTTAAGATCTAAGAAGAAAGAACTTGTTTTGCCAGAAAAACCTCTGTAATACTTTATTTTAGATAAGTGGGATAGCATCCCAACTAAGAGTGTGGGCTTTGGCATCAAATTCTTTGTGTTAAAATCCTGAGTAACCTTAATCTTCGTATGTGTTGGCAATTTCATCTGTAAATGGGAATAAAAAAGTTATCTCATAGAAGCTTTGAGGAGCTTTTTGCAGTTACTAAGCCCTTTAGGAACACAGATGTTAATCATTGCCTCTACTGAAGGGCATTCAGCTCTCCCATTTTATATTCAGGAGAAAGAATGAATTGTCAGAGATCTAGAAATCATTGCTAAATAATGTGTTTCATAAAGTTTCTCCTGAGAATACTGTATGCACTTTAGGAAAACAGGGACTAGCTAGCATCCTTAATCACTTCCAGAACATTTCTTTCCATTTTCTAACCAAAGACTAATGCTTCCAACTTGGCCTCTCACCTTTATTAAAAGACTCTCCTTATGTAAATTCCTATTTGATTCTAACTGTCCTAAGACTTGGTAGGTAAATGACTCTTCAATGGATGCTAGCCTGCATGCATATGTTTTTAATAAGTGATTTCCTTCCACACATGGGGATGGTTTAGTTACTGTCATGTCCAACTCCTTGCAACCAGCCACATGCAAAGCTTTAAGAAAAAAAAGGAAAACCCACTGCTTTTAAGTTACTTCCTAAGCAGATGAGGTCATGCCTCCAGGACCCATGCTGTACTGCACAAATGTAAGAGAGCAATATTTCAGATGGGTGTGCAGGGTTTTCCCCACTTGTTAGAAAAATGTATTGGATGTTACCGTTGATGTAGGCACACTGGTTTTCCCTCAAGATTCTTTCAGACTTCTTGATCATCTCATTGGATTTCTTGTCAGGCCAGGCAAACAATGTCTCCTTTAGATTTCCCTGCAGCATCTTCAGAAAGCAGTGGGAGTCGGTGTGATCATGGATACTGCTATATTTACACAAAACAACAACTGAACTCAGTAGATGAACTCAGACCTGTAACAGTCTGTCCAGAGCTTACAGCTATAACTGTCAGTAGGATACCTCCCCAGGCCAATATCCATTTCAGCTGGATTTCTAAATGTCATCAATTTATAATTCAACATTGCTCAGGGCAAAGAAATACAACACTATATTTTCCATGTTGATGCATATAAGGGGTACAGTTTTGATCCATAACCCTACTGAAGAACAGTTCACTTTTTTAAACCCTGTTGTAAAACTATTTTGATAACAGAAACACAAAACCAGTAACCATTTATCTTTTCCAAGATACAGCTTTTCAGTTAGAACTTGATTTAAAAACTACATTAGAGTAATTTTAGAAAGGATAATAATGATAATAACTGTAATAACAGCATCACGTTGAGAAGGTCGAAGGTCATGTGACAGTGTTTTCCCCCTCAGGCTTTTTTTCTCTTTCTTCTGGAGGACAAAAGGTATGAATGTGTGTGTTACCAACTGAAAATTATACTGTAAAGTATATAAAATGTTAACATTTTATAGATTTAGAGTATCCTACCTGTGATTACTTCCCAATATTGATGGGAGAATAAAAAAGCAAATTGGATTTGGGGAAAGAGTTTATTCCTGTAAATAGGATTTAAGCTTATTAAGTAGTATTAGCTATAGGGTTGATTAAAAGGTATGAATCTGTATACACTACAGCATTTATTTCGTACGTTGAATTCTGTTAACCCATATATGTACCATAAGAACTTGCTTCCTAATTCACAGAGCGTTGTCCTACTCCTAACATATAATCTGCTTTCAAAAAATTTTGAGAGGATGAAAACAACTTCATTCTAGATAGATAAGTAAACGCACTCTATAAACCTAACTTTCCAAAATCTTATAAATTCATGTTTCCTTTCTTGTACCAACAATGGGTCTGGATTATTATTTGTTTGTTTGTTTTACCATTTTCAAAAGACTGAGGAGGACCTACTTAAAGAGGTAATCATACTTGATTGGTAGTAAGACTTGCAAATGCATAAGCTGAAGGAAAATTAAGGAACCAAGAACTGGTATTAGCCTAAGTTACCTTATCTCTATATAAAGAAAATAAACAATCAGCTTGAAATAGAAAATTTTCCAAATTGCTTTTCTAGTTTCACATCTGGATGCTTTGGTCTTTGGCCTGACAATTGTTTGCACACTTCAAAGCACCACAAAGGTCAAGTTTTAGCATAATTCCATAGAAAGTTTAACTCCAGAGAACAGAGGTTAAATTAAGCTGGTTACTTACCACCACCTCCTTTGATTTACCACTCATTTGAGCAGCAGGTCTCTCATACATGGTATATGCTAAACCCCTCATGCTAATTCCCATGAGAAGTTTTGCTGGGATTAGGGAACACTGTGAACAATTTGTGATTTATTAGTGCTCACAGATACATGGCCACTTTGCACTATACTTTTCATATGCTGCACTAAGTACTTTGGTAAACATCCAAACGAGCAGTTGTCTTACCTGCCATGTCCTTCACCCCAGCATAGAATCATGAGATTAAATTTTCCATTTCCTTGATCCACAAGATTTCTAGTATACCTAAAAAGAACATTTCAGAAGTTTCAATTTATTTGATGAGACAAGCACTAGGAGAAAAATGTCATACAGTATCATTAATTTACAAATGCTAATATTTTTACCTCTCAGCAACTTTAAATGTGGTTGCCTAGTTAGAAATTGAGCACAAATGAAAACAAATATTTTTCTATGGTTCATTTTAGACGTTTTTGTATTTTGAATCACTGTTCACAGCTGCTCAGTTTCAATCAGTGGCATGAAAAAGGTAACCAAAAAAGAAAATCAAATTGATTTTTCACGTGACAGCCTCAGACTGATAAAAAGAATAAAAGTTTCTCACAGAAAGCATTTTCAAAGTACATTACTGCTCTAAGCAAGAATGGTGCTATTATCTTTTTTCCTCCTCCCTGTAGCTAAACCAGAATTTGAGAAACAAGGTTTTATTAAATAGCTGTTCTAGAATTCTCCTTAGTTTTACTACAGTCAAGACACAAACGACATCCACATTCAAAAGCATCAGAATGAAAAGTCCTCCAGAGGGACCTAAGTACCAGGACAAAAGTCACTATACTTGTGAAGTAAAATAATACCCTAAACCTTGTACAGTGAAGAGAAATTAGCAACTGGCCTCCAAAAATCTCAAACCAAAACAACCCCACCCACACCACCCCACCTCAGAAAATCAACTTTAAAGCTTCTCTTGGTCTAGCAGGTTCTCTTGACGCCATCTAATTAACAAAGTTAGGTAATTAAGGCATTTATTTAAACTCATTTTTAAGGAAAGGAATCTTTATCCCGTTTTGTTTGTTCACATGGTCATCTGCTCACTGTGCCCCACATGCCCCCTCCTCCCCTGGGCTAGAGGCCAGGTGCTGGCAAGCAGGGTCCCTGGGATTGATCAGTGGATTAGAGGACAGCTATCCTTACTTTGCAGCCCTTTATGATCTGCAAGGGGCCGCACACATAGCCCTTGACCCTGGGAAACACTTCTGTATTAGGGATCCCGTCTCCTTCCACCAGTCCTAGGGTCCTCCTCTTGCTGGGGCTGCTTCCGGAGAATTTAATGCCTAGCGCTTATTCTGTGCTGCTTCTTCTGCACTGGCCTTTCCAAGGCCATGATGGCATTGATTTCTGTCCTCCCATCTCCCTCCCTCCTCCAACTGCAGGACTGCACCCATTATCTTACTGAGGGGTGCTTCAGAAACCTGTGGAATAGGTCAACCCAAAGGTATCAAGTGGTTCCGAGCTTGTCCGTCAAGGTAAATTCAAGGCCTTGGAAAGGCCCTTGTTCTACAGATTAAAAGCTCTTACAAGCTACCCTGCTTAATTGATTTCACTTGGTCAATAATAAATCTAGGCAAAAGAAAACCATGATGGCACCCTATGTCTATAGGAAGTTTAGAAGTGGTTTAGAGTGTAGGCTCCGGAACGAGAATGCTGATTTGAATCCTGGACATTAGTTCTTATGCAGGCAATCCAACCCTCTCACTACCTACTCTTCCTCCCCTGTAAAACAGGGATGACGATGGCACCTATCTCACAGAACCGCTGCGAGGTAATAAGTGAGTTCACGTGCCAAGCGATCGGAAGAGGACCAGAGCCCTCCCTACCCTCAACACAACCAACCATTAAGACCGAAGCGCTGGCTACCCTTCGGAAAAAGAAATCCTCACTCTTCCGGGTGATTAAATTTTACTCCTCTCCCCAGGGGATTGGTAGTGCTTCATGTTTCAATTTTACTTAATCTCTAAGCCAGGGCTGCAATGAGCAGCCACCCGTTCATCTCACTCCAGCACAGCTGAGGAGCAGGGGTTTTCAATTTACATTCCAGACGCTCAGATCTAAAGGGATAAGAAACAGCATATTGCTTGGGGGCTGAAAGAGAAGCACTCATTTGAGAACCAAACAGTGGGTTTAAATAAACCCGCAGTCGACGGAGACAACTTGTTTTGGGAGAGGGATCAGCATAGACTGAAAAACAGCAGCTGACATCCCCAGGTCGTTATTTATATTAGCAAAAATGCTTGCCGGCGGACGCCTGGTTGCAGGCTACCGAGGGAGAAGTAATGTCGCTTAATTGTGTCTTCCACGGTCACCCCTTTCTCCGGACCGCTGTTGGACCTTCTCCTAGGAGCACCCCGGGTTAATCCAGCCAGTCTGAGCCTGAGGGCGTCCAGCCCCCAGGGGCTCCCCGCATCTCCTCCGCGGACTAGGCGAGCGAAGGCTCCGGAGCGGGATGGGGGGGGGGTGGGGTGGGGTGGAGGGCTACTGCTCTGGACGCCAAGGTTCGGGAGGAGGAGCGGCTGTTCGGAAGCCGAGCGGTCGATCAACGAGCAGAGAACAGAAAACTTGGAGCCGCGCGGTGTCCTCCCCTCCGGGAGCCTGTCGCAGTCTCGGGCCAGTGGGACCCACCTTCGGCCCAAAGCTCCGGGCGCAGGCCTCAGGGCTCGCGGGCATGGAGGCGCGGCGCTGGGGTGCGGGAGCGGGCTGGGAGCTTCGCGAGGGTGGGCGCGGCGGGCGCCGAGCCGCCTGCGCTTTCCGGCGGTCGAACCCCCTCCTTCCGCCCCGGCCGCCGTTTTGCCGGGAGGCCGGCGCTGCGGAGCCTCGGAGAGCCGGGCGAGAGAGCGCTCACCTGTACTGGTCGAACTTGGCGTACAATGCCCACTCGGCGGGGTTGCTCTCGTAAGCTTCCAAGACGGCCTGCACCTCCTCCACGTTGACCTCCTCGCCGGCGAAGAGCTGGTGCAGGACGCGGATCAGATCGGCTAGGGTGCGGGGCTTTAGCACCTCGGTCCGCTCCATCCCCCGAGGAACTGGCGGCTCGCGTCTCGCTGCTGGGCTGCGATGAAGGAGGAGCTGAGCGAGCCGAGGAGCCGGAGGCGAGAGTCCCTAGGCGCTAGCTAGACGGTTACACGCGACACAAAGCCCCCTAATGCACGAGGGTCACGGCGTAAATAAGCTCTTGCCAAGATACCCGCCCTGGCGGGTCTGGGTACGCGCTGCGCACACAAATCAGGATCAAACCTCGTAGGTTCAGCCTCCCAGAGCCCTTTTAAAGCTCTTTGAGTTGGCGGGAATGTACCAACGTCCCTCGGAGGGTGGGGAGAAGCGGGAAGCGACCTGAGAAGGGTGGTTAAAGTGGCTACGACGTGAGCGCGTAAAGCCCACGCAAAAGACCCCGGCTCGCTCGTCACCCTCGCCCTGGCGGAACGCTGTCCTCGCGGGTCCCAGCGCTTGCGATGGGCTTCGCTCAGTCTCTCCCCCGCCGGAGCAGGGCGCCTTTTGACAGCCCATCCAAACCCTTCTCCCCCGCCCAGCTCCCCGAGGCTCCGCTCTGCAGCCTCGATTCCCAACGCTAGGACGTCGACCGAAGGGGTCTGGAGAAGGGGAGGACGACGGGCAGGAGGGAAAGGGAAGGAAAGGGGGTTTTCTTCCAAATGGAGCCGAGGGATTGTGAACAGTTTGCAAAGGTTGAGGATGGACTGCACTCCTAAGGCTGGAGAGCTACTGTTTCGCCAATTGAAACCATCGATAACGTGCTTCAAGGCTAGGTGAAAATAAATGAAAATCTTTAAAAAATTTTTGAATGTGTTGTACTTTAAATTCCAGTTTGACGAGGGAGGCTTGTGTCTAGAGCAACCTAGTGAAACAATAGAAGGCCGAATATCCCTCTGATTTTTAAAATAAAACATTTCCTTAAAAATAATATATTCAATGCAAAGACCTGATGTTTCAAGTAATGGGTCAAAGAAATTTAAAGCGTTCTAGTTACTTAAATCTCTCAATTTTAGGCTTGTGCTTGAAGGATAATACCACCGGTACTTGTGTGTACCAGTAATACATACAAGAAAATGCATTTCTATGTTGTGTGTGGCACACAGCAAGCTTTGATATGAACACAAATTAGGTATGAATGAAAATAAAAGTGAAGGACAGAAGAAATGCCAGTAGAGACTCCTTCTTTCTCACTATAGATAGATTGGGGTTTATTAAATGTCTAGACTTCTGGAAGACTGGTTTATTTTTCCTAGATTTTGCTCCAAGGTATTTATAAGTATATACATATGTATGAATATATGTATATATTGTATATATGTTAGTACTCCAGAAGCCAACCTTTTGTGGTGTGTTGCAGAGGTGGTTACATAAGTATAGGACAAAGTATTAAAAACTTGCACCCTTTTGATCATTTGCTCAAAATTTTTTATTCCTGTGTTTCCTGTTGTTCAGTTGCTAAGTGCTATTCTTTGCAACCCCATGAAATGCAGCACACCAGGCTTCCCTGTCCTTCACTATCTCCGGAGTTTGCTCAAACTCATGTCCATTGAGTTGATGATGCCATCCAACCATCTCATCCTCTGTTGCCCCCTTCTCTTGCCCTCAATCTTTCCCAGCATCAGGGTCTTTTCCAGTGAGTCAGCTCTTCACATCAGGTGGCCAAAGTATTAGAGCTTCAGCTTCAGCATCAGTCCTTCCAATGAATATTCAGGGTTGATTTCCTTTAGGACTGACTGGTTTGATCTCCTTGCAGTCCAAGGGATTCTCAAGAGTCTTCTCCAACACCACAGTTCGAAAGCATCAATTCTTTGGTGCTCAGCCTTCTTTATGGTCCAACTCTCACATCCTTACACAACTACTGGGGAAACACATAGCTTTGACTATACGGACCTTTGTCGGCAAAGTGGTGTCTCTTTCAAGGAGCATGTGTCTTTTAATTTCGTGGCAGCAGTCATTGTCTGCAGTGATTTTGGAGCCCAAGAAAGTAAAATCTGTCACTGTTTCCACTTTCCCCCCTTCTATTTGCCATGAAGTGATGGGATCAGATGCCATAATCTTAGTTTTTGAATGTTTAAAGTCAGCTTTTTTCACCCTCTTCTTTCACCCTCATCAAGAGGCTCTTTACTTGCTCTTTGCTTCTGCCATAAGGGTGGTGTCATCTGTATTATCTGAGGTTGTTGATATTTTTCCCGGCAATCTTGACTCCAGCTTGTGCTTCATCCAGCCCAGCATTTCACATGATATACTCTGCATATAAGTTAAATAAGCAGGGTGACAATATACAGCCTTGACGTACTCCTTTCCCAATTTTGAACCAGTCTGTTGTTCCATGTCCAGTTCTAACTGTTGCTTCTTGACCTGCATACAGGTTTCTCAGGAGGCAGGTAAGGTGGTCTGGTATTCCCATCTCTTTAAGAATTTTCCACAGTTTGTTGTGACCTATACAGTCAAAAGCTTTAGCATAGTCAAAGAAGCAGATTTTTTTTTAAAATTCCTATGATCCAACGAATGTTGGCAATTTGACCTCTGGTTCTTCTGCCTTTTCTAAATCCAGCTTGTACATCTGGAAGTTCTGGTTCATGTACTGTTGAAGCCTAGCTTGAAGGATTTTGAGCATTACCTTGCTAGCATGTGAAATGAGTGCAATTGTATGATAGTTTGAACATTCTTTGGCATTGCCTTTCTTTGGGATTGGAATGAAAACTGACCTTTTCCAGTCCTGTGGCTACTGCTGAATTTCCTGTTGAGTCTCTTAATTACTGAATACCTCATTTCAGCCATTTTAACTCACAAATATTAGGAATGAAAAACAAAAATCAAATACAAGCTTAACGTTCCTTCATTTCATAGTGGATTACACTTCCCTAAATTTTTCAGACAGCATTTTCTTTTTCTAGCTCCTCTTGACATTCAGAGACCTCAAGGAGATATATATACCTCCTATATATATATATATATATATACATATATATATATATATATATGTTATCTATAATCAAGGATCTATCTATATAATATAGGTATATAATATAGCTATATATATAGCTATATATATAATAGCTATAATATATATATAATAGCTATATATAATATAGCTATATCCACACGTTCATATTGCCTCTCTAAACTCTCCTGCCAAAATCACGACTGATCCCCTCTGTGGATGTCTCCTACATCTCCCTAATTGCATATACTGAGAGCAATCTCGAACACCTTTTAGTACCACAAATGAAATATACCATATGTAAAACTCCTTTCAAACATGCTTCTCATTTCCTGGAGGTTCTATTTCCACAACGAGGTTACCAAAGTTCAAGAACCTCATCCACCACTGTCTACTTTTCCAATTTCACTCTCAATTCAGTTCAGCTCAGTTGCTCAGTGGTGTCTGACTCTTTCCCAGCATCCAAGTTTTTCCCCATGAGTCAGTTCTTTGCATCAGGTGCCCAAAGTATTGGAGTTTCAGTTTCAGCATCAGTCCTTTCAATGAATATTCAGGACTGATCTCCTTTAGGATGGACTGGTTGGATCTCCCTGCTTCATTCTCTAGCCTTTTCAACCAATAAATAAGTTTTAAAAATCTCCAGAGTATCTTTTAGGGTTCCCCACCTTTCTATTCCTATTGCTACTCCACTTGTTCAAGCCTCTACTATAATTTTGGGTGGATTATTGTGCTGGCCTTTCCCAGTGTGGATCCTTTATTATACACACTAACTATCCTTTAAACTCCAGACTGATTATGTCTCCTGGTCAGAAACTTTCAGTAACTCTTTTTTCTACACACTAGGTTTGTCAGTCTGGCACTTAAAATTCTCCATGTTCTGGTTCTACAATTCCTTTTTCATCTTTTGTCTTTACTTTTCTCATTTACCAGATGTCTTCCAGCCAGATTGTATTAGTTAGTATTTCTTGTGGTTACCAAATCCATTCTTCTGCTTAAGCTTTTCCTTCTGCCTAGATACTAGAAAGACATTTAAAATGTCCAAATCCTACCTTAGGGTCTTAGCTCAAATGCTTTCCTCTCATGTCTCCTCTTGAACAACTAGAGCAATAATCAGTATCTTTCTTATGGTACTCACCAACTCGCAGCAGGTATTTGTAGTTACTTATGTGGATTATTTTGACAATGAGGACCTTTGGGACACACTTCACTTACATGTTATTTTTGTATCCTCTCCTCTGTGCCTAGCATAGTGCTGAGTATGCATGAATGGTGACTTCAGTAAAAGCACACCAGTAATTGATTAGAGTAATTCAACTCTTGGTTTTTTCTTTAAGGATCCTTGTGGCTGTACATTCAAATGCAGTAGACTTCTTTGCAGGCTTTTTGTTTTTTTTTGCAAAGGACACCCATATTCTTTCACAAAGAACTACACATTGTAATGGTAGTATCCCTCATGCCCACCCTACCCCAAGTGACTGCCAGGACACGCTCTATGAACATAAGCAGAATACCTAGATTCAGAGTTGGCAGTTCTACTGCACTGTGCATGGCCCAGGGCAATGATCATCATGTTTAAGAAAGATTTAAGATCGTTTAAGAAAGACATTGACATGTGGTGGATATCCAGAGAAAGGAGCTAGAATTATTAGAGGTTTACAATATTGACCTATCTTTCCATTCAACACATTTAAAAGCATGTACTATACAGCAGGTACTGCCTATAAAACTGAAGACTGCCCTCAGTAGCCTTATGTTCTCATGTTCATGGGGTAGCTACAGCAACTAATACTACCTATAGTATACACGGAGAAACGGACACGTGGTACTATATACAACACACAGTGGAGGAAAATTAAGCAGGGGAAAGATAGTGCTGAGGAGGTGTCATTTTAGAGGGAGCTCAGGGGAACACTTCCTTCATAAAGTGATAGTTGAGCAGGAACTGAAGGATGTTAGTGAGAAATGTGGTTGTCTGCGGGACGTTTCCAGGTGGAGGACATGGTAAGCAGAAAGCCTTGGGATGGAAGCAAGCCCAGTGTGTGAATAACACAGATGAACACGGATGTGGGTGGCAAGCTGTAGAAATGGGGACTTTAGATCACTTAGGACTTTTAACTTGGGGGTTTTGGCTACAGAGCAGATAAAAGGAAGCCAATTAGCTGGATATTATATTTCACATGAAAGATCATGGTGGCCTTGGCTAGTGTCAGAGAAGAGATGAAAAATGGCTGAATTCTGAACATGTTTTTGGTAAAGTTGTCAAGATTTGCTGACAGACTGGAAGTGGGTTGTTAGAGAGGAATTAGTAATTAGTTAAAGAATCAAAAGGAATAGATTTGCCATGATTAGAGGACTTGGGAGAATTGAGGTGGAAAAGGGGAAAAGATATGCTTTGTACATAATAGAACTGGGAAGAGACAGTTTTAAGAGGCAGGGAGGAAGGCAGTAGGGAAGAGTTCTGTAAAGAATAGATCCAGCTCCAAATGGATACGGTGTCACTGTAAATAACCAATGAGTTTCAGGTATATCTGCTTCATATGAGAACATACAGGGAACCATGGGAGCTGATTTATAAGGATTCCTCTAACTCAAGATTCTAAACATACTCATATACATACCTGCTTTATCTTTCCTTCATCAATATCATATAAGAAAACAAAGGGAATTCTCTGGCGGGCCAGTTGGTTAGGACGTGGCCCTCTCACTGCTGAGAACCAGTTTCAATCCCTAATCAGGGAACTTAGATCCCACAAGCTGAGTGGCATGACCAAAAAGGGGGGGGAAAAAAAAAAAGAGGTAAATCTACTATTTGGTATCAAGTATCTTACTATTATTTAAAAAAAATCAAAATTTCAAGAATTATTTAAATTCATACCTGACAATCTACCTCCCAATTATGAAGTTCCAGAACAGGGCTTATGCTTTACTCCAATGCTGAGGACACAGTAGGCACTCTATAGGCGAATAAACAAAATAAACAAATGAAACTTTATAATGTCAAGGGTTTTGATAGAGTGCCAAAATGTCCCTTAAATATGTAGTACTAATTCATATTCCATTCACCAAGAGTATGATAGGACTTATTTCCCCAGAATGTTGTCAATACTGGTAGTTGTTTTTAACTACTGATAATGCAAGAGGTGATAATCAGCATTTCATAGTTTTTACTTGTACTTTTCATAACTAGTGATGTCCAGTACTTTTCATGCTCCATTAGCCATCAATATTTTTATTCTTGTGAACTGCATTATACTGTATTTCGCCCAATTTTCAATGGTCTTTTTTATCAACTGAAATGATCTCAATTATTGGACATCAAAACTGTTGTATGTTGCATTTTTATCTTCTGCCATAAAAAATTAAATCTTTACTTGTTGCTTTAAGTTAAATCATTTTGTAAACCATACTTAATTTCATAGTCAATATATAATGAATTACTGATTATGTGTAAGGCAATGTACTAAGTATTACATAGTGGGTACCAAATAAAAGCCCCCAAAACATCCCATTTTTAGGGATATTACAATGTTGAAATGGTGTTCCACATGCTTGTAAGGTAGTAAGTGCGGTAACTGCTCTAAGCGTGGCAGTTCGCTGTGTTCTTATGAGAGCATCTCCTCCTCCTGAGATTCAGGTAATCTTTAAGATAAAAAATGAATTAGGCGGAGAAGTAAGACTTGAAGGGGCTGTGTAGGAAACAGAAAACAAACACAATGCAAGTTCAGGAAGAGCGAATAATCTAGTGTAGGCTGAACAATTTTGAAGGAAAAAGTGATTTGTAAAACTAAACCTGCTGTACTGTTTTCTGAGTATTTCCCTTTCATTATGTGGTCTGTGGCTGAATTCCCTATGCCTTAGTAAGGCATACTGCACTATATTACAATCCTTGGAGAATGAAGCAGCAGCTGCACAGAAGGTGGTTTTCATTATTACACCCCTGAACACTGCACTTTCCCACTGTGGGGTGCTCACAACCAAACCGGTTGTGTAATCTAAAGCAAGTGTAATCTAATGCTATGTGATCTAAGCTTGGTCTGCACTTCGGAGTTTTCTAATCTTATCAGGATAATATTAAAAGTCCCTTCAGGGTTAAAACTACCCCCCCCCCCCCTCAAAAAAATATCCAAAAAACAAAAAACTGGCTATTCCAGAAACAACTCCATCTTGTTTTGATTCCAGATAAACTTTCTTACGCTTACCTCGTGCCCTAACTACGGAGAGCTCACTGTGCAGTCCTCGGCACAGGCAGTTTCACGGGGAAAGCAAAGCGCCGTGACATCGTGTGCTGTGTGTGTTCAGTTGTCTACGAGTGTCCCAATCCTTGCGACCCCCACTGCAGCCAGCAGGCTCCCTGGTCCACGGTATTCTCCAGGCAAGACTTCTGGAGTGAGTTGTCATTCCTCTCTCCAGGGGACCTTCCTGAACTCTCATCTCAGCATCTCCTGCATTGACAGGGTTCTTTACCACTGCACCTCCTGGGAAGCCCCATATTCTAACACTACGTACACTGTAATCTCTGTACAATAAAGCATGACATTACTGACACTCATTTTCTCATAAATATGGAAAACTTAAAATATAACCTGCGGATTCAGGTCCCCCCCAACACCCCAAGCTCATGTCAATCAAGACTTCAAACAACTGCAAAAATATTTTTGTAAATTGCAGTCTAGGTTCTGATAAGCAAATAACTTAGAGGATCTAGGCATACAAGTAAGTGTTGCAAATATAGTTTGAAAAACTTGTAAAGCCCTATTTTTAAAGGTTGTGAGGGAAGAAAACAAAGTACATATTTAGCTAACCTCAGATTTAATAAATTAATTGATTATTCAGATCAAAAAAGAATAAGTTGATGACACAATTCAAACTCAAGTAGTTTTGACTGTTGACAGTCTATCATTCTGAAACCTTAACAGCAAACATAATATACACACAGGTTAAACACATTCTCACTTATCTGTTAAATATAAATGCATACAGATAAATATATTTACATCCTTCAGTAAGCTGTAAGAGTATAAAACCAGACAACAGATCTTCACCATATTCAACTTATTTGATCTGAAAATAATATACTTTCCAACTTTCAACATATACACTGATTTCTTACCTCACCTTACAAAATAAATTTCACAATTCAACCTATATTATTTCAGGGCTGAATACTGGTTGCATTAGTTTATTAAACAGGGACATCATTATAAGGGGGCTTAGAAATTTGTTCTCAAGTAGAAAATGAGAACTGAACATGGTTTCATCACCTTAAACTGAATTGTTCCTTGGCATTCCCTAATGATAATGTATGGCAGCTCATTAACCATAAAGTACATTCTGGGACTCAAAGGACATAAGTGTAGCTCAAAAATTCTTTGACAAAATCATACAATTCTCATTACCTTTGAAAATAAACACTTAGATTTCTTGCACACACCTTAGATCTTGTTTGAACATTCCATTCAATTTATTAGAATGTTTTATAAAAAAAGCTGCATCACAAATATACAGAATGAAGAAAAAAGTTAAATCTTATTAAAGCAATTATCAGTTTAATAGCATCGGTAAAAAAAAAAACCAGTACTTTTACTCATGGCATAAAATCTAGCTATTTTCCAACCATTCTTTGAGCATTTTCAAGTTGGAAAATACATTATAAAAAACTGAAAGATGCTGCCAAGCTTACTCACCGAGTGTTTTTGACACTATAGAAATAAAAGAGAGATTAATACCACAGTTATAACCACTGGGACTCAAGAATTGTTAAATGATAGGATTGAAAGAGTTCAAAGACTCATTTGTCTGGAATTTGTAAAATCACTTGTTTCCCAATAAAACAAACCAAAACCACAGATCCTCTCTAAAGCAGTAATCCAGTGTGCCAACACGTGTGCTGTCTTGCTAGATGTTTGCTAGAAACTAGCAGGAAATAGCTGTTATCTTCCGGTGAAGATGGAGGACAGAACTGCTTAACCCTTTCTGGCAGCTGGGTTGCCCTCTACTGACTATCTAAGGTAATAAAGCCAGCAGGTCAATGCAAATCTGTTTCACAAGATAACACTGTTGACAGAAATGTAAATGAGAAAAGGCCTATCACTGCCACAAACAAATTGAACTCCCCTGAATATGCCCCCCACCCAAAGAATCTTTTAGTAAACTGACTTTGGGGGCGGGAATCAGTAGAGTGCACAATTTCAGTTATTTTGAGAAGTAGTACAAAAGCAGCTTTATATCATCTTAGTCTCCTTTTCTTTCTTTTTCAATTAAATTATTTTTTTTTATTAGTCTCCTTTTCAATACCTTGAAGATACCTCTGAAGAAATAATGGTAGTAATGGGTATATATTAGTGTCAATCTTTTATGATGATTTGTGTATTAATACAAATCACATTTTTAAAGTCCATCCATTCTGTGGATATTTTAAAGAATAAACATGGGTCATAGTAGATACATGCTGAACAGATCACAGCCACAAGTCTCTTGCAATCAGAACTCTGCAGAGCGGTCTCCTTTGTGAAGATCCCCTTTAAGTCAGCAAGATCTCTTCCTCTGTAGCTCACCCCCATGCTTGAGATTTGCAGTAATGCAGGACCAGTTTACCATCACTGCCAAAACACTACAGAAAGGAAAAAAGGCAATAAATCAAACTCAATTTTTGTTATTTTTAGATGAAACTAAGAAAGAATTGTTATGTGTATCATAAATATCCTTGCACATGTATCTATAATGGCTATTTTCTTCAACAGATGCAAGCTGCTATTGGACAAATACTAGTAATCATAAATGTTAAAGATGCTAAATAAAGTCATTCTTATACAGTCTTTTCAATTTCTTGGAGGGAGATCTGGATTACTGACTATATACACAACGTAGAGGACACTCCCTGTAGGTAAAAAAGATCTCACTTTTTGGTCATATTTCAGTCATCTTCTATTTGTATTATTCATTCCTTAATTCTTCAGTCACTGTGTCATTTATTGAGATACACTATATTCAAGGTGTTAAGAGACACAACAAAGTAATCTTTTTTGATAGACAATTATGAATGGCTTATCATCTCTTAAATGATGTGAATTAATGATAACACTATACACAGATGAGCACATTCTATGAAGAAAATAAAACAGGAATGTTTTACCTCATAGAGGGTCCCAACTTCCTGGTCTGGGGAGGGGGCAAAGGACTGATTCACATAAATAAACTGCAAGAAAGAACATTTATGGTGATTCATTTTTAAAGGTATTCAGATTAATCTGCATTTTTCTGGTTCCCAGTCAGCTACCTCAAATTCTTTGTCTTCAGAAGTGAACAAAGTGTCCCTAAACTCCTTCTTTCTAATTCTCATAAATTAGTAATTAATAAGATCTTTCGGAACAATATGTTTTCCCTCTGGAAGAGTAACAGAATTTTTGTTTCCAGCTTTTTCTAAGTAAGAAACTTTTGTTTTCACCAATAACTTTTAAAGACTTATTCAAGAAATTACATTTGTAAAAAGTACCAATATTCTAATTTATTCATAATTAAAGACAGTTTCTCTTAACAAAGTTTTACATACACAGCCCCAAATCAAAACATCTAATTGTGTGCTGAGTACCAACTGTGTCTGATTCTTTGGGACCCCATGGACTGTAGCCTGTCAAGTTCCCCTGCCCACGGAATTTTTCAGGCAAGAATACTGGAGTGAGTTGCCATTTTCTACTCCAATGGATCTTCCCCATCCAGGGAGTGAACCTGCATATTTTGTATCTCAGGCATTGGTAGGAGGATTCTTAACCATTCCATCAGTTAAAGTCACTTGCGCCAAATGACACAGAAAAAAATGTAACAAAATTGAAACCTAACATCCTTACAATCTTGGTGTTCCTTAAAGGATTCATTGTTAAATGTTTCAGTCTAGTCTGTTTCACTATAACATTTTAGTACTTAAAAAAATTCCTTAAGATGCTGAAGCAAAAGATCATAGTGTCTAGGTGACCTTTCATAGTTTCCTTTTTAGAAAACAAAACACTGAAGGTTAACACAGTCAATTTTCCTTTGTCTATATTAAATTCTAAGAGTAAAATTTCCTGGGTTTCACATATGAGCATATTCTATGAAGAAATATGAAAGAAATATGCTCATAGTATATAGCTATAGAGAAAATTTGTGGTTTCAGTTTGTTTTATTGGGAAACAGAATTTATTTTACAAATTCTATACAAATGAGTCATCTAACTCTTTTCAATCCTATCATTTAATGATAGCTTGAATCCCAGTGGTTCTAACTGAGGTATTAATCTTTTAGTCCTTAAATATACATATATTCACACACACATAGTTGGTTACTAGATACTACTTGGGATACCAGCTAGAACAAGAATAAATATCACATATCACTCCCTCAGACAATACAGAGTGGTAACAGTACTTCCTAAGTAAGGGGGAGAGGGCTTCCTGGGTAGCTGGGCTGGTAAAGAACCTGGTGCAATGAGACCCTGGCTTGACTCCTGGGCCAGGCACTCCCCGGGAGAAGGAGAGGCTGCCCACACCAGTATGCTCGGGCTTCCCTGGGTGGCTCGGCTGGTAAAGAACCTGGTGCAATGAGACCCCGGCTTGACTCCTGGGCCAGGCACTCCCCGGGAGGAGGGAAGAGGCTGCCCACGCCAGTATGCTTGGGCTTCCCGGGTAGCTGGGCTGGTAAAGAACCTGGTGCAATGAGACCCCGGCTTGACTCCTGGGCCAGGCACTCCCCGGGAGAAGGAGAGGCTGCCCACACCAGTATGCTCGGGCTTCCCTGGGTGGCTCGGCTGGTAAAGAACCTGGTGCAATGAGACCCCGGCTTGACTCCTGGGCCAGGCACTCCCCGGGAGGAGGGAAGAGGCTGCCCACGCCAGTATGCTTGGGCTTCCCGGGTAGCTGGGCTGGTAAAGAACCTGGTGCAATGAGACCCCGGCTTGACTCCTGGGCCAGGCACTCCCCGGGAGAAGGAGAGGCTGCCCACACCAGTATGCTCGGGCTTCCCTGGGTGGCTCGGCTGGTAAAGAACCTGGTGCAATGAGACCCCGGCTTGACTCCTGGGCCAGGCACTCCCCGGGAGGAGGGAGAGGCTGCCCACGCCAGTATGCTCGGGCTTCCCGGGTAGCTGGGCTGGTAAAGAACCTGGTGCAATGAGACCCCGGCTTGACTCCTGGGCCAGGCACTCCCCGGGAGGAGGGAGAGGCTGCCCACGCCAGTATGCTCGGGCTTCCCTGGGTGGCTCGGCTGGTGAAGAATCCACGCGCAGTGGGTGTGGTCTCTGGGTTGGGAAGACCCCCTGGAGGAGGGCACGGCAGCCCACTCCAGTATTCTGGCCTGGAGACTCCCCATGGACACAGGAACCCGGCGGGCTACAGTCCTGGGTTCGCAAAGAGTCAGACTCGACTGAGACAAAGCACAAGGAAGAGGAGGGTCTACTGAGATCCGGGTTTGAATTCTGGCTCTAAATCCAAGTAACTTTTTTCAAACTGTGTGCCTGCTTGTAAATACGGAAAACAACAGGACCTATACTTCTTGAAGCTGCTGGGAACAACAAAATGAGATTGTACACATCAAATATAAGTGCTTGGTATATGTATTCAATAGGCTTATAAGTTATACTTATTTAACTATTTAAAATAGTTAACTCATGCATAAATAAAAATTCATTATTAAGACTGAATAAGGCTCTAACATAATTTCAGAAATTAGTGTGCATTTTAACGTGAATTTCCTATGATAAGAGACATAATAATTTGTGTTTAGTTCCTGGCAGTTCAACTATGAGTGAACCCAGATTTTATTACTTTTTGGTACACTTTAAATTAGGGAAAGGACTCTGGATGACAATTTAGTTTATTTCAGCAGACAAACCCTGAGTGTCTATTATGTGCTGGGAAATGCACAAGGTGTGGAACAAAAATGAGGATTGTGATTCCCACCTTCAATAAGCAAACATACTCAGATAAGAATATACTTGGGAAAGATGCACTGAGAAGGGGTGTAGCACAAAGATGTGGCATTAGTTTAGCCGAGCTGCTTGGTTAGGGAAGACTTTCTGGAAGAAAAAAGTTGAGGACTAAATTTGGACTTAACTAGGTGAAGAGAGTAATAATTAGGACTCTGTAGGCAAAAGCAACAAAAGATGTTTTGAGTGTCGAACGGACAATACAGCAGATACAGTAGAGAACTGTAAGAAACCTATGTCACTCTGTAGCACGAGTTAGCAACTGAAAGTTGACTTTAATATAAAAAAGCAATTAAGCTAGTTTATACGGGATATCCATGGAGATAAAAATTTCAAAATGCAATCTTTAACTAAATGCTAGAACGTGGGAGGACAAAATTTTAAAGACTATAATGATTTGCTTTTAAATCACCAGTATTCATATGTCTCTTTAGTCATTTTGGTTGTTATAACCTCCCAACTAGAGTTCATGGGAAAGCATACTCTTGAGTTCTTGCACACTGCTAATAGCTGCTGCCTTTTAAGACAGTTTTGTATTAACAGTATAAAAAATCCATTATCTCACACTTTCTTTGTATCTCTGCTAGCTAAATTTGGAGGTAACCTAATATCCTAAGCCATGACCTTTTCTCCTTAGATGTCCAAAGGATTTTTCATTTCACATCCAGTAATCTTACTGGAATGTGTCTTGGTGATGGCTGCACTGGGTTAGTATTCTCAGGATCTTGGTAAGTTTTTTCAGTATGTAGTTTCAAATCTGTTTATAAGCAATTTCTCTTGAATTACAGTTTCAAGTATTTGTCTTGTTCCTTTGCTTTGGTTTTCTTCTTCAGGGACTCCTGTTATCTATGTTTACTCTCCTGTGTTCATACTCAGTATTGACTGTCGTCTCCTTCTTTTCCTCACTGTGGTGCACAGAACTCTCTAGTTGTGGTACGCAAACTCAGCAGTTGCATCACACAGGCTTAGCTGCTCCATGGCATGTAGGACCCAGGTCCCCAACCAGGAGTCTAACCCGTGTTCCCTGCAATGCAAGGCAGATTCTTAACTGCTGGACCACCCGGGAAGTCCCTCAAATTCTTTCAACATTTCATTCCACCTCTCCTCAAGACACATCCCAGAGCCTGAGTGACCAAACACTCCAGGCTGAAGTTCTTTTTTTAAGTTAAAAAAAAATTTTAATACAATTCTTAAGGGTTACTATCTGTTTACAATTATGACAAAATAGAGGCTATGTTCCCCGTGTTGTACAATACACCCTTCATCCTATCTTGCATCCAACAGTCTGTACATCCCACTTCTCCAGCCCTATATTGCACCCTACTCTCACCACTGGAAACCATTAGTTTGCTCTCTGTATCTGTTAAGCCTGCTTCTTTTTTGTTATATTCACTAGTTTTTTTGTATTTTTTGGATTCCATGAATAGGTGATATCATACAGTATTTGTCTTTCTCTGACTTATTTCATTAGCATAATGTCCTTCCAAGTCCATCCATGTTGCTGCAAATGGCAAATTTTCTTTTGTTTTAATGGCTCAGTAGCATTCCATTCAGTTACTTATAAAGCTTCCTTAGACAACAATTTGGAGAAAGCAATGGCAACCCACTCCAGTACTCTTCTCTGGAAAACCCCACAGAGGGAGGAGCTTGGTAGGCTGAACTCTATGGGGTCGCAAAGAGTTGGATACGACTGAGCGACTTCACTTTCACTTTTCACTTTCATGCACTGGAGAAGGAAATGGCAACCCACTCCAGTGTTCTTGCCTGGAGAATCCCAGGGATGGGGAGCCTGGTGGGCTGCCGTCTATGGGGTCGCACAGAGTTGGACACAACTGAAGCGACTTAGCAGCAGCAGCAGCAGACAACAATTTTACTTTCTTTCTTTTTCTTTGGGATGGTTTTGTTTGCTGCCTCCTATACAATATTATGGACCTCTGTCCATAGTTCTTCAGGCACACTGTTTACCAGATCTAATCCCTTGAATCTATTCATTACTTCCACTGTACATTTACAGGAGATTTAAGTCATACCTGGCTGGCCTGCTGGTTTTCCCTGCTTTCGTTAGGTTAAGCCTGAATTTTGCTAGGAGAAGCTGATGATCTGAGCTATAGTCACTTCAGGTTTTCTTTTTGCTGACTGTATACACCTTTTCCATCTTTGACAAGGACTGATGCTGAAGCTCCAAAACTTTGGCCACCTGATGTGAACAACTGACTCATCAGGCCCTGATGCTGGTAAAGAGTGAAGGCAGGAGGAGAAGAGGATGACAGAAGATGAGATGGTTGGATGGCATCACTGATGCAATGGACATGAACTTGGGCAAACTCTGGGAGATGGTGAGGGACAGGGAAGCCTGGCGTGCTGCAGTCCATGGCGTTGTGAAGAGTCGGACACAACTTGGAGACTGAACAAGTATTTCACTGTATTGTGTGTGTGTATACACATCTTTTGTCCACTTACTATTGATAGGTTGCTTGCACATCTTGGCAGCACATCTGCTAGTATGACACAGATCCTGTGGTTGGGAATTTCTACCAGCTTGAATCTTAGGGTTCACGAGGGTACTGTCATCTAAGTCTTAAGTATACTAATTATGGGGATTTGGTTTTACTTTCTAGTTGACTGTTTTAGTGGGAATCCATGCCTTCCGACACTAATGCTATCTTCCCAGAATCCCCAGCATTACTTTTTCTTCTGACATTTATTTTGCAAAAATGATGTAGGGTCCAGATGGTGACTGCAGCCATGAAATTAAAAGACATTTGCTCCTTTGAAAAAAAGCTATGACAAACCTAGACAGCATATTAAAAAAGCAGAGACATCACTTTGCCAACAAAGGTCCATATAGTCAAAGCTATAGTTTTTCCAGCAGTCATGTATGGATGTGAGAGTTGGACCATAAAGAAGGCTGAGAGCCAAAGGATTTGATGCTTTCAAACTGTGGTGCTGAAGAAGACTCTTGAGAGTCCCTGGATGGCAAGCAGATCAAACCAGTCAGTCCTAAAGGAAATCAGTCCTGAATATTCACTGGGACGATTGAGGCTGAAGCTGAAGCTCCAGTATTTTGGCCACCTGATATGAACAGCTGACTTACTGGAAAAGACCCTGATGCTGGGAAAGACTGAGGGCAGGAGAAGGGGGCGACAGAGGATGAGATGGTTGGATAGTGTCACTGACTCAGTGGACATGCATTTGAGCAAGCTCCAGCGGACAGTGAGGGACAGGGAAGCCTGGCACCCTGCAGTCCATGGGGTCGCAGACAAGAGACAGCAGCATTGAACAAGAGCAGCCCCCTGAGAAGACGCGAGTTCCAGCTTAACCTAGAAAAGGGGTAAAAGGCAGCTTTTATGCTTTCATTTCCTAAAAGGGAAGAGAGTCATTTTCACTACAGAAGTTTAAAATCGGACCATACGAAATTGCTGGGGCTTTTTTTGGTCAAAACAATTCATGGATGAAAAGTTTACATGGTTCAACCAAATACATGTTGACATCAACCAAGTCCTTTCAGATTACTGAATATAGGCAATATAAACTGTCAAAATTCTAACATTAACATAGAACAAAGCACTATTTCATTTTTTCTTCTATCTACAAATTTCTAAAAGTAATGCTTTAATTACTTGGTTCTCCTCTAGTTACCTATCTCTCCAACTCTTCATGCTCTACCCTTAGTAATCTCTTAAGTGTATGTCCTTGTCCCTCTAACTATTCCATTTAGACTTGGCCTCCAGGCAAGGTCCTCTGTTCCTCAGGTTTTAGCTACCATATGCGAGTGGATGACACTATAATCTTCTTGCCCATCTCTGAAATTTAATTAAATTCTTTATGGCACCCTTTAGAAAACATGATTTTCTTACTCCAAGTGATCACAAATGGAGATGTTCACCTGTAAAACTCAAAAATCTCCAACACTTTCCCCTTGCAACTTCCTCTGGAGGAATCCCTGGCTTTATGCTATCCTTATCTCAAGTAACTTGTAGTGATTAATCTATCTTGCACTTAACTTTTGTACTCATGACTTGACACTTCCGTGAAAACCAATTACCACCAAAATCTTAGATCAGAGTAGTTTCTTCTTCTTCTTTGACAAAAAGAGATAAATTCCAACAAACCTCACTTAATAATCACTTCATTCATTTTGCCAGTTCTCACTCCGGTGTTCACAGGCAACTATGTCCGTCCCCAATCCGTATACATACTTGTATTCAAAAAAATACTTAATGACTCTTCAATTACCTATCCACTTATACATTATGTGTTAACACGGACCAAGACTGTGATCTGAAGATAAAGGCATTTTATATATTAATACATGTGACAAAAAGTCAAATCCATGTAGACATTTAAGTTTCTGTGGTCAAATACCAAATTCAAAACCAGTGGCATTTAAAATGTTAATGCTAACAATCTGGCATGAAACGCTTAACATGTACCACAGTATGAAATGAGCACAACTGACCCTCAGAAACAAGGGGGTTGGGATGCCTACCCTCTGAGCAGTCAAAAACCTACGTATACAAGGCAGATTCAACGAACAGTTGGTTGTGTAGTGGTACACTATGTATTTGAAAAAAATCCGTGGATTTCTGCAGTTCAAAGTCCTATTGTTTAAGGGCCATGTATAAGCGGATTTCTGCAGTTCAAACTCATGAAGAAAGAATGGTACATCTCTTAGTTCTTCCATAGCACATGGCAAAGGTATACTGCTTACCTTGAGAAGAATGCGAAGGATGCAATATTGATACCATAACAAAGAAAACTCCAAAACTTTCTGTACCAATATTCTAGGATAGATCTTTCTGCATGGGCATAGTGACTTTTTGAGGAAAACCAATACAGTAGGCTAACAAAACTCATTTCATTTCAGGGTTCACCAGAGAATCCTTCAATAAAGCACAGAAATTCCACTAACAAAAGAAATAAAAGGACATTACTGAAGTAACATATGTGGCTCCATATGTATTTCTATATAAAAGTTATTCATTGTCGCCTAGGAACTATAGTTCCCCCTCTGAATCCATGGGCTCTGAATGCTCCCTCAGATTCACCCAGTTAAACATTTGGAGAGAAAAATTCCAGAAAGTTCCAAAAAGCAAAACTTTAATTTGTTGGGTACTGGCAACTATTTACATAGTATAAGCTATCATAAGGGATCTAAAAGTGATTCAAAGTATATGGGAGAATATGCAGATTATATGCAAATATGCCATTTTATATAAGGAACCTGAGCCTCTACAGAAGATGGTCCTGGAGTCAATCCCCCCCAGCCCCCCCAGATACTGAGAGATGAATGCTCTGTGAATTTCTGTAGGGAAATGACCACCATTGGTTTCATACCAACTGTTCTGAAGCCACATGTTTCAGGAACTTTTTGATGAAGTCAATGAGTCCTTGGATGGTTCGGGTTCGCTCTACAGCCCATTTCTTTGTTTTCATTATAGGAGTGTCTCCCACCGCCTTTAGCAGAATGTCAACTGTAAAGAAGAAAAAAAGAATACAGTTGACCCTGGTCAAAACAGCAACTCAGAGCATCATGTCCATACAGTTGAAAATCCACCTATAACTTATGCATCCACAGATTCAACCTACAATGGATTATCTATTATTCTGGTAGGTATTTACCGAAAACAATCCATGTATAAGTAGACTTGTTGCTCAGTTGCCAAGTCATCTGACTCTTTGCAACTCCATGGACCCACTAGACTCCATGGGATTTTCCAGGCCAGAATACTATAGCGGGTTGCCATTTCCTTAACCAGAGATCTTTCTGACCCAGGGATCAAACCTGCATCTCCTGCATCAGCAGGCAGATTCTTCACCACTGAGCCACATGTGAAGATATAAGTAGAACCGCTTAGTTCAAACTCATGTTGTTCAATGGTCAACTGTACTGACAAGTACACTGACACACCTAAAAAGAATGTGATGTAAAAGGCTTTAGAAAGCTTAAATCTTCAACCAATATACAGTTTATGTATTTATGATCCCGGAGGCATGCCTGAGATTAAAAACACAAGATATGAAAAGATTCATTTAGAAGAATTTCACTTTCGTTGAACATTTAGTTTTAATTTAAAAAAGGTAAATCTAAATTTCCAACAAAGATATTTAGAGGGGATTGGTTAAATAAAAGATATTATACTCTATGATAGAATTCATATACTATAGTAAAGATAAAAGAACACACTCTGAGCTCCCTGAGTTCAAAATCTTGGCTCTGCCACTTGCTAGGTATGTATACATGTATCTAGGTAAGCCCTTCAACCTCACCACACTACAGTTTCTCTACTTGTAAAATGAGGATAACAGCAGAAACCTGGTAAGACTGTTATAAAGATTAAATGATTATGTATAGAGTGTTTATTTAGAACAGTATCGTATAACTCACTCATTAAACCACAAGATAATTAAGCTGCCATTAAAGATAAGTATTATAAAAGCATATTTAATAGTATAAAAACTTATCAAAAAGTATTACATATAAAACAGCATAATTACATATAAAACTGCATATGATTTCAATTTCATTAAAACCATCACAGGCACATATTCATGTAAGTGTAGAATATGCTCCAAAATAGTATTTCCCAGTAGGAGTATTATAGGTGATTATTACTTGATTTTACCTGTGCTTTTTGTAATTATCAAGTTTTCTACAATAAACTTTTTAATGAAGGAAAACACTAAAAATTATTAAAAAGAAATACATCAACTAGGGCCAAAAAAGTTTCAGAGAAATAAAATGTTTCAGTAATTCAAAAACAAAGATGCAAATAGAAAGACTATGAATTTGTCTCCAGACAAAGATATTAGAAGTTTTTTTAACAATGAGGCAGAAGAATGGATTAGTTCTGACAAAATAGTGGAAATCACTGCTGCCAAACAGAAAAAAGAATGAAAAGCAATGAGGATCATTTAAGAGACTTCTGGGACAACATTAAAGGTGTAATATTCACATTATACCCTAGAAGGGGAAGAGAGAGAGAACGCGCCTGAGAAAATATCTAAACAGATAATAGCTGAAAATTTCCCTAACCTAGGGAAGCAAACAGTCACCAAAGTCTAGGAAGTGAAGAAAGCTCCATATAGGATTACCTCACAGAGAAATATACAACATATTGTAATCAAAATGACGAAAACTGAAGATAAACAGAAAATACTCGTACGTATAAAACATACACGGGAACTTCCATAAGGCTACTGGCTGATTTTTTAACAAAAACTCTTCAGGTCAGAAGGGAGCGACATGATATACTCACACTGTTGACAGAGAAAAACTTAAAACCAAGAACACACTACCAGCAAGGCTCTCATTCAGCTTTGATGAGGAAATCAAAAGCTTTAAAGATTTTTTTAAAAAGCTGGAAGAACTCAGTACCACCAGCGTTACAACAAATGCTAAAGAAACTTCTATAGGTGGAAAAGAAAAGTCCACAACTAGAAATAAGAAAACTATGACACAGAAAAGCTCACTGGTGAAGGCAAACATGCAGTAAAGGCAGGAAGTCATTTGTAGACCAAGCTAGCAGGGAAGTTTAAAGACAAGAACAGTAAAATCATCTGTATTCATAATAGGCAGTTTAAAGGATACATGAAACAAATCAGATGTAAAATATAGTATCAAAACAGTAACTATGAAAGGAGGAAAGTATAGCTGCAAAGTATCTAAAGTGCATTTAAAATTAAGAGATCAGCAACTTAAAACAAGTACACGTACATATTGGCTCCTCCATAAACACCTCATGGTAACTGCAAAACAGAAATCTATTAACAGACATTCATACAAAAAAGAAAAAGGAATCCAAACTTAACACCAAAGATACTCATCAATTCACAAGAGAATGAAAGAAGGCGAACAAAAAGACCTACAAAGATGAACCCAAAATAATGAACAAAATGGCAGTAGGAACACAGATATCAATAATAAAGAGAAAACAGACTAAATGCTCCAACCAAAAAAGACTGGCTAAATGGATACAAAAACAAAACGTGTATAGTTGCTGCCTACCAGGGAAACCCTTCAGATCTAAACATACATATAGACAGAAAGTGTGGGGAATGGAGAAAGGTATTCCACACCAATGGAAATCAAATGAAAGCCACAGCTGCAACAGTTGTATCAGACAACATACACTTTAAATAAAGACTGTTACAAGAGACAAAGAAAGACACTACATAATAATCAAAGGATCAATCCAAGAAGATATAACAACTGTAAATATATATGCACCCAACAGAGAAACACCTCAACATATAAGGCAAATGTTAACACACATAACAGGAGTAAATGACAGTAACACAATAGTTGGAGACTTTTAACACTCCACTTACATCCATGGACAGATTATTCAGACAGAAAAATCAATAAGGAAACGTTAAGTCTTAAATGACACATTAGACTAGATTGACTCAACTGATATTTATGTAGAGTGTTCCATCCAAAAGCAGCAGAACACACATTCTTCTCAAATGCACGTGGAACATTCTCTAGGACAGATCACATGCTGTGCCACAAAGCCAGCTTTGGTAAATTGAAGAAAACTGAACTCATATCAAGAATCTTTTCTGACCACAACAATACAAGGTTAGAAATCAACTACTGGAAAAAACCGCAAAAAACACAAACGCATGGAAGCTAATCAATGCATCACTGGGGAAACCAAAGAGGAAACAAAGAATACCTAAAGACAAATGAAAACCAACAGTGATCCAAAAGCGATGAGACACAGCAAAAGCAGTTCTAAAAGGAAAGTTGACAGTGAGACAGATTTCCTTTGGGAAGAAGAAAAATCTCAAACCACCTTACATCTAAAGCAACTGGAGAAAGAACAACAAACAAAATTCAAAGTTAGTAGGAGGAAAGAAAAAATAAAGATCAGAGCAGAAGTCAGTGAAATAAAGACAAAGATCACGGAAACTGAAAGCGGATTCTTTGAAAAGATAAACAAACTTGATAAACCTTTAGTCAGACTCATCAAGAAAAAAAAGGGAGAGGGCTCAAATCAATAAAATCAGAAATGAAAAAGAAGTTACAACTGACACCACAGAAATACAAAGGATCATAAGAGACTACTACAAGCAACTATATGCCAATAAAATGGACAACTGAGAAGAAATGGACAAATTTTAAGAAAGGTACAATCTTCCAAGACTGAACTAGGAAGAACTAGAAAATATGAAGAGATCAATTACCTGTTTATTCAGCACTAAAACTGAATCAGAAATTCGAAAACTGCCAATAAACTAAACTCCAGGACCAGACGGCTTCACAGGTGAATTCTACCAATTATTTCCAAGATTTAATGCTTATTCTTCTGAAACTATTCCCAAAAGTCACAGAGGAAAGAACACTTACTAACTCATTCAATGAGGTCACCCTGTTGGAAAACCAGAAAAAGGTATCACAAAAAAAGAAAATTACAGGCCAGTATCAGTGACGGACATAGATGCAAACATCCTCATCAAAATACTAAGAAACTGATTCCAACAATACATTAAAAGGACCATACACCATGATCAAGTGGGTTTTATCCCAGCAGTGTGATGAGTTTTCAACATCTACACATCAATCAGTGATACTAAACTAATAAAGCTCATCAAGAAATTCCCTTAAATTGCTGGATACAAAATTAGTGTACAGAAATCTGTTGCATTTCTATACACTAACAACAAAATATCAGAAAGAGAAATTAAGGAAACAATCTCACTTACTATTGCATGAAAAACAATCAAATAAGGAGGCAAAACCCTTGTATTCCAAAAACTGTAAGACATTGATGAAAGAAACTGAAGACAACAGAAAAGAATGATAATGATATACTGTGTTCTTGGATTGGATGAATCAGTATAGATAAAATGTCTACATTACCCAAGACAATCTACAGATTCAATCCAATTCCCACTAAATTACCAATGGCATTTTTCACAGAACTAAAACAAGCATTTTAATAACCGTGAGACAGAACAGAGCTGGAGGAACCACAGTCCTTGCCTCTAGACTGTACTACATGCCACAGTCACCAAAGCAATACAGGACTGACACCAAAACAGACACACAGATCAATGAGAAACCACAATCATGGTCAAGTAACCTACTACAGAGGAGACAAGAATACACCATGAAGAAAAGACAGTTTCTTCACTAAGTGCTGCTGGAAAACTGGACAGCTGCATGTGAAAGAATGAAATCAGAACATCCACTACCACCACATACACAAATAAACTCAAAATATATTAAAGACCTAAAATATAAGACTGGATATTATACAATTCCTAGGGGAAAATACAGGCAGAACACTCTGACATAAAATGCAACATTTTTCTGCATCTGTCTCTTTCAGTACTGGAAATAACAGCAAATGTAACCAAACAGGACCTAACTAAAGCTTTGGCACAGTGAAAGAGACCATCAACACAACAAAAAGACAACCTATGGATTAGGAGGAAATATCTACAAATAATTTAATAGACAAGGGATTAATTTCCAAAATATACAAAGAGCTCTTACAACTTAGTATCAAAAAAAACCAAACAGCCCAATTAGAAAATGGGCAGAAGCCCTAAACAGATATTTCTCCAAAGAAGACACAGATGGTCAAAAGGCATTTGGAAAGATGCTCAATACTGCTAATTATTAGAGAAATGCAAATCAAAGCTACCATGAAGTCACGTCAGTCAGAATGGGCATTAAGAAGTCTACAAGTAATAAATGCTGGAGAGGGTGTGGAGAAAAAGGAGCCCTCTTATACTGTTGGTGGGAATGTAATTAACAGACATTATGGAGACCAGTATGGAGGTTCCTTAAAAAACTAAAATTAGAGTTACCATAAAACCCTGCAATCCCACTCCTGCGCATATACCTGGAGAAAACCCAAACACACCCAAATGTTCATAGCAGCACTATTTAAAATAGCCAAGATATGGAAGAAACCTAAGTATTCGTCAACAGATAAACGGGAAAAAAAGATGTGGGGTATCACTCAGCGAAAAAATAGAACAAAATAATGCCACTTGCAGCAACATGGATGGATCTAGAGACCATATTAAGTCAGACAGAGAAAGATAATTATTGTATGATACAACTTACATGTGGAACCTAAGAAAAAAATGACATGGATGAACTTACTTACAAAACAGAGAGTCACAAACAGAAAAAAACAAATTTATAGTTACCGAAGGGGAGAGGTGGAAAAGGAAACGGCTACCCACTCCAGTGTTCTTGCCTAGAGAACCCCAGGGACAGAGGAGCCTGGTGGGCTGCCGTCTGTGGGGTTGCACAGAGTCGGCCACGACTGCCGCGGCCTCAGCAGCAGCGGCAGCAGAGGGGAGAGGAACACACCAGGAACTCGGGATGAATATATACTACTAGATACAAAGCAGGCGAACAGGGCTTGCTTTACAGCACAGGGAACTACACTCAGTTATCTTGCGATAATGTACAATGGGAAAGAATAAGACAAAGAATCTATACATACATGTATAGCTGAATCGGGGCTTCCCAAGTGGCGCAGAAGTAAAGAATCCACATGAGACAAGAGACTTGGGTTTGACCTGTGGGTCAGGAAGATCTCCTGGAGTAGGAAGTAGCAACCCACTCCAGTATTCTCACCTGGAAAATCTCACGGACAGAGGAGCCTGGTGGTTACAGAGTTGGACATGATTGAGCAATACACACACATGTAGCTGAATCACCTTGCCGGACACTTGAAACTAACACAACGCTGTAAATTAACCATACGCATGCTTGCTGGGTTGACTCAGTCATAGCTGGCCCTCTGCAACCCTACACACTGTAGGCCTCCAGCCTCCTCTGTCCACGGGATTCTCCAGGCAAGAATACTGGAGTGGGTTGCCATGCCCTGCTCCAGGGGATTTTCCTGACCCAGGGATCGAACCTGAGTCTCTTAAGTCTCCTGCATTGGCAGGCAGGTTCTTTACTCAGAACACCACCTGAGAAGCCCAAATTAATTATACTTCAATTTTAAAAAAATTAAAAGTTAAATCAAAAGAAAGACTGAAAGCAGAAGTGTTCTGCTGCCCCCTAAAGTCAAGTGTATTTTATTACATCCTTCTTGTCCCATTCCTTGGTATTAAAAATTGGGTCACTATGAGGTTACTGAGATTAATTTATTCAAGTTTATCCCTGGAATGAAGCTATCTGAAACCCATAATGCACTGTTTCCCTTTCTACTAAAGTTTATCTTCATAGAACCGTTCAACTTCAGATTCTTGAGTGTTACTGGTTGGGGCATAGGCTTGGATTACTGTGATATTGAATGGTTTGCCTTGGAAACGAACAGAGATTATTCTGTCATTTTTGAGACTGCATCCAAGTACTGCATTTCAGACTCTTTTGTTGACCATGATGGCTACTCCATTTCTTCTAAGGGATTCCTGCCCACAGTAGTAGATATAATGGTCATCTGAGTTAAATTCACCCATTCCAGTCCATTTTAGTTTGCTGATTCCTAGAATGTTGACATTCACTCTTGCCATCTCCTGTTTGACCACTTCCAATTTGCCCTGATTCATGGACCTAACATTCCAGGTTCCTATGCAATATTGCTCTTTACAGCATCAGACTTTGAGTCTATCACCAGTCACATCCACAAATGGGTATTGTTTTTGCTTTGGCTCCATCCTTTCATTCTTTCTGGAGTTATTTCTCCACTGATCTCCAGTAGCATATTGGGCATCTATCGACCTGGGGAGTTCCTCTTTCAGTATCCTATCATTTTGCCTTTTCACACTGTTCATGGGGTTCTCAAGGCAAACTACTGAAGTGGTTTGCCATTCCCTTCTCCAGTGGACCAATTCTGTCAGACCTCTCCACCATGACCCGTCCATCTTGGGTGGCCCCACACGGCATGGCTTAGTTTCACTGAGTTAGACAAGACTGTGGTCCTGTGATCAGATTGGCTAGTTTTCTGTGATTATGGTTTCAGTGTGTCTGCCCTCTGATGCCCTCTCGCAACACCTACTGTCTTACTTGGGTTTCTCTTACCTTGGATGTGGGGTATCTCTTTACGGCTGCTCCAGCAAAGCACAGATGCTGCTCCTTACCTTGGACGAGGGGTATCCCCATTCAATATCACAGTAATCCAAGTCTATGCTCCAACCAGTAATGCTGAAGAAGCTGACGTTGAACGGTTCTATGAAGACCTACAAGACCTTCTAGAACTAACATCCAAAAAAGATGTCCTTTTTGTCATAGGGGACTGGAATGCAAAACTAGGAAGTCAAGAAACACCTGGAGTAACAGGCAAATTTGGCCTTGGGGTATGGAATGAAGCAGGGCAAAGGCTAACAGAGTTCTGCCAAGAGAACGCACTGGTCATAGCAAACACCCTCTTCCAACAACACAAGAGGACTCTACACATGGACATCACCAGGTGGTCAACACCGAAATCAGACTGATTGTATTCTTTGCGGCCAAAGATGGAGAAGCTCTATACAGTCAGCAAAAACAAGACTGGGAGCTGACTGTGGCTCAGATCATGAACTCCTTATTGCCAAATTCAGACTTAAATTGAAGAAAGTAGGGAAAACCACTAGACCATTCAGGTATGGCCTAAATCAAATCCCTTATGACTATACAGTGGAAGTGAGAAATAGATTTAAGGGACTAGATCTGACAGACAGAGTGCCTGATGAACTATGGACAGAGGTTCGTGACATTGTACAGGAGACAGGGATCAAGACCATCCCCATGGAAAAGAAATGCAAAAAGGCAAAATGGTTGTCTGAGGAGGCCTTACAAATAGCTGTGAAAAGAAGAGAAGCAAAAAGCAAAGGAGAAAAGGAAAGATATTCCCATTTGAATGCAGAGTTCCAAAGAATAGCCAGGAGAGATAAGAAAGCCTTCTTCAGTGATCAATGCAAAGAAATAGAGGAAAACAACAGAATGGAAAAGACTAGAGATCTCTTCAAGAAAATTACAGAGATACCAAAGAACATTTCATGCAAAGATGGGCACAATAAAGGACAGAAATGGTAAGGACCTAACAGAAGCAGAAGATACTAAGAAGAGATGGAAAGAATACACAGAAGAACTGTACAAAGATATTCATGACCCAGATAATCACGATGGTGTGATCATTCACCTAGAGCCAGACATCCTGCAATGTGAAGTCAAGTGGGCCTTAGGAAGCATCACTATGAACAAAGCTCATGGAGGTGATGGAATTCCAGTTGAGCTATTTCAAATCCTGAAAGATGATGCTGTGAAAGTGCTGCACTCAGTATGCCAACAAATTTAGAAAACTCAGCAGTGGCCACAGGACTGGAAAAGGTCAGTTTTCATTCCAATCCCAAAGAAAGGCAATGCCAAAGAATGCTCAAACTACCACACAATTGCACTCATCTCACACGCTAGTAATGTTCAAAATTCTCCAAGCCAGGCTTCAGCAATACATGAACCATGAACTTCCAGATGTTCAAGCTGGTTTTAGAAAAGGCAGAGGAACCAGAGATCAAATTGCCAACATCCGCTGGATCATCAAAAAAGCAAGAGAGTTCCAGAAAAACATCTACTTCTGCTTTATTGACTACGCCAAAGCCTTTGACTGTGTGGGTCAAAATAAATTGTGGAAAATTCTGAAAGAGATGGGAATACCAGACCACCTGACCTGCCTCTTGAGAAATCTATATACAAGTCAGGAAGCAACAGTTAGAACTGGACATGGAACAACAGACTGGTTCCAAATAGGAAAAGGAATACGTCAAGACTGTATGTCGTCACCCTGTTAATTTAACTTATATGCAGAGTACATCATGAGAAATGCTGGGCTGGAGGAAGCACAAGCTGGAATCAAGATTGCCAGGAGAAATATCAATAACCTCAGATATGCAGATGACACCACCCTTATGGCAGAAAGTGAAGAGGAACTAAAAAGCTTCTTGATGAAAGTGAAAGAGGAGAGTGAAAAAGTTGGCTTAAAGCTCAATATTCAGAAAACTAAGATCATGGCATCTGGTCCCATCACTTCATGGGAAATAGATGGGGAAACAGTGGAAACAGTGTCAGACTTTATTTTTGGGGGCTCCAAAATCACTGCAGATGGTGACTGCAGCCATGAAATTAAAAGACGCTTACTCCTTGGAAGGAAAGTTATGATCAACCTAGATAGCATATTATAAAGCAGAGACATTACTTTGCCAACAAAGGTCCATCTGGACAAGGCTGTGGTTTTTTCAGTGGTCATGTATAGATGTGAGAGTTGGACTGTGAAGAAAGCTGAGCCCTGAAGAATTGATGTTTTTGAATTGTGGTGTTGGAGAAGACTCTTGAGAGTCCCTTGGACTGCAAGGAGATCCAACCAGTCCATCCTAAAGGAGATCAGTCCTGGGTGGTCATTGGAAGGACTGATGCTGAAGCTCCAGTACTTTGGCCACCTCATGCAAAGAGCTGACTCATTAGAAAAGATCCTGATGCTGGGAGGGATTGGGGGCAGGAGGAGAAGGAGACAACAGAGGATAAGATGGCTGGATGGCATCATGGACTCGATGGACATGAGTCCGAGTGAACTCCGGGAGTTGGTGATGAACAGGGAGGCCTGGTGTGCTAAGATTCATGGGGTTGCAAAGAGTCGGACAGGACTGAGCTAACAGAACTGAACTGAAAGTTTATTTTCCTTCTTCCACTTGGTAATTCTAGTCTCAGTTATCCAAGGAAAAAAGATGAATTGAGAGATAACCAAGGGGATTTTGGTTAACTAATCTTCCACACTGCCTTGTCCCTGTTCCCTAAATTCCCTGGGGCTACCAGTCAACTGCAACCGCGCATTCCAAGAATGTGAAGTAGAAAATAGTGAGCTGTATTACCGAAGAAGGCAAGGGCAAGAAGCTAGAGAGTAAAAATATTTATAATTAAAGCTATACATTTTAAAAAAATTATAAAATGTAATTTGCTTGTAGTTCTCAACCATAACTACACATTAAGACTCAACTGGGAGAACATTTACAAGAATACAGATGCGTACATCAATTAAACCAGAATCTTCTGGAAGTAGGGCCTTGGCACTGGTAGTTTAAAAGCTCCCTCAGATGATCCTAAAGGGCCGCAAGAACTAACAACCTGGATCTGCTTCAAAAAGCTGTAGATTAAACCAAATGTGGAATATATGAAATATTTAAGTTTTTCTGTATCAAAAAAGGTCCTCAAAAAAGGATGACAATTTCAGGGTAGAAATTCAATAGGTAGAAAGCAAGTGTGACATCAGAGAAGCTAACTCAAATATTCACAGGAGCCAGAAGATGAAAATTTGGTTTTTAAAGAATGGTTAAAAAATCATAAATTGAGCAGACCCAAGAAAACAGACCATATCTAGGTTGTGAGCAGTTATCTTTTAGCCACAGTTCTCACAGCGATCTCCAGGGTCAAGTACGTAGTAAACTGTTGACTAAGACTGCTAGATATTAAGACAAACCCTTTCAAAGTCTGTTTCGGCTTTCAGTAAATTGGAAGGGAAAAAAAGGGAACAACAGTACTATGTATAAAACAGGTAACTAATAGGGACCTACTGTAGAGCAAGGCATGCTACTCAACACTCTGTAATCACCAACGGGGAAATCAATCTTCAAGAGTGGATATATATATATATATATATATATATATATATAACTGATTCACTTCACTGTACAGCTGAAACCAACACAACGACTCCAAAAAAATAAGGAGATCTGTAAAACTCAAGGGATTCATCTGAAGGACGATTTTAGTGGTTATCTACAGAAATAATTACAGGGTTTTGTTCCTCTACTGGTGCATCAGCTGGAAATGACAGAAAAGACTTCTCTCAAACGTAGAGTCAGTCTGACTTGAAAGAGGGACAATGCTGGGACGGACAATTACACTCCACAGCAGCAGAAAATGAAGCTGGACGAAAGGCCAAGAGATCAGTAAGCACAAAATGCTATACCTACACTTTAACACTCAGGACAGAAAATATTTCCTGCTTTTCTTATAGGCAACTCTACATAGAGAGCTCCACTTAGGAATTTCTGCATTTTACAAAGGAATTTCTGTATTTTACAAGGGCGAACTAATTCTCAAGCAATAAAGGGTTGAGGACAGCCAGTTCAAGCAATGAAATTATTTATAACGAATGTAATTCCTTACAAAGATTCCAAAATGGTGTTGCCTTTTTTTTCTTTAAAGGCGATGCTAATGTTTTCGGTTTTCCCTTAGCAGTGTTCAAAACCCGTTTTTTGGTTCAAGATGAGCTCTCACCAATTTGGAATAAAAAAACCGGTGACCTAGTTGGAAGCTGTGGATTCTACTTTAGATCTGCTACCGACTATCCTTAGCACCTAGATGGCTGGATGGCATCACCGACACAAGGGACATGAGTTTGAGCAAACTCGGGGAGATGGTGAAGCCTGGAGTACTGCAGTCCAGAGGTCGCACAGAATCCGAAACGACTGAGCGACTGAACAACGACAATCCCTATCAGCTAAAGTCACTATTCAAAGAATTAGATCTCGCATTAAGTTCTCAGAGCTACCAAGATGCCACAATGCTCCCACCTTCACAGAGCTCGCAGTCTGGCTATTTCAAAGGAAGGTGAGAGTACACGGTTTTAAAACCCAGCGCCACATCGGGAAGGCGCCTCTAGGGATAGCTTTTCTTTCGAGGTACTCAACTCAAACGTCTTGAAAGCCGAAAAGTATACTTCCTTTCTCCTGACTGGTCAAGAACCTCGTCTGAACCGGCCCTACCCTAAATTTTGCTTATTAGCTGCCATCCCTTTTCGAACACAACCTCAACCTCCCGCCTCTGCCCAGAGACAGTGCTCTGAAAATTACTTTTTTTCTTGGTGTCACCGACAGGTTCCTCTGTTCCCGGAGAGACTGCAGCCGAAGAAGGGGGCTCTGGAGTGGCTGTTTCTGGGGAGACCTCCGTAGGCCCTTCAGCTTCGGGAGCAGTTGAGGGAGGCAGCCGCAGCGCAGACTCCTGCTCCTCAGCCATCTTGCTCGGAGAGAAGGGAGAGCGGAAGCGGTGGCTCAGCGCGTGCAGTGGGCGGGCCTTGCGCCGAAGAGCATCTCTAGAGAGGCGCCGGGGTAGGGGCGGGGGAGAACCCGACCCAACCCTGACTCGGAATCGCAGGTTGGTCCTCTGCGCCGAATCTGTTGTGGTCCCCAGACCGCTGACAGAACAACTACTATTTCACTCTAGCAAGCTTCCGGAAAAGCTTCCTGAAGGCGACGTCTCCGTCAGCCGCCGAGTGCGCAGGCGCCCCTAAACTCCGCGGCCCGGCCCTGGAGCTGTTTCCGCTTCCCCCGTGCCGACCCCTCCCAAGCCCCGCCCCGTGCAAACCCCGCCCCGAATCTCGGGGGCGCGCGCGCGCGCCTGTGCGGGAGGGGGCGGGTGGGGAAGGACAGCCGGCGAGATCCCGAGGCGAGGCTCGCGCGTCCGCCCCCGCCCTGGCCCCCAGCTCCCACCCGGTCCGCCCGGCTCAGCCATGATCAAGGCGATCCTCATCTTTAACAACCACGGGAAGCCGCGGCTCTCCAAGTTCTACCAGCCCTACGTGAGTGCCCGCCGCCGCCGATCGGGGCGAGGGGGGAGACGTTGGCGGCCGGCAGCGCCCTCCGGGCGACCCCCTCAGGCGCGCCGCGGCCCTTCTGGTGTCCCGGCCGCCGCGCGCTCCGGGCTGTCAGCCTCCGGGTAGGTGTGCCAGGTGCCCACCTCCCGCCGCGCTCCCTTCCTCCGACGTGGCTCTTCTCAGGCCGCTCCTCCGCTTGTCTGTGGGCTGGGTGGCTTTTCGGCTGTACGGGCGAGGCCCTGGAGACTTCCCGGTGCGGGGCCGAAGCGGGTCTGGAGGCTGCAGCCCACCTGCGCGGGCGAACCCACCGGGGTTTGCAGCCCGCGGCTCCTGTTAGCAGCCGAGGGAGACGGCGCGGAGCCGGTTGGTCTGGCAGCCCCACCTCCCCGACTCCCAGCCTTTCCTGCCTGGCTTCTTTCTCTTCTCCTGTGTGGACAGATGGGCTAGTGGTTTGTTTTTTTTTTTCCGCTGTAATCCTCTCGTCACGCAGGAACTTTGACTTCCTGCGTTTGGACAGACCTGCACACTCTGTAGTCTCTCCCTTAGGTTGCCATACCTGATCGAGTGCTCATTGTGACTTTCCGGTGTCTCCTTTTTAACGACAAAGATAAGTGAGGAGGACCTAACGTTTCTCTGTGGCTTTTCCCCTAGCGGCTGCATTTTATTTACTCCTGCAATAACTGGCGAGGATTGTTGTTTGATCAAGTAGAACGGTGATGCTGTGCCTGAAAGTGACCATTTCAGCGACTGGTTTGTCATTTTTCTACGTAAGGGAGTTTGCCCTAATTTATAGTTTTTGTTCTGCTTACAAAGAATAGTAATATTTGTTAAACTCTTTCAGAAGTGTAAATATTGTGGGACAACGCAGGTTTTACGGTAGTAATTTACAAGTAATTTATCACTGTTTGATGACGGGTTATAGACCAGTGTGTCTATCTGAGGGCAAAATTTATCACTGTGGAAACACAAAGTTAAGCTCTCAGTGATAGGATTAATGTGGATATATAACACTTGTTTATTGTTGCATTATTTATTGTTGTATATAACTTTGTATTGGACATTTTGCTTAGAGCCAGAAAATGAACTTTGAGTTAAATATTGAACCTGTGCCATGGCTAACACTTTATGCAGATAAACCCCAAATGGAAGTCATTCCTGCCTTTAAAAATTAAATGTGACAATTTCACTTTGCCTGAAATGATAATGCAGTCTGTGTGGAGGTGTTAGTTGAAGTGAGAAATCTTGAGCTCATTTCTCATATCCGTAAGTAGTTTTGCTTTTGCTGGCGATAAGTAGAAAAGAATATTTTCTACTACTCTTGTTTCATTTTAGTGTAGTATAATTTCGACCCTAATACTTTAAGAATTCTACACCATTCTTTATCCAGGATAAAATTCTAGTTGATTTTTCTGAATGGAAAAAAATCCCCTTGATTTTACATTGTTACCCATTTGCCTTAAATAGATTGCTGTGCTAGCCTTTCCTGAAGGTATCTTTCTTTGAGCCGTTTCGCCCTGCCATCCATTTGCAGTGTAGAAACAGTATGTTCCAGTTGTGAAATAGAATTTTAACATGTGTTTCTCCATATCTCCACTTAATAATTAAGCACCATTCAAAGTAGAAGGTTTTCTGGCTAATCCATAATATCAGTGTTACCACTCCTGTAGTGTAGACTTTAACTATGTACAGAAAAATGTGTCGAATTTGAAATGCAGAAATACCTCTCTCTCTTGTCCAGCACTGGCAACAGATTATCTTTTACCTTTACTCAGTAGGTAGCAGTAAGGGTAAGGTGGAACAGTGAGAGCTCTGGTGTTTGTTGTCGTTCAGTCGTGAGGAAATGTCCGACTCTTTGCGACCCTGTGAACTGCAGCACTCCAGGTTTTCCTGGCCTTCACTATCTCGTGGAATTTGCTCAAACTCATGTCCATTGCTAAATGACGGGTGTGGCTGGGAGTAGGTTGCTAAGAAATGTAAAAGATGAATATAGTGGTCACTGAACATGAGGAAGTGGGGGATGCAGGGTAATGTTATTACTCCTTCGTAAATTGAGTTTTGCCAGCTGTTTGTTTATTTTTGTCATTCAGGAATAATTTGAGATTACTTATATATTTGCTTTCTCTGACGTAGCATCACCTGTTTGAGGGCAGAAATCCTTTTCATTCAGTCAGTTCATTTATTCAGTTTTTATCCCATCAGTCAGTTTGTCAACAAATACTGATTTAATGCCTACCATGTGCAGGCAGTGTTTCAGAATTTGGAGGTGAACAAACAGATAACGTACGCTTTTTCAGCTGGGACATAGACAAAGCTAAAAAGTAGAATATATACCATGCCGGATAGTAATAGGTGCTGTGGGAAAAATAAAGCAGGGAAGGGTGATAGGGAATGCAAAGGTGACACTTTAAAATAGAATAGTCAGAGAAGTTTCCGCTGAGATGGTGATACTTGAGCAAAGACTTGAAGGAGGTGAGAAAGGCAGTGTTGCAGTTATCTGGGGGAAATTCTTTCCAGGCAAAGGGAGCAGTAGGTGCAAGGGCCCCGAGGAGGGAACGGAAGAGCCCGTCCTGTTGGGAGAAGACGAGGACTGGCACGGCCAGGACAGACTGTCTGCGGAGGGAGGGCGCGAGGTCTGTGGGGGGGGCAGCAGGGCTTATTCTGTTCTCGCTGCCTGCACTGTCCTTCCCGACCATCGCCAGATGTCCAGACTCCGGGCTTAACTCATCGCTTACGCATCCACTGAAGCCTTTTTGCCTTGCTTGAAGATTCCTCTTGGTTCTTAGGACTTTGTCTTTATTATATGATAGTATACTATTCTGTTTCAGATTGCATAATTCCTTGGGGCATCCTATACATTCCTTAACGGAAGGTATCAGGTTTTAAACATCTTTGTGTTACCCTCAGCAATCAACATTAAACCTTAAATATAAAGAACTCTGTATTTCTTTGCTAAATGTATTCATCAGAGTTTCCTAGCTTCAGATGGAGTGTGTTTAGAAATGATTTCCTAAGGTTCCTTCCTACTCTTTATTTAGTCTTTATAACTGAAAGTTTTAAGAATCCATGTCTTGGACAGAAGTAATGAGAAAACAGCTGCTACTGCAACTGTTTTGGTTTTTAGTTGAAAGAAGGCTTTAAGAAGTATATATCCAATATCATTGGCAGTTTTGAGTTTAATTTATTGAGGGATATCTAGGGGTATGGTTTGGGTACCATTCCTGTACTCTGATGGGATGCTGAGGTTTGAGTCCAGCAATAATGATTTGACACTGAGGAGTTTGAAAACTGTTTAACCATTTGCCAACCAGTTTTCCTTACTGCATTAGATTTCCATTTCTCATTTATTCTCCCTTATGATACAACAGTTTGTATTTACCCTTTAATAGTACAGATTTCCCATTCTTGCTATAATAAATGTTTAGATTTGATTGTGCCTCCGACCTGCTGTTTAATGTATGGGACATATAAAGTCACCCTAGGTTTTCTAAACTGAGGTTTTTAGTTCATTCTGCTAGAATCAGACATGTAAGATTTCAAGAGTGGACTCAGAATTCGTTCACTTTTGTTTTTCCCTCCTGTATTCTTGAACTGGGCTTCCCAGATGGTGCTAGTGGTAAAGAACCCACCTGCCAATGAAGGAGATGTAAGAGATGCAGGTTCGATCCCTGGGTTGGGAAGATCCCCTAGAAGAGGAGGGCATGGCAACCCACTCCAGTATTCTTGCCTGGAGAATTCCATGGACAGAGGAGCCTGGCAGGCTACAGTCCATAGGGTTGCAAAGAGTCGGACACGACTGAAGCGACTTAGCACGCAAGCACATCCTTGAACTTGACTGCAGAAATTCAAATGTTTTTCTTGCTTTACTTCTTTAATTGACATTTAGCAACAGCGACTTGGCAACAGTAAACTTCAGTGTTTTAATATTTGCCTGGCAATATTTGTATATTACTACAAATCACTAAAGAGATTTATATTTCATAAGCCAGATATATATTTTATATAGCCATCAAGCAAGGAAAAAAACCCTTGGGTTATGATTCTCATGTTATTAATGCACCATGGCATATCCTTTGGTGAATATCTGTAATAAAATAAAATTGTTTTCCTTTTATATGAATTATTGTTGTGTCTACAGATTTAAACAGTTGTCTATGTATAAGGGTGTACACAAAGTATAAACAGGAAAGTTTTCAAACTATTACATACATGAGTTGTCTCAACATTCTTATAAACTATATCTGATTATTAAGTTGTTTTTCAACCAAATGCAAGCCCTAGATAGAACGCTCATATTGTTCTTTCCTTTTTTTGAATTTGTTCACATAAAAAAGTTAAAGTGTAAGTATATATAACTTTTTCTTTTAAAAATTTCTTTGAGAAAAATGCAGTGGTGTTGACTGATGTCTTTGTGGCAAGTGGGATAGTTAAGCTTATTTTTATGATTGAGATGTCAACAATTCTAAGTTTAAATTTAGGTATTAACACATATTAACATATAGTATTTGACTGTTTTGTTAACAAGATAATTCAAAATTATTTTATTTCCTTCCACATGAGTTAGGACACTTTTGACTATACAAATTGAGTTTTATGGAACCTGACTCCAATTTGCTTTAAAAGGAACTTTGTTAGGATACAGAATAGGAAATGCAGACTAATAGACAAACTCCAAAATTATTTGATTCAGCAAATCAGTTACTTCATTATAGGTCCAGTTTGTTTCTCTTTCTCCGCCCTGCGCTTCACAAAGTTGATATCCAAAGGTTGATTTCCTCCTTGAAATCAGTTTTAATTAATAAAATCGACAAGGAGAGAGTGATCTACTCCTGTAATCCTAGACTATGTCTTTCCCTTCAGTCTGGGTGGTTCTGATGTCTGCTTAGACTAATTGGGGTCCACCCTTACAGCTGGGGCTTCCCTTGTGGCTCAGCTGGTGAAGAATCCGCCTGCAATGCGGGAGACCTGGGTTCCATCCCTGGGTTGGAAAGATCCCCTGGAGAAGGGAAAGGCTACCCACTCCAGTATTCTGGCCTGGAGAATTCTATGGACTGTATAGTCCATGGGTCGCAAAGAGTCAGACACGACTGAGTGACTTTCACACTTTCACTTGCAGCTGAGGATGAGGGTGGACATATGAAGAAAATTGCTATTCTGTTGGAAAGGTGGAAGAGAGGAGTGGATGTGGGTAGGCAAAATAGTATCCACTATTCCCTCTTCATTAGCCCATGTCATTTCATTTGAATAGATATTTTCTTCTCTGTAATTTTATTTTATTTTTTGGTTGCAGGGTCTTCATTGCCATACACAGGCTTTCTCTAGTTGTGGCGCGCTGGCTCCTCACTGCAGTGGCATCTCCTGCTGGGGGGCACAGGCTCCGGGTGCGGGGGCATTAGTAGTTGCAGTGGGTGGGCTCGGCAGCTGTGGCTCAGTCGTTGTAGCACGTGGGCTTAGTTGCTGTGCAGCATGTGGGATCTTCCTGGACTCGGGGTCCAACCCCTGTCCCTTGCATTGCAAAGCCCATTTGTAACCACTGCGCCACCAGGGAAGCCCCATTCTCTGTAATTTTAGATTGCTTCTGAGGATGTTACTATCAAGAATAGTTCTTGATACTATGTGGTTCTGAACACTTGACACAAAAAATCTTACTTATTACTTAGTTCAAGGTGTTCCTTATACCAGTGGAATATCGAAAAATTCAAATTCTAATATAACCACAATTTTTGTAGGTAGTATGCTTAAACACTTGCTTTTTAAAAAATTAAGATTAGTAAACCTTTTGCAAATTGTATTGAAAGGAAGAAATAAAGTGTTCACCCTCACAGTGATTTTTGTTTTGGGGGAAAAGGTTATAAATAGGAAAATGTTACAGTCCACTCCTCTGCCTTTCAGAACTGAAAAAGACCTTGTATTGAGTGGCTGTATTATGTTTCTTTGGTTAAGCTGATTGCTAGAATATTTATTGTTTTAATCTTTAAATAAATTTATTGTGATTACATGAAAAATATGTAAGTATTAAGATCACTAAGGTCGTCCTTGATTTCACCACTCATAGATAACTGTTGCTATTTAATATACTTCTTCCCTATGTCTTCTTAAATTTTTTCTTTAGACTATCCCAATGAAGAGTATATCCCTTTTAGACATTAATAACACAAAGAATGCATTGAAGCTGTTGTTGGAGTTATAGAATAGTGTGGCTTTCAGTTTAGTTCAGTTCAGTCGCTCACTCATGTCCGATTCTTTGCGACCCCATGAACCGCAGCACACCAGGCCTCCCTGTCTATCACTAGTTCCTGGAGTCCACCCAAACCCATGTCCGTCGAGTCAGTGATGCCATCCAACCATCTCATCCTCTGTCGTCCCCTTCTCCTCCTGCCCTCAATCTTTCCCAGCATCAGAGTCTTTTCAAATGAGTCAGCTCTTCACATCAAGTGGCCAAAGTATTGGAGTTTCAGCTTCAGCATCAGTCCTTCTAATGACCACCCAGGACTGATCTCCTTTAGGATGAACTGGTTGGATCTCCTTGCAGTCCAAGGGATGCTGAAAAGTCTTCTGCAACACCACAGTTCAAAAGCATCAATTCTTCTGCACTCAGCTTTCTTTATAGTCCAAATCTCACATCCATCCATGACCATTGGAAAAACCATAGGCTTGACTAGACGGACCTTTGTTGGCAAAGTAATGTCTCTGCTTTTTAATATGCTGTCTAGGTTGGTCATAACTTTCCTTCCAAGGGGTAAGCGTCTTTTAATTTCATGGCTGCCATCACCATCTGCGGTGATTTTGGAGCCCAAAAAATAAAGTCAGACACTGTTTCCCCATCTATTTGCCATGAAGTGATGGGACCAGATGCTATGATCTTAGTTTTCTGAATGTTGATCTTTAAGCCACCTTTTTCACTCTCTTCTTTCACTTTCATCAAGAGGCTCTTTAGTTCTTCGGTTTCTGCCATAAGGATGGTATTATCTGCTTACCTGAGGTTATTGATATTTCTCCCGGCAATCTTGATTCCAGCTTGTGCTTCCTTCAGCCCAGCATTTCTCATGATGTACTCTGCATATAAGTTAAATAAGCAGGGAGACAATATACAGCCTTGATGTATTCCTTTTCCTACTTGGAACCTGTCTGTTGTTCCATGTCCAGTTCTGACTGTTGCTTCCTGACTTGCATACAGGTTTCTCAAGAGGCAGGGTCAGGTGGTCTGGTATTCCCATCTCTTTCAGAATTTTCCACAGTTTATTGTGATCCACACAGTCAAAGGCTTTGGCATAGTCAATAAAGCAGAAGTAGATGTTTTCCTGGAACTCTCTTGCTTTTTCGATGATCCAGCGGATGTTGGCAATTTGATCTCTGGTTCCTCTGCCCTTTCTAAAACCAGCTTGATGAATATCTGGAAGTTCATGGTTCATGTACTGTTGAAGCCTGGCTTGGAGAATTTTAAGCATTACTTTACTAGCGTGTGAGATGAGTGCAATTGTGTGGTAGTTTGAGCATTCTTTGGCATTGCCTTTCTTTGGGATTGAAATGAAAACTGACCTTTTCCAGTCCTGTGGCCACTGCTGAGTTTTCCACATTTGCTGGCATATTGAGTGCAGCACTTTCACAGCATCATCTTTCAGGATTTGAAATAGCTCAACTGGAACGCCATCACCTCCACGAGCTTTGTTCGTAGTGATGCTTCCTAAGGCCCACTTGACTTCACATTGCAGGATGTCTGGGTCTAGGTGAATGATCACACCATCATGATCATCTGGATCATGAAGATCTTTTTTGTACAGTTCTTCTGTGTATTCTTTGCCACCTCTTCTTTATATCTTCTGCTTCTGTTAGGTCCCTGCCATTTCTGTCCTTTATTGAGCCCATCTTTGCATGAAATGTTCCCTTGGTATCTCTAATTTTCTTGAAGAGATCTCTAGTCTTGTGGCTTTAAGATAACCAAATATGTTAATGTCTTGTTGTTAATGTCATGTCACTAAGTCATGTCCAACTCTTTGCAACCCCATGGACTGCAGCGTACCAGGCTTCCTTGTCCTTCGCTATCTCCCAATGTTTGCTCAAATTCAGGTTCATTGAGTTGATGATGCTATCCAGCCATCTCATGTCTAGCTGTTCTGTTATTAAATATTTAAAAACACATAATGTATATTAATTGCATTTTAATAACTTGCATGTTTTTTTTTCCTCCATATATATCTTCCTCCCTCCCCGCATAGAATTGAACTTATGTAAGTAACCTGAGTGTATCAGGACCCTTCCCTTTTTCTGATTCTGAAGGGAAATCTTTGCTATATTTTGTGATAAAGTCAAAGAATTCCTTCTTTAGCACTTGGAATTGTCTTTGTACTTTTGGGTTACTGATTTCTTCACTGCTGCTGCTAAGCCAAGGCAGTTCTGGCCCTGTCAGCCTTCCTGTCATGACCCACCTGAACTACAATAGAGATACACAGCTTTAGTTACTAAAGGGTCAGGAAACTCTCAAGCTGTATAGGAGCAGTCAAGGCCAGCATTCTAGCTATCAGGTGTTAATTTCTCGACTCCAAAGGGAGACACATCCAGGCTTAGTTCTTTGAAAGTTAGAGTGTCCTTTTTGGGTACTATCTGACCTGTCCATTGCACTCTTCTTTCTCTCCTCCTCTGCCCATATTCCTTCCACACATATTTATTTATGTTTTGTATGCCCCTGTTCTAAGCTCTGGGAATATTGTAATGAGTAAGACTGACAGCCTTCCTGCCCTGTGGGTTTTCCAGTGACAAGAAATAAACAATAAATGAATTATGTCAAACTGTGATTAGTCTATGAAAAAAAACTGAAACCGTGTAGGGGGATAAAGAATGATGGGGAGAAGCTATCTTAAATAAAATCATCAAGGAAAGACTACAAACCTGACGTTGGAGAAGAGAACTGAACGAGGTGAGGGAGTGTGTGAGAAGAGCTGAGGAAAGAGCATTTCAGGCAGAAGGAGGTGCAAGATCCCTCAGACGGGTACACAGTTGGTGTGGAGGAATAGCGAGAAGGCAGGCGGAGTGATCTCAGGGAGGGGTGACAGGAGATGAAGTCAGAGAGAAGGAGAGGACAGGTCATGCCTGTGTCAAATCGCACCGTCCCTTCTTCCAGTCTTTCAGTCAGATGACATCATCCCTGTCGTGTTCTCCACGGGAAGCAGCGTTTCTCCTTGAATCCCACTTGTATTTTGTATGGTTGAACAATGCCTCTCGCCTCTGCAGGAGAGGCAGTGATGCTCTCCTCTGCTCAATTATTTTCTTCTCTGCCTGGTTTGGAGAGGTAGGAGAGCTCGCCCAGCAAATGAAGGCAAAAGTGAGCGCTCAGTTCTGTGCAGCCTCTGTATTAATGAGACCAGTGATCAAGCTGGTTTCGTTTCCTAAGTAACCTGTGGAGTAACACAGCTCAAGAAGAAAAGCGTTTATCTTCTCAGACATCTCACAGCCTTAATTATAGATGAGCAAAGTTTATGTGAAGCCTACTAGACCACCTCTGTTATCGTGCCAGGAAGCATTTACATCTTTTCTGCTTTGCTCAGAGCCTCCTAATGCAGGAATCCATAGCTGTCAGTCACTGTTCTCTGTTACCTGGGAGGGAAGGGCTCTTGATCAGAGTATCAGACCCACTATATTGTTTTGATGACTGTGTGCTAGCCAGTTAAGTGGGAAAGATTGCCAGTTCATCCCACCACACATGTATTCTGCCATTACCTGTCAGTTCTTGGTGTGATTGTTATAAAATGATTTTTATGGTGATAAAACATTTGTAACAGGTTTACCATTTTAAGTATATAGCTCTGTAGCATTAAGTAAAGTGTTGTATAACCATCACTCCCATCCATCTGGAGAACTTCTTCATCTTCCCCACTTGAAACTCTGTACACTGTTAAACACTTAACCCCCCATTGTCCCCTTCTCCCTGGAAAGCCACTGGCAACCACCATTCTTTCTGTCTCAATGAATTTGGTTAGGAATCTCGTGAAAGAGGAATCACGCAATGTTTGTCCTTTCATGACTGGCCTTTTTCATTTAGCAGGAATGCATGCTATGCATGTGTGCTATGCATGCGTGCTGTCGCTTCAGTCATATCTGACTCTTTGCGACCCTATGGACTGTAGCCCGCCAGACTTCTCTGTCCATGGGATTCTCCAGGGAAGAATACTGGAGTGGGTTGCCATGCTCTTCTCCAGAGGATCTTCCTGACCCAGGGATCGAACCTTTGTCTCTTATGTTTCCTGTGTTGGCAGATGGGCTCTTTACCACTAGCGCCACCTGGGAAGCCCTTCACTTGGCATGGTGTCTAAAGAGATTTAACAGTGTTGTTGCATGTTCCCTTCTTTTTCAAGGCTGGATAACAGTCCATGGTATATATGCACATGCCCTGCATTATTTATCCATTTGTGTATTAATGGATGCTTGGGTTCCACTTTCTGACTGTTGTGAGTAATGCTGCTGTGAACCTAGCTGGGTGTTAGGTTACACTTCCCTGTTGATTAGTGATGTTGAGCGTCATCTCGTGTGTTTACTGATCACTTGTATATCTTCTCTGGAGAAATATCTAAGACTTTACCCATTTTGTAATCACGCTATTTGGTTTCTTTGTTGTTGAGTTGTTTCTTATCAGATACATGGTAAGAAACATGTGGGTTGCTTTTTCACCCAAGGAGTGTTATCCCTTTTCAAAGGACAGTCTTTTGATGCACGAGGTCCATCTTTTTTTTATTCTCCTGTGCTTTTGCTATCATATCCAGAAAATGATTTTTTAATGACTATATAATAGTTTATTGTATAGTATATCATAATTTATTTAACCAGTCTTCTGCTGTGGCCTTTTATTTTGAATAAGGTTTTTTAAAGTGAATATTGGGTAAGAAAATACTTTCAAAGCCTGATGCATAATAAAAACTCAGTACTTGTTACCTAAATTAATAATAACTTTTATTGCTACTTTTATTATTACTACTTCTTGTTACTTCCTTTTTGGATGTTCTTTCTATTTCCTCAAAATGAATTGTCTTTGTAGACCTTGTTTTGGAGTGAACTTCCTTCTTATTACAAAATGCGAAGTTCTACACTAGTCTTCCAGAGAAGAGCGTTTCATTGGGAGGTATTTTAAAGAGAAAGCTAAAAGACTTGCCCGGCTTTTTTTTTTTTTTTAAGAAGAATTACCTAACCTTTAAAAAAATCTTTAAGGTATACTTTGTAATGCACATACTATAAAATTTACCCATTTAAAGTGTACAACTTAGTGATTTAAAAAAGATTTTTTTATTCATGGCTGTATTAATGCAACTATTAGCATAATGTATATTTAGAACATTTTTATCAAACCAAATGAAACCTCATGCCCACTAACAGTCAATCCCTAATCTCTACTCCCCCCAGCCCTTGGCAACTACTAATCTATTTTCTATTTTAGATTTGCCTATTCTAGACATCTCACATAAATAAAATCATGAAATATGTAGTCTCTTGTGGCTGATGTCTTTTCACTTAACATGATGTTTTCAGGATTGAAATGTTTCAGGATTCAGGTTGCATGTTACAACATACAACCCATGTTGTAGCACGTATCAGTACTGCATTTTTATGGCCAAATAATATTCCATTATACAGACATACCACATTTGTTTGTCCCTTTATCAGTTGATGAATGTTTGAACTGTTTCTACTTTTTGACTACTGTGGATAGTGTTGCTATGAATATTCATGTACAGATTTTTTCTGTGGACATATATTTTGGTATCTTTTGGTTATGTATCGAGGAGTGGAATGACTAGGTCATGTGGTAACTATATTTATTAATTATTTAAATAATTGCCAGATTGTTCTCCAGATTGTGTATTCCATTTTAAATACCCCGTCAGCAATGTATGTAGGCTCCAATTTCTCCATATCTTCATTAACTCTTATTATTACGTGTCTTTTTGATTCTAGCTAATGTGTTGGATGTCAGATGGTATCTCATTGTGGTTTTCGTTTATATTTTCCTAATGACAGTGACAGCATCTTTTCATGTGCTTGTTGGCTATTTGTGTATCTTTGGAGAAAAGTCTATTCAAATCCTTAATCCATTTTTAAGTTGGGTTATATGTCTTTTTGTTATTGAGTTTGTAAGAGTTCTCGATATACTCTGGTTGCAAACACCTTACAGATGCATGAGTTGCACATCTTTGTTGTTGCTTTCACTTTCCTTCTAGTGTCATTTGCGGCACAGACGTTTGTAATTTTCAAGGTCTGTATTTGTTTGGCCACGTCAGCTCTTTGCGATGCTCGGCCTTCGTTGCCCTGTGACATGTGGGAACTTAGTTCCCTGGCCAGGGATCAAACCCGCATCCCCTGCACTGGAAGCCGGGTTCTTAACCATTGGACCACAAGGGAAGTCCCTAAAGGTTTTTTATTTTGATTTTGTCCAATTTATCCTTTTTTCCCCCCATCCCTGTGTGGGTTTTTTTGGCATATCTAAGAAAACTTTGTCTAATCCAAGATCATACAGGTTATATTTCCTTTCAGGAGTTTCGTAGTTTTCTTACATTTAGGTCTGGGATCTTTTTTTGAGTTACCTCTGTGTATGGTGTGGGGTAGAGGTTAATGTCATTTTTTGCATGTAGCTACATTTTTCTTCTCACCATTTGTGGAAAAGGCTATTCTTTTCCCATTGGATTGTAAGTACCTTAGTCCAGTTTTCTTCCCCAAATTTTACTTTGTTTTTTAGTTCTCAGACCTTTCACCTTCCACCACAGTTCAGGCTCGCTCTCTAAATATTTCAGACTCAGTCTCTCACCTTCTCAGCTGTTTGTTATTTAAATTAAATAATAGGGGTTTTGCCACTAAAAGTGGCAAACTTCTTAGTATGATAGATGTTAATTTTAGAGTCTTGATAATAGCTTTCACATATTGAGTGCTTTCTTGTGCTAAGCATTATTAATACATCTTTATACATTGTAAGGGAAGCACCATTGAGTTCAAAGAAACTTAAGGAACTGTCTGGGCAGGTGCGCGTGTAATTTCTGTTGCAGGTGCTGCCTTCTCTCCTTGTTGGCTGGGATATAGGGGTAGCCCAGTGATGACTGCTTCTTTATACACTCAGGCTAAAAGTGAAGCCTACTCCCATATACCAAGTTTCAAGGCAGACTTCCAACTTGGGCGAGATCTGGCAAAAAAAACCCATGCTAACTGAATTTTTTTTGTTGAGGCCTTCTCTTTTTCATGTTTTCTAAATGTTGGAGTGCTCTGTGGCTTAGTTTGCAAACTTCTGTTCCCTTTAGGAAAAAGACAGTCTTTCTCTCCCTTCTGCATTTTAATGCAAAGTAAACTAATTATTATTCCTCATACATGCTGCTCACTGTGGTCATGCTTTGGTCCTTGCTTTGGCCCAAACTTCTTCTGCCTCCAATATTATGTAGCATCACATTCCTCCTTCTCTGCGTTCCTGAATTCTGTCTGTTCTGTAAGGCCATCCCTAGATATATGTCACTTTTCTTTGAAGATAATCTTTCTGTTGAAAACCATGTGTTCCCCTTGACTTCTTACAGTATTGAATATATTTTTTGTGCTGTTCTTATGTCAGAGGTTACCCCCTTTTATCATAAAGATGTCTATTTCTTTTTTGAACAATAAAAAAGGCAAAATATAGAATGTGAAATAAAAATACTAAGTAGATATATTCATTTTATTTCTTGTTTTAAGCTCTTTCGGAAAAGAAACTTTCTTTTTGTATTGGTAATTGTTGATATTCTGACATTCAGTGGAGTAAATGAATGTACTTTAAGAAAAAAACTATTTGTGGGAGGCAAGGAAGCGGATAATGATATATTTACTGTCTGATTAGAGGAAAGTTTGGGTTTTTGTTTTTTGTTTGGGATATATGTTTAGAATCAAGGAAGGAACATAGAAAAAGGTAAGTTTTTATAACTGGGCTACTGGATTTTTAAAATTTGGTTTTCAGTGTGGATTAAGAAGTATTAAAAATAATAAGCATTGTTGCCTTTATGTAATTCTAGTTGTCTTTAGACTGATGTAATCTAGGGGATGTGACTGACTGAAACGTATGTGTATCTTTTGACTTCTGTTCTGAAACTGTACCGTTAGGAAATCTGATCTGCCTGAAGCAAGCTCCAGGCTTCTTTATGAAAGCTGTTAAATTAAATTGATTTTTAAAGAAAGGGAAATTGTTTTTTGTCAGTAGAGACTTGATTTGTTTAATCTTAACTTAGACTTCGGTCGCTTGATTAAAATTTCCGGGCTTCTTTCTAGTGTTGATTTTGTTAGTTGAGTATTGCTTGGTATTTTAAGAAAGATGATTCCAAGTAGCAGTCTTGAAGTTTGTATGAGAAATTCTTGTCACTGTTAAAACAGTGAAATGTAATTAGAGTTTCACATATTTAACCTGTTATTTGTTTATAAACAATAATGTAATGCAAAAAGATAACTTTTCTTAAGACTCCTATAAGACCTTTATACTTTCATTAGAATTCTCGAGCTATTTAATGGATAATGACAAGGCCTCGAAATGGATATTCTAAAGTAAGTCAGTGTTAATCCATGCTTATTATGTGCCAGCTGTTGTTTTTTAGAGCTTTATGTGTATTAATTCAATCCTCACAACAACTGTGTGAGGTAGATATTATTATTCTTGCTACCAGAGGAAAACTCAGGCAGGTAAAGCAATTTGCTCAAAGTTACACAGTTAATAAAGACCATATTCAGGAATAAAGCCAGGTAGTCTGGTTGTAGAATCCATACCCTCTTCCCTCCCTTCTTTATTTTTAGCTTGCTTATCAAAGTTGTATACATAAGCGTAGGTTATAGAATGTAACAGGATTCCCCACTGGCTCAGCAGTAAAGAATCTGCCTGCAGTGCAGGAGATAGGAATTCCATCCCTGGGTCAGGAAGATCCTTTGGAGGAGGAAATGGCAACCTATTCCATTATTCTTGCTGGGAAAATCCTGTGGACAGAGGACCCTAGCAGGCTGTGGCCCACAGGGTCGTGAAGAGTCAGATATGACTAAGCGACTGAACACAAACACACAAAGAACTATTATATAGTTCTGTAGGATTTATTATGAAAAATAACATGCTCTTACTCTCCCCCTCCCGTAGGTACATACATTTATCTGATAACTCGGTATTTATTACATGTCTCTAAATAACATGCTTGTTTTGTTGCCTGTAGGCAATGGGCATTTTTCAGTTATAGGCATGATCTGTTGATTTCTGCTATTGAAAATGATTATTTAGCTCTTTTTCCACCCCTCCCACTCAATATCTGTATCCTTCCAATCCTTTCATAGTTATTTCATAATTTTGGTTAGATCAGTATTTAATGTGTACATTAGTTTCTTTTGTGAACACCATCCTCATCTGAACCACATTATAAATCGCTTAGTTTTTCCTGACATTTCCTTTTCCTTGGAGATACAGTCACCTTTTCCTTTGATCTAATCTTTTATTTACTTACCATTAATCCATGTCTTTGCCAGTTGTCTCAGTTATATACATTTTCTATTAGTTTCTTATTCCTGAAGAAATCTCTCTTGGAGAGATTGATTCAAGATGGCAGAGTAGAAGGACATGCGCTCATCTCTTCGTGTGAGAGTACCAGAATCACAGCTAGCTGTTGAACAGCTATCCACAGGGGGACTCTGGAACCTAACAAAAAAAAAAAAAGGAAGTCTCTCCTGAAATCCTTTGGACCTGCTTTATGGCAGTCACGTTAGAATCTTTGTTACTGTAGGTATTCCTTTTTCCTGTTCCTGTGTTGGATCTCCTCTTGCTTGTTTTTTTTGGTTTATTACCTTACCATGGTGGAACATATCTTCCAGTAACTCCTTGAGAAAGAAAGATCATGGGAGATATTAATAAATTTTTTTGAGACTTTGCAAGTCTGAAGAGACTGTAACTTTACATTGACCTCCTATAGAATTATTGCTGGAAATAACTTTTCCTCAGAATTTTGATGACATTGCTCTATTTTCTTTTAGTTTCCAGTATTGTTATCAAAAAGCCTGATGAAGTTCTAATTACCTATTCTTTGTGTATTGGCCTCTTTTTCCTCTGCAGAAAATACGTAGACTCCTGTTTGTCTGCAGTTTCTTAGGTTTCATGGACTCTTTCTGTGAATCTGTTTTCACTAGTTGTGCTGGGTTCTTGACCGGCGCTTTAATTCTGGAAATTCTTGTTTTCTCTCCTTGAAAATTTTCTCAGTTCTTTTTTTAAAATCTCCTTTTATTCAGCATTCCTCTGGATTGTTGTTCTGCTTCTGTTATTCTTTCTCACCTATTTTCTATTTTTCTGCCCTTTGGTCCTATTTTTTGAATGGTTTTCTCACTTTATTTTCTAGTCTTTGCCCTGAATTTTAAGATTGCTTCTCATATTTTTAATTTACATGAACTCTTTATAAAAAATTTGAGTGTTACTGTTTTATGGTGTGCTGTCCTGTTCACAGTTGGATAACCTTTTCTTGGCTCACTGATACTAATGCCGTGCACTTAGGTTTTTGCTTCACTCTGCTTGGTTTGTTTCCTGTCAGTTGCTTTTCATCCCTGGTTTTGTCCTCAGCTTTTGTTTAGAGCGCTCATCAGATGCGTACTGGTCTCTGGTTGACTCCTCTGTAGAGGTAGGGCACTAAGAGCCAGCCGGAGACTCCAGCTCCATGTCACTGCTGTTCATTCGCTCAGGCCTGTCTGACTCTGCGACCCCTGTGGACCGCAGCACGTCACGCTTCCCTGTCCTCCCGGAGTTTGCTCAAGCTCATGTCCATTGAGTCAGTGATGACAACCTGCCATCTCATCCTCTGTCGTACCCTTCTCCTCCTGCCCTCAGTCTTTCCCAGCATCAGGGTCTTTTCCAGTGAGTCAGCTCTTCATATCAGGTAGACAAAGTATTGGAGCTTCAGCTTCAGCATCAGTCCTTCCAATGAATATTCAGGGTTGATTTCCTTTAGGATTGACTGTTTGATCTCCTTGCAGTCCAAGGGACTCTCAAGAGTCTTCTCCAGCACCATAATTTGAAGGCATCAGTTCTTTGGCACAGCCTTTTTTATTGTTGAGCTCTCACATCCATACATGACTACTGAATCTGTGAATAGAGGTTGTCTGTATGAGCTTTGGAGAAGGCACTGGTGACCCACTCCAGTACTCTTGCCTGGAAAATCCTGTGGATGGAGGAGCCTGGTAGGCTGCGGTCCACGGGGTCACTAAGAGTCAGACACGACTGAGCGACTTCACTTTCACTTTTCATGTTCATGCATTGGAGAAGGAAAAGGCAACCCACTCCAGTGTTCTTGCCTGGAGAATCCCAGGGACGGGGAGCCTGGTGGGCTGCCGTCTCTGGGGTCGCACAGAGTCGGACACGACTGAAGCGACTTAGCAGCATATGAACTTTACTTGAGATGGTCAGGATAGGCAGTTTCACTAGTGTAACAGTGGAAACTGCTATAACAGCAGTCTCCCCAAGTCTTTGTGCTTAATATAATAAAGACTTATTTTTAACTCACATCAAGTCTAGTATTAGTGTTCCTGATCAGCTAGAACCTCCTTTGTGGGCACTTATTTGTCATCCTTGAGATGGTGTCAAAGGAGCTTCTGCATCTAGTTACCATGGAAGATAGTATAGGAATTTTTATGAGTGAAGCTTGAATGGTATATTTTTTTAAATAAAAAAATTTTTATTGACATGTAGTTGATTTACAGTGTTGTGCCAATGTCTGCTATACAGCAGAGTGCCTCAGTAATACACACACATTCTTTTTTTAAAATATTCTTTTCCATTATGGTTCATCACAGGATATTGAGTATAGTTCCCTGTGCTCTACAGTAGGAATTTGTTTTTTATCCATCCTACATGTAATAGTTTACCTCTACTAATCCCAAACTCCCAGTAGTTCTCCCCACTACTACCCTTTCCCCTTGGCAAGCACAAGTCTGCTCTCTATGTCTGTGAGTATGTTTCTGATTTATAGATAGGTCTATTTGTGCCATATTTTAAATTCCACGTATAACTGGTATCATATGCTTTTTGTCATTCTCTTTCTGACTTCACTTAGTATGATAATCTTTGTGGAGTGAAAGTTGCTCAGTGATGTCCAACTCTTTGTGACCCCATGGACTCTACAGTCCATGGAATTCTCCAGGTCAGAATACTGGAGTGGGTAGTCTTTCCTTTTTCAGGGGATCTTCCCAACCCAGGGATCAAACCCAGGCCTCCCACACTGTAGGTGGATTCTTTACCACCTGAGCTTCCAGGGAAGCCCCATGATAATCTTCAGTCACATCTGTGTTTCATTCATTTTTATGGCTGAGCAGTAGTCTGTTGTATATATGTGCCACATCTTTATTCGTTCATCTGTTTGTGTCCCGGCTGTTGTAAATAGTGCTATGAACATGGGGGTGCATATATCTTTTCAAATTGTAGTTTTGTCTGGATATATACCAGCAGTGGGATTGCTGGATCATATGGTAATTCTACTTTTAGTTTTCTGAGGAACTTCCCGTAAGTTGACTGCACCAAATTACATTCCCATCAACAGTGTAGGAGATTCCCTTTTCTTCATACCCTCTCCAGCATTTATTATTTGTGCACTTTTTAATGGTAGCCGTTCTGACCAGTGTGAAATGATACCTCTTTGAAGTTTTGATTTGCATTTAAGGAAGACATACAGATGGCCAGTATTTTTTTTTAACAACTGGCTAACCTGGGAGGAAAGAGCTCTATTTTGTAGTGTTTGCTACATGGTGTAAGTACTCCGTTATGGTCAGTTTTATGCTATCAACATGATGTAGTGACATCGTGTGATGGAATGCAGAATTTGAAAGAGATATGCTCAGTTGACTTTCAGTTGTGCCAGCTCTGGTATAGAATTCTGGGAGCTGACCAAAGTAAAGAAATAGGGATTTCAGCATCTTGTTGATGCTTGTTGGTATTTTCTTTATCCCCCTGTTTTCAGTATGGTCTTGTATTTACTTTTATTTCAGCCCTAAGAATTGACCACAAACGTAGTGACTTAAAAATAACACAGATTTACAAGCATGCCTCATTTTATTGCCCTTTGTTTTATCACATTTTGCCCCAGATTCTGCATTTTTTACAGATTGGAGGTCTGTGGCAGCCCTGCCTAGAGCAAGTCTATTTGCACCGGTTTTTCTGACAGCATTTGCTCACTTGTGTCTCTGTGTCCCATTTTGGTAATTCTTGGAATATTTCAAATATTTTCATTATTATTTTCTTTGTTATAATGGTCTGTGAGTGATCATTGATGTCACTGTTGTAATTTTTTGGGGGGTGCCACAAACCACACACATATGAGAGAGCGGACCAAATGTGTGTGTTCTGACTGCCCCACTGACCAGCTGGTCCTCTTCTCTCCCCCACTTCCTGGGCCTCCCTGGTTCCTGAGATACAGCAGGTTTGAAATTAGAGTAGTCGGTGACCTGATAGTAGCCTATAAGTTGTTCAAGTGAAAGGAGGAGTCCCACATCTCTCACTTTAAATCAAAAGCAAGATGTGATTAGGCTTAGTGAGGAAGGCATGTTGAAAGCTAAGGTAGGATAAAAGCTTGGCCTCTTGCACCAAATAGATAGCCAAGCTGTGAATGCAAAGGAAACATTCTGGAAGGAAATTGAAAGTACTATTGCAGTGAGCACATGAATGATAAGAAAGTGAAGTAGCCTTACTGCTGATATGGAGAAAGTTTTAGTGGTCTGATAGAAGATCAAACCAGCCACAACATTCCCTTAAGCCAAAGCCTAATCCAGAGCATGACTGTTAATTCTTCAGCTCTGTGAAGGCTGACAGAGGTGAGGATGCTGCAGAAGAGAAGTCTGAAACTGGCAGAGGTTCATTCATGATGTTTAAGGAAAGAAACCTTAGTAACATCAAAGTGCAAGGTGAAACAGCAAGTGCTGATATAAAAACTACATTGAGTTACTCAGAAGAATCAAGATAATGAACGAAGGTGACTGTACTAGACAACAGATTTTCCATGTAGACAGAACATCCTTCCATTGGAAGAAGATGCCATCTAGGACGGGCCTGGCATCACTGATTCAAAGACTAGGCTGACTCTTGTTAAGGGCTAGTGCAGCTGGTGACTCATTTGAAGCCAGCACTCATTTACCATTCCCCAAATCCTGGGACCCTTAAGAATTACGCTAATGTTATGCTGAAATTGTGCTGCTCTGCTTATGCTCTGTAAATGGAACAACAAAGCCAGATGACAGCACATCTATTTACAACATGGTTTACTGAATTTATCTTAAGCCCGCTGTTAAGACCTCCTGCTCAAAAACAATAAATAAATAAATAAAACATTCCTTTCAAATTATTATTGCTCATTGACAATGCAGGTGGTCACCCAAGAGCTGTGGTGAAGATGTACAATGAGATTCATGTTATTTTCATGCTTGCTAATACAGTATCCATTCTACAGGCCACAGATCAAGAAGTCATTTTGACTTTCAAGTCTTCTACTTTAAAAAATATATTTTGTAAGGCTATAGCAGCCATAGACAATGATTCCTCTGATGGATGTGGCCAGTCAGTTGGAAACCTTTAGGGAGGGGTTCACCATTCTAAATGCTATTAAGAGCGTTTATGATTCATGAGAAGAGGTGATAATATCAACATTCACAGGAGTTAGAAGAAGTTGATTCCAACCTTTGTGAGTGACTTGCGGGGGAGGGATTCAAGACCAGTGGAGGAAGTAATTGCAGATGTGGTAGATCTAGCAAGAGAACTAGAATTAGGAGCAGAGCCTGAAGATGTGAATGCAGAGTTCCAAAGACTAGCAAGAGAGATAAGAAAGTCTTCCTAAGTGAACAGTGCAAAGAAATAGGGGGAAACAATAGAATGGGAAAGACTAGAGATCTCTTCAAAAAAATTAGAGATACCAAGGGAACATTTCATGCAAAGAGGGAAACAATAAAGGATAGAAATAGTATGGACTTAACAGAAGTAGAAGACATTAAGAAGAGGTGGCAAGAATACACAGAACTATACAAAAAAGATCTTGATGACCCAGATAACCACGATGGTATGATCACTTACCTAGAGCCTGACATCCTGGAATGTGAAGTCAAGTGGGCTTTAGGAAGCATCACTGTGAACAAAGCTAGTGGAGGTGATGGAATTCAAGCTAAGCTGTTTCAAATTCTAAAAGATGATTCTGTTAAAGTGCTGCACTCAATATGCCAGCAAATTTGGAAAACTCAACAGTGGCCACAGGACTGGAAAAGGTCAGTTTTCATTCCAGTGCCAAAGAATGTTCAAACTACCACACAATTGCACTCATCTCACATGCTAGCAAAGTAATGCTCAAAATCCTCCAAGCTAGGCTTCAACAGTATGTGAACCAAGAACTTCCAGATGTACAAGCTGGATTTAGAAAAGTCAGAGGAACCAGAGATCAAATTGCCAACATCTGTTGGATCATAGAAAAAGCAAGAGAATTTCAGAAAAACATCTGCTTCTGCTTCATTGCGCTAAAGCCTTTGACTGTGTGGATCACAACAAACTGGAAAATTCTTAAAGAGATGGAAATACCAGACCACCTTACCTGCCTCCTGAGAAATCTGTATGCAGGTCAAGAAGCAACAGTTAGAACTGGACATGGAACAACAGACAGACTGTTTCCAAACTGGGGAAGGAGTATGTCAAGGCTGCATATTGCCACCCTGCTTATATAACTCATATGTAGAGTACATCATGCAAAATGCTGGGCTGGTTGAAGCACAAACTGGAATCAAGATTGCCAGGAGAAATATCAACAACCCCGGATAGTCAGATGACATCACCCTTATGGCAGAAGGCGAAGAGGAAATATTTTTACTTCTTGATGAAGGTGAAAGAGGGGAGTGAAAATGCTGGCTTAAAACTCAACATTCAAAAAATGAAGGTCATGACATCTGATCCCATCACTTCATGGCTAATAGATGGGGAAACAATGACAGGCTTTATTTTCTTGGACTCCAAAATCACTGGGGACAGTGACTGCAGCCATGAAATTTAAAAGATGCTTGCCCCTTTGAAGAAAAGCTGTGACAAACCTAGACAGTATTAAAAGCAGAGACATTGCCTATAAATCACAGCAAGATCCTCTATGACCCACCTCCCAGAATATTGGAAATAAAAGCAAAAATACACAAATGGGACCTAATTAAACTTAAAAGCTTTTGCACAACGAAGGAAACTATAAGCAAGGTGAAAAGACAGTCTTCAGAATGGGAGAAAATAATAGCAGATGAAGAAACAGACAAAGGATTAATCTCAAAAATATACAAGCAACTCCTGCAGCTCAATTCCAGAAAAATAAATGACCCAATCAAAAAATGGGCCAAAGAATTAAACAGACATTTCCCCAAAGAAGACATACAGATGGCTAACAAACACATGAAAAGATGCTCAACATCACTTATTATCAGAGAAATGCAAATCAAAACCTCAACGAGGTACCATTACACGCCAGTCAGAATGGCTGCTATTCAAAAGTCTACAAGCAATAAATGCTGGAGAGGGTGTGGAGAAAAGGGAACCCTCTTACACTATTGGTGGGAATGTAAACTAGTACAGCCACTATGGAGAACAATATGGAGATTCCTTAAAAAACTGGAAATAGAACTGCCATATGACCCAGCAATCCCACTCCTGGGCATACACACCAAGGAAACCAGATCTGAAAGAGACACATGTACCCCAATGTTTATTGCAGCACTGTTTATAATTACTAGGACATGGAAGCACCCTAGATGCCCATCAGCAGACGAATGGATAAAAAAGCTGTGGTACATATACACAACAGAATATTACTGAGCCATTAAAAAGAATTCATTTGAATCAGTTCTAATGAGATGGATGAAACTGGAGCCCATTATACAGAGCGAAGTAAGCCAGAAAGATAAACACCAATATAGTATACTAACACATATATATGAGATTTAGAAAGATGATAACGATAACCCTATATGCAAGACAGAAAAAGAGACACAGATGTATAGAACAGACTTTTGGACTCTATGGGAGAAGGCAAGGGTGGGATGATCTGAGAGAACAGCATCGAAACATGTATATTATCAAGTGTGAAACAGATCGCCAGTCCAGGTTGGATGCGTGAGACAAGTGCTCAGGGCTGGTGCACTGGGATGACCCAGAGGGATCGGGTGGGGAGGGAGGTGGGAGGGGGGATCGGGATGGGGCAAACACATGTAAATCCATGGCTGATTCATGTCAATGTATGGCAAAAACCACTACAATACTGTAAAGTAATTAGCCTCCAACTAATTCTGAGCGACTGAACAACAACAACGTGATAAAACTTCAACAGGTGAGGAGTTGCTTCATAATGATGAGCAAAGAAGTGGTTTCTTGAGATAGAAGCCACTCCTGGTGGGGATGCTGTAAAGAGTGTTATTAGGACAACAAAGGACTTAGAATAATTCATAAATTTAGTTGATAAAGCAGTTGTAGGCTTTGAGAGGACTGACTCCAGTTTTGAAAGAAATTTTCCTGTGGGTAAAATACTGTCAAGCAGCACTGCATGATTCCTCCTTTATGAAAGGAAGAGTCCGTCGATGTGGCAAACTGCATTGTTGTTTTATATTAAGAAGTGGCCGTAGTCACCCAAACTTTCAGCAACCACCACCCTGATCAGTCAGCAGCCATTGAGGCAACACCCTTCCACCAGCAGAAAGATTATGATTCAGGGAAAGCTCAGATGATGGTTAACATTTTTTAGCAATAAAGTATTCTTTAATTAAGGTATGTACTTTTTTTAATACATAATCCTGTTGAATACTTAGTAGCCTACATTATAGAATAAACATAACTTCTTTATGAGTTGGGTAACCAAAACTTTTGTGTTACTCATTTTATTGCCACACTGTGGTCTGGAACCAGACCGTCAATATTTTCAGGGTATGCCTTTATACGCACCATGTTTTATTTTCTCTATCTTTGCATGGACACGTAGGTTGTTGCCATATATTGGTTATTGTGTATGATGCCCAGATGAACATGAGAATGCTTTTATCTTTTCAAGTTAGTATTTTCATTTTCTTCAGATAAAAACTTGGAAGTGAAATTGCTGGATCATGTGGTAGTTCTATTTTTACTTTTTTGAGGAACCTCCATACTGGTTTTCATAGCAGCTGCACCAGTTTACTTTCCCATCAACAGTGCACCGTGGTTCCCTTCTCTCCACCTCCTCACCAACACGTGAGCATCTTTATTATAGTCATCCTGACAGGTGTGAAGTGATACTTCATTGTGGTTTTAGTTTGTATTTCCCTGATGATTACTGATATTGAGCATCTTTTCTTGTACCTTGTGGCCATCTGTATGTCTTCTTTGGAAAAGTCTATTTAGATTTTCTGTCCTAAGGCTTAAAATTAGGATTGTTTGTATTTTTTTTTTTCTTTTGCTTTTCAGTTGTATGGAGTCTTTATATGTATTGAATATTAACCTCTGATCAGATATATGATTTGCAGACATTTTCTTTCATTCAGTGGGGTACCTATTTTGTTGATGGTTTTCATTGCTATAGAGAAACTTTTTAGTTTATTGTATTCCAAGTCTTATTTTGCCAAGTTATTTTTCTGTTGGAATTTTTATCTTTTTCTTGCTGGCATTTAAGTATTTTTTGTGTGCTAGATACTATTCCTTTTGTCAGTTTTATATATTGTAGAAATGTTTGTCATGTTTGTAGCTCTCTTAATTTTTTTGTGATGTCACTTCAGCATTAAAAGTAATTACTTCTGATGTGATCAAATTTGCAGATCTTTTCCTTTATAGTTACCATTTCCTTTATAGTTATTTGTGTCTTGTTTAAAAGTCCAACACTGTTACAGTGTTATAAAGATATTCTTCTGTATTACATTTTTAGACTTTTGTAGCTTCATCATTGACATTTTTTTTAACTTTAAACTTTTTGTTTTGTATGGGGTATAGCCAGTTAACAGTGTTGCCGCCGTTTCAGGTGACAGTGAAGGGACTCAGCCATACACATACATGTATCCATTCCTTCCAAACCCCTCCCAGCTGTACTGGCACATAGCAGAGTTCCGTGTGCTGTACAATAGGGCCTTGTTGGCATCCATTTAAATATAGCAGTGTGCACATGACCTCCCCAAACCCCCAGATTATCCCTTTCTTTCATCCTTCCTTCCCTCTAACCTTCAGTCCATTTTCTAGGACTTTGTAAGTCTCTCTCTGTTCTGTAGGTGAGTGCATTGGTGTCGTTTCTTTGCAGATCCCACACGTAAGGGGCGTCATATAATATGTTTGCTCTCTGTCTGACTTCACTCAGTGTCATGCTCTAGGTCCGTCCTTGTTGCTGCAAGTGGTATTTCATTCTTTTTAATAGCTGAATAATATTCCATTGTGTATATGGGCCACATCTTCATCCATTCCTCTGCTGATGGACTTTTAGGTTGCATTGACATTTATTTTTAATCAATCTGGGATTGATTTTTGAGTATAATATGAGAGCCAGAAGTTCATTGTATTGGAACAAAATCAAAAATTTTTATCCTGGGACCATTTATGAAAATGCCCTTCCATCCCTGCTAACCTGTAGTGCGTATTATATTTAAAATTAAATTATTATACTTATGTGTGGGTGTGCTTCTGGCTCCATCAGTCATTTTCCCTATTTCTGTACCAATATGTTATCTTAATTACTGTGGCTTTATAATAATTCTTACCTAGTCAACAGGTCCTCTTGTATTCTACTTGAGAGTGTCTGGTTATTCTAGCTGTCTGTTCTTATATATAAATCATATTTTGAGTTGTAATCAGGTTTTCAAATTTATCTCCCACACCCATGTTGAAATTTTGATTAGAATTACTTGAAGTCTTTGTAGCATTTTGGGGAGTTTGAGGATCTGTATAATATTGGATCAGTCAGTCTATAAACATTGTACATATTTTCATTTACTTATATCTTCTTTAACTTTTTCCAGTCAAGTTTTATGTTTTCTCTTGCAATTTCTTTGTTTCCTTTACTCCTAGGCAATGCATGGTTTTTGATGGTATCTTTTTAAAATTACATTTTGCAACTCATTCTTGCAGAAGTTTAGAATGGCAGTAGGATTTTTATGTAATGTCTTTGTGTTCTTATTATAACCATTTATTAATTGTATCACTTCTGTGTAAATTATGTTAGATTTTCTATGTGGAAAATCTTTTCATCTATGAATGACACTTTTGTTTCTTCCTATGAAAATAGGCCTTTGAAATCTGTTAATCATTTCCATGACTTTCTTTATAGTTTTTTTATCACCCCCAAATTTTTGTCAGACATGATGTTTAGTTTTTCATGGTTTTGAATTGTATACTAATGGAGTGATTACATATTATTCTGGTACTTGCTTTACTCCCCTACTGTAGACTAAATTGTGTGCCCCCTACATTTACGTGTTGAAGCCCTGACGCTCAGTTCGATGTTATTTGGGGTTGGGACTTTGGGACTTAATCAGGTCTCGATGAGCTGATGAGCATGAGTCCCTCGGTGTGATCAGTGCCCTTACCAGGAGAGATGCCAGAGAGCCTGTTCTCGCTGATCCTCCCCGTAAGGACGTGTGAGAATGCAGCGAGCAGGTGGCTGTCTTCAAGCCAAAAAGACATCGCCAGAGACCAGCTGTCCTGCCACCTCAGTCTTGAACCTCTAGCCCCCAGAATTGTGAGAAAATACATTTCTGTTAATTAAGTCATCAGTTTGTGGTATTTTTTTTTAAATGGCACCTTGAGCTCTGGTAACTCCTGTTTTCCACATTAATTTTTTGAGAGTCATTCATATTGGTGGGTATAATTTACTTATTTAGTTTTTACTTCTTATAGGATTCCGTTATATAAGCATAGTGTAACTTATGTGACTGGTGAACATTTGGGTTGTTTTCAGCTTTTTTTGTTGTTATTGTTGTTATGGTGCCTTTATGAATATTCTTCTATGTGTTTCTTGGTATACAGGTTAAGAATTTATTATGTATATGTAGTTGTCAATATTGTACTGTTTTTGACCTTCAAAAACATATGGTTTCATATGGGTACAGTGGTTAGCATTGTACCTAAGAGTAGAGTGCTGAATTATAAAACTTCTTGCCCAAGTGGTTATACCATTTACCTTTCCACTGGTAGGACGAGAATTTCTTTGGCTCCATATCTTTGTCAACATTTGATATTGTCATACTTTTATATTTTTGCTCATATGGTACATGTTGAGTTATTTCATTGTTACTTTAATTTGTATTTTACTTCATAACTAATGAGGTTTAGCATCTTTTCATTTGTTTATGGACCATCATATATTCTTTCCTGGGAAATTTCTTGTTCATGATTTTGCCCAGTTTTATATTGCAGTGTTTGAGAAGCTGATTCTTATTGTACTTTGGTATGAATTGCTTGGTGAATTTAATAAATATTTATTGAGTCAATCCTTGGTTTTAAGCTGTGCTTACATAAAGAGCTGGATAAACTCTGACCTCAGTTTGCACTTAAACTTACTTAATTGAGAGCACCAAACTTCTGTTCTTTCTTCTATTAAAATATAGATTAGGTCCATGAATTGTTTATAACACTATCTCTTTGTTTCAGTTTACCCATTTGTACGATGTACTTTGACTAGTTGATATCTAGTTTCCCTTTTACCAGTGTCTATAATTCATGTGTCTGATATTTTTCTTGTTGGTTTTTGAAGCTGAGAAATAAGTTTTATTATACTGGAAAATATTAAGTGCTGATTTTTTATGTTTTTGCTTTTTGTTTTTAATTTTAATATGTTGGGTTTTGTTCCTATTAAGATATAATAGGTTAGTTCTCCAAGGACTATACTCTTACATGAATTTCCCAGACACATTACTGTCTTTTATTTTAAAATTCTTATAAAACTGTTAAACCTAGAAATTGGACTCTAATGTATATAAATTATTCTTTCTCAGAGTGAAGATACACAACAGCAAATCATCAGGGAGACATTCCATTTGGTATCTAAGAGAGATGAAAATGTTTGTAATTTCCTAGAAGGAGGATTGTAAGTAAAGCATTTCATGGACATTTCTAATCTTTGACTGTATAAGTAGAGTATCACTGTTTAATGATTTTATTGTAAAATTTCCCAATTTGATTAATTGGGTCAGGGGAATTAATTGCATCTTATATTAGCTATAAATCTAACTTAAATAATTTTTAAGATGCTTAATCTTTTTCTTTTAAAATTTTTATAAAAGCATTTTATATAAAGGTAATACATTCATATGGCAAAAATTCAAACAGAAATATAAAATGTAAACCAAGTCTTCCTCCTCCAACTTTAGTCCTTCTTCCCAGTTGCTTGTGTATCCTCCTAGAAAATTAGTTTTGCAGTAACATATAAAAATGTAAGGCTTCCCTGGTAGTTCAGCTGGTAAAGAATCCACCTGCAATGCAGGAGACCCCGGTTCAATTCCTGAGTCAGAAAGATCCCCTGGAGAAGGGATAGGCTACCTACTCCAGTATTCTTGGGCTTCCCTGGTCGCTCAGATGGTAAAGAATCCACCTGCAATGTGAGTGACCTGGGTTCAATCTCTGGGCTGGGAAGATCCCCTGGAGGAGGGAAATGCAACGCACTCCAGTATTCTTGCCTGGAGAATCCCTGTGGACAGAGGAACCTGGCAGGCTACAATCCATGGGGTCACAAAGAGTTGGACACTACTGAGCGACTCAACACAGCACATAAAAATATAACATTAAAAATTTTTACTTATGGGATCACACATGTATTTTGCTTATCGTGTTGCTTGTTTGCACTTATATTTTGAAAAGCTTTGCATGTAAACCCATCTAGAGCAATCTCATTCTTTTTAATGACTACAGAGCACTCCTTAAGGTGAATGAACCTGCTTTCATAAAAGTTTAGATAGCATCTTTTATTTTATACTATGGACAATTCTGAAGGCTGCTTTTCAGATATTATATATGTGTGTGTCTAGACACATAAGTTCAAATGCAAATAACAGACTTTTCTGTTTTTAAAATGAATAAATAAAAATTGCATATAATTAGTTTGCCAACTATTATGAATTTAAATTAATGGGTTTCATGAAAACAGTTTGTTCTCAAATGGTTTCACACATGTTCCCTTCCATGCTTATATGTTTAATTTCTTAACAGGATATTTCCTCACTGGCAATTCAAAAAACTCAACTTAACTGAACTTCACTGTGAATAATTAGAAATTAGTCAGAGAAACCTACACTTTTCTGTATTTCTAAGGTAGATGATGTATATTATAAAGAATAGCTTTCATAATAAAGAATTCAGTCATGCCTGACCATAAATTACTTTTTATCATGTAGAAAGTTTACTTGCATTTCTTAAAAGGTTATATCATGTTGCACTTAAATTTGCAAATACACACCTATGATTTGTAAATTTTGATGTTAACTCGAGGCCTCCAATTTCATAGTTGATAAATGTACCTGCTTTCTGTTTTTGTATTTTAATTGTACCTCACTTATCTCGCTTAAACTTCTGTGGTTGACTTGTGTTTGCCAGTACCATCATTTCCCTTTATTTCAGTCTCTTGATCTTCTAATCTCATAGGAAGTTTGTCACCAAGCACAGTGTACTGCATGTGGTACGTGTGCAAGAAATTGATCCATCTAACCAGGGCACTGTTTGAACCAGAAAGTATGACTTGAATTTGTGATTATTCTTTTCAACCTTACAAAAAGTAGAAAGCAAATATTGCATCAGAAATGGGGCTACACATCTAGTTTAATCCTAGTGTTGTTACTAACAAGCTGGTTTCCTTGGTTAGGTCACTAAAATTCTTTGTATCTCAGTTTTCCCCTTTTATGTTAAATGAGATATTTGGACTAAGGAATTCTAGAATTCTGTGGTTTTTATATTGTGTGTTACATTTTATACAAGAATTTGAATCGGTATTGTACTATATAGCAAAATTATAATAAAATGTATTTATATTAATATTTTTATTTTCTTTCAATAATTTTAATTGCCATTTTAAAACTTACAGTTTTTAAATGTTTGGTCTTCTTTTACAGCAGAACCAAACAAAAATTTAAGATAAATGACTAAATTGCAGATTCAGAATGAAGCCTGCTGTTTGTGCTCTCTCTGTCCCTTTCAAGGGTCAGGTGCCAGGATAGTGTATAAATAAATACAACTCAGGGACTCTTTGAAGTGCTTGTACATATTTTTAAATTGCATATGTTTTCTAGATAGTAGGAGTTTTAATTCTTGTCCAAGATAATTTTCATTTTTGGTGTTAAAGGATGTAAGTAATAAATGAGTGTATACTTAGGGAAGTTGTTTCTACAAACTTGTGAATTTAGTATTACTTTTACTGAGTAAGAAATAGGGACTTCCCTGGAGGGCCACAGGTTAAGACTCTGTGCAGGGGGCATGGGTTTGATCCCTGGTTGGGGAACTGAGCTCCCTCAAGCCTCAAAGTGAGGCCAAAGAAAAAGAAATAGTTGTTATTTTCCTGTCATGTTTGAATGTTCAGTTAGCTCTCTTTTTGTTTAGCTTTGATTTCTGTAAACTTAACTATGGAGTAGCTAAACTATATTTAGAAAAATAAAAGGTGTTTATAATAATTTCTGAATTATTATTTTTAAAATGCTGAAACTCCTATCAGTAAAAAAAAGTATTTGGCAAAAGAATTGAGTATCTCTTAGCTCAGTTTTCTTGCTCTTCTACTCCAAAACAAAATGTGCTTTTGTAGAAGAACTTGATAGTAAGTCTGTCCAAAACTGAAGAAGAAATGTCCTTTTTTTTTTTTTTTTTCCTAGTTGATAATCAGTCTCAAGCTCTGTAACTTACTGTGACCTATGGGATTAAATCTAATAAGCACTTAAAAATGCCCTATGGACTCATTTCTGCCTACTTCTCTGGCCTAATCATGTACTTATCTTTCATTGATTGAAGTTTTCTTTTTCTTTCTTGAACATAGATATTTCATTCTTGATGAATTTGCTTTTTTATTAGTTTACCTGTATCTGAAATGCTCATCTCAAAATTTTTCTTATCGTTAAATCTCAGCCTAAACATCAACTCTTTTAACTCCCAATCAAAAGTAGCAAATCTATCGGTGTGGCATTGTCCTATTTTGATTCTCTAAGTAATTCCTTCCACTTGTGTAGTTCCATTTTTTCTTATTTGTTCATTGCTGCTTACCCATTCTCAGTGCCTGACACATAGCAAGTACTCAGTAAATAATTGAATGAATGAACTAAGATTAAGCACTGGCATCTTTACTTGAGTTCTCTGAAGATAACAGCCATCTAGTTCACTTGAATGCTGTGTCATTGTTACCTTTCATTTTATAGAAAGTTTTTAAAAAAATTATCAGTTTGCTTGAGTTAATGAAAATGTTTTTCAGTTTGTTCCTATAACATTCCAATTGTTCTGTTTTGTCATTTAGATTAATCGGAGGATCTGACAACAAACTGATTTATAGACATTATGCAACGTTATATTTTGTCTTCTGTGTGGATTCTTCAGAAAGTGAACTTGGCATTTTAGATCTAATTCAAGTAAGTTAACACTTGCCTCTTACTGTCTTAAACAACTTTGGCATTTTTGTATTTTAAAACTTCAATGTTCTAAATTTTCTAAAATGATGTTTTGTTTGGTAAGAAATAAAGTATTCCATAGTAGATGTTGGGTGGGTAAAAGAGGGGTGAGGATGCAGAAATGCAGACTGGTTTAATCTGATGGAACTGACGACAGCTAATGTCCTTGTGCCTCTGTTCCTGCTCACATAAGTCACCAGAGGAAGCCCTTCACCACATGTATCCAGATCTAACCCCACACCTGCCCCTTCCTGTCTCCTGCAAGTCTGCCTTAGCGTCCCTGTAAACTCACGGTCAGGTATCAGCAAAGTCCTTCAGCCTCTTCTATTAATATTGCCTTCATCTTTTTGCTGTCATCTAAATCTGGCTTCCCTGATGATCATACCTGCCGCCTTCTCAAACAGTAGTTTTCTCTCCTCCTTTCTTCACTTCATTGAGGCTGAAGGGTGTTCTCTTTGCTTTTCATTACTTTGTCTAGACCCTTTTGTCTTCTGAAACATCTCCAGACTTTATCTCATGTTCTCAAACTGTACCACTTTCTACCCGTTGCAGTAACCTCTCACTCCCACTCCCTATTCAGGGGAGATTTTGTCAGAAACTTTTAGTGGTCTGAGATTTTACTCTACCTGCAAGCTAAAACTACCCCGGTTTCATGGATGCTAACAAAAGATGGAGTGAGGGAGGTGGTGTTTCTGGTGCAGAAACAAAGGACTTTATTACTAACAGCAAAAGCAGTAGCCAGAGTGACAGCATTTGCTTACACTGGTTATTCAAGTCACAGTTCCTAAAGTGTGACTCAATAAGGTGTCTTTTCATAACAGACACTAAGCAGGTCTGCCCATGTCCTAGAGGAAGAGAATGTCTTCCAAGCAAAGGAAACGTACCCTTTGCTTTGGAGGGAAACACTGTCTATTTTCCAAGGCTGTTGGCTATACAAGTTTGCTTGGAAAGTTTATCCTCAGTAAAGGTAGTTAGTACCTCTGTTCACATGATGTAGAGGAATGCAAGACTCATGGAGGATTGTCTCCAACAGACACTAGTTCTTAGTTCCATGACATTCACTCCGGTAATACTTGTATTATAATTCTTGGTTATTTCAACATTCATGTGGATAATTCATTCGGTACACTGGTATCTTCAAACTGAAATTCCTCTTCTCCAGTGAATTTTGCCCGTTATCCCACTTCACTGCTCACTTCTAGACCTTGTGTTTATCCAAACTTCGGTCCCTCACAGTTTCCACTCTCTGCTACCATCTCTTATCTTTTCATATCACAGTTTCTATTACTCCAGCGGTTCTTGGATCCTGTTGGGACGCTCAGTCCTTTTCTTTGGTTGTTTTTTTTTTTTTAGGATAAAAATATTTATTGACAGTTGTCAGTTTTCTAGCTATAGTTATATATTCTAAACTATTCAATGTTTATTAATAAATAAATGCCAGTTTTAGAAAAATAGATATATCTAGAATCCAGTATTCTCTTCCTATGTTTTTTGTCTTTTCAGTGGATCTTTGGGATCTTCCATCTTTTAAATCTATCTTTTTCTCACTGTCCCTGATCCTCCTGATGTCTTACTTTCCTTGCCCAGCTTAAATTCCATGGTCAATCATGATAGTCATAGGCTTGCATATACTCAGCTTTTTGCCTATATCCACATATCTGAGAAAAAAAGATAACCATACATGCTGTCCTCACTTTAAATTCACGGTCCCAGACCTTAGTGAGTCCTTAATGCTGCCCAGTAATCACATTATATTTCCCCGGTCATTTCAGCCTCCTCGACAATGGCTGATACATTCTCCTCCTTTCTCAAACCTCTGGCACTTCTCCAGCGTATAGCTTCCTGGTTTGTTAGGCAGTCAGAAGCAATCAGAAGGGAACTTCCACAGATTCTGTATCTGTGTCCTTGTACTCTGTCCTTTTCTGTAAGAAATGAGTGAACTCTGCTCCTAGCTAAGGCCAGCCCCCCACTTATACACTAGTCTGCTTCCTCTTCATTGCTCTAGCATTTCTCTCTCCTCTATATCATTTTTTTCTTCTCTTCAAGATTATTCCCACTAGTCTGTAATGTGTTGATGTGTTCTTCTATCTTAAAAATCCTGTCCCTCCTTCCTTTTCTAGCCACTGCCTTATTTCTTTCCCTCTCCTTATAGCAAAATACTTTAAAAATGTTTTCTATATGCAGTGTCTTAAATTTTCCTTCTCCCATTCTTTCTTGAACACATTCCAGTCAGGATTTTCAGCTCCACTCTTGCTAAATCTAAAGGTGCTTCTCAGCCCTCCTTTGCTTGGTCAGGATTATTTAGCATTCTCTTCTTCATGAAATACCTTCTTCACTTGGCTTCTAGGACACCTTACTTGTCTGGTTTGCATCCTACTACTGTTAGTTGCTTCATTTTAGTTTCTTGATCTCTCTCAAGTCTTCTTTGGCAAAAACTCTGCTGAGTATGCAGAACCCACTTAGTACGCTCTGCACTGCCTCCACATGGTCCATGCCACCATCAGCTCTTGCTTCGGTTATTTCAGTAGTTTTCTGACTGGGCTTCCTGCTTCCACTGTCTTTTCCTTTTTGTCTTTTCTCAGTAGAACAGCCAGAGTGATACTGTTCAAATATGTTGTATTTTACACTCTTCCATATTGAATTCTCCAATGGCTTCAGCCTCTCACAGCAGAAGCCAAATTCCTTATAAATGACCCGTGAGTCAGATAATCTTACTCTCCTCCCCATGCCTTATTACTTACCTCCATTTTCTAGTGTTTTCCCCTTTGCTTCACCCACCCTGGCCTCTGTGTTCCTCAGATCCACCAGGTATGCTTTTACTTACAACCTTTGTACTTGCTGATCTTTCTACCTGTAATGTCCACCCATCATTGATTACTATTTTGATATTATTGCTGATCTTAATGGATATGATGGCATGGTTGTTACAGTTCAGATGGGAATTAAAAACCAATATCCTATGTAAAGTAATTAGCCTCCAACTAATAAAAATAAATGGAAAAAACAAAAAAACAAACAAAAAAAACCCAATATCCTTCGTCATATCTGAAGTCTATCATCTATTTATGAAAAGTGGAAACTATGTCTTATGTTTTGCAAAACTGTTTAGCTATGACTATTTGAAATGTTGGTAATATGTCTTGTTCCTAAATAAATACAGAGAAAAGAATTTCAGGAGAATTATGTTGTCTTTCCATTTCTAATGTAGACTTGAGCTGTTTTTATAAGAAGATCCTATTGAGTTAATACATGTTGATCTATTATGTCACAAAAAAAGAAACTTTCTATAATTTGCCTTACAGAGATGGTTCTTTCACTCCCTTGAACATGTTGGAAATTCTGTAGTTACTGTCTTTCCCCTGTGGTTATCACAGATCTTTGAAGAAGAGGGAGTGCTGAGTATGCACAAGGTAGTCATTTTTTAAAAAATTGGTTGAGTGAACAAAATGGAAGGGAGTAGCTTATTGTTTCTGCTTCTGTCTCATGAAACAAACAGCTTTTCAGAGCTTATTTAGGACTGATTTTCTGGCCTTGTTCATCCTCTAGTTTTGAGAAAGGCAAGTGTAATACAAGTAAAGGTGGAAAATTATATAAATCAAGAGAGTTTAGATCAAAACCTCTTGGTTTTATATTTTCGTTAGCGAATGGGTCAGTCAAGAAAACTTAATCAATATCAGTATGTGATGACTAAATACATGTTTTCATTGTGTTCTTTTAATATTAAAAATGATACAATTCAAATGATCATTGGGTACTTATATTAGTACTTTTATGCAAAGATTTTGTGTTTCTAAGGTACCAGTGTGTCTTGTCAGATTTGACTTTTTATCTTATATAAAATCTGAAAGAAGGACTTGCTAGTACCTTCCATGTGAGATTTATACCAGCATGCCACCAAGTTGAATAATCAGCCTCGATTTTCTTTTAATTCTTTGTTAGTCAGGGGGAAAAGGTGGCCTTTTTTTCTTTCTTGTGTGTGCTATTTTAGTGTGATATTGACTGCAATATAATCCAGTTTCAGAGTTGTAAGCTAGCGTTTTTGAAGTCCTTTCTGTTGTAGCATATCTTTATTGGAAGTGTTGAAATATTTACACAGAGTGAGAATAAGACTTCATTAAATATTCATGTTGGTTGTTTGAGTTATTTATAAGCAATGTGTCCTCAATTAATTTCGTATGCCACGCTGGTAATGGGGACATAAAAGTTTACTCAGTAATTCCAAATTTTGTAACAGCTTTCTAATACATGATGTCACATGTAGCAGTTATTCAGTTGTCAGTCTTGTTCAGTTATAGTTAGGAAGAAATGGAGAAGAAGCTGCTAAACTTTTCTCTAGATTTAGATTTTGATCTTGGTGTTAGAATGTGTATATAACTAGAGTTCTTGCATATATAGCATCTGTCAGTTCTGTAGTACTGACTGTTACACTGGCTTTTGTGAAGTTATTTTGCTTATTGCTATTAATGTTAATTTAATGTAACAGTGAGCAAGTCATTTAATGCTTGCAGACCTTGAATTTTTTTCAGCTGTAAAGTATGCCTATTTCAATACTACCTCTAGGCCTCATGAGTTGTTAGAAATATCAGTGAATTAAAGCGCACTGGTCGTGGTTAAAACCATTCAGGCCTGCTTGTACTTTGGGCAAGTTATTTAACCTCTTTAACCCTGATTTTCCTTGTCTGCAAAATGGGGGTAGTAATAATAATAACTCATAGGATAGGTGAAAGCATTAAAAAATATATAGTGTATGTGAAGCCTGTTGCTAAATGGCTGACTTATAGCAGTCAAATTTTTTTAGCTGACATTATCATTAAAGCATATATTTATGAAAGTAAAAGTGAAGTCGCTCAGTTGTCTCCGACTCTTCACAGCCCCAGGGACTGCAGCCTACCAGGCTCCTCCATCCATGGGATTTTCCAGGCAAGAGTACTGGAGTGGGGTGCCATTGCCTTCTCCGATATATTTATGAGGATAGTGTATAAAGTTTTATTTCATTAATACACAAACTGAAGTGGGTAAAGAAGTCTTCTTATTTTTTTTTCATTATTAAACACGAATTTGGGCTTCTTTTTATCCTATATGGTCTTAGATGCATTCTTAGGAGGAGTTCTGCATTGGGATAGAGTTATGTGGTAGAGATAGGCATGATTGAAGAAACTTATAAGCCGAGAACACTCAGCTAAAGACTCTCTGGGCTTTGCACTATCGTGTAGGAAGCTGTGCTGAGGTAGATACTACTACACATGGAGTAGTGTGCCAAGGGAGGGCTCACACCTCCCACCACATCATTGTTCTTTTATGACAAAGGTCGGCTTCACTGAAAGCATCCTAAATCCGTAGGGCGGCGTACACATCACTTAAGCTTGGAGCGTACATGTTGAGGCGCCACCTGTTTTTAAGCACTGTCTGGGAAACCTAACTGACCAGCTCCTGAGGACTGTGGGAAGTTGCAGCTTCCCTGTCAGGGACTGAGAAGGATAAACCCCTGGTTCCAGAGAGAGATGAATTCTGGTGCAGTTCCTCCTGCTGGAGAAAGAGGGAACCGTGGTGAGATTTGTTTCTTTTCTGGGCATTCCACAGTGAACGCCCAGGATCATTTTAGGAAAATTCTACTTGTTCCACCAGACTGTGTTACCACAGTTTTTAATAAGTGTTACCTGTTTTTAATAAGACTTGTTTTTTATGTATGTAGGAAACCAAGAAATAGTGCTGTAGACAATTTGAATCGACACTGTTAGGGCGACTCAGCATTCCTAAGATCTTTTCCTATCTTCACTGTTGAAAATTCTGATTTATAATAATTGAAGTAATGCCCTTTTCAGTTATTTCCATTGCGGCTTCTTCATGACAAATCCAGGTGTCATATTTGATGATACTCCCTATTCTATGGAGAAGGAAATGGCAACCCACTCCAGTACCCTTGCCTGGAAAAGCCCTTGGACAGAGGAGCGTGACAGGCTGCAGTCCGTGGGGTCGCACAGAGGTGGACATGACTCAGTGACTTCACTTTCCCTTTCCCTATTCTAATTTACATGTTTTATTGACCTCTCAGCAGTCCCCTTGGGAGGCATTAGAGTGTCAAGTTGGTGTTTGGAGTTCGATGGTATGGGCTTAAGTATTGGTTATGTCATCTAACAGTTCTGTAACTTTGAGTAAATTACTTAGTCTTATCCATCCGCAATTTTCTTGTCTCTATTGCCAATATCCATACCTGCCTTGCCAGCATTGTGATAAGAATTGGAGCTAGTGTGTATAACGTAGTCAGCCCAGGGTCCGGAATGTAGCAGACGCATTGTTATTACTTTATAGTCGTGAAGAAACTCAAGTATGTAAAGTCAGAATTTTAGAGCTAGAAGTTAAAATTTATTTTTTTCCCCTTCACAGTAGGATTGAGAGAGGAAAAACTCAGCTTATGTTAGTATTTTTCTTTGAAATAATGTGATTTCTTTGTCAGCATAGAATAGTAGATTTCAGGGGGGATTGGATATACAGGAGATGAGTACCTTTTCAACTTGGTTTTTCAAAAATTTTTTCTTTAAAATTAAAAAAAAACTTTTCATGTTGAAATTATTTTAGACTTAAAAGAGTGGTAAATACTAATACCATACAAAGAATTTTCAACACCATATCTTCATCCAGACTCCTCAAATTTAACATCTTCCATAACTTCAAGTAGGTAATTAAAATCAGGAAACTTACATTTATAGAATACTATTATCTGCAGAGTGTATTCAAAATTTGCCAGTTGTGCCATTCATATAATTTTTCTTGTTAAGTGTACAGTTAAGGTCATGTATTGTGTTAGTTTTTCTGTCTTCTAAGTCTCCTTCACTCTGTAATAGTTCTTCACCTTTGTCTTCCATTCGTTTCATGTCTTTTGTACCTTGATCCTTTGGAGAGTACTAGCCACTTATTGCACAGAGTATTCCTCATTTTGGATTTGATGTTTCTTAATGGTTAAATTTGGGTTATATATTTTTGAATACCACAAGTAATGTTGTGTCCTTCTCAAATGCATCATGTCAGGATATGCATGATGTCATTTTGTCCCATTACTTATGATAAAGTGCCTGCCAGGTTTACCTCCTTAAACTTCTCTTGCCCCTTTGTGCTTAGAAGTATCTCATGGAGAATAATTTTGATAGTATATAAATAATATTTTTTCTAATCATATTTTGGACATTAGTTTTTAGCATCTTTTGATGATTCCTGCCTGAATTATTGTGGTGTTTGCCAAATGGTGATTTTTTTCATGATTTTTATATTTATTAGTTGATATTCTGTAAGGAAAAGCTAAGAATTTTATTCATTTTAAGTCAGTGCTCAAAATACCAATTGTAGGGACTTCCCTGGTGGTCTGCTGGTTAAGAATTTGCCTTCCAATGCAGGGGTTACCAGTTTGATACCTGGTCAGGGAACTGAAAAGATCCTACATGCTGCGAGACAGCTAGGCCCGTGTGCCACAACTAAGTCCGGACTCAGCCAAATAAGTAAATAAGTAAATACATATTTTTAAAAATACCAGTCGTGTCCGACTCTTTGCAACTCCATGGGCTGTAGCCCGCCAGGCTTCTCTGTCCATGGGACTCTCCAGGGCAGGAATACTGGAGTGGGCTGCCGTTTCCTCCTCCAGCAGATCTTCCCGACCCAGGGTCAAACCCGCGTTTTGTCTCCTCCACTTCCTGAATTGCAGGTGGATTCTTTACCACTGTGTGCCATTATCATCATTAGCCTTTAAATTTTTTTCATTTTTATTTAAAAAAAAAATAGAAATCACACAGTAAGAATCACTGAGTTAAGAATTCTTAATCATTATGACATGAATACTGAAAACAGTCCTTTCATCAACTCAGTTTTTTCATATTGAAGTCAAGAGTTTAATTTGTCTCAGTTAACTGCTACATGGTAAATGCACAATAAATGTCTCATTTTTACTGATAGAAAAAAATCTGTAATCATTGGCACGTTAGTATCTAGGTCAGGTTTAGTGGAAATCCAGTCCAGAATCCAGTCATATGCTGACTCAAGTGCTATTTATGTACCTTAAACATCATACTTTCTATAGTCTGGATCTTATGTGCAGTGGTATTCATAGTTGTTCTTCAAGGGTAATTGGTCGGATTTTAAGTTCAGTCTGTCTTCCCTAGCTTTGTTAGTACATTTTTATTGATGTTTTTTGATTCTTTATTTGAGCTAAGCCAATGTTTCTCTAGAACATCTCGCTGCTGACTGAACAAAATTATTATTTTTTTGATCTCGGCATATTTTTATATTTATATCCTCTTTTCTTGGGTTTAAGGCATTTCTTGTCTTATAACATGTCAGTTTAACACTAATGTGTTATATTTAATATTATAGATTAGAAGCAGTAGGATTGGTTCCTCCTGAAATTTAGCAGAAGTCCGTAAGCCTAGAAATCCTTTGTATTTTTACCTAGATAATCTAAAGGAGGGCCTGTAAAGTCAGTGATATTGCTTAAGGAAATTTTTATGACATTTATTTTATCTAGTGCACATTTTTATTTCTGCATCTGTATATTATATTTTAATCCTTGCTAACATATATTGAAATACTTTTTTTGGTGAGATACTGTTCTAAGCCCTTTATATTTATTCTTTTAATCATTAAAACAATGCTGTGGCATAGGCACCATCATTATGCCCAAATGAGGCTTGGAGTTAAATAACTTGCCCTAGTTTCATTGTTAGAGTCTAAGCTGTAATTTTAGTAGCATACTAAGTACTCTTATGGAAAAGGCAGTGGCACCCCACTCCAGTACTCTTGCCTGGAAAATCCCATGGACGGAGGAACCTGGTAGGCTGCAGTCCATGGGGTCGCGACGAGTCACACACGACTGAGAGACTTCACTTTCACTTTTCACTTGCACGCAATGGAGAAGGAAATGGCAGCCCACTCCAGTGTTCTTGCCTGGAGAATCCCAGGGACGGGGGAGCCTGGTGGGCTGCAGTCTGTGGGGTCGCACAGAGTCGGACACGACTGAAGCGATGCAGCAGCAGCAGCAGCAGCAAGTACTCTTAGGTACTAAGCTTGTGATAGATTCCTGTTATCTTTTGTGACCCAGGCATTATTGTTGTTGTTCAGTCACCCAGTCGTGTCCGACTCTTTTGCAACCCCATGGACTGCAGCATGCCAGGCCTCTCTGTCCCTCACCATCTCCCAAAGTTTGCCCAAGTTCATGTCCATTGCATCGGTGATGCCATCCAGCCATCTCATCCTCTGACACCCTCTTCTCCTTCTGCCCTCAATCTTTCCCAGCATCAGGGACTTTTCCAATGAGTCAGCTGTTTGCATCAGATGACCAAAATACTGGAGCTTCAGCTTCAGCATCAGTCCTTCCAATGAGTATTCAGGGTTGATTTCCCTTAAGATTGACTGGTTTGATCTCCTTGCTGTCCATGGGACTCTCAGGAGTCTTCTCCAGAACCATAATTTGAAGGCATCATTTCTTTGGTGCTCTGTCGTCTTTACCATCCAGGTGTTACAATTGTTTGTGATTACTGGGAAAACCATAGCCTTGACTGTACTGACCTTTGTCTGCAGAGTAACGTCTGTGCTTTCAGGACACTGTCTAGGTTTGTCATAGCTTTCCTGCCAAGAAGCAGATATCTTCTGATTTCATGGCTACAGTCAGCATCTGCTGTGATTTTAGAGCCCAAGAAATACAGACACAGGCATATAAGTTTGTAATTAAAGAGAGAGGAGACGCAAGGAGCTTCTGTTGTTAGAAGGGCACTGGTAAGGGAGACTCAGTTTATATGTGAATGTGGCATTTTTCTGAATATCTTTATGTTTATTTTTAGAAAGCTGTATAAGTATTAAAATGTGGGAAACCTAAAAAATTATTCTTAGTAACTTTGAATTTCTAAGGCCAGAGATTAACTTAGAAGATAACAGTTACCTTGAAATTGACTTTAAACTTTTATCATTAAAAATGAAACACAAGAGGGTGCCATTTACCATGCCAGTTCTGGTTTTTTACTTTTTATCTTTCTCTTTGTGAAATACAATGCAGCAACAACTGTATTATTTTTTGACTGTTCTGACTAGACTCCCCAAAGCCCATTAATTTGTTTTTTTTTTAATTTCTTAATTTCAATTTGTAGATTATTAGGTTTGAATTGACCTTGTCCATGTAACAGATTGTCAGTATGTATCTGCCTTGGGGCTTTTGCTTCTAATTATAAGTAATTCTTGCTAACTTGAAAGTTAAGGAAGAGTTCTTTGAAGCAGGTTTTTAAGTTTTCAACTAAGCATTTGTATGCCTTAAATCTTAAAAATTCTTTTCCTAAGTTAAGAGCATGTAGTTATAATGATATTTTGCTGCAAGGCACTTTTAAAAAAAAGTATTTACATTTTTCATAGGTGGTATTACTCTGGTTTAAATATTGACAACCTTTTTTCTAAGTTAATAAGCAAATTCCAAAGTTTTGGCAACCACATAATTTCCTTGCTTTTATATCAGTGTTTGTTAGCAGAATTAGAATTTTCTATTTTTGTTTTAACTTGTAATCATCATATATGTTAAACAACCAGATAAATGGTAGTGACTTTGGTTAGTAGATGTGTTTGGGACAGTGTTAGGTGCTTTATTAGGGGTCAGTCACATAGGCATGTGATACCTCTGTGACTGAACTTACTTAAGCTTCAGAACCTGAGAGAAAAAAGTATGTTCATCGTAAATCACATTGTCAGCATAAACTGTCTTGTCACGCTGGTATGGTGTGGTCCAGGTTCTCAGGCATGCAGAAACACTCTTATCAGACAGAACTTTCCAAGGGCTGGGTTCCCAGGAACTAGTCAGAGACTAGTCTGTAAGCAGACCATTTTGGGGAATGGGTAGGGTTGAACAAGCCAGGCTTACTGGGTTAACCTTTTCCCACACAAGGTCATACAAGAATTCTAGCCAGAGTTTGAGTCCAGGTCAGTGTGATTCTAAAAGCCTGTGCTCTTTCCATGAGTTTGAATTTTAGTGATCTTGTATCCTGCTTTGCTAATTAAAAAAATCCTGGCTTTGTTAGATGTGGTTGAGACTTGGACCGTGCCTGTCCAGCTTGACAGATGCTTATGACAGGTTTTCTTTTTTCCTCATATGAAGTAAGGGACCCTGATTTGAGTATTTGTCAGTAGTTTTGTAAGTAATGGTGCTAACAATTTCTGGTTCTTAATAATTTTCAGTGAAGTTTATTTGGGTTATTACCATATTGAAAATTAGTTTAGAAGAGTAGTCTATAATTATTCCTTTTGTACTTAATACAGTTTTCAGTTTAAAAAAGAGAAATGTGATAATGGATTTCGACATTTTAGTTCTCAATTACAAATTGTCTGCCTTGTAGGTGATAGATTTGAATGAACTTGTATAGTTCTTTAAGCTTTTAACCTTTTTTCTTTTCTTTAGGTATTTGTGGAAACATTAGACAAGTGTTTTGAAAACGTCTGTGAACTGGATCTAATTTTCCATGTAGACAAGGTACAGCTTCTGTGTTATCAAATTTTCTAAGCTTTTTATCTTAGAAAAATGTTAATTTGTATTTGTCAAAGTAAAAATAAATTTAGTGAATAATGCTATTTTTAATCCTTTATTCAGTTCATTAGTTGTGTTTACTATGAGCCAGGCACTGTGTTCAGTGATGAAGTTTCAGACCCTGACCTAGAGGAATTCACATCTAGAGGATGAGATGGGAATGGAGGAAATTACATTTAAACTGGATTTTTTTTTTCCCCCCAGAAAAAAATCTTAAAGGGTTCATAGATATTTCACAGACAGAAAAGGAAAGGATGACTCTACAGGCAGAGATATAAAATACATGTTTTTTGTGAGGGGAAGATTTGATATTGATCATGAAGCCTAATTTTAAAGTACCTTTACTCCCATGGATTTGGTCTAAAACAAGTATTTTTTGGCATTGTTGTTGCTTTGTTTGTTCATTTTTGGGGGGGACAAAACAAAATAATTTTCTGCTTTAAGGATGGTGAGTTGGTAGGTGGGAGAGTAAAGACAAGGAAATCAATTAGAAGTGTACTGCAGTAGTCCAGGAAGAAATAAACTAAGGCGGTAGAGTTGAGATGAAAGAAGGTAAAATTGATAGGACTTGATCTATTGAAAGGAGGTGAGAGCAAGGAAGAATGACTGAATTCTTTAGCCTGAATGACTGAATTCTTTAGTGTTACTGGCTGTTCGGAATAGGGAATTTATGAGAGATTCCACTTCTACTATACATGGATTTTTTTCTCTGTTAAGTTGATAAAATGTAACATTGTTTTGAATGGCTAAATCATTGAATAAAATTGTTGGGAATAATATGGAAATTTTAGCATAAAAATTGTGATTTTTAAAAGTCAACTTCATTGAAATGTAATTCATATACATTAAAATTCAGCAGCTGTAAGCATACATTTTACTAAGTTTTGGCAAATGCATTTAGTTATGTACACTACCACAATCAAGACATAACAAAAAGAATGCATTTTATTATTTGTGAACATCAGAAGAATACTTTTACCATTAGCCAGTCCTTTAGGTCACATTTCTCATCTACTAAGTGATTTAATTTCATATTTTGACTCATTTTGCAGAAAGAACTTAACCTTGATATTTTTAAGAGAATTCATTTTAGTTTTCTATTGCTTTTTTCTATTATTTATCTTATGCCATTTGCACTTACAAAGACTCCTGTTATTTTTAGGCCTTAGGGTTTACAATATTCTAAAATATGTTTTGGTACATGGTTAAAATGTTTAAAATTCTGTTTTTAAAATGACTGCTCAAAGATCATTAGCTTATCTGTTACATGTAGCAATTTTTGAGAAAATTGAGAGTTCTATTGTAAAATGTTGCAGTAAGAGTAAAGTTGTTGCATTTGTAATAGAAAAATTTTCCTTAATAGAAAAATTAAACTACATATATATACTTTCCATTCATGACACATGGTGTTTTTATAACTTTTATTTTACATTAATATACACTCATTTTAGAAAAATCAGAAAAAACAAATAAATAGAAGCCATCTCAATTTCAGAGATTGTCTAGTATTAAATGATGAAGCACATTAAACATTTTAAGTTTATTTGCATAAAAATGGATTCAAATTGGTCAACACCAAACCAAAAGTGGCTATGAGCACTCCACTGATGCAAGCTAAATGAAAGACATTTATAGAGAAGGAGCAGAAGCATCTGATGAAAGTGGAAAAGTGAAAGTTGCTTGAAAGTGAAAGTGAATGGCTGTTGTGTGAAAGTGAAAGTCACTAAGTCGTGTCTGACTCTTGCGACCCCATGGACTATGTAGTCCATGGACTTCTCCAGGCCAGAATACTGTAGTGAGGAGCCTTTCCTTTCTCCAGTGGGTCTTTCCAACCCAGGGATTGAACCCAGGTCTCCCTCATTGCAGGCAGATTCTTTACTAGCTGAGCTATCAGGGAAGCCCTGGCTGTTACTTAAGCAGTTGCATTATTTGGGAAAGCCAAGTTGGCTGTGTGTGTTGGTTGTTCTTAGGTTTTGATTTCTTAACCTTGAGGCATTTCAGGCTTAGGTTTTACTTTGCTCATGCAGACTGTTAATGTATTAGAACCACCCGGTCTAATCACCTCCTTGTTTAATTGACACTAGTGTTAGCATTTTAGAGTATGTGTATTTCTAGATTTTTTGGTACAATTAAGTACACAAGGAAGTATGTCTTTATAGAATCATATATATAGTGTGCATAACCTGTTCATCGGAGAAGGCAATGGCAACCCACTCCAGTACTCTTGCCTGGAAAATCCCATGGACAGAGGAGCCTGGTAGGCTGTAGTCCATGGGGTCGCGAAGAGTCAGACACAACTGAGCAGCTTCACTTTCACTTTTCACTTTCCTGCATTGGAGAAGGAAATGGCAACCCACTCCAATGTTCTTGCTGGAGAATCCCAGGGATGGGGGAGCCTGGTGGGCTGCCGTCTCTGGGGTTGCACGGAGTCGGACTGAAGCGACTTAGCAGCAGCAGCAGCCTATTCATATCACACAACCATGTATCACTGTTTTTGAACCTGCCAAAATTAGCTGTGCCTCTTCTTTCTGGCCTCAAATCTTGTTTTAATTTTTCTTCAGTGCAATCAGGAAAAAATTTCAGTTTAACAGAAGTTACAGAGCCTCTTGATGAAAGTGAAAGAGGAGAGTGAAAAAGTTGGCTTAAAGCTCAATATTCAGAAAACTAAGATCATGGCATCCGGTCCCATCACTTCATGGCAGATAGATGGGGAAACAGTGGAAACAGTGGCTGACTTTATTTTTCTGGGCTCCAAAATCACTGCAGATGGTGATTGCAGCAATGAAATTAAAAGACACTTACTCCTTGGAAGGAAAGTTATGACCAACCTAGACAGCATATTAAAAAGCAGAGACATTACTTTGCCAACAAAGGCCCGTCTAGTCAAGGCTGTGGTTTTTCCAGTGGTCATGTATGGATGTGAGAGTTGGACTATAAAGAAAGCTGAGCTCAGAAGAATTGATGCTTTTGAACTGTGGTGTTGGAGAAGACTCTTGAGAGTCCCTTGGACTGCAAGGAGATCCAACCAGTCCATCCTGAAGGAGATCAGTCCTGGGTGTTCATTGGAAGGACTGATGCTGAAACTGAAACTCCAATACTTTGGCCACCTGATGTGAAGAGCTGACTCATTGGAAAAGACCCTGATGCTGGGAAAGATTGAGGGCAGGAGAGAAGGGGATGACAGAAGATAAGATGATTGGATGGCATCATCGACTCGATGGACATGGGTTTGGGTGGACTCCGGGGGTTGGTGATGGACAGGGAGGCCTGGCGTGCTGCAGTTCATGGGTTCACAGAGTCAGACACGAATGAGCGACTGAACTGAACTGAACTGAAAAGACCAGTCAGATAGACATTTCTTGTCCCTGTTAGTTGTTGTTGATGTTCAGCTGCTAAGTCATGTCCAACTCTTTGCAGCCCCATGAACTATAGCACTCCAGGCTCCTCTGTTCTCCACTGTCTCCCGAAGTTTGCCCAAACTCATGTCCATTGAATCAGTGATGCCATCCAATCATCTCATCCTCTGCTGCCCCCTTTTCCATTTGTTTACAGTCTTTCCCAGCATCAGGGTCTTTTTCTGTCCCTGTACTCTCTATCTAAAACAATGCTGGTCTTGTTTTTACCCCTTCTGTGAAAGTAGGCTTGTTTTCAGCTTCCAAGCAGCCCTGGACCTTCTAGCAGTAAGGGATCTCCTAAATAGCTTAGCCCATTTCTTCTTAGGGGCAAATACAGTTTTCTGCACAACCCTCTGAGTGCTGTTAGACCACACTTGGGTAGAGGAAAGAAGGAAGTTGTAAAGAATACCTGTTCTGTTATCAGTTAAGATGGATGCCGGGGTCCAGCCCCAGCAGGATCCAGGGGAACCCTCAGGATGAACGGCGTCGGCGAGAAAGAGACATGTAGGACCGGCCTTGATAGGGCCAAGTCTGCTAGGGAGAGAGAGAGAAAGAAAGAGACCAAACCAGGAATATGCAGCAGAGTCTGGCAGTTGCTCTATTTTTCACCATAGCCTTTATACCCTAAGTTGGTACATTTCTAAGGGGCAGATAAGCACACAGACTTAGTTTAACATTACATCAGCTTGTCCTTCACGAAACCAGGTGTGCTCTGTATATTTTTGTTTATGAGAGTCTTTTCCCATAGATTTTTTTGTACATTATCTTCTGGCCTTGAGCTTAGCAGAAAACAGAAAAGTGGCAGTCTCATGGTACAGCAGGTTGCAACATAATAGAAATACAATCCTGTTAACATAAAAGTCAGTCTTTTTGCAGAAGTTCTCAGCTAAATTTATCTAAAAAGTTTAGCACACAAAGACTCTGCGGCTCTGGTGAGGCAGCCCCTGTTTAGCACTCCTGGTTAAAATTAACAATTATCTTATTGTTTTTACACTAGGGCTAAACTCTTATTTTTCTAGATCTCCAACTATATTAACAATAGTTTCCACTGCACAACCTCAGCACATTAACATCAATCAAACGTTGATCTAATAACCACTTTTAAAACAATATTTTTTGTATTTTCTAATAGGGCTTCCTCACCCCCAAAGGGCTCTGTGCCTATTAGGGCCTTTTTAATGGTTAATCTCTATGTATAATATCTTTTGGCTTTCAGGCCTGTTGACAATTTATGGCTTGCACCTGGTGCAACTTTAAGCAACTTCAGTAGCCGACCCTGTCTTTTTTGTGGTTAATCTATTTTCTTTCTATTAGGTGTCATCTCCATGGGAACTAGATAGGATTACATTTTTACAGAACAGAAATGCAAAGGATTGCAAAAACAGCAGATATGGCACAAAACAGGCTCTTAGTCTAAAAGTTAATTACCTGCAAGAAGTCGCCAGCTAATCTCTATCTAAACTATTTTCTATTAGGCACATTTGTGGCTATAATATTTGTGGAGCTTTTCTCACCCCGTGAAGGGGCCTATGCTTAATAGTTTATTTTGTTAGCGTACTGTACTTAGGATGTTTAGAACAATCATGAGCATTTTGTGCAATGAGAGCACATATTTATCAAACAAGCCAGAATGCCAGCAAAAGGGTTTGAATTGAAGCATTTCCTTCATCCCTGGCCCCTTCATAGGGTACCAGCGTCCAGGAGATTTATTAATTAGCTTTTAAGTTGGTCTTTATTCAATGAAAGAGGAGCAGGAGAGCTCTCGGCAGGCAACACAAGAATCCGCAGCAGGGCAAACAAGAACAACAGCAGAAAAAGCGGGGAGGATACAGGGTGGGGTAGAGGCCGAGGCCAACCTGGAGGGTCCCTTATCCTAGACGGCCTTGCCTGTCAGGTTTTTTCCTCGTGACCTCGTCATGGATGGGGTCCCGGACGGCCTTGCCTGCCCGGTATTTTCTTCATGACCTCGTCACGGGCGGGACCTCCCATAATGGCTCCCAACAGATGGATTAGTTTATACTGCAGTAACAAATACCAGATTATTTCTAATTTATGCAGTATGTTTATCTTGTCCTACATGCTGTCCCTCTGGGATCCATGGTAATAAAACTGATAGTATCTGGAAAATCATCAGTTTTTATGTTAGAGAAAAAAATCTGCTTTTTTGCCAATGTTTTACCACTACAAACTTGGATCACTAACTTTCTAACCTCCAATACAATAATTTCCACATGGCCTACTGCCCAACCCCTAAGCCATTGCCTTTTCCTTTATTGTGATTGTTGTTGAGCTTCTCATTAAGTAACAATTTGTTTATCAGTCACATAAGCTAATATTTGTAGTCACCCTGAAGAATGGAACAGTACCCCCAACCCAAAATTTATTTGGATGTAGAGACCGAAGATACCACGTGTACACCAAGATCTGATATGGGAAGATTTATCAGTCATATAACAAGTGTTTAGAGGGAGAACAAGAACAGTGACAGTTTGGGGGTTTTATGTGGTTAGCGGGTTGGGGCTGGAATGAGCGTTTCCACAGGCAGCTCAGGTCTTGCATAGTTTGAATTTCCTGGCAGGGTAAAGGAAGGAGCACATGGACTCTCTTATCAGTTCTCCCAGATGTGGGCAGGAGAGGAAGGGAGAACAGTGGGGCTTGCAGGCTGTCAGGAGGCAGACATCAAAAATAGAGTCAGACTCTTTATTGCAGTTCGGTTACATTACCGTCGTAAAATCAGAAATATGAGTAGCTTGGTTTATTTCTTACTTACATGCCATTGTGGGTTTACTGGGAAGGTCTGCTTATTTGCTCAGCTGTGTTACCTGCCCATTTCCTGCACACCCTGGCTCTCATTGAGCAGCCCCAGGTTGTTGCTACCACTGCAACACACCATCAAATCCCAGGGCAAAGATGATAGAGCTGAAGATTTATAAAGAGCTCGGTTTGGAGCATGTATGGCTGTGACATTGACAGCTATAATGTGCTCTGTCTGTTTCTCCCTGCTCCTTCCCACCCCACACTCCCCAAAAAAGAAGATCAGAGTAAGGGAGATCTGATTGGAGGCCTCAGTATCTTTCCTACCCTTTGGGCCAGGAGAATGAAGAATTAAGAGCAGAGGTGGTTTCCTCTAGCCTACTCCCTGTTAAGGAGTTTGATAGCCAGTCCTTAAACCATAGCACATAGGGTGAGAGTATCCTTTTCCTTTCACCCATGGAAGAAATTAACCTTTAAGAGATCTCAGCAACCACACCTAAGTACCAGTGAGTAAGAAAAAAAAAATTATATATAGAAATACTATGTTATAAAAAAAAAATAGAAAATTAACATGTGGTGCAATATTATTAACTAAAATACAGATTTTGCTCAAATTTAACAAAATCTTACACTGATGGCCTTTGCATGTTTTCTTTAAAAAAAAAAAAAGCCATCTCAACAAGAGAAATGAAAAATAGGCTGAATAGTCAGTACATATGCTCCATGAGAAAGCATATGTAACTACTAGAGGAGTTAATGGAATTTCTGGAAAAGGAAAAAAAGTGTCAAAATTTTCAGTGGATAAATTTAAACAGACACACCTGAGTAAATAGAAAGGTAGAACACATTGTTCATATTGTAGCATAAAAAGTCAAGAAACACTGAAAATGTTATTTGTGGTTAATGTTATATGTTCATGGTTAAAAGTTATATGTGGTTAATATTAACTGCATACTTATATAACAAATTACTTCCTCAGCAAAGACTTTTTTTCAGGTTCATGACATTAGCAGGTGAAACTTTTGATTTATACAGCACTTTGATATGTCAGCTATCCTCTTAAAGAATAATTGCACAAAAATTTAATGTATTTTTAATTTAATGAAGTTCTAATAAATGTACTTTGAGAGACAAAAAGATTGAAAATGGAAAGATAGTTTACAGGTCAAGGAAAATGGAACAAGAAATGTCTAATATAGAAGAGGGAAAAAATGAGGCATATTCAGCAATTTTAAAAATGCATTAATTATTATTAGTATATTATAGCATATTAAAGTATGTTTTCAAATCAGACCCTTATGATTATTCAGTGTAAGTGAGAAATAGATTTAAGGGACTAGATCTCATAGAGTGCCTGATGTACTATGGACATTGTACAGGAGATAGGGATCAAGACCATCCCCAAGAAAAAGAAATGCAAAAAAGCAAAATGGCTGTCTGAGAAGACCTTACAAATAGCTGTGAAAAAAAGAGAAGCAAAAGGCAAAGGAGGAAAGGAGGGATATACCCATTTGAAAGCAGAGTTCCAAAGAATAGCAAGGAGATATAAAAAAGCCTTCCTCAGCGATCAGTGCAAAGAAATAGAGGAAAACAATAGAATGGGAAAGACTGGAGATCTATTCAAGAAAATTAGAGATACCAAGGGAAAATTTCATGCAAAGATGGGCTCAATAAATGGTATGGAACAGAAATGGTCTGGATCTAACAGAAGCAGAAGATATTGAGAAGAGGTGGCAAAAATACACAGAAGAACTGTACAAAAAAGATCTTCATGACCCAGATAACCACGATGGTGTGATCACTCACCTAGAGCCAGACATCCTGGAATGCGAAGTCAAGTGGGCCTTAGGAAGCATCACTACGAACAAAGCTAGTGGAGGTGATGAAATTCCAGTTGAGCTATTTCAAATCCTCAAAGACGATGCTGTGAAAGTGCTGCACTCAATATGCCAGCAAATGTGGAAAACTCAGCAGTGGCCCCAGGACTGGAAAAGGTCAGTTTTCATTCTAGTCCCAAAGAAAGGCAATGCCAAAGAATGCTCAAACTACGGCACAATTGCACTCATCTCACACGCTAGTAAAGTAATGCTCAAAATTCTCCAAGCCAGGCTTCAGCAATACATGAACGATGAACTTCCAGATGTTCAAGGTGGATTTTAAAAAGGCAGAGTAACCAGAGATCAAATTGCTACCATCTGATGGATCATTGAAAAAGCTAGAGAGTTCCAGAAAAACATCTATTTCTGCTTTATTGACCATGCCAAAGCCTTTGACTGTGTGGATCACAACAAACTGGAAAATTCTGAAAGAGATGGGAATACCAGACCACCTGACCTGCCTCTTGAGAAACCTGTATGCAGGTCAGAAAGCAACAGTTAGAACTGGACATGGAACAACAGACTGGTTCCAAATAGGAAAAGGAGTACATCTAAGGCTGTATATTGTCACCCTGCTTATTTAACTTATATGCAGAGTACATCATGAGAAACACTGGGCTGGAGGAAGCACAAGCTGGGATCAAGATTGCCGGGAGAAATATCAATAATCTCAGATAGGCAGATGACACCACCCTCAATGGCAGAAAGTGAAGAAGAACTAAAGGGCTTCTTGATGAAAGTGAAAGAGGAGAGTGAAAAAGTTGGCTTAAAGTTCAGCATTCAGAAAACTAAGATCATGGCATCTGATCCCAGCACTTCATGGCAAATAGATGGGGAAACAGTGGCAACAGTGGCTAGCTTTATTTTGGGGCTCCAAAATCACTACAGATTGTGATTGCAGCCATGAAAGACACTGACTCCCTGGAAGGAAAGTTAGGACCAACCTAGACAGTTTATTAAAAAGCAGAGACATTACTTTGTCAACAAAGGTCCGTCTAGCCAAGGCTATGGTTTTTCCAGTAGTCATGTATGGATGTGAGAGTTGGACTATAATAGAAAGCTGAGCACCGAAGAATTGATGCTTCTGAACTGTGGTGTTGGAGAAGACTCTTGAGAGTCCCTTGGACTGCAAGGAGATCCAACCAGTCCATCCTAAAGGAAATCAATCCTGGATGTTCATTGCGAGGACTGATGTTGAAGCTGAAACTCCAATATTTTGTCCACCTGATGTGAAGAGCTGACTCATTTGAGAAGACCCTGATGTTGGGAAAGATTGAGGGCAGGAGGAGAAGGAGATGACAGAAGATGAGATGGTTGGATGGCATCATGAACTCAATGGACATGAGTTTGGGTAAACTCTGGGAGTTGGTGATGGACAGGGAGGCCTGGCATGCTGCGGTTCATGGGGTTGCAAAGAATCGGACACAACTGAGTGACTGAACTGAACTGAAAGTATGTTGTATGCTTTCCATTTCCATTTTGTCTTGAAAATTTTATCAAAATTTTGATGGACTAGCAAAATATACTCTTAGTTCATTTCAAAATCATTTTTAAAATTGTCATACTTTAGACTTTTTTTCATGATGTAATATTAAAGAAGAGAGAAGAAAATCCTTAACAAAATTCTAGCAAACAGAATCCAACAACATGTTAAAAAGATCATACATCATAACCAAGTGGGCTTTATCCCAGGAATGCAAGGATTCTTTAATATCTGCAAATCAATCAATGTAATACACCATATTAATAAATTGAAAGATAAAAACCATATGATTATCTCAATAGATGCAGAAAAAGCCCTTGACAGAATTCAACATCCATTTATGATTAAAACTCTCCAGAAAGCAGGCATAGAAGGAACATACCTCAACATAATAAAAGCTATATATGACAAACCCACAGCAAACATTATCCTCAATGGTGAAAAGTTGAAAGCATTTCCCTCAAAGTCAGGAACAAGACAAGGGTGCCCACTCTCATCACTACTATTCAACAGAGTTTTGGAAGTGTTGGCCACAGCAATCAGAGCAGAAAAAGAAATGAATCCAGATAGGAAAAGAAGAAGTAAAACTCTCACTGCTTGCAGGTGACATGATCCTCTACATAGAAAACCCTAAAGACTCTACCAGAAAATTACTACAGCTAATCAATGAATATAGTAATGTTGCAGGATATAAAATTAACACACAGAAATCCCTTGCATTCCTATATGCTAACAATGAGAAAACAGAAAGAGAAATTAAGGAAACAATACCATTCACCATTGCAACAAAAAGAATAAAATACTTAGGAGTATATCTACCTAAAGAAATGAAAGACCTATATATAGAAAACTATAAAACACTGATGAAAGAAATCAAAGAGGACACAAATAGATGGAGAAATATACTGTGTTCATGGATTGGAAGACTCAATATTGTGAAAATGGCTATACTACCCAAAGCAATCTATAGATTCAATGCAATCCCCATCAAGCTACCAACGGTATTTTTCACAGAACTAGAACAAATAATTTCACAATTTGTATGGAAATACAAAAAACCTCGAATAGCCAAAAGCAATCTTGAGAAAGAAGAATGGAACTGGAGGAATCAACCTGCCTGACCTCAGGCTCTACTACAAAGCCACAGTCATCAAGACAGTATTGTACTGGCACAAAGACAGAAATATAGATCAATGGAACAGAATAGAAAGCCCAGAGATAAATCCACGAACCTATGGTCATCTTATCTTCGACAAAGGAGGCAAGAATATACAATGGAAAAAAGACAACCTCTTTAACAAGTCGTGCTGGGAAAACTGGTCAACAACTTGTAAAAGAATGAAACTAGAACACCTTCTAACACCATACACAAAAATAAACTCAAAATGGATTAAAGATCTAAATATAAGACCAGAAACTATAAAACTCCTAGAGGAGAACATAGGCAAAACACTCTCTGACATAAATCACAGCAGGATCCTCTATGACCCACCTCCCAGAATATTGGAAATTAAAGCAAAAATAAACAAATGGGACCTAATGAAACTTAAAAGCTTTTGCACAACAAAGGAAACTATAAGCAAGGTGAAAAGACAGTCCTCAGAATGAGAGAAAATAATAGCAGATGAAGAAACAGATAAAGGATTAATCTCAAAAATATACAAGCAGCTCCTGCAGCTCAATTTCAGAAAAATAAATGACCCAATCTAAAAATGGGCCAAAGAACTAAACAGACATTTCTCCTCAGACATACAGATGGCTAACAAACACATGAAAAGATGCTCAACATCACTCATTATCAGAGAAATGCAAATCAAAACCACAACGAGGTACCATTACATGCCAGTCAGGATGACTGCTATCCAAAAGTCTACAAGCAATAAATGCTGGAGAGGGTGTGGAGAAAAGGGAACCCTCTTACACTGTTGGTGGGAATGCAAACTAGTACAGCCACTATGGGGAACAGTGTGGAGATTCCTTAAAAAACTGGAAATAGAACTGCCATATGACCCAGCAGTCCCACTTCTGGGCATACACACTGAGGAAACCAGATCTGAAAGAGACACGTGCACCCCAGTGTTCATCACAGCACTGTTTATAATAGCCAGGACATGGAAGCAACCTAGATGCCCATCAGCAGACAAATGGATAAGGAAGCTATGGTACATATACACAATGGAATATTACTCAGCCATTAAAAAGAATACATTTGAATCAGTTCTAATGAGATGGATGAAACTGGAGCCCATTATACAGAGTGAAGTAAGCCAGAAAGATAAACACCAATACAGTATACTAACACATATATATGGAATTTAGAAAGATGGTAATGATAACCCTATATGCAAAACAGAAAAAGAGACACAGATGTACAGAACAGACTTTTGGACTCTGTGGGAGAAGGCGAGGGTGGGATGTTCTGAGAGAATAGCATTGAAACAAGTATACTATCAAGGGTGAAACAGACCACCAGCCCAGGTTGGATGCATGAGACAAGTGCTCAGGGCTGGTGCACTGGGAAGACCCAGAGGGATGGGATGGGGAAGGAGGGGGGAGGTGGGAGGGGGGTATCAAGATGGGGAACACATGTAAATCCATGACTGATTCATGTCAATGTATGGCAAAAACCACTACAATATTGTAAAGTAATTAGCCTCCAACCAGCAAAAATAAATGAAAAAAAAAAAAAAGAAGAGAGAAGTTTATGTGGAGATTGTGCTCTTAAGTAGCAGAACCTGCTCAATTGCATCAGTCTCAACGTTAACCATATACCAAAGAACCAGTTACTTCCTTCGCAAACAAGCAAATACTTTCTTCAGGTTAATGACGTTACCAAGTGAAAACTTTGATTTGTATAACACTTTGACATGTCAGCTAACCTGTTGGAGAATAATTATACAAAAATTTAACATATTTTTAGATTTAATGAAGTGCTGATAAGTATGTTTTGAGAAGATGTATTTCTGAAGGTAAGCTCTTTTTTCGGTGTTGGTGGAACTCCAGTAAAACCCAAAGACATCCATTTTCTTACTTAAAATTTTTCATTATAGCTTTTCTTTTCTTTATAAGTACCTGTGGAACTGAAGCATAAGAAAATATCATATTTCATTGATTCTAAAATGCTGATTTTCTTTCCCATTTTTTACATAGTTGAGTTCAGTCACTCAGTTGTGTCCAACTCTTTGCAACCCCATGGACTGCAGCATGCCAGGCCTCCCTGTCTATCACCAACTCCCGGAGATTGCTCAAACTCATGTCCATTGAGTCCATGATGCCATCCAACCATCTCATCTTCTGTCATCGCCTTCTCCTCCTACCTTCAATCTTTCCCAGCATCAGTCTTTTCTAATGAGTCAGTTCTTCCCATCAGGTGGCCAAAGTATTGGAGCTTCACTTTCAGCATCAGTCCTTCCAATGAATATTCAGGACTGATTTCCTTTAGGATTGTCTGGTTTGATCTCCTTGCTGTCCAAGGGACTCTCAGGAGTCTTCTCCAACACCACAGTTCAAAAGCATCAATTTTTCAGCACTCAGCTTTCTTTGTGGTCCAACTTTCACATCCATACATGACTACTGCAAAACCATAGCTTTGACTAGACAGACCTTTGCTGGTTAAGTAATGTCTCTGCTTTTTAATATGCTGTTTATATTGGTCATTGCTTTTCTTCCAAAGAGCAAGTGTGTTTTAATTTAGATCAATATACATTTACAATTCTATAGCTTGTCATAATTTAATTGGCAGCATTCTTCCTTTTCAGTGGTTCATAAAGTAATGATGTTTTTAGTGATCAAATGTAAATCTAGTGGAGGTCATGGGATTCCAGTTGAGCTATTCCAAATCCTAAAAGAAGATGTTGTGAAAGTGCTGCACTCAATATGCCAGCAAATCTGTAAAACTCAGCAGTGGCGACAGGACTGGAAAAGGTCAGTTTTCATACCAATGCCAAAGAAAGGCAATGCCAAAGAATGTTCAAACTACTGAACAATTGCGCTAATCTTACACACTAGCAAAGTAATGGTCAAAATTCTCCAAGCCAGGCTTCAACAGTACATGAACCGTGAACTTCCAGATGTTTCAAGCTGGATTTTAAAAAGGCAGAGGAACCAGAGATCAAATTCCCAACATCTGCTGGATCATCAAAAAAACAAGAGAGTTGCAGAAAAACATCTACTTTTGATTTATTGACTATCCCAAAGCTTTTGATTGTGTGGATCACAAAATCTGTGGAAAATTCTGAAAGAGATGGGAATACCAGACCACCTGACCTATCTCCTGAGAAATCTGTATGCAGGTCAAGAAGCAACAGTTAGAACAGGACATGGAACAACAGACTGATTCCAAATTGGGAAAGGAGTTTGTCAAGGCTGTATATTGTCACCCTGCTTATTTAACTTAAATGCAGAGTACATCATGTGAAATGCCGGGCTGGATGAAGCACAAGCTAGAATCAAGATTGCCGGGAGAAGTATCAGTAACCTCAATATGCAGATGACACCACCCTTATGGCAGAAAGCAAAGAAGAGCTAAAGAGCCTCTTGAAGTGTGACGGAAGCCACTACAATGTTGTAAGGTAGTTGGCCTCCAACTAATAAAAAATAAAAAATAAATAAAATTTTAAAAAAGAAAGTGAAAGAGGAGAGTGAAAATGTTGGCTTAAAACTCAACATTTAGAAAGCTAAGATCATGGCACCTGGTCCCATCACTTCATGGCAAATAGATGGGGAAACAGTGACAGACTTTATTTTTTTGGGCTCCAAAATCACTGCAGATGGTGACTGCAGCCATGAAATTAAAAGACATTTGCTCCTTGGAAGAAAAGCTATGACCAACCTAGACAGCATATTAAAAAGCAGAGACATTACTTTACCAACAAAGGTCCATCTAGTTAAAGCTATGGTTTTTCCAGTAGTCATGTATGGATGTGAGAGTTGGACTATAAAGAAAGCTGAGCGCTGAAGAATTGATGCTTTTGAACTGTGGTATTGGAGAAGACTCTTGAGAGTCTCTTGGACTGCAAGGAGATCAAACCAGTCAATCCTAAAGGAAATCAGTCCTGAATATTCATTGGAAGGAGCTGATGCTGAAGCTGAAACTCCAATACTTTGGCCACCTGATGCGAAGAACTGACTCATTGGAAAAGACCCTGATGCTGGGAGGGATTGAGGGCAGCAGGAGAAGGGGACGACATAGGATGAGATGATTGGATGGTGTCACCAATGCAATGACATGAGTTTGAGTCGCTCCGGGAGTTGGTGATGGATAGGGAAGCCTAGTGTGTCCATGAGGTCGCAAAGAGTCGGACATGACTGAGCACCTGAACTGAACTGAGCTGTACTTATATTTGAAGAAATACCAAAATGTGAAGTGAGATTTATTTAGACCACTCAGAATTGTAAATACAGGTGTTAATAGATGACTTTAGGTACATTGTTTAAATTTGGTAAGCAAATATATGTATTAGTATTTTGTTATCAAATTAGCAAGCATATGACCCACGTAAGTACATAGATGGAAATGTCCAAGCATATCTTAAATAATGTGTCATTTCATCATAATTGGCTATTCTGCTTTAATAAAAAAATCGTATCTTAACAGTTTTATAGTTTTTAGAGTAGACTTGTGACTCTGCTTTGCCTCCTCTTCACCCCTTTTCAAAACTCCTGCTCCTTTTGCAAGAGAAGAGGAAGGTGTTCTTTGCAAAACACATTTTACAGAATATTTATTGAGTATGTAACACTTTGCAGGGTTATGTGAAAACTGTTTCCTTACCCCAGTCCTCAAGTAGTTCATGTGTGATATCTGTTTTAGGAAGATGTGTGATATCTGTTTGCCTGTGTCTTTTTCTCATACACAGACAGCCATTAACATTACAGTGTTATTCATATGTTTTATTATTTTAAAGTTAAAATAATAATACCTTCCTTTAGAAACACATCAGATAATACTGAGGGCTGTATGATTAACATGAAAGTTGTTCTTACCTCATCCCCCTCCTTATACCAACCCACCCCTGCCACACGGTGCTCCCAGAAGTAATTTTTCTTAATAGTGTGGCTTGGTAGGCTTCTGGACTCTCTATGTATTTTCAAAGATATGCATAGTTCTCTTGGTTCAATGAATGATTAAGTATGTTTTTATTTCACGTGATATTCTATGCCTTGCTTTTGTCTTCATCTCTCTTCAGATCCTTCCGTATCAATATATATGTATCAGCTTCATTCTTAAGTGAAATATTGTTTATGCCGTGTTTTACTTGACTACCCCTTAGTAAGATATTAGTGTAGTCAAATTAAAAGATGTTTAGTACCAAGGACCTCATTTCTAGCATAAATTACAGCAAAGTAGCTTTTATGTTTTGAAAACAAATGACAATCTGTAGAAAGGACTCTATGTAATTCGACCTCCTTCCATTTCTTTGTTTTGACATGCTTTTTTCTACCTGGTTGACTTGTAATTGTTAAAAAGTGAAATGTGTTTGATTTAATCTTCATTTACTCTCCAATGATTATATAGGTTTTGCTCAACCAAGATGCTGCTGTCTGTAGCACTATATATAAATATCTAATAAATGTGGTTTATTGATGGAGTAAACTGTTATGTATAAAAAGAATGCTATGTTTTTTTAACGTTTTTAATTTTAAGATAATTGAGATAAATGATTTTGAAGGAAAAAAAAGTGTCATGTTGTCATCTAATACTTATCAAATATACTTATTAGAGGCCAACTGTGGACATTATATTGCTGTATAAATAATAATAAAATAATACAGAGACCACTTAAACTTTTATGTTACAGTAGGTTTAAGCAGAAGTCTCATGTTCTTCATTGACCCGTAAAAAGAGTTATTGTTCAACAATGTAAAAGGTGGCATGCCTGTCTTCTCTTATCACTCACAAATATTCAGCACTTTTGAGTTGCCTCTTAAGTTACTTAAATACATACATGGCTGTTGCCTTTAATATTGTTCCTCCGAACTCTTTTTGGAAGCTGGTTTTTTTTTTCTTTAGCAATATATGCTTGTGTTAAAAGTTTTCAAAATGAATGAACAAAAACTATAGAAGAAAGTAAGTCTCCTTTCTTTCTTTCTTTCTTTTTTTTTTTCTTTTCATTTATTTTTATTAGTTGGAGGCTAATTACTTCACAACATTTCAGTGGGTTTTGTCATACATTGACATGAATCAGCCATGGAGTTACATGTATTCCCCATCCCGATCCCCCCTCCCACCTCCCTCTCCACCCGATCCCTCTGGGTCTTCCCAGTGCACCAGGCCTGAGCACTTGTCTCATGCATCCCACCTGGGCTGGTGATCTGTTTCACCCTTGATAATATACATGTTTCGATGCTGTTCTCTCGAAACATCCCACCCTCGCCTTCTCCCACAGAGTCTAAAAGTCTGTTCTGTACATCTGTGTCTCTTTTTCTGTTTTGCATATAGGGTTATCATTACCATCTTTCTAAATCCCATATATATGTGTTAGTATGCTGTAATGTTCTTTATCTTTCTGGCTTACTTCACTCTGTATAATGGGCTCCAGTTTCATCCATCTCATTAGAACTGATTCAAATGAATTCTTTTTAATGGCTGAGTAATATTTCATGGTGAATATGTACCACAGCTTCCTTATCCATTCGTCTGCTGATGGGCATCTAGGTTGCTTCCATGTCCTGGCTATTATGGCAATTTCTTTTTAAAAAAGTACTGCTACTGCTACTGCTAAGTCACTTCAGTCATGTCTGACTCTGTGCGACCCCATCCCTGGGATTCTCCAGGCAAGAACACTGGAGTGGGTTGCCATTTCCTTCTCCAATGCATAAAAGTGAAAAGTGAAAGTGAAGTCGCTCAGTCATGTCTGACTCTTCGCAACCCCATGGACTGCAGCCTACCAGGATCCTCTGTCCATGGGATTTTCCAGGCAAGAGTACTGTTATCATACAATCCAGCAACCGTGCTCCTTGGTGTTTGCCCAAAAGAGTTGAAATCTTGCGTCCATACAATAGCATGCATATGGGTGATTATAGCAGCTCTTTTCACAATTGCCAAAACCTGAAAGTAACCGAGATGTCCTTCCGTGGTAAATGGAAAAACAAGCTGTGTCATATTCAGTCAGTGGAATTTTACTCAGTGCTAAAAGCAAGTGATCAAACTATGAAAAGACATTGATGAACCTTAAAATATATATTGCTAAGTATAGGAAACCAATCAGAGAAGGCTATGTACTGCATGATTCCAATGGGATGGCATTCTGGAAAAGGCAAAGCCAAGCAAATACTGAAAAGATTGGTGGTTGTCAGGGTTGGGGAAGGAGGGGGATGGTTGAATACATGGACCATAGAGGATATTTCAGGTACTCTCTGTGACAGAACAGTGCTGGCTGTAGGACCGCAGAAGAGAGCTCTGAGGGCGACTGTGAGTCTGGGTGATTTTGCGTCAGTGTAGGTTCATTAGTTTTAACAAATTGCCACTCTCAGTAGTTCATGTCTGTCAGAGGCTGTATGTGTGGGATATGTTGTGAACCTAAAACAGCTCTTAAAAGATAAAGTCTTATTTTTAAAATTATTTATGTGCCTTTCTGTAATTTTTCTGGGTATATCCAAGTGTGTGTATGTGTGTAATTTTTTTAGTATACCTCAGTGGGACTATATTATAGATAACTGTTCTGTCCCACTCATTTGTTCATTTAGTAACTTACCTGTATTCCTGAAGAATCTGTATATTTCTCTCATTTTTTAGGTGTGTGATAATTAGTATGGTAGATTCACCATTTTAATTTTATATTTTTGTTTGCGCTTACCAACAGTTTCATTGATCATTTTTGTACATGTATCTGGCTCCATTAACTTGTATTATCTTATTAACTGACAAGCTCATTTTCTCTTGCCTATAACTTTCAATTCAATCTTTATTTTCTTGTAGAACTATGAGAATAGTGTGTACAGTGTAATCTCATTTGTGTACATTACATATGCACACACATAGAACAAGTATGTGTGTCTGTTTTCTGGAAGGATATATAAGATACAATTAACTGTGATTATCTTTGGATAGAGGGACCTAATAACAGAATCAGAGGGTGGTAGAGACTATTTTTATGTATGTTTCTGTTTTTCTTATATGGTGATTTTTTAAAAAGTAAAAATGAAATTTAAAAGTTATGGTCTATGTCCAGAAGAAGCTGTGTGGTTGGGTAGATAGGGCATTTTTTTTTTTAAAGCAAAAATACATCGTTAATGTGGTATTTGCCACTTTTTAAGCACTTAAAAAATTCATAAAAGAGAGTGAAAACTTATGGAGCTTTTACGTGAAAATCAAAGCAGTTTAGTAGATGAGTTGTATTATAAGCATATTGTTACCCTTTTATTTCCATAAAAATCTGTTTTTAGTAAAACTTGTAAAACAAAATACTGAAATATGTCATCCATATGAGTTAGGGCTAAACTGAAAGCAGAGCTTATCCTCTTTCTCTTACTAAGTCTGCCAGAATTCTTTTCAGTTCTTGGAACATGAATCTTTCTGTCACTGGACATGTTCACCTTCTACATTCCTCTCCTCATGTGCCATACCTTACTTTGGACAGCTGGTGCGCTTAGTCCATGGGGTTGCAGAGAGTTGGACACGACTTAGCAACTGAACCACAGCAACCTGGGTAGGCCTGGAGTAGCCTCCCAGTTGATAGTTCTCATTCCCAAGCCATTTATCTCCTTGGATTTCTACATGACTTATGGGACCTCCTCATTGGGAATACCGTCTTTAGGCATTTATTGTCTTTATAATGACTGAGATTATGTTTAGGAATTTAGCTCATATTTTCTGTCTCTTCTGGATCAAAATTTGCTTTCATAAGAATTTTTTTAACTTTGAGGACAAATTTGCATACTTTCTTAGAATTTGTTGCTTACAACTCACACTGGTAGGCTGCTCACATTTTGATACCTCTAATCTTAGCAGATGTTTCAGTATTACAGAAATCTACAGTTCTACCAATCTAGTGCTTGTGTTCTGAGATGTTGTGAAAGGCAATAGAACAGTGTGTGTAGGGATGAAACCACAAGAAAGCCTGAGCAAAATGGGGCTGGTGGAATTGCTGCACATCTATCAGTGTTACAAGTCATGCCATCTCATGAGAATTTGCTTTACAAAGTAGAGAAGAATTTCTACTGCTAAAACAGAAGTTTTAATGAATCTCTTTCCCCTCAGTTCAGTCGCTAAGTCCTGTCTGATTCTTTGCAACCCCATGGACTGCAGCATGCCAGGCTTCCCTGTCCATCACCAACTCCTGGAGCCTGCTCAAACTCATGTCTATCATGTCAGTGATGCCATCCAACCACCGCTGTCATCCCCATCTCCTCCTGCCCTCAGTCTTTCCCAGCATCAGGGTCTTTTCCAGTGAGTCAGTTCTTAGCATCAGATGGCCAAAGTGTTGGAGTTTCAGTTTCAGCATCAGTCATTCCAATGAATATTCAGGAACTGATTTCCTTTAGGATTGACTGGTTTGATCACCTTTCAGTCCAAGGGATCCCCAAAAGTCTTCTCCCACACCACAGTTCAAAAGTGTCAATTCTTTGGTGCTCAGCTTTCTTTAGAGTCCAACTCTCACATCCATCCATGGCTACTGGAAAAACCATAACTTTGACTAGATGGACATTTGTTGGTAAAGTAATGTCTCTGCTTTTTAATATGCTGTCTAGGTTGGTCATAGCTTTTCTTCCAAGGAGCAAGCGTGTTTTAATTTCATGGCTGCACTCACTATCTGCAGTGATTTTGGAGCCTAAGAAAATAGTCTGTCACTGTTTTCATTTTCTCCCCATCTATTTTCCATGAAGTGATAGGACCAGATGCCATGATCTTCATTTTTTGAATGTTGAGTTTTAGGCCCAGCTTTTTCATTCTTCTCTTTCACTTTCATTAAGAAGCTCTTTAGTTCCTCTTCATTTTCTGCCATAAGGATGGTGTCATCTGCATATCTGAGGTTATTGATATTTCTCCCTGCCATGACTTTTCTTTCTGAACACTTTTTACACATACAGTACCTATTAGCTATTATAAAGTGATTTTATCACCTAGTTACCTTCTTGACCTTTAAGTGGATTTTCATAGATTAAGACTAGAAAGTAATTTGCTGTACTTATTATGAATAAATTATTTTTTATTTCATTTATTATTGTTAACAGAAGAAAACAAAGTATTGGACTTGGATCACTCAGATTTAAGTTTGAGTCATTAATTTGCTATATATTAGCTTATGTATCTTGAGTAAGCTGGTTTATTCTGTCACTGTAACAGGTTAATGTGAGAATTAAATCAGATACTGCAAGTCCAGCAGCATCAAAACAGAGTTTTAATAAACGGTATCTAGTAACAGAAAGGATAGTAGTCGAAGTGACGATATTTAGTACTATTTTTTAAAGCTTCTATAGCTTCTGGTTTTATTTATTTTGTTAAGGAAGAATAATTTCTAGAATTTTTCAGAATTGGAGTGTGAAGTGTCCAACTTTCCAAAATGAAGCATTAGTAAATAATGATAAGATATTTTAAAAATCATGAATATATCTGCATGAAATCCTAAAAGAATGAAAATTGAATAGCTTAATTCTGTATTTAACTTTTTAAAAGTTTTGTTTAAAAGAAAACCTGCCAGGTCCCGTGCCACAGCACTGTCATGAATTTGTTCAGTCCTATGGTAACTCTGAGGCGCCTGTGCTGTCTCTGCCTCTGCTTTACAGATGATGCAGAGAGGCCAAGTAGCTGCTGACGGGCGCACAGCAAGCAAGTGAGAGTCAGTGTTTACACCTGTCTGACTTCACAGTCTCCATTCCTGATGCTGCCACATTAGTTTAAAATGTGTATTACAGCACAGTATACTGCTCTTTGGCACCACTTCAGCTTTGAATTGGTGATTTTTGATTCAGTAAATTCCTTATGATAGAACACCTAGGTTATAGTTTTTCTCCCCAATGGAAAATGATATTTTTGTCATTGTAATGTTTTTGATCATGAAAAATCTGAGTAATTAGGTTAGTAGAGAGAGCTTTGGGGTAGAAGTATTATTGAAAGTGAAAGTCGCTCAGTCATGTCCGACTGTTTGTGACCCCATGGACTATATATTCTCCAGGCCAGAATACTGGAGTGGGTAGCCTTTCCCTTCTCCAGGGGATTGTCCCTGAGATCAGACCCAGGTCTCCCACACTGCAGGAGGATTCTTTACCAGCTGAGCCACAAGGGAAGCCCAAGAATACTGGAGTGGGTAGCCTATCCTTTCTCCAGTGGATCTTCCTGACCCAGGAATCGAACCAGGGTCTCCTGCATTGCAGGTGGACTCTTTACCAGCTGAGCTATCAGAGAAGCCCTAAAGTATTATTAAAGTACCTACAATATAAAGAAACCACCACTTGCTATAATATAACAAAAGCGCCACTTCCCAGGTGGTGCTGTGCTATGCTATGCTAGAAAGAAAAGTAAGTGAAGTCGCTCAGTCATGTCCAATTCTTTGCGACCCCATGGACTGTAACCTACCAGGCTCCTCCATCCATGGGATTTTCCAGGCAAGAGTACTGGAGTGAGTTGCCATTTCCTTCTCAGGGGTTCTTCCTGACCCAGGGATTGAACCCCGGTCTTCTGCATTACAAGCAGACTCTTCACCATCTGAGCCACCAGGAACTCAGAAAGGGCATGTTGCCTCCCCGTCAGAGAATCAAATCCCAGTCTCCCACATGACAGGTGGGAATACTCAGCACTGTGCTAACGAGGATGCTACGTCACTTCAGTCTTGTCTGCCTCTGTGCAACCCTCGGGACTGTAGCCCGCCAGGCTCCTCTCTTCATGGGATTCTCCAGGCAAGGATACTGGAGTGGGTTACCATGCCCTTCTCCAGAGGAATCTTCTCAGTCTAGGGATCAAACCTGCATCACTTGTATCTCCTTCATTGGCAGGCAGGTTCTTTACCACTAGCGCCAAATAATCTGCCTGCCAATGCAGGAGACAGGAGAGATGTGGTTTGATCCCTGGGTCTGAAAGATCCCCTGGAGTAGGAAATGGCACCCCACTCCAGTATTCTTGCCTGGAAAATTCCATGGACAGAAGAGCCTGGTGGGCTACAGTCCATGGGTTTGCAAAGAGTCAGACATGACTGAGCAACTGAGCACAATAAAAAAAAAAAATTACTTCATTTTAAATCTAGCGCTAGTAGTAAGGCCACATAGCCTTATTAAGTATCTTGAGCATAAAACAACTTTATAATTATTGATGAAGAATCTGGTATAAAAGGCCCCAATAGGTCACTTTTTTAGCTTTAATTTTGATACTATAATCATGATAGCTAATGTTTATAGATTATTTATTTTGGGGACACGTCCATGGTGGTTGACCTCACTTAATCTTCTCAACAGTGTAGGAAGGAGATATTATTATTATCCCTGTTTTACAGCTCATTAAACTAAGATTTAAAGAGGTTTGTATAATTACCTAAGGCTTCACAGCAGTGACATAAGTATATTAGGAACTCTCACTCCAAATTATTTTTATTTACAGCTCATAAAACAGACACAGCAGTATTTGAAAGAAAAATTACTGGAATCATGAAACGTAGTGAGTTTTCTTTACGGGTGTGTATTATATCTTCCTTTAGGTTCACAATATTCTTGCAGAAATGGTGATGGGGGGAATGGTATTGGAGACCAACATGAATGAGATTGTTACACAAATTGATGCACAGAATAAACTGGAGAAATCTGAGGTAAGAATGGAAAGCGCTCTCGTTAATGAAGGGAGTGAGCATGATCGTGAGTGACGCATGACTTGTAGCTTTCACTGCTTGTCCTTCAGGATCACCCGTTAGTACAGCTGGTCGGCGTATTCGGTTTTGAAAATGAATGGAATATACACATTTTAGTATGTTAAATGTTCTATGACCTCTATCCACCAAATAGTTTTGTGTATTCTTTTAGCCACAGTCATAATTGCTTTGAGTAATAAATAAAATTCCCAATTCTTACTGCTTAAAAAAGAAGTTATTTACTTGAATAGTGGAATCAGTATTTGTTATGTTCTTAGTCATTAATTATCCAAGAAATCTTAGAACTGGTTTTCAAAGATATGTGAACTTAATGTTTTATAAAACTTTCTGAAAAAGGAAAGGAGAGAAAACAGAATTCTCATAAGGAAATGATATTAATAATAGATGCTTAGTAGGCCTGAATGCACATTGAAAAAAAGCAACTCAGCCCACTCATCTTTTATTTCTGGATCCTTGTCAAAAGTCACTGACACGTTAGCTAAATCATAAATATTTCCTACAATGACCATGTAGTCATGGCTTTTGTTGCATTCTAGGAGAGCAAGATGTGGTGAGACGAGCTAACTGTGCTGTTAGTCTGAGGGAATGAGGACCGACCAGCACTCTAGACTTGTGTAAAGCTCTGCTCTGCACATGTACTTTAAGCATGCTGCTTCCCTCAAAACAAGCCCAAATATAACAGGTGCTGAAGCTGAACCACTCAAGTGGGCATTATTTTAGTGATTTCTTACTGCTGTAGAAGAAATTTAGAAAGATGAATAGTCTTGATACCTCATTCAGCACTATCCATGTTTGAGGATACCCTTACCTTTGATATTTATAGTCATAACTCAGAGTAGAAAACTAATTTTATTTATAATTATTAGTACAGGTGTTCAGATGATCTAATGTAAATATTACTATAAAAGCAGAGAGATATTAAAAATATGCTAGCATTGATTTACAACAGGTGAGTTGTGAAGAATTTTTATCTTGTTGGCTCTTTAAAGGATCAGCTTAACAAAATGCTGTGCTTATTGTAATTAAATGAAATACAGGATGGTGGATAAATCTGAAATCAGAGTTAGAAATAGTTGAAGTTTTGTATAAAAGCTTTTTCCAATGTTCTACTTTAAATTAAAATAAGTCCTACATTCCTCCTTATCTCAGTTTATCATCCTTCTTGGTTTCCTAAAGAAGGGGCTTGAAATGGGGAAGAACTTAAAATTATGACTCTTATAAGTAATTGTATATATTTTATATATTCTACAACCAGTTTTTAAAATACTGGTTTTTGAAAAGGGAAAACAAACTAGATTAATAGAGAAAATTTCATTTTAGGACAAGGAAAAGGGCTGAGACTGTTTAGTAGAGTTGGCTTGTAATGGATTTATCAATATGGCAAAAGATTTACTATAAGCTCTAAGCTATAGTTTTTAAGGTCTTAAAATGATAATTTATGTAATCTGTTAAATCTTGCTTTGCAAAATTGTATGGATATAGATTTTAAATGCTAAGAGACAGACAGTGATACAGTCCCTTAATAATTAGTCCAAAATGAGTGGATATGTGGTAATTTATAAATGCTGTGTAATCATCTCTCAGAACATATCAACCTCTTGTCTGGAATTTCCGCCTTTCCAGGTATTTAATTCCTTTCCGTTGGTGGTGCCCTTCACCCCTTTTCCTCCTTAGTTTCCTATCTGTAATATTGATAGAAGTCATGAGAGACCTATAATTATTCCATGATGGATATTTGCTTTTTGATTGTCCAGTAAAACTTTGTTAATAAGCTAATTTTTCTTATCCGTAAAGAGCAGTAAAATATAGAATTGATGTTTTCAGTGGAAATAGTTATAAGAATATTACAACTTAAAAAATGTCCTTTCACCGAAACAGTGCTATTAAAACTGGTCTTGAATCCTAGGGAATGAATACTTCTGTTTTTCATCCACTGATCATTTTTTAACATGTTTAATCAATTGTTGTCTATTGCCGAATTAGTTTTTTTTTTTTCTTCTTTACAGAGAAGTATGTTTTAAATCTGATGGGATAAACTGTTATATGTTTATCAAGCATTTCCCTATATGTGATGTCTGCTAATATTTTACTCACAAGATAGAATTTTGAGTCATAGTGAAGCTATAATTTAGTTCTGATCACATTTTAAGAAATTGTGTTGAAGCAACATTGACTTTGTGTAATTTTCCAGTAATTTTCGTATATGTTAAATATGTTTGGAAGGCTGCCAGCTTTATTCCAGACACAGGGAAATGTTAAAGATTTTCATATGGGTTTCATTTCAATATTATTTAAGTTGGTTATATCTACCAAATATATGACTGCAGAATAATCCAAAATTATTTGTGAGCAAACCGTAAGCGTTTATTAATCTCACTCTTAACAAAATTTTAGTTAAAATGTATTACGTAAGCAAAAATTTCCAAAGAAAATCTTAAAGTTCAGAAAACCATGATTGGTGAAGAGACTTATTTATCATATTATAAAAATTAAGTATTGTTTAGAATATCATGTGTCGTTTAAAAAGCTTGGATGTAATTACTTTACGGCTTTTAAAATATAACATGGATGTTTCAAGGTCCCTTTAACTTTGTCAGAAATAAAAAGATTTTATTATTTTAAAAGTAGTGTATTTCTAGTAACAGTCAAAAGTGGGCCAGTTTAATTCCCGTTACCTAGACAAGTAGAAGCAAAGACCACTCAGATCTTTGAAAAGATGAGAAACAAAGATAACGCTCTGAATAGATTTTTCTCTATCCCGCTTTAATAGATGAATGGTTTACTATAACATTGGGATCCTGGGAAAGGAGGGTTTACGCTGGGAGGTTGTTGGGACTTGGGGACTGGAAGAGGCACTCAGGATCTGCCTAGGTGTGAAGACTCCCTGGGGGTGGAGGTCGAGGGGTGGGGTTGGGGAGGTGTGTGTTTCATGTGATTTTCAAGATGAATAAATGGGTCTGGATTTAGTCACTACTTTTTAAAAGTCAGTCCTCTTTTTTCCGAACATCCTGATCTTTCTAGCTCTTTCCATTCTTCTCTCTTACAGACCTTTATCTTTCAATCTCCCAGACAGGACAGGTAGACAAGGTATTGCTGACTTTGAGAAAAATGTACTTTAACAAAGGGAAAGCAAAATGATGTCAAAGGCAATTAATTATTTAGGCCAGACTCAAAAATTCTTTGTGTTAATGAACCCATATAGTCCCTGTAGCTATTTTCCATTCTAGTTTCTCCTTGTAGTTATTCATCTTTTATTGGACTTAGTGTATTTTATTAGTATATCATTAATGTCATGTTTGTTCTGTTTTGTCTGCCTGCATTGTGAAGGAAAGTTTAAATTTTTTGTTCTTTTTTTAAAAACATTGTCATTTAACTGACAAATCACATTTGTAGAAATGACAATTTACTTTGTATATATAAATTAGAGTTTATTTTGAGCACCATATGGCAGAACCAATCTTAATTTAACTCTCACAGATACTTTTCCCTCATCTTTCTGAATTAGGATTCTATTAATAACATAAAATTTCCTGCTGGGTTTTGGAAGCTCTGAATTTAAAAACCAAAAGCTGAACCTTTAGAGATTTGGATACAAAGTGGGAACCCACAAAGGCTTACAACAGTGACTATTAAATAGTCCCTTTCCCCCCACTTAATGGTTTTCAGTTCCAAAGTCTTAACAGAATTGCTTTTACAGTTTTGACTGACAGGTGAATATTGAAAGTGGCCAGCAAAATAAGATCAGAAATTTTCTAAAATTGAACTAAATGCTTTAAAACATGGAATTAAATATATTGACCAAACTAAAATGGATTTCTACTGTAGCAAACTTCTGATATCTAAATATATCTATCATAATATGACTCAATAAGATATTGTAAACCTTGAAAATTTTTGCAAATCATGTTGGAAAAAATTGGAAATGTTTTAAAATAGACTCCTAGCCCTACAAAACAATTTTCTCTGCTGTTTCCTGTGAATTTTTCACACCACAAATTACCTGTGTGAATTACTGTTAATCATTTCCTTGTAGAGATGATAATGAACAACTTTTTGTACAGAGCCATTTTAGGAAAAATGAAAATGTTTATATACCTCCATTTAAAGTTTCAAATGAAAATACTTTATTGAGTCTCATGCAGGGAAAAGACATATAAACTTAGGTTAGCCACTTAAGTAATTAGAAAAATGCTGCTGATAATTTGGCACCATTTTTTAGACACTAAATTATTGCTTTCTGGATGTGTTTAGAAAGCAGCACCGTACAGGTGGTTTTATAATTTCTTATCCTGAGTTTGTGGGCCTTGTATCATGAAGCTGGGGACACCACTTTTGAAGCCCAGATCTGTATTACCGTATCCCAGGAACAGAAAATGCATAATGGGTCTCATTTATTCCATTAATCTCAAATCACTGCCAGTTTCTACATTCCAGTCTTTAATTTATGTTAAATTGTTTTTTCTAGCATAGAACCATCAGTAACTTGGGTCTTATAACGTCTATCACTAAAACTACTGATTTGCTTTTTTTAAAAAAATCAAGTACTATTTTCAAAGAATAGAGAACAAGAAAAGTGGCCCTCAGATACAGATGTTGAAAAGTCCACTTGTGAGTTGGCTCTGCCCCTCTGCCTTGACATGCCCAGTCACTCTCCCCTTCAGAGTTATGGTGAAGACCCTGAGGTCACGTGTAATGGTCAAAACTATCTTAAATCCACAAATGACATCAGTGTGCTATATTTATTTCACACAGGTAAATCCTATGCTAGAAATTAAAACTATAATTTAAGATTACATAAAATTACTAGACGTGAAAGGTTTACAATTTTTAAATATTCTCATTTTGATAAAAATTTTCACAAAGTGCCATCATTCTTGCTCACTAGAGGACTGTCAGCAGCATTTCTAGTCTGTTTATAATTGCAGTTTTAAAATACTGCCTTTAAAGCAAAGAGCAAGCCTGTCCCCAGTTTAAAAGTTATTCTGCCTTAAATTCAGAAATTGAAATATTGACATTTTCCATTCTCCTCAAAACATGCTTTCAAAACCTGCCATTATTTTGTTAATGATTTTGAGTCTGAAACCATTTAATACTGTGTTTATTAATGTTGATGTTCTTTCACTTTGCTGTTAGGTCAAAATTATGAATTGTGCATATAGCAATTTCCAGCAGGATGGGTGGGTAAAGGTTTTAGTATGTAAAGATTATTCCAACTACCATCTTATTATGGTCTATTTCAAGCTTGAAAAAATATCTTAAGATGGTAGAATATTTTATGTGTTAGATGAAGTAAGTACCTAGGTTCTTTCCTTTTCCCTTGGAGAAAGCTAATCGCTTATTGCATGAGGAAAAGGGAGCCTTCAGATCCTTTGAATGAAATGTATTTTATAATGCTGCTTTTTCAGTTTTGCTTGCACACATTTTGTTTATTTTTGGGTCTGGCAATTAAAAAAAAATCAAAAATGAATCATATCCATCCATTACTATCTTTGTGATTAAGTGCTTGAAATTTCTGAGAGTATGTCTGTATAAGTCTTCTATCTGTTTGGCCTCATTTTGGTATACTTGCAGACTTCATTTTGTTTTCTTTCTCTTAATTCTGTTAATTTATTTAATCTCATGGGAGAGAAAACATGATCATTCTTTTATATACTGTACTTCATTCTTCCATCCGATTCATACTCTTAACTGCTTTGGATTCATGTATTTGTTTTTGTTAGTGAAGTTGCTGCAGTTTACCTGCCATGGTGGTGCTCGAGTATAACAGCTTAGATGGAAACAAGTTATTTCTCCAGTAGGGTTTCATTCTTTTTATTTCTGCTTTATGTCAACTGTGTAATCTTAAATATATAAGAACTATGCTGTACTGTCAAAAGGATCTTATTTTTACATTTTAAACTGTACATACTACTAAGAAGACAGGTAAACCTAATTTCTGTAAATTTCAGTGTTAAAAAAATTGTGTTAGTAAATGTTACCTTGTTTTGAGTATATCTAAAAAAACTCAACTCAGATGAAAATTCCTTTATACCTTTTTGTTAGCAAACTGATTTTCTAATGGCAAATGACCTCTTTTACATTTTATTCTTTAATAAAAATGTTTCAGACTTCACGTTCATGGAAGTCTGAAACTGAAATGTGTTTATAGCAGTTCTGGTGTTAACTATCTGAGTGACATGAAGTCTGTTATTTTTTAGAGTCTGAATTTTTGTGCATTAACAGCTCATTTAAGTGTCTACTTACTGATCAACAGTCCTTCTCATGTTTTTCTTTCCATTTTATATTCTACAGAATCTGATTTCTTAAAATGTTAGTTTAATTAAAACTTAATTGAAGTATACATTACAATTTTTAAGTTTTCTATCATTTAAATTTGTGACATACTACACAGAAGTATTGAACATGCTTGAGAAATAATTTGATTCTCTTAATTCATTTGCGTGTTCTGAGTAGTTACCACCCTTTGCATGTCTATGGCTTGCTGCTTATGTTTAGAGGAATTGTAGTTTGTTGACTTAGAAACTTTTTGGTTTTACATAATATGAATTTGGCACATATATGCTATTTAAATCGATTGCTATATTGACTTTATGTATTCTTATTAGCAGCCAACAGTCAACACCGTCTGGTCACAAAGAAACAACTTAATCTAATGAAATTTAACAAGATGCAGTTTTATTCTCTGGTTTAGCTGCTTATGGTACAGGGTATTATGGGGGAAGAAACTTTCTTGACAGTGACTTTTAATACTACAAAAATGTATTTTTACTACTTATAAATGTTAAGCATAGCATCCAGTAAAACAGATGGACACATACACACACATGCACGCCTACCTTTTCTCTTTTTCTCAATAATAAAAATCCTATAATAATCCATGCCTTTTAAAATATTTATAGTTAAATACTTTGTCAGTGCTTTACTATAGCCTACTTATAACTAGCACCTGGTATATAAATTCCAGAGTAGAAATAGGAGCAAGTTGCTTATTTAATTAGAAAAATTATAAAACCTTTTTACCTGGAAAGATGATAACTATTTCCAGGTTGTCTGTTATTTTGTTAAATAATTTTTGTTCACTCGGAAAACAGTATACTTTCTAGTAAAAGGAAGAAAGCCTACAACATGGTAAAGCTGTTTGGATTAGAGTCTTCTCTGATTCTAAACCATTCTAAATTTTGGTAGCTAAACACTGAGCTTGAAAATACCAAGTTGGCATGTGTGCTAAGTCGCTCAGTCGTGTCTGACTCTTTGCGACTCTGTGGACTGTAGCCTGCCAGGCTCCTCTGTCCACGGGATTCTCCAGGCAAGAATACTGGAGTGGGCTGCCATGCCCTCCTCCAGGGGATCTTCCCGACCCAGGGATCAAACCCATGTCTCCTGCATTGGCAGACGGGTTCTTTACCACTGACGCCACCTGGGAAGCCCAAATAATATTCATCTGTATCTCCAACATCTTTTGGGGGGCAGTTGGAGAGAAGTGGGGTATAACAAAAACTGCATTATTTCAGGTAGGTATAAATGTAGAGGTCAATCAAATTTTTAGTTATACATCAAAAACAACTAACCTCCATTAAATTATAAAAGTTGAATTCTCCGGCCCTATTTAGTCTTTAATTGGGTATGGAGTTTTTCATCCATATCACCCTTATCATTGCCTGTGTGGACCATATATATTATTAATACTGTTTTGCTGATTTTTCTATTATTTCCAATTCTGACTTGATAATCCATGGCTTTTATTTCATTGCTTAACAATGTTTGTATCCTTTATTCAGCTAATAGTTTACACTGGCCTATTTTGTATCAGTCAAGATTTTTCTCAGGTAACAGCTTTATTATTATTATTTTTTAATTAACAAAAGAGGTAGGATTACATTAGAGAAAAAACTAAATTACAAAAAGGGATGTTAAAACTCATCTTTCTTATAACATGGACACTGTCTCATATATGAAATCTAAGCAAAGTGGAAGATTTGTTTTTGTTACTTAATTGCTTTTGTGCAAGATAATCTATGGTACTGAATTCCCATATGTTTGTTGGCTTTTTTATATAACCTGAATAAAAATTGATGAAATCTAATTAATATATAAATTAAACCTTAAAAACATAATGAAGAAAAGTGATGTATATGCATTTTTCTTATAATTTTAAGCATGTTTTCTCTCAAAATTTTTTACAATATAAATTGTCCTTCTAAGATGAAAGCCAGATATTGTACACTAATGGCATAGGAAATTGTTAAATTCATGTATTTATATATATCCTACCTTTTACATTTATGCTATTTCTTTCTCTAAATTTGTATATTATAAACTGAACATATGTTGAATCTACTTTATATGACAAAATATTTTTAATCATTATATTTTTACTAATGTATTGAAGGGTTGGATTGATCCTCTTCTTACAGTTTCATTTTTTGACAGAACCACTCTCTTTGGATTGAGGCTTCACTTTAAAAGCCTGATTTTGTTTTTTAATGTTCTAGAACTTTCCTAGAAAAGTTTAGAAGAACCTCTACAGTTGTAAAAAATAATTTTAAAAAGATGTATTGTATTAAAATGTTCTAAGGGTTTAGCCCTAAGAAACTAAACAAACATGATTTATTACTTTCAATTTTTATTTCACAGCATATATTAATAATAATTGACAGTTTAAAAGCAAAAACCCAAAATCTATCACAGTTGTTGCAAGAGGTGTCTAGTAATGAAAGTAATGTAAAATATGCTTCATGTTTATATCTTAAGTCAGTTAAATCAAGATAAAGGTGAAGATCTAGCTATGCAATTTAAATATTTTGTGTGATGTTTCCATAGTACAAGTTAATTTGTATTTAAATCTTTACATTGTTATCATTGCATGTATTCACTGTATTTTTTAATGTGTCAACTGTTTTCTCTTTATAGAGTAGTATTTCAAAGTAACCATTCCATACCAATTCCAACTACCATCTGGTCTCTAAGCTTGTTATATGAAAATCTTTTACCATTGTCCTCCAGTTTTAGTGTTTTTTGATGAGCTACACCTGAGTTGTTCATTTTCTTTTTCTTTTATTTGCTTCTGTATACAGGCTGGCTTAGCAGGAGCTCCAGCCCGTGCTGTATCAGCTGTAAAGAATATGAATCTTCCTGAGATCCCAAGAAATATTAACATTGGTGACATCAGTATAAAAGTGCCAAACCTGCCCTCTTTTAAATAAAAAATTAAAAAGGCCACTCCCAGGTAAAATCCAGGGGAAAAAGTCATCTAAGTTTACCATGCAGTTGTTTACCAAAAATAAAGGAGGAGAGTCTTAACTTTTACTCTTGGATTTAAGTCAAGGTACTGTATAGACATTATATAAAATCAGTATGGAAGTTCAATGTTGCTTTTCTTGCTCAGTGGTTTTGAAGAAATTAAGTAGTTCCAGTGTGATTTTTTTTCTTTATTTTCTAAACTGCATTCCTGTGGCCACCTAAGGCATGCCTGTATGTATTGGCTATTACAGTATTTCAAAAAGTGTTCAGGACATTTCTTTAAATTGTGTACAACCCAAAATGTTGGTGTTTTGTATGGATCACAAGTGCAGCATTCCTTAATAATTTCTGTTATTTGTCACAATTGTTATTTAAAGAACGAAGTATGTATTGCATGAAAACCTTATGACCTGTTTCTCTTAGTTTAAATAAACTCCAAGGTAACCGGACTTATAAAGAACCGTTCTGTTTGTCTGATATCTACTTTAGCAATAATTTTTTTTACGACCCTCTGACTCAACAAAGTAAATAAAAGTATATTTTATCACTGTTAAGCAGCTGTTAATGTTGATTTATTTAATTTATATTTTTAACATTCAGAAGCTCATTATTATAAAATTAAATTATTTCACAAGTCAAGAGCAGTGTATCATGTAATTTGCCCACATTTTCATATTTAGTCTTATCTTGTGATCCATGAGTGGAGTTCCTCTTCCAGTTAGACTAAGGTTTTCTCTGTAGTTCTAGTCCTATCTCCCTAAATGTTCTTTTTTGAAACATTTCCTTAGATGTATGTCATGTATGAATTTTACTCCAAGGTCTGGGGTATAAGAAAAGTCACTATTTCTTTTTAAATAAAATTAATCTGACTCTAAGCCCCATCCAGGAAATCCAGTCTGTGATTATTGGGATTTCCATCGGTTCAGAGGTGGATCAAAGTTCTAGAAGAAGGTTATGCAAAGCAGAACATGCAGGGAAGTCCCTGCTCTTCAGTCATTTGACAGATGTTTTAGTCATTTGACAAATGTGCCAGGTTAACAAGTCCCTGTCCTAATGAAGCTCTATACAGTACCACACAAGCGCGCTTGGCAATATGTATTTTTTCTCTTTTTCATTTATTCTGGGTGAGAGGTGTGAATTATAGAAAAGTTTAAGTTTTTGTTTGGTTACAATGTACCAAAATTAGGGAAACTTCTGGGCCAGATTATACTTTAACCTAAATAGTGGAAAGGGTTTTATCTCTCACTATATTTTAGTATGAGAAAGAAACCCAGTCATGTGCAAATGATAAAAATAAGCAAGTCAGAGAAAACTAAATCTCAGCGATCACTTAATATGTAAAGATGCTTAATCTCACTGGTAACCTAGGGAATGCAAGTTTAAAGAACAATTACTTTCACTTGTCATGGGTTTCCCTGGTGGCTCAGACAGTAAAGAATCTGCCTGTGATCTAGGAGGCATGAGTTCGATCCCTAGGTCGGGAAGATGCCCTGGAGAAGGGAGTGGCAGCCCACTCCAGTGTTCTTGCCTGGAGAATTCCATGGACAGAGGAGCCTGGTGGCCTACAGTCCGTGGGGTCGCACAGAGTCGGACACGGCTGAGCCACTTCACTTTCACTTCTGTCATACTAGCAAAAATTAGGAGGGGTGACAATATCCAGTGCTGGAGAGGATGTGAGGAATGAGAACTGTCAGATATTGCTGGTGGGAATGTAATTTATGGTAACTTAAAAAAAATAATAATATGCTAAGTTCTGTGAAAATTTTTAAAAATTAAAAACACACATATCATACATACCCTGTGACTCACTTTGGAGACTCTGTTCTCTTAGCATTCCTGGATATCTTTATATACAAAGGTGATTATTTCATCACCCTTTTAAAGCAAAATAATTATAATAATAAACTGGAAATATCTTCAGTGCCCACCAGTAAGGAAATGGTTGAATAAATAATGGTAACTATCATACTAGGTATAATAGCAAAAGCCTGGAGAGACCCAAATGTCCTTTATAAGGAGACTGATTGAGAAGCTAGATTGCATCCACATTATGGTGTCTTATGGAGTTATCAAAATGAGATATCCCTCTATAGTGCTAAACACCGATAAAATTGATTCCTAGAAAATATAATGTTAAGTGAGAAAAATCAAGATAAAAAGAAGAGTGTTTGTATCTGTGGTATGTGTATCAGTTAGGGTTCTCTGGAACCAGTAGGACGTGAGTGTGTGTATATGTGTGTGTAATAGGTTGACATTTTATCAGCAGACTGAGTAAAGCATATTGCACTCCCTAATGTGAACAGGCCTTACCCAATGAGTTGAAAGCCTGAACAGAATGAAAAAGCTGCCTCTTTTCATTCCTCCTGCTTACTGCCTTCAGACTGGGACAGTGGCTCTTTTCTGCCTTCGGAGTTGAAATAAAACAGGGATTCATCCTGGGTCTCAGTCCTGCCAGCTCTCAGACTGGAGCTCCACCTTAGCCTCTCTGGGTCTGCAGCTTATCGACTCACCCTGTGGATCGTGGGGCTTACAAGGAACGGGGCCCATGTGGGCCGTTTCCTTATGATACAGATCTTTAAATAAAATCATCATGTTGCTGATCATTTTTAAGTGCGAAGGCAAGAAAAGAAGAAGGCTGATGTCCTGGCTTGAAGGCAGTCTGCCAGGAGCAATGAAGAAGATCAGTCTATTCATGCTTTCAGCTGTTTGGGTGAGGCCCATTCACACAAGGGAGGGCAATACACTTTACTCAGTTTACTGATTTAAATGTTAATCTCAACCAAAAACACCCTCACAGAAATACCCAGAATGTTTGACCAAATGTCTGGGAAACCCCAAGACCCAATTAAGCTGACATAAAATTATCCATCACGGTATGCTATCAGTTACCCAAGAAAAAGGGAGAATGAGTGGTGTGTGTGTACTTTTAAATGAAAGGACACACACATACACAGTGAGAAGGACAAACGGCAGAGGCGTGGACTTCTTGAAGTGTATCTTGTTTTGAAACCATGTAAATGTTTTACGTAGTTAGTAATCAAACTTAAATTTTTAAACCCCCCAAAATTAAAAGCAAAGCAAATAAATTGAACTGTGTGATGAGTTGGTGGCATGCGTGCGTTGCTCAGGCACTAAGTCGTGTGCAACTGCGACCCCGTGGACCGTAGCCCATCAGGCTCCTCTGTCCATGGAATTTCCCAGGCAAGAGTACCAGAGTGAGTTGCCATTTCCTCCTTCAGGGGATCTTCCTAACCCAGAGGTCAAACTGCATCTCCAGGGGATCTTCTTAACCCAGAGGTCAAAGACGCCGTCTCCTGCATCTCCTGTGTCTCCTGCTTTGGCAGAAGGATTCTTCACCACTAAACCACCTGGGAAGCCTGACCCCAAAGGGCAACTTTAAAACTCTTAATACCCTGAAAGACAAAAAGACCTGCCCTGCCTGCCTCCGAAATTAACTTGTTTTCTTTAACCCTGGTATCTGTGATATTTTAGCATTCCAAGGGGGCTGTGCAGGGGGACGGTGCGGTAGAACGGGAGAAAGTGCCTCAGTGCCAGAAGCGGCACCTTGGCGTGCCTTCTGCAGTTCTGGAGCACGCACCTCCTCAGCTGCTGGCCACGTGAATGACGGAGGGCACTCTGCTGGTTGCTGAGGATTGCCGCCAGCTGAAGGGAGCCACCTCACCTCAAGTCGTGACTCCTCTCCAGAGACATCCTCCAGCCACGTTATAAAAGTGCAGTCCACTTGGCTAAGGCAGGACAGCCCCAGCTCCAGCGCTGCCCATGGGATCAGCTCCAGCCTTTGTTGGGACTGCACTGCCACTTAACTCTTCCCTCTGGCTCATCCTACTTCCTTGAGACTTCAGGCTTTGATCCCAGTGATTGGCTGGCATGCAAATCTCTCTCAGTCTGGTTTTCAGCAAATTATAGCCTAGAATGATCTGAGGAAGCACATTCTGAAACGAGGTTTTGAAACGTGACTGCCTCCTGGCAGGCTGGCGTTAGAAGACCTATTACTGACAGCAAGTGGAGCGAGGCTCACCAGTAGTGTGCCGCAGCAGTGGAAGTGTTGACACTGTCACGGGTGGTGAGCTGGGCGTGCCCTGGTGGGGGCAGTGTCTCAGGCCTTTGAGAAATACATGAAAACTAGTAACTGTGAAGAGTATGGAATTGGATGACTGTTATTCCAGGCCATCAATCCATTAGTGAAATGCTGAGTGTGATTAATTACTAATTAAAGGCTATTTGTTTAGAGCAGGTTCAAAATTGGGAAGGAAGTACGTCAAGGCCGTATATTGTCACCCCACTTATTTAACTTACATGCAGAGTACATCATGTGAAATGCTGGGCTGGAAGAAGCACAAGCTGGAATCAAAATTGCAGGGAGAAATATCAATAACCTCAGATATGCAGATGACACCACCCTTCAACAAAGAGGAAATAAAGAGCCTCTTGATGAAGGTGAAAGATGAGAGTGACAAAACTGGCTTAAAACTCAATGTTCAAAAAAACGAAGATCATGGCATCCAGTCCCAGCACTTCATGGTAAATGGGAAACAGTGGAAACAGTGAGAGACTTTATATTTTTTGCTCCAAAATCACTGCAGATGGTGACTGCAGCCATGAAATTAAAAGATGCTTGCTCCTTGGAAGAAAAGCAATGACAAACCTAGACAGTGTATTAAAAAGCAGAGACATTACTTTGCTGACAAAGGTCCATATAGTCAAAGCTATGGTTTTTCCAGTAGTCATGTATGGATGTGAGAGCTGGACAATAAAAAAGGCTGAGCACTGAAGAATTGATGCTTTTGAACTGTGGTGTTGGAGAAGACTCTTGAGAGTCCCATTGGACTGCAAGGAGATCCAACCAGTCCATCCTAAAGAAGATCAGTCCTGGGTGTTCATTGGAAGGACTGATGTTGAAGCTGGAGCTCCAATACTTGGCTGCCCGATGCGAAGGAGCTCACTCCTTAGAAAAGACCCTGATGCTGGGAAAGATTGAGGGCAGGAGGAGAAGAGGGGCTGAGTGACTGAACAACAACAGTGAAAAGCAGAAGGCCTTCTTAACAGCCTATAAAAGTACTTTCATCTCTGTTCAGCTGGATGACAGAAAAAGCTAAGCATCAGGCCCAGACTTAGCTGTAAGATAGGCAAAGTTCAAGGGAAGACTGGATTCCAGGCTCATCATGTCTGCTAAGCCAAGGTCAAGGACAAAAATCTTAGATACAGACCCACAGAAGTAGCCCACTTCTTCCCATTAAGCTGCCACTCACTCGTGTCCTTGTTGAAGAAGATGGAGAAGCATCTACCTCGCAGGGTAAGATGAAACCTCCTTAGGATTTGCCTCCCTTGCTCTGATCACCAAGCCAATAACTAGGGTCAAGACACAGCATAGTCAGGCCAGGGAAGTGCTAGGTCTGCCAAAGTTGTTGCACAACCTTGCCAAAGTAAACCTGGGAGAGCCAAGAGAGTCTGTTAATATATGGACGTGGATCACGAGGCTTCTGGCTTAAGGTGGAAGGAACATAAAGTTGGACGAGGGAGAGAGTTTTATATGTGAGCTCTCCAGTGACAGAAGGTTTAACTGTTTGGTCAGGATCTTGGGAGACAGAGCTGTTACACTGCTAGGGTATTTCTTGAAAGCTTGGAGAAAGGCTGAGCCACTTGGTTTGGCCCAGCTAAGTGAAGTATAACAGAATGTGCAAGCAGACAGGTAGAGTTCAGTTCAGTCACTCAGGCGTGTCCAACGCTTTGCCACTCCAAGGACTGCAGCACGCCAGGCCTCCCTGTCCATCACCAACTTCCGGAGCTTGCTCAAACTCATGTCCACTAAGTCGGTGATGCCATCCAACCATCTCATCCTCTGTTGTCCCCTTCTCCTCCTGCCTTCAATCTTTCTCAGCATCAGGGTCTTTTCCAATGAGTCAGTTCTTCGCATCAGGTGGCCAAAGTATTGGAATTTCAGCTTCAGCATCAGTCCTTCCAACAAATATTCAGGACTGATCTCCTTTAGATGGACTGGTTGGATCTCCTTGCAGTCCAAGGGACTCTCAAGAGTCTTCTCCAACACCATAGTTCAAAAGCATCAATTCTTCAGTGCTCAGCTTTCTTTATAGTCCAACTCTCACATCCATACATGACTACTGGAAAAACCATAGCTTTGACTAGATGAACCTTTGTTGACAAAGTAATGTCTCTGCTTCTTAATATGCTATCTAGGTTGGTCATAGCTTTTCCTTGACAGGAGGAGGAAGAAGACATTAAAAACCTTAGAGAAGTATGTGAGCTAAAGTGAATAATATACTGTGTAAAGCAAGACAGCCTGGAAGTTCCTCCATTTGTTAAAGCAAGAAGGAATATGCCATCTATAGGGACACTGGCATCATTTAGGAGCTTCTTAGTGGCTGTCTTCTGAAGGCCAGGGCAGATGGTGGGAAATGCTGTTCAAGAGCCGGGTACCCTGAAAACAATAGGGATGTTGAGATCCTGAAATAAGAGATTCCAGACGGTGGCGACTGGATTAATTTGTGTTTGGCTGTGCTGGGTCTCCGTTGCTGTGCGGGCTTTTCTGTAGCTGTGGTGAGTGGGGCTGCTGCAGTCGCAGGGCCTGGGCTCTGCAGTGTTGTCTCTTGGTGTGGAGCACGGGCTCTGGGGGGCGAGGGCCTTCAGTAGTTGCAGCTCCCGGCTCTAGAGCACAGGCTCAGTAGTTGTGACCCATGGGCTTAGTTGCTCCATGGCATGTGGGATCCTCCTGGATCAGGATCAAACCCATGTCTCCTGCATTGGCAGGCGGGATTCTTTACCAGTGAGCCACTGGGGTAGGCCTGGATTAATCATCTTAATGAAATGGCAGCCAAAGGTCTAGATTCGCAGAGGGCTATAGAGATGGCTAATGGAACAGGGCTTCAGCAGATATAACACAGATGGTCAGCCAGTGAGGGCATTGCCCAATCTGCATAATCAAAAGAAATTAAAAAATGGATGATCGGGTTGAGAGTAGTCACCACGGTAAAAAGGCATGACTCTTGGTCCAGTCTCTGATCCTGAGCTGGTTCTCAGACCCAGAACTCACTGATTCACAGAAAGATCGAGTCTCCAGGAGGACAACCCAGCACACCATGGCAAGGGCATAGGTGAATTATTTTCCCACTCACTTGACTAACCAGACACTGGCAAATGGAAGATACCCAACCGTTTAAGGAGTATTGGGCACAGTTCCCAAGTTGACACTGACAACTAGCAATCTAACCTCACCATGTGCCTCTGTCCCTGTTACGGTGGGAGCATACAGGGGCTAGCCCAAGTCCCAGAAGGACAAAGATTGGCAGATCAGGGTAAGGAAGCTTGGGGAGGAGGCGTGTGGATAGACTTATATCGGAATGAGCATGAAAATGTGAAGATTTTTGAATCACATGTTACCCATAGAAATCATCTGAAGAGATGCTGTACTGCCAAATACGGACAGAATGACTCAGCAAAGCGTTCTGTGCTCCTGCCTTTGGCCTCGGGGTGGGTCCAGTGGAGCTTGAAAGGGGTATCCAGGCATTGAGGCCACACGTGGGCCCAGCAGCGTGAACTCTCCCACATCAAGGCTAACTGAGCCACTGATTGTGTCAGATGGCCTTCTACCAGTAACAGAGACCCATGCTGAGCCCCTTGAGGAAACCCAGCAGCCACTTGTGGCAAGTAATTTTTGCCTCTTCCATTTTAGAAAGCAGAGTGAATTAAGCCTCGTAGAGTGGACACGTATTCTGGATACGAGCGTGTGTTTCCAGGCTGCATGTCCTCAACCAGCATCACTATTGAAGGACTTACAAAGAGTTTGTCAGCTCACACGGGAGTGCCCACATAGCATCACAAAGGACCTTACAGCAAAGGAGAGGCTGCGATGAATGCAGAACAGTGGATCAACTGATTTTGTTACATGCTGCCCAGCTCAAGCTGCTGGACTGCTAGGGCCATGTCCTGGCCTTTTTTAAAGCACAGCTGAGGTACTGGGTGCCTCCGTCGACAATCATTACATGGTGCTCTGTTCCCAACAGGTGAACCACGGGGCAGAAGTGGCCAAACTTACACCACTCCCAGTGACCTGCCAGGGGAACTTGTGCTTCCTGTCGTCACAACTCTAGGGTTTATTATGGTCTAGAGGTCTTGGATCCCAGAAATGCTTCCTCTAGGGGTGCAGCAAGGGTTGTATTCCTCTTTCATCTACAGCAGCTGTCCTTTCATTTCAGGATCCTCATATCAAAACATCTTGTTGGCAAAGTAAAGAGTCCCCATCCTCCATTTCTCCTCAGCTCATTGAAGTCTGACCCAAAAAACGCGTATTTCAGGGCACCAAAAATAATAGCAATCATGTTTTGTCTAGTGATTCAAAATCACAGCTATTTTGAGGACAGGTTTCATTAGGACTCTGTTGCCAGCATTGCAGTTGCTGACTTAACACAGCTCATTGAGTGTGACTCCGAAACCAGATATATATATATAGAGAGATATATATATATATGAGAGAGAAAACTGAAGAGTAACCAATAAATTCAGAGAAAGCACTTGACAAAACATAGCATCTTTTCATGATAAAAACCTTCAATAGACTGGTATAGAAGGGACACACCTCAGCAAAATCAAAATGAGAAATCCACAGCTAACATTGAAAGCTTTTTTTCTAAGACACATAAGTTCACTCTCACCTCTCTTGTTCAATGTAGTACTGGAAGTCCTAGCTGGAGCAGTTAAGCAAGATAGACATAAAATCATCCAAATTTGAGAGGAAGAAATAAAATTGACGTTATTTGCAGATGGTATGCTATGATTTTAAATATAGAAAATCCTAGAGACTCAATTAAAAAATGGTTTGAACTAATCAACAAATTCAGTTAAGTTGCAGGATATAAGATTAGCATACAGAAGTCAGGTGCATTTTTATACACTAACAATCAAAAAATCTGAAAAAGAAAACTGTCCCTTTCACAATAGCGTCAAAAACAGAAAAATACCTAGAAATAAATTTAATCAAAGAAGTGAAAGATCTCTAGAATGAAAACTACAAGACTGTTGAAAAACTGAAGAAGGCACAGACAAATGGAAATTTGTGGATTGGAATTTAATTAATTAATTAATTAATTAACTTAAAGGATTATTCTTTAAAATTAAATTTAAAATTAATCTTTAATTAATTTAAATAATTATTTAATTCTTTAATAAATTATTAAGTTTTAATTAAAGAATTTAAACTTTAAAACCTCATCTATATTCCATTTATTTTTCACCATCGCTAGAGTATAGCACACTTTGATTTACTTTTATGTCACTAATTAGCATCTTTTCATTTCAACTTGGAGAACCGCTTTCAGCCTCTCTGGCCAGGGAGGTCTCTCGTGGTGATGAACTCCTTCAGTTTTTGTTTGTCTGAGAATGCCTTTTCTCTTCCTATGTGAAGGACAACTGCTGGATAAAATGTTCTTAGTTGGTGGATTTTATCTTTCAGCACTCTGAATATGTATTTCACTTTCTCCTGTCCCGTAGCATTCCTGATGAGAAATCTGCTGATAGCCTAATGGAGTTCCTTTGTAGGTTACTTCCTTTTTTCCCCTGGCTGCCTTTAAGATTCTTTCCGTATTACTAATTCTTAACAATTGCATTATAATGTGTCTCAGGAAGTTCTTTTTTTCATGGAGATAATAGGATGTTCTATTAGTTTCTTGGACTTGTTTGTCCAGTTCCTTCCCCAGGGTTTTGAAATCCTCAGCTATTATTTCTCTAAATACACTCTCAGCTCCCTCTTTCACTCTTTTCCTCCTGGTAGACCAACTATTCTTTTATTTGTTTTTCTCATCATATCTCATAGTTATCATAGGGTTTCTTTACTTTTTGAACATCTTAGTTTGTCTTTACCCTTCAGAGTCATTTCCACGTTATTATCCTCTGGGTCACTAATTCCTTTTTGATCTTTCTGCCTCTTTTACTAAGTTCTCTAATGTATTCCTTATCAGAGTCATTGACTTTTCAGCTCCAGAATTTTTGTCTGTTTCTTTTTTTTAAAAAAAAAAAATTTAGTCTCTTTGGTAAATAGCTCTTTCTATTCATTAATTTACTCCTGAGTTCTTTTAATTGCTGTTCTGAGTTTTCTTGAAGCTCATTGAATCTCTTCATAACAACTGTTTTGAATTCTTTATCAGATTGCAATATTCTGTACCTGTGGGTTCAGTTGCTACAGAATTATTGTTTTCTTTTTGTTATACCATATTACCATGATTTTTTTTATAGTGTTTGATGAAATGTGCCTGTCCTGTTTGAAATACCGCACACGCTTTTCTTGTTTCCTTTGTTCAGGTTAGCAGATGGGCAGTTAGAAACTTTTGTTTTCCACACGGTGGCGCTACAGGCCAAACTTCCCTAAACTAGCTCCACTTACCTAAACCGGCGCTGGGGCTGCACTTCAGAGCTCCCGGTAGAATAGAATCTGACACAGAAAAAGCTAGCAGGACACTGTGGGGAAGTGTGGGCTTCGCACCTGGGGCGTTGTGGCTGCCCCTTACGCAGTAGGGGGTTCCTTGATTGCAGGTTAGACCTCCTGCTAAAATCTTGAAGCAGATAGTAGGGCACTTGTCCCTGTCAGGCCATTCCTTACACTTGTCTGCCACTTTCCTCCTCAGTCACAGAGACTTTTCCTCAAATCCATGCTGCTGGAGAGAAACGGGTCCATCCTCCTGTGACCCAGGCAGCCCACTGGTTAGCCACTCACCCTTTTGCTTTCCATCTCCTCTGTAAGGGAATCGCCATTGTCAATGCCGGGAAAGCCCGGAGCAGGCGCTGTTACCCCTGGAAGGAGGGCTGACGTTTGAGATTCTCCTCCTCTGTTTCCAAACTTGACTCTCCCATGCCAGTAGCACGCCTGATTCTCCTGACGGTCTCTCTGGACTTCCACAGGTTTCTCTATTTTCCTTTGCTTGTCTGCCTTATTTTGCATTCACCAGTTTCACCTCCCCTCCCCACCCCACTCTGTTTTCTGGTGTAATGTGAAGAAGCACTTTTGTTTGCTTGTTAATCACCAACCTGCTGCAAATAAAAGGAGAGAGAAAAAGGAACAGCTCATGCCGCCCTGATGTTGACAGCAACCCCCATTCCCAAAGCCACCTATAGATTCAACGTGACCCCTATGAAAGTTCCAGTGACATCTTCCACTTCTAGAAATAGAGTTACCATCTGTAACAGGCAAATTTAGCCTTGGAGTACAGAATGAAGCAGGGCAAAGGCTAATAGAGTTTTGCCAAGAGAATGCACTGGTCATAGCAAACACCCTCTTCCAACAACACAAGAGAAGACTCTACACATGGACATCACCAGATGGTCAACACCGAAATCAGATTGATTATATTCTTTGCAGCCAAAGATAGAGAAGCTCTTGTCAGCAAAAACAAGACCGGGAGCTGACAGTGGTTCAGATCATGAACTCCTTATTGCCAAATTCAGGCTTAAATTGAAGAAAGGGGAAACCACTAGACCATTCAGGTATGGCCTAAATCAAATCCCTTTTGATTATACAGTGGTAGTGAGAAATAGATTTAAGGGACTAGATCTGATAGAATGAGTGCCTGAAGAATTATGGACTCAGGTTCATGACATTGTACAGGAGACAGGGAGCAAGACCATCTCCAAAAAAGGAATGCAAGGAAGCAAAATGGCTGTCTGAGGAGGCCTTACAAATAGCTGTGAAAAGAAGAGAAGTGAAAAGCAAAGAAGAAAAGGAAAGATATTCCCATTTGAATGCAGAGTTCCAAAGAATAGCAAGGAGAGTTAAGAAAGCCTTCCTCAATGATCAATGCAAAGAAATAGAGGAAAACAATAGATTAGGAAAGACTAGAGATCTCTTCAAGAAAATTAGAGATACCAAGGGAACATTTCATGCAAAGATGGGCTCAATGAAGGACAGAAATGGTATGGACCTAAAGAAGCAGAAGATATTAAGAAGAGGTGGCAAGAATACACAGAAGAACTGTACAAAAAAGATCTTCATGACCCAGATAATCATGATGGTGTGATCACTCACCTAGAGCCAGACATCCTGGAATGTGAAGTCAAGTGGGCCTTAGGAAGCATCACTACGAACAAAGCTCATGGAGGTGATGGAATTCCAGTTGAGCTATTTCAAATTCTAAAAGATGATGCTGTGAAAGTGCTGCACTCAATATGCCAGCAAATGTGGAAAACTCAGCAGTGGCCACAGGACTGGAAAAGGTCAGTTTTCATTCCAATCCCAAAGAAAGGCAATCCCAAAGAATGCTCAAACTACCACACAATTGCACTCATCTCACACGCTAGTAAAGTAATGCTCAAAATTCTCCAAGCCAGGCTTCAGCAATACGTGAACTGTGAACTTCCAGATGTTCAAGCTGGTTTTAGAAAAGGCAGAGGAACAGAGATCAAATTGCCAACATTTGCTGGATCATCAAAAAAGCAAGAGATTTCCAGAAAAACATCTATTTATGCTTTATTGACTATGCCAAAGCCTTTGACTGTGTGGATCACAATAAACTATGGAAAATTCTGAAAGAGATGGGAGTACCAGACCACATGACCTGCCTCCTGAGAAATCTGTATACAGGTAAAGAAGCAACATTTAGAACTGGACATAGAGCAATGAACTGGTTTCGATTTGGGAAAGGAGTACATCAAGGCTGTATATTGTCACCCTGCTTATTTAACTTCTATGCAACGTACATTATGGGAAACTCTGTGCTGGATGAAGCACAAACTGGAATTAAGATTGCTGGGAGAAATATCAATAACCTCAGATATGCAGATGACACCACCCTTATGGCAGAAAGTGAAGAAGAACTAAAGAGCGCTCTTGATGAAAGTGAAAGAGGAAAGTGAAAAAGTTGGCTTAAAGCTCAACATTCAGAAAACTAAGATCATGGCATCTGGTCCCATCACTTCATGGCAAATAGATGGGGAAACAGTGGAAACAGTGGCTGACTTTATTTTTTGGGCTCCAAAATCACTGCAGATGGTGACTGCAGCCATGAAATGAAAAGACACTTACTCCTTGGAAGGAAAGTTATGACCAACCTAGATAGCATATTAAAAAGCAGAGACGTTACTTTGCCAACAAAGGTCCGTCTAGTCAAGGCTATGGTTTTTCCAGTGGTCATGTACAGATGTGAGAGTTGGACTATAAAGAAAGCTGAGCGCCGAAGAATCGATGCTTTTGAACTGTGGTGTTGGAGAAGACTCTTGATAGTCCCTTGGACTGCAAGGAGATCCAACCAGTCCATCCTAAAGGAAATCCATCCTGGGTGTTCATTGGAAGGACTGATGTTGAAGCTGAAACTCCCAATATTTTGGCCACCTGATGCAAAGAGCTGACCTATTTGAAAGACCCTGATGTTGGGAAGGATTGAGGGCAGGAGGAGAAGGGGACGACAGAGGATGAGATGGTTGGATGGCATCACCGACTCAATGGACATGGGTTTGGGTAGACTCTGGGAGTTGGTGATGGACAGGGAGGCCTGGCGTGCTGCAGTTCATGGGGTCACAAAGAGTCAGACACAATTGAGCTGAACCAACAATCCCACTCCTGGGCACATATGCAGAAAGGATGGAAACTCTCGTTCAAAAAGATACTCGCCCCCCAGTGTTCACAGCAGCACTGTTTACATCAGCCAAGACACGGGAGCGCCCTGCGTGTCCATCAGCTGTGTGTCCATCGGCAGGTGAATGGATAAAGCAGCCACAGACACGCATACTCAGCCGTGAAGGAGCATGAAATAATGCCAAATGCAGCAGCCAGGGTGGGCCTCGAGGTTATCACACTAAGTGAAGTAAGTCAGACAAAGACAAGTGTCATATGATATCACTTGTGACATCTTAAAAAATGATACAAAGGAATTTATTTACAAAATGAACTCAGACATAGAAAACAATCTTATATTACCAAAGGGAAAGGGATAGGATAAATAAGGAGTTTGGGATTAACAGATACACAGTACTGTATATAAAATAGATGAGCAACAAGGATCTCCTGTGTAGCACAGGGAACTATATTCAATATATTCAATAGCTTGGAATAACCTATAACACAAAAGAATCTGAGAAAAATACATTTGTGTATATGTATGTATACAACTGAATCACTTGCTGTACATCTGAAATTAACACAACATTGTAAGTTAACTACAGTTTTAAAAAGGTTAAGGAAAACAACCACAGTGAGGTATCAACTCATATCTGTTAGAATGGCTGTTATGAAGACAACAAGAGTTATGTGTCAGTGAGGACATGGAAAAAAAGACACACACACTCGAGTGTCACTCATCGTGAGAAAGGAAGTCCTGCTCTTTACAGCCACGTGGGTCTTCAGGCGTCATGCTAAATGCAGTACGGCTGATAGAGAACGGTAAATGGTAGGTGTGATAACACCTGAGTATGGAACCTAAAAAAGCAGAACTCATAAAAACAGAGAGTAAAATGGTGGTTACCAGGTGCTGGGGGTTGAGAGAATGGGAGATGTTGTTTAAGGGTAAAAAGTCACGTCCAGCTCTTTGCGACACCCTGGACTGTAGCTTGCCAGGCTCCTCTGTCCACGGGATTCTCCAGGCAAGAGTACTGGAGTGCGTTGCCATGACCCAACGCCAAGGAATCGTCCCAACCCAGGGATCAAACCCGTGCCTCTGGCAGCTCCTGCTTTGCAGGAGAGCCACGAGGGAAGCATTGCAGGTACCACAATGATTAATTTCATGACCTCTAGATTCAAATCACCTGATCTTTAATTCTAGCTTGTCCATGTTAAACCAAATACGCAAGGCAGCTAAGCCTCAGTTTTCTTACGTGTAAGTAGAATATGCCAATGGTACTTAATCTCATAGAATTACTGGGATGAGTATATGAACTGGACTTAATGTGGTAGCTCAGTGGTAAAGAATATGCCTGCCAATGCTGGAGCTGCAGGAGACATGGTTTCAATCTGATCCCTGGGTCAGGAAGATCCCCCGGAGAAGGAAATGGCAACCCATTGCAGTATTCTTGCCCAAGATGTCCTGTGGACAGAGGAGCCTGGTGGGCTACAGTCCATGGAGTTGCAAAAGATTCAGACATGACTTGACTACATAGCAGAAAACTCCATGAATAATCTATGTAATGTGCCTAGCACAGTGCCAAACAGAAGATTGGCATTTAATGAAATGGTTGCTTTAAAAAAAAAATGTGGTTTTGCTCCAGGGGGGAAAATGCATACAAGTGCAGAAGGATCCTAGCTGGCTAGTAAAGAATATTTTTCACTTTCAAGGGTTTGTTCTGCTTGGAACAGTGCCCTTCTGCAACTTTCCCTTTCAGACACCTTCCTTAACCATTTAAGGTCCTGAGGTTTGGTTTGCCAAGACCTCTCCTGCTCCTATTCCAGATTCCCCTGGGGTTGGGAGAGGGCTGCATACAGCAACACAGAAATTAAGATCGAAGTATTTTCCACAGTAAAGCTATCTTAGTTTCAGAAGGCAGGAATTCTAATTATTATGTTTAAAGCCCTCTTTGTAATGTATCTTCCACTTCCTGGAGTTTATTTTTATAGGTGCTTTCATGTTTCTCTGAAACTAGAGGAGACAGTCATACTTAAACCACAGAACCATTCATTCTAGAATTAACAATGCATGTGGTATTTTTTCCCTAAAGACCACCCCAAGTATGAAGGCTGAAATAGATTATTTTCACAATCCACTCTTCAAGCTAGGCACCACCACGCCCTCCCCTGTGCGTGTCACTCCTGACGTCTCCCAAGCAGCTGGCCCTGTGATTGTGGCCTGGGCCTCCCTTAGAAAGTTCTCCCCATCGGCTCTAATTAGATGTCACTTCCTAAACATACGGTACATTTTATACCAATTCCTTGCACCAACAACAGAAGGTGGTTATTGACTGTTCCCTTTTACTCTTAAACTGCTCTCTCATGCCCTGCCCATGGAACATACAGAATTAAGGACACTGTAAAGTTATTTTTAGAGTGAAAAACCTCTTAAGCAGCCTTACAGTATGGAAGTCATTGTGTTTTCAGTTTTCAGGGGACCAGTGCCGCTCGTCTCCCGTTCAGATGGCTTTCAACTGTGAAGTCTGACTGTGTGTGTTCATCGCTCAGTCGTGTCCGACTCTTTGCGACCCCATGGACTGTAGCCCGCCAGGCTCCTCTGTCCGTGGGATTTTCCAGGCAAGAATACTGGAGTGGGTTGCCATTTCCTTCTCCAGGGGATCTTCCCAACCCAGGGATTGAACCTGGGTCTCCTGCATTGCAGGCAGATTCTTTACTATCTGAGCCACCAGGGAAGCCCCTAAGTCTGACTGTAGTAAAATCTAATAAAGCAAAACGACGGCCAGATGAGCTATTTTGTAGTTCGGCAAGTCTGCAACAGTTTGTAGGTGTGCTGGTTTAATTCGCTGAGAGTTGCAGTCTGGGGTAAGCTGCTATGTGCCAAGGAGGGCTCCTGCACTTTTCACCAATCACTGCTTTCCATTTGTAAGCCCTTCCAAAGGCAGCTGCAGTTTATCACAAGCTGTTGTGGTCTGAGTGTGTTCCCCCAAAGCTAATATGTTGAAATCTAACCCCCCTAAGGTGATGTTATCAGGAGATGGGGCCTTTGAGAGGCACTTAGTCATGAGCGTGGAGCCTTCCCAGATGGGACCCAGGCCCTTATAAAGGTGGCATCCTGGGGCTCGCTCTCCTCTTCCACCACCCAGGATTGCTGGGAAGTCTCAAGCCGGAGGAGGACCACCTCACTCCATAACGCTGGCGCCTCGATTTGGACTCCCAGCCTCCTGAACTGTGAGAAACACATTTGTGTATAAGCGACCCCGTTTGTTGCGTTGGTTACAGCAGCCCTCATGGACTAAATCACAAATGTAATTCATAAGAGCTTGTGACTGTCTTCTGCCAGCTAGAAAAGGCAACATTTTAGACCATAGGGCATAGTAAGGGAGGATGGGCCCGGAAAGGGCTCCTAAGGAGATAGACACAGCTGATCTGGACCCAGCAGGCTACGAGAAGGTTCCAGTGGAGCGTGGTTTCTTAGCCTCAGCAACAGAGACACGCGGGCTGGATAATTCACTGTTGTGGGGGCTGCCATGCGAGTTGTGGAATGACTGGCAGTGTCCGCCCTGGCCTCCACCCACTTTATGCCAATAGCTGTCTTTCTCCAAGTTGTAACAACAAAAATGTCTCCAGGCATGTTTGCCCAGGGTCCCCAGGGCTGCAAGATCACCCTCAGCTGGAAACCACTAGAGAAGAGAATTCATTTGGAATAAGTCTGTACTTTGTTTAGGCCCCAGATGGCAGTGGGACCAACTATAAGCTACTAAGCATTTGTCCTATGCTGTCTAGAGGTTGGCATTTCTTTTTAATTCGGCTGTGCCATGCAGCTTGTGAGATCTTAGTTCTCCAACCAGGGATCGAACCTGGGCCCCATCCAGTGGGAGCATGGTGTCCTAACCATTCGACCCCTAAGGAATTCCCAAGAGGCTGACATTTAAAGCCCATCTCACTTAGGTTCTAGTCTTCGTTTCTTAAGTGGTAGTCTCTTTCTTGAACAGGAGTGTTTTTCAGGATACTCAGGAGATTATGAAATCTATTTAGTGGGTTCTGGTAAAGAATCCACCTGCAATGCAGGAGACTCTGGTTCAAATTCTGGGTCAGGAAGATCCCCTGGAGAAGGGACAGACTACCCACTCCAATATTCTTGGGCTTTCCTGGTGGCTCAGCTGGTAAAGAATCTGCCTGCAATGCGGGAGACCTGGATTTGATCCCTGGGTTGGGAAGATCCCCTGGAGAAGGGAACAGCTACCCATTCCAGTATTCTGGCCTGGAGAATTCCATGGACTATAAAGACTCAGACACGACCAAGTATCTGACTTTCACTTTCAACCAGCATTAAAAAAAAAAAAAGAATGAATAGAATAAAATAGTCCTGAAAATGTCAGGGTAATACATTGTGGAATAAACATTAATTTGTAAAATTTTGAGTTACATATTTGTGTCTAATTGTGTATGTTTGCTCATATGGGATGTTAATATAAAGCATATTTCTTACCAAGAGTTGGCAGCCAGAAGAGTTTGACAGTCCCTGTTCTGTTAACACATCCTCTGGCCATACCTTTCTCTCCTAATGTGCAGTTTTAGTCTCTCATTGATGCTATAACAAATGACCACAATTTAGTAGCTTAAAACACACACGTTTATTCTTTTACAATTTGGGAGGTCAGAAATCCAAAATCCACTTCACAGCACTAAAGTCAAAGTGTTGACAGGGCAAGGACCTCAGTCCTGTAGCTGCAATGAACTGAAGTTCTGCCGGAGGCAAGCTTAGAAGAGGGTTGTGAGCCTCAGGTGAGAATGCGGCCCAGACTGACATGCTGACTGCAGCCTTGTGGACCCCGAGCAGAGGAATCCACTGTGCCTGGACTCCAGACCCATGGAAACTGTGAGTTAATAAACTGGTGGAGGGGGGGTTTGTAATATAATTTTATTGGGTTTTTTTTTTTTTCAATTTATGATTGCGCTGGGTCTCCGTTGCTTTGCGCAGCCTTTCTCTAGCTGCGCTGAGTGGGGACCACTCTTCGCTGCCATGCGCAGACTTCTCATTGCTGTGGCTCCTCTGGCTGCATAGCACGGGCTCTAGGTAGGCGGCCTTCAGTAGTTGCAGCTGATGGGCTCTAGAGCGTGGGCTCGGCAGTTGTGGCTCACAGGCTTCGTTGCCCTATGGCATGTGGGATCTTCTGGACCAGGATCAAACCCATGTCCCCTGCATCGGCAGGCAGACTCTTATCCACTGCACCACCGGGGAAGTCCAAACGGATGGTTAAACTTCCTAAGACTGAAATGATTTGTTATGTAGCAAAAGAAAACTAGAAGAGGTATTCTAGGGTTTCACTGGAGCAACAATCTAAGCTATGCTGACATAGTACATAGATATTAATATTAAAATTATGAGACTTTATGTAGTAATGTGGAGGAATCTCAAATGCCTTTTTTGCTAAGTGAAATAAGCCAGACCCAAAAGACTGCATGCTATATGACATTTTGCAGAAGACAAAACTGTAGGGCTGATGAATAGGTCAGTGGTTATATCAAATGATGAAAAGAAGGGAAGGGGATTGACCATGAAGGGAAACAGGGGAGTTTAGGGGGTGAACAAGCTACTCTGTATCACGACGGTTGTGATAGATACACATCTCTGCACATTTGCGAAAAGACATGGAATTGCACATCACAGACATTGACTCTTAATCTGCACAAATGTAAACATGTATTTTAAAACTAAATGAACTACCAAACCTTACTTTAAGTTACTTGCCCTAGAAGAGTTTTTACACTAGTTGAACAATACGAGAGTCCAAAGAGAAGTCTTCGTGCCAGGGATGGAGCAACCACCTGGAGATTGTGGAGAAGGTGCTTTCCTTGTCTTGTCCTCTGAACACTTCTGTCCCACTCATGGAGCCTGGGTTCAGTCAAACCGGTCAACTCTAATGCAGGGCCTGGTAAAGTTACTGAATGCCAAAGATAAAATTGCAATGAAAAGTGAAGTAAATAAAAGCAGAGATAAAAATCACATTGACTTTATATTTCTCTACTGTCACAGTATTGTTTAAATGTACGGTGATGAATTAGACTTGCAGACATTAGTATGGACTCATGTTTATCATAATATATAGACAGATGCATAAAGAATATTTATAGATATGCACATTTTTGTTGTTATTCAGTTGCTAAAGAAAAAGAAAGTGAAATCGCTCAGTCGTGTCCGACTCTTTGCGACCCCATGGACTGTAGCCTACCAGGCTCCTCCGTTCATGGGGTTTTCCAGGCAAGAAGTACTGGAGTGGGTTGCCGTTGCTAAGTCATGTTCAAATCTTTGTGACCCCATGGACTGCAGTATGCCAGGCTTCCTGTCCTCCACCATCTCCTGGAGTTTGCTCAGACTCATGTCCATTGAGTTGGTGATGCTATCTAACCATCTCATCCTCTGCTGCCCCCTTCTTCTTTTGCCTTCAGTCTTTCTCAGCATCAGGGTCTTTTCCAATGAGTCAGCTCTTTGCATCAGGTGGCCAAAGTATTGGAGCTTCAGCTTCAGCATCAGTCCTTCCAATGAATATTCAGTTGATTTCCTTTAGTTTGATGTCCTTGCAGTCCAAGGGATATGTGTATATATACTGGTTAGTATACACAGAAAAGTTTCTCTACTCTGTCAGCTGAGAGGATCTGCTGCTACTGCTAAGTCGCATCAGTCGTGTCCGACTCTGTATGACCCCATAGACAGCAGCCCACCAGGCTCCCGTCCCTGGGATTCTCCAGGCAAGAACACTGGAGTGGGTTGCCATTTCCTTCTCCAATGCATGAAGGTGAAAAGTGAAAGTGAAGTCGCTCAGTCCTGTCTGACTCTTAGCAACCCCATGAACTGCAGCCCACCAGGCTCCCCCATCCATGGGATCTTCCAGGCAAGAGTACTGGAGTGGGGTGCCATTGCCTTCTCCTGAGAGGGTCCAGAAGAGGCAAAAAGGAAAGAAGTGCTAGATTCCAATGACAAAGAGAACACCCAGCACCAGATCTTGGATTCTAAATACCATCTTTCAATAAAGGGGAACAGGAATCACTGGAGAAATGTCTGAATCTAGGGCTGGGAATGCACAAGATGAACCTGGAGCATATTGTGGTGCCAGAAAGTAAAGAAATGCTCAAAAAAACAAGACAGTCCGTAAGTCTATTCTCTATGTCTGTTTCTCCATTGTTGCCCTGTAAATAAATTCTTCAGTACCATTTTTCTAGATTCCGTATATATGCATTAGAATATGATATTTATCTTTCTCTTTCTGACTTAGGAGGACAGATGTATAGAAAGAGTAACATGGAAACTTACATCTCCATATGTAAAATAGACAGCCAAAGGGAATTTGCTACATGGCTCAGGAAACTCAAACAGGGGTCTGTATTCTCCTAGGCGGGTGGGATGGGGAGGGAGGTTCAAAAGGGAGGGGACATATGTATACCTATGGCTGATTCATGTTGAGGTTTGACAGAAAACAACAAAATTCTGTAAAGCAATTATCCTTCAATAAAAAATAAATTAATTAAAAAAAAAAAAGACAGTGGGTGTATGTCAAAGGGACCGAAGGACTATCTGAAAGAGCTATCCACGGCCAAAGCTGAAACAATTGGAACAACAAAATAAATAATGTAGTATTGGATTATAACCCAAAGTACAAAATAAATACCTTTGACTCCATACTGACACAAATAAATGAGTAGGTAAATAAATAAGAATAGACAAATTTTCTGTACAGAAGAATTTCAAGGAATTCCTTAGCAGTCTAGTGCTTAGGGCTCCTCACTTCTGCGGCAGAGGAGGGCCTGGGTTCAATTCCTGGCTGGGGAACAAAGATCCCACAAGCTGAGCACCGTGGCAAAGAATAAAAACCAATTTCAAATAATTTATGTAGGGGCTATCTTCTGAAATTAATAAAACATAACTCTCTACCCCTTAAATATGGGCTACCTAGAGTGACTTCCCTCCAAAGGGTACAGTTTGGAAAGGAGGACAAGGGTCGAAAAAAATCTGACAAACTCTGGAAACACTGCCACAGGTGTGCAGTCAAGTTTAACGTCATCGACGATGTCAGACACGGTGCCGTGAGAATGGCACTTTATCTTTGCAGTCTTCCTCCCAAGCGTGCTAACTCCAATCATGAGAAAAACATCAGACAAACCCAAACTGAGGGCCAAGCTATGAAGTATTCTGACCCATGTCCTTCAGAATTCTCAAGTTCATAAAAAACCAGAAAAATCTGAGAAACTTTACAGGCCAGACGAGCCTAGAGAAGTGATCACTTAATGTAATGTGGTATCCTATCAACAGATGAGGTCCAGGGACAGAAAAAGGACATCAAGTAAAAACTAAGGAAATTTGAACACAGTATGGAATTTTGTCAGTAATAATGTTCATTAGCTTGACAAAGTAGTTCATTAGTTTTGACAAATGTATTGTTGAGGTCCAGGGCTGTCCCCTGGTAGGTCAGACGGTAAAGAATCCTGCAATGTAGGAGACCTGAGTTCAATCCTGGGTTGGGAAGATCCCCTGGAGAAGGGAATGGCAACCCACTGCAGTATTTTTGCCTGGGGAATCCCATGGACAGAGAGGAGCCTGGCGGGCTACAGTCCATGGGGTTGCAAAGAGTCGGACACGACTGAGCGCATTTAGCACACAGGGCTGTCCACAAATATGCCTCTATGGCATATTGATTGCTTTGGACTAAAGTTACTTGAGAAGCAGCTGGTGAAAAAAAAATTTTTTTAAACTGACTCTGACCCGGTCTTTCCCCCTGAAAGAAGGAAATGAATCTCCCACGTGAAGGCATCCTCCCACCAGGGGGATAGAGAGCATCCCTGTCACCAGTTCTGGAATTCAGGGCTAGGAAAGCTGTGTAAACAAACAGATGCTCTTCATTCAGTCTGCCACTCTAAGCACAAGCCCCTTCGTTTTGTCAGATCTTCACAAATAACTGTTTCTTTGTCTAAATATGATACATAAACAGTTTGCTTTGGTCACTTTGGGGATTCTAGTTCTATGAGACCTCCATGCGTACAAATTAAATTGTTTTTTCCTCCTGTTTTTTCTGTCTTGTGTCAATTTAATTACCAGACCAGCCGAAAGAACTTAAGAATGATGGGGGGAAATTTCCCCCTCATCAGCAGTATCCTACTAATGGAGGGAGTATGGAGACTAATGGGGCCTACTAACAATGGGGACACCTGGAGACAGGGTAGCTGGGTGGAAGGGGACCCCCTCTACGGCTCTTGCTTGTTGTTTTTGTTTAGTCGCTAATGACTCTTTGTGACCCCGTGGGCTGTAGCCTGCCAGGCTCCTCTGTCCATGGAATTCTCCAGGCAAGAACACTGGAGTGGGTTGCCATTTCCTCTTCCAGGGGATCTTCCTGACCCAGGGATCGAACCTGCGTCTTCTGCATAAGAAGCAGACTCTTGACCACTGAGCTATCAAGGAAGCCCAGTGTGTATAGTAGTGTATGTCCATTTTATATGTAGTAGTTAACCCCAAGTTCCTTATTTATCCCTCCCAAGCCTTCCCCGTTGGTACTATAAGATTGTTTTCCATGTCTGTGACTTGTTTCTGTCTTGTGAATAAGTTATTCGTGTCTTTTTAGACTCCACAAATAAGCGACATACACTTGTCTTTCTAGGTCCATCCATATTGCGGCAAATGGTACTATTTTGTGTCATTTTTATGGCTGAGTAGCAGATGCTTCACCATCTGAGCTACCATGGAAGTCCCTAATATTTTACTGTTTATACATACCACGTCTTCTTTATCCATTCACCTGTCATTGGACACTTCAGTTGCTTTCCTGTCTTGGCTATTGTAAATAGTGCTGCTGTGAACACTGGGGTACATGTGTCTTTTCAAATTAGAGTTTCCATTTTTACCAGCGCTGTGCCCAGGAGTGGGATTGCTGGATCATATGGTAACTCTATTTTTAGTTTCTTAAGGAACCTCCATATTGTTCTCCATCAGTGCATCAATTTACATTCACACCAACAGTGTGGGAAGAGTCATTTTCTCCACACCCTCTCCAACATTTATTATTTGTAAACTTTATGATTATGACCATTCTGACCAGTGAATGACACTTTAAAAAACTGAAATATAGTTGACAATACTACATTTGTTTCAGGTATAGACATTGTAATTTGAAAACTTATAGATTATATTCCATATAAAAAATTACCATACAAGATGGATTATATTCCCCATGTTATACATGACATCCTTGTAACAGCTATTTTATACCTAGTAGTTTTTACCTTTTGATACCACTCACCATTTTGCCCTTCTCTCCACGCCTCTTCCCTCTGGCAGCCACAGAAGGAAGTTTGTATGAGTTTGTATATATAAATCTCTGTATCTGTGTGTTTCTGTTTTGTTTAGATATTTAGATTCCCCATATAGGTGAACACATACGGTATTTGTCTTTCTCTGACTTATTTCACTAAGCATAATACCTCTAGGTCCATCCATGTTGCTGCAAATGGCAAAATTTCATTCTTTTATATGGATGAGTCATATTTCATGTTGGTGTGTATGTGTGTGTGTGTTTTTCTTTATCCATTCATCTGTTGATGGTCACAGGTTGCATCCATACATTGCCTATTGTAAATAATGCTGCTGTGAACGTGGGGGTGCATACATATATGTTTTTAATTAGTGTTTTCATTTTCTCTGAATAAATACCCTGAAGTAGAATTGCTAGATTGTATGATATTTCTGTTTGCAAACTTTGAGGAACCTCTGTTGTGTTTTCCATGATGACTGCACCAGTTTACCTTCTCTCCAAGAGTGCGCAAGGGTTTGTCTGCCACATTTTAAGGACTACTAAAAGGTTTTCACTAGTATCTAACTAGTGAAATTTGTGGTGATGTTCTGAACTACTTGAATTATTTTTAATAATCATGTTATTTTTGTCAAAGTATTAAAGTCACTGTGTTTTTTAAATAAAGGAATTGGAGAGACAATTACCAATCATCAAGAACTTGATGCTATTCTAGTTATGGTAAGAAAGGAACCAACATAGTTTCTTTTGTAAGGATTTATAGGGTACTTGGCTCAGCTGGACATGGAACAACAGACTGGTTCCAAATAGGAAAAGGAGTACATCAAGGCTGTATATTTTCACCCTGCTTATTTAACTTATATGCAGAGTACATCATGAGAAACGCTGGGCTGGAAGAAGCACAGGCTGGAATCAAGATTGCCGGGAGAAATATCAATAACCTCAGATATGCAGATGACACCACCCTTATGGCAGAAAGTGAAGAGGAACTAAAGAGCCTCTTGATGAAAGTGAAAGAAGAGAGTGAAAAAGTTGACTTAAAGCTCAACATTCAGAAAACTAAGATCATGGCATCTGGTCCCATCACTTCATGGCAAATAGATGGGGAAACGGTGGAAACAGTGTCAGACTTTATCTGCAGCCATGAAATGAAAAGACGCTTACTCCTTGGAAGGAAAGTTATGACCAACCTAGATAGCATATTAAAAAGCAGAGACATTACTTTGCCAACAAAGGTCCGTCTGGTCAAGGCTATGGTTTTCCAGTGGTCATGTATGGATGTGAGAGTTGGACTGTGAAGAAAACTGAGTGCCGAAGAATTGATGCTTTTGAACTGTGGTGTTGGAGAAGACTCTTGAGAGTCCCTTGGACTGCAAGGAGATCCAACCAGTCCATCCTAAAGATCAGTCCTGGGTGTTCATTGGAAGGACTGATGCTGAAGCTGAAACTCCAGTACTTTGGCCACCTCATTGCAAAGAGTTGACTCATTGGAAAAGACCCTGATGCTGGGAGAGATTGGGGGCAGAGGAGAAGGGGACGACAGAGGATGAGATGGCTGGATGGCATCACTGACTCGATGGACATGGGTTTGAGTAGACTCTGCAAGTTGGAGATGGACAGGGAGGACTGGCGTGCTGTGATTCATGAGGTCGCAAAGAGTCGGACACAACTGAGCGACTGAACTGAACTGAACTAAACTGGCTCAAGAGAGAGCTTGCTAAATTATCATAATCCATCAGTACATTTAAATGTTGTTACTTTTTTTTTTTATTACTTTTACAATCTAAAAGAACAAAAGGCATTTAAACATTTTTCCTGTGAAAACTCCCTCACACACACACACACAAAAAGAATCTTAATTGTGTGATTTTTGCTTCTAAGACACGTGGCTTTTACAGTCAGCCACTTGGGGTGGGTGGGTGTGTGTGTGTGTGTGCTCCGTTGTTGCCACCTCACTCCAATAGAATTCACTTCTTTTGTAGTCAAGAAGTAAAGCATATCTAAAGGCAAGCAATGCATTTAATCCAGAGTACAGCTCTGCCTAATAGGAGAGGTAGGGCTGGCATACGACAAATAATTATTTCAGGAGGATATAATTGCAATAAGGAGTTGATTGTAAATAAATGAAAAGAAGATAAAACTTGAGAAGAATCACTCGATTTTTTTCTCTCTATCCCTCAAAGCAGAAAAGGCAGCCAAAATTCTCAATTTCTAAACTTCAATGTTATTTGAAGGAAAGTTCTAAAACCTTAAAATTTTAGCACTGGAAGAAATATTCAATAAAAAGAAAAATATTCAAAATCACTGAGTCTGATCTCCTTACTTTACAAATGGAGGAACAGAGTGTTCTGCGTGTTCGGTTTTAAGGAAACCTGATAAACACAATTCTGCTTACGAAACAAATAAATCAGGAAGTTGTTCTAACTTTACAAAATGGTCTAACGCAGTATTCCTTTAAATGTGTTCCCCATATGTTTTCCCCTTGCATATGTTCTTAAAGTATAATTCAACTTATAAAAATGGAATTCACCCACAACCTTTAGAATTCATCCCTGGAATGTCTCCTGTGGGCAGGGCTCAGTGCTGAGCATCACAAGCATGGTAGAAACAGACTCCAGCTCCATTGTGACTAATAGGAGACCCTGGAGAAACATTTATCCTGGAAACAGGTTGATAGAGTGTTTAGAAATCATCACTGTCCATGGACAAGGAACAGCCACCAGGATCTGAGTGTCATTTCCACTCCCTGGCGTCCCCATCTTCCTCCCCATCGTGGCTGTCTGAACATCAGGCCAAGAGCCCACAAACGTCTGGCTAGAACAAGTCAAGTGTTTGCTTATGTAGATTTCCAAGGAAATAAAGCAACCTACACAGACGTGAATTAGAAAGTAGAAAATATTAAAATTCTTCTAAATCTTTTACTTTTCAATTGGCCTTTATTTTGGACTTTTTAGTGAGTGTGTGTCTTAATGCTTTTAATTCACCCAGATTACTGAAGCTGATACAGTCTGGGTTTAGATATGACTCTGCTGTTTGTCTTCTTAGGAGTATGTTAAGATTTTACTAGCAGGGTGTTAAAGCCCACCTAAGTGTCAGTCAACACTCTTCTGACGCCTCCACCCTGGAGAAGGTATTAGCTTGCAGATGATCACAGGCTGACACAGTTCCTGGAGAATTTGTAACCAACAGACCAACTCCAGGACTAGGACTAAAATGAAAAGATAGCATAGTTTAATCCTTTGTTTACAGCAGCAACACACCCATGTGCATGTCAGTGTGATCATTTGTAAAGGGTTGATAAGTGGGGTTGTGATGATGAAAGTAAAGCGTCACTTAAACCACAGCAGTGCCACCCCTGGGCCTGTTATGGTGATGGAGGGATCCAGACAGATCCAACAGGAGTTCTGTGGAGATTTAATTCAAATGTTTGTAAAACATCCAGGTACATTTCTAAATAATAGACATTCAAAATGCATCTGTTCCCAGTTCTTTTCCTGAAGCTCCTGTCTCCCAGCCTCACAGAATCTGCAGTGGCGGTGTTTCTCTTTTTTAGTGGGTGTCCAAGTTTCAGATTTGAAGTAGTTAATGAAGAAAATTGGACTGGAAGGAAAACAAAGCCCAAGAACAAAAAAAGGGAAGAAAAGTCAAGATGCATTCAGATTTCTAAAGACATTGTGTTTCTGGCCAGAGGAAAGAACACGTTTTGCCAGTTGGCTTCATGGAATCCAGACTGGGCCCAGAGACAAAGGGAGCAGGTGTTGGAGCTTCTTCCTGGATTGTGTGGCCAGGATTATATCCCACGGAATCTCCAACCACAGTTCTCTGAGAGGTGGGAACTCGTCCAGGTCCTCTCTGTCCCCGCACATTCTCACTCAGAGGTGATGACGCTGAGGCTGTGTGCTCCCCTGGCATAAGCGGGGCTAAAGAGGGCACCGTGTCCCTGCTGGGCCCTGGGTCCAGGAAGGCCCCCGGCAAATCCTCCACTTCTGGGAACACCTGCTGCCGTTCAGCCTCACCCATCCCCTCCCTCTTCCTGCCGGTCAGACCTGCCTTCCTCACCACGTGGATTGGTTTTTTCTAGAAAGGGTCAGTACACAGCTCTTATTCACATTCTTATTAGGGCCCACATCCACATGCCCTAAGCAAACTAGAAATCTCAGCAGGCTTGAGGGCACGGCAATGAAACACAAGCTAAGCCCCCTAACATTTCACAACCAGGATGGACTCACAGAAACCAAATGTAAAATGAATCCAAATGTCAAGAATGCGACTGTAAAACTGTGAGGGGAACATTGACATCATATGTGGAAAGCTGATGGATCTGTTCCCATCTGTTTAGAAAGAGCCTGCAATCTGAGCGAGAAAGTGTGAACTGTCCGCTTGAGCATTTCATAGCCATTCATCTCACAGAAGGCTCTCAGAGGGATGGGAATCTTTAATTTAATGTAGTTATCTGAGTGGGTTCTTAGAGTAATAACAACAAAAATGTGGATGAGTCACATTGCACTCAAGTTTTGACGGGTTTATATAAGCTTCTTTTTTGACATAATCTTGACATAAAGACAATGACATAATCTTGTCTTTCCAACTAAATGCAAATTATAGGAGATCAGAGACTGAGTCTTAGCCTCTGTGTCCTCTCTTGGTGCCCGGGCCACCCAAGCAACTTGTGAGTGCGTGCTTAGGCGCGCAGTCGTGTCCAACTCTCTGCGACCCCATGGACTGTATCCCACCAGGCTCCCCTGTCCGTGGGATTCTCCAGGCAAGACTGCTGGAGTTAGTGGGTTGCCATTTCGTCCTCCAGGAGATCTTCCTCACCCTAGGACCCACCCACGTCTTATGGGTTGGCAGGTGGATTCTTTACTCCTGAGCCCCCCGGGAAGCGTACAAGACTTGTAGTAGGCGCATAACCCAAATGGAGCTGGAGGCACTCACACAGCTAAAATGGACCTGAATAAGCATCTTCTTCCAGTTCAGTTCAGTTCAGTTCAGTCACTCAGTTGTGTCCAACTCTTTGTGACCCCATGGACTGCAGCACGCCAGGCCTCCCTGGTCCATCACCAACTCCCGGAGCTTGCTCAAACTCATGTCCATTGAGTCAGTGATGCCATCCAACCATCTCATCCTCTGTTGTCCCCTTCTCCTGCCTTCAATCTTTCCCAGCATCAGGGTCTTTTCCAATGAGTCAGTTCTTTGCATCAGGTGGCCAAAGTATTGGAGTTTCAGTTCAGGGAAGGGTCTATTCCAGACCTCTTCCCCAGTTGCCTGGAGCTTGCTGCCCATCTTTGGTGTCCTTGGCTTACAGACACGTTGGTCTGATGATCTCTGCCTTCATGTTAGATGGTGTCCTCTCTGTGTGAGTGTCTCTGCTCAAATGTCCCCTTTTCATATTGGATTAGGAGCCTGCCATCCTCCAGTATAACTTCATTCTAACTATCTCTATAATGACTCTATTTCCAAATAAGGTCACATTCTGAGGTACTGGGGGTTAGGACTTACACATATGAATTTTGAGAAGGACACAATTCAACCCATAACACAATTTATCAAATAAAATCAACATCTGGCCCAACAGGAGGTCTCCAAGGCCCACTACAGTTTCTTATCCATTCTGATTTGTCCATTCATGTGATGTAGAACTTGGTCCATAGTTTGGATATTTCCTTGCTCCCAAGAAGTACATTCAGTGCTGATGGATCAACTGACTTCCTTAGAGGTGTGTGTAAAATTTTTGTTCCACATTTGGAAAATACTAGGAATGCTACAGATCAGTCTATGAGTGGTCCCAAGCCAACTGCAGGCTTAGAATTCCACCTTTACTTTATACCAGCTGGTGCATGAGGGGTGCCCAGTGGATCTGCCTAACCCCCTCCCGTGGATCTAAGGAAAACAGGGACCCTCAGAAGCTGATGGCAGCATGCTGAAGGAGATTCTTAGGCTAGAGATGTTTGGCGTCCAGCCAAGGGCCTCTGAATTCCTGTTGTATTGGGGTGAGCTGGGATGGAACGAGGGTGTCTTTACCGGTAGAAAGGAGGCCTGCAGGGACTGAGGAATTCTCTTGCAGAGCGGGGAGGGCTGGTAACCTGCGAAGCCTTGAGAACACTGAGGATCTCAATTCTGGACACATTTATTGGGTCCCCACCTCCTCCCATGCACATTCAGGATCTACCAACCAGGACAAAATTCCTCAACATGTTTTCTTCTCTGCTTATCGAGAGTTGTTCCCGTTGTGGCTGTATTTACAACTAACTGTCACAGAGTACAGCCCGGATCATCTTTCCTCTTCCTTCTTTTCTGCTAGAACATAATAACAGTTCTGATCTTTGAATATCACTTAGCAACTTTAAGATTCCCTTAAGAGGGTCTTGCTGCGTGAGAAGACATCTTCTGTGTTGGGGGAGGGTGCAGGGCGTGAGGGAGTAGTGCTGGGGAATTTTCAACCCTTGAGACCAGGAATTCTCAACTGTTTCCTTTCCAACTTTAACCAGGGCAGTTCTTTAAAAAAATAAAATAAAAAATCTGTTTTGAATAAAGAGTGTTCCGCTTCACAACAAGCTTGAAAATCTCTGATATAGGCTAACAGCCAGCCTCCTCAGAGGTGAGACTTCTGTGGTTCCAAGAGGCTAGGGCCTTACTGGGGCAATCATGGACATCTCTCTCGGGTGGGTGAGGGACGGGGGGTCACGCGGCCTCTCAGCCCAGAGCTCCTGCTTCCACGCCACACCCTCGCTTATTCCAGCCCCTGACACTTAATTCAAATGGAGCTAGTCCCCCACTTGTTTGATTTTTTCTACCTGTTCAGGAGCACTGTCCTTTCAAAACCGGGTTCACAGGCTCTTGCAAGAGCTGTGGCTGCAGGGGGAGAGAGCGCTGGGAGTGCAGAGGAAAGAGACGGCCGAGGTGTAACGTCTGGACAGCCCTCTCAGGCCTCCGCCTCCTTATACTCATGGCCTGAAATTCCAATAAGCTCTCTGGATCACTTACGGTTTCTTCCGGGCCTCCTGCTGGATTCTTCGGTGAAGCCTCTGTTTCTGTGACGTTGGAGGACTGGGGATGGGCGTCACGGAGCTGAAGGCTTGCATAGCTTTGGGGTCCCGACGGTCCTGCTCTGTCCCTCAGGTTCCCAGCTCATCCCCACAGAGCAGGCTGCCCACCTCCGGAGGGGAGCCACAGGTTCTGACCAAGCCCCTGGTCCTCCTGAGATCACAGGACCTGCAGGCGGTCGGTGTGTTCCGGGAGCGTAACAAGCAGGGACACCCAAAGCCTGACCCTGCTCTCTTTCAGCGACAGGACCGTAGAGCTATTGCAACAGGGCTGCCCCAGAACATCCCCCGCTGCCCCACTGTGAAGCTGAAGAGGGGGAAATCACAGTAAGTCCCCTACATACAATGAGTTCTGAGAGCAAGCTCCAGCAAAGTTAGCCTAGGTACCAAGGAATGGAGTCTTTTCCTACGGTATCAGGAAACAAGGGTGTCACAGTCAGCAACGAGACTGCAGCGCTCCGATGTGAGCCGGTGAGCGCCAAGGGAAATGGTAAGGAAAACAGCACCTGCTACCCAGCAGCCAGCTGCCCCCCACGGTGAGACCTGACCAAAGCAAGCTCAGGGCGTGCGAACACAGGAGACTGGCCCCAGACAGCTGAGGTGCGTATCAGAGGAATGGTTCCAGTGAGCCCAGACTCTTGCATCTTCCCACACATAGAAAGTGCTAAATTCCTTAACTTGAGTTATCTGGCTTTCTTTAATTAATAACAATCTTTTGATGTTCAGACTATCTGCCCTTTGTTGCAAATCTTCTCTGTAACCTGGCTCCTCCCCCCACATCCTTGGAGCTCTTCTCTCAGGGTTACTTGAGATGCTGTCTCCTGGGCTTGAAGTCCTAAAAGTCCCCACCAAATGAAACATAACTCCAGACATAAGGTTGTGAATAATTTTTAAGTCAACAGCACCCAACTAACACAATTGACTATATAGTACTGTACTGTAATAGGTTTATAATACTTTTCACACAAATAATATATAAAACAAACACAAAAAATAAACCTTTTTAATCTTATTACAGTACCTTGGAAAGGGTAGTCCAAGAGCTGGCACACAGGTGTCAAAAAATATTCACAACCTGGTGAGCAGGCAAGAAGAGCTACCGACCGAGGAGGGAGAGGGGATGGGAGATGGCAGAGCTGAAGGGTCATCGGCAGTGGGAGGTGGAGGGCAAGCTGCAATTTCACTCGCGCCTGATGTTGACGACACGGGTTCTGGCGTCTTGCTGGGTTGGATTCTATCTGTTGCAGCAGGCAGGTAGCTAGGTATGAGCAGAGAAATGGAGGCAGGGGCCGGAAATCATGCATCTTGTAAGCACAGGGGTCCACAGGCAGACATGCTGAAGCTGAAGCTGAAGCTCCAGTACTTTGGCCACCTGATGTGAAGAGCCAACTCACTGGAAAAGACCCTGATGCTGGGAAAGATTGAGGGCAGGAGGAGAAGGGGACGACAGAGGATGAGATGGTTGGATGGCATCACCAACTCAATGGACATGAGTCTGTGCAAACTCTCTAGATGATAGTGAAGGACAGGGAGACCTGGTGTGCTGCAGGCTATGGGGTCGCAAAGAGTCAGACACCAATTAGTTACTGAACAACAACATAGGCAGACAAAGGAAAGCAGGAATCTCCAGACTGATGGGTGTTACGGGTTCAAGTAGCAGACAAAGAAAGGTGGGAAAGGTGGGGCTCTCCTCTCCTGCATCCCAATGCAACCTTTTGCTCATTGCACTCTGATTACCAAAGGTTAGCCTTACAGATCTTACTCATCTTGTACCAACAACATGACCTTCTGATCTAAGCTAGGTAGCGACAGAAATCCCTCCACCTCTTGGGAAAACGGAGCTGGAATGGAAGTCAGGGAAGTCATCCCCCAGACTCCTGCTTCCCCAGTGAATATTCTGCCCTTTCATTTCTATGCCCGTCATACCTGGCTTGCCAGAGAGGCCCAAGTGGCAGTTCTTCACTGTCGGCCTGCTCTCCCCCTGAGGGTGGTGTTGTTCAGTTGTGACCCCATGGACTGCAGCACGCCGGGCTTCCCTGTCCTTCACTGTCTGCTGAAGTTTGCTCAGACTCTGCCTGTTGAGCTGATGATGCCATCCAACCCTCTCATCCTCTGTTGCCACCTTCTCCTCCTGCCCTCAGTCTTTCCCAAGCATCAGGGTCTTTTCCAATGAGTCAGCTCTTCGCATCAGGTGGCCTAAGTATTGGAGCTTCAGCTTCCATCCTTCCAATAAGGGTGTATTCTTGCTTAAATAAACTTTCACTTTACTTTCTTAACCTCTCTGCTTCATCTCCAAATTCTTTTGCAATGAAGAAAGAACCTCAAATTCACCAGCAACATATCTACCCTCTTGAAGAAATGATCCAGTGACGTCTGGGTAGTAGCTCTTTTAGATAACACGCTAGCCCTGGGTTGCACTCTGAATGGCTGCTGTGACCATTCTATGTTCAGATCCTGTGCCTCAGAAAGCTAAAAGTGCCTCCTCAAAGGAAGAAAACCCCCTTGCTAATCCCTGGGTTGTGAATCTCTTCAGTACTTTAGCGACTTCTCCTCTTGTCTCTCTTCATCCTTTGGGGCTCCGATTCCATCAGGTCTTCGTCAGTAAGCTTCTCGTGTTGCACCGCAAGGAGTACAGTGCAGTCGTCCCTTTGCGATCCACCTCTAGGTTCTCGCTGAGGGTCAGTGAGCTGCCTTTTGGACTCCTCATCTGCCTTCTCAAATCCACAAACATCATAAACAACTGCCCAGTAAAGTACACAAAAGCACAACTCCCCTGTAGAGGATGCACACACGTGACAATGTACACCAGACACGTGAATTGTGTGATTGGACGTGTGAGCACACGTTTGCACTTTGAAAGTTCACAACTTGAAGGTTCATATGTAGGGAACTCAGTGTAGTTCATCTGTAGCAGGTGTTTCAGCCACATTATTGTACTATTAGGCGCAAGTCGGCCGGGAACTATGAGTGACACTTGAATATAAGTCCCACTGCCAAGACGATTCAGTTGACGTACCACATTAGCTTGGTAATAATTTCTTTGGAATTGTAAATGGTACTGCTTGGTATAATGCACCGTAGTTTTTCTTTGGCCCCGTTCCACCGTGGCCCTAAGGAATTCCTCATAAAGGCTCCTCTGAAAACACCCCTGTAGGTATGTCTGAACAATGGGAACAATGTTTCTGTATTGGACACCAGATACCAGATAAAGGTTCAGGACATAGAAATGTTTCTTACTCTCTATCTTCTTCATTTGAGTTCCCTGCCTTCAAAGACTCGGGATGATCCCCTGGAGAAGGCAATGGCACCCCACTCCAGTCCTCTTACCTGGAAAATCCCATGGACGGAGGAGCCTGGTAGGCTACGGTCCCTGGGGTCGCCAAGAGTCGGACACGACTGAGCGACTTCACTGTCACTTTCACTTTTCACCTTCAAAGAAGAACTACAAGTACACTCAATAGTCCCAGCCTTCTCAGCTGGGGGAAAAATGATAGAAGTACTTCCCTGAATTTTCGGTCATAGGGAAAGGCAAGAGAATGGGGCAAATTTGCATGCATTAAAGCTCTAATTACAAGGGGAAGTGGGGAAGGGGCAAAGTTAGAATGTAGAGTTTTTTCCTTTGTTGGATGGATGGTGGGGTGGGAAGGGGAAATTTTTTTAAATTTTAGTGACGTATAGTTGATTGATAATGTTGTGTTAATTTCTACTATATAGCAATGTGATTCAGTTATATATATGTATAAATATATATACATTCTTTTTCATAATCTTTTCCATTATGGTTTATCACGGTATGTTGAATACAGTTCCATGTGCTATAGAGTAGGGCCTTGTTGTTATCCATTCTCTGTATAATAGTTTACATCTGCTAACCACAAACTCCCAGTCCTTTCCTCCACCATCCCTCCTCCCCCCTGGAAACCACAAGTCAGTCTTCTATGCTGTGAGTCTGTTACTATTTCATAGATATGTTCATTTGTGTCATATTTTCAGGCTTCACATATAAGTGATATCATATGGTATTTGCCTTTCTCTTTCTGTCTTCACTTAGTGTGATAATCTCTAAGTCCATCCATTTTGCTGCAAGTGGCATTATTCGCTTCTTTTTTATAATATTGCATTGTGTATTTGTACCACATCTTTATCCACTCATCTGGTGATGGACATTTAGGTTGCTTCCATATCTTGGCTGTTATGAATAGTGCTGCAATGAACATTTGGGTGCATGTTTCTTTTTGAATTACAGTTGTGTCTGGATATATTGATAGTCCCTTGGGCTGCAAGGAGATCCAACCAGTCCATCCTAAAGGAAATCAGTCCTGAATATTCTTTGGAAGGACTGATGCTGAAGCTGAAACTCCAGTACTTCGGCCACCTCATGCGAAGAACTGACTCACTTGGAAAAGACCCTGATGCTGGAAATATTGAAGGCGGGAGAAGAGGACGATAGAGGATGAGATGGTTGGATGGCATCACTGATTGGATGGACATGAGTTTGAGTAAACTCCAGGAGTTGGTGATGGACAGGGAAGCCTGGTACCAGTCTTGGTACCAGGACTGAAGCTGGTACCATGGGGTTGCAAAGAGTCGGTCACAGCTGAGTGACTGAACTGAACTGAACTGGATATATGCCCAGGAGTGAGATTGCTTCACTTACTATGCTAAAGCCTTTGACTGTGTGAATTACAACAAACTGTGGAAAATTCTGAAAGAAAGAGATGGGAATACCAGACCACTTTACCTCCTGAGAAACCTGTATGCAGGTCAAGAAGCAACAGTTAGAACCGAACATGGAACTGCCAACTGGTTCCAAATTGGGAAAGGAGTACATCAAGGCTGTATATTGTCACCCTGCTTATTTAATTTCTATGCAGAGTACATCATGCAAAATGCCAGACTGGATGAAACACAAACTGGAATCAAGATTGCAGGGAGAAATAATAGCCTCAGATATGTAGATGACTCCACCCTGTTGGGAGAAAGCAAAGAGGAACTAAAGAGCCTCTTGATGAAGGTGAAAGAGGAGAGTGAAAAACCAGCTTAAAACTCAACATTCAAAAGATGAAGATCATGGCATCTGGTCCCATCACTTCATGGCAAATAGATGGGGAAATAATGGAAACAATGAGAGACTTTATTTTCTTGGGCTCCAAAGTCATTGCAGATGGTGACTGCAGCCATGAAATTAAGACACTTGCTCCTTAGAAGAAAAGCAATGACAAACCTAGACAATGTCTTAAAAACAGAGACATTTCTCTGCTGACTAAGATCTGTGTAGTCAAAGCTATGGTTTTTCCAGTAGTCATGTATGGATGTGAGAGCTGGACAATAAAAAAGGCTGAGCACTGAAGAATTGATGCTTTTGAACTGTGGTGCTGGAGAAGACTCTTGAGAGTCCCTTGGACTGCAAGGAGATCAAACCAGTCAATCCTAAAGGAAATCAACCCTGAATATTCATTAGAAGGACTGATGCTGAAGCTGAAGCTCCAATACTTTGGCCACCTGATGTGAAGAGCCAACTCATTAGAAAAGACCCTGATGCTGGGAAAGATTGAGGGCAGGAGGAGAAGGGAACGACAGAGGACAAGATGGTTGGATGGCATCACTGACTCAATGGACATGATTTTGAGTAAACTCTGGGAAATGGTGAAGGGCAGGGAGACCTGGTGTGCTGCAGTCCATGGGGCCACAGAGTCGGACATGACTGAGTGAATAAACAACAACAACAGCAATGGCAAATCTATTTTCATTCTTTTGAACAACCTCCATACTGTTTTCCCTAGTGGCTGTACCAACTTACATTCCCACCATCAGAGTAGGAGGGTTGGGGTGGGGAATTTCTACACAGCAACAGTCTTGAGGTCCTAGACCAGCCATGTCATTTGCACATGATAGGTTGTTTTGCTGCATGGTAACTTCTGATACTGAGACATTTTGCCCTAACCTAAGAAACAAATCATGTTATCCTGGATTCTTCAATGAGTGGAGGCTGAGGTAGAAACTCATGTGCTTTATTATTGTGTGCAACCCCAGGAAAGGAGTTAGGGGATGGGCTGAGGTGGGGAGGTACAAGATCCAATATAATCAGTATTACCAGCTCCACAGCTGGTGACAATTACAACTGATTGCCCAGTCTCACAGAACTGAAGAGAAGGACAAGAATTTTTATTCTGCCTCCTATCTAGTCAAAGCTATGTTTTTTCCAGGAGCCATGTATGGATGTGACTGTAAAGAAAGCTGAGTACCGAAGAATTGATGCTTTTGAACTGTGGTGTTGGAGAAGACTCTTGAGAGTCCCTTGGACTGCAAGGAGATCCAACCAGTCCATCCTAAAGGAAATCAGTTCTGAATATTCATTGGAAGGACTGATGCTGAAGCTGAAGCTCCAATACTTTGGCCACCTGATGCGAAGAACTGACTCATTGGAAAAGACCCTGATGCTGGGAAAGACTGAAGGCAAAAGGAGAAGGGGGCAGCAGAGGATGAGATGGTGGATGGCATCACTTACTAGATGGACATGACTTTGAGCAAACTCCGGGAGTTGGTGATGGACAAGGAAGCCTGTGTGCTGCAGTCCATGGGGTCACAAAGAGTAGGACATGACTGAGCGACTGAATTGAATTGATTGTCAAATAAGACCTTAACTGCCCACCTCCTTAACCATTCTCTCTTTTGGATTGTACAAATGTGGGCACTGAGTGGTCCCATGCCTCATCATCATTGAGGAGATTGAAGCCCAAGCCAAGGGGATCAAGTTGCAATCGGCAAGACTGTCAGGTGTTGGAGGCTCCATGGTGTGGGTCGTTACAGTGGAGGCTGAAAGTGACCTCTGACTCCTGGTCCTCCCAGGCTGAGGACTGGAAGTAGGTTTGACCTCAAGTCTATTTGACCTCAACTCTAGGTCACTCTGGGCTTCCCTGGTGGTTCAGATGGTAAAGAATCCTCCTGCAATGCAGGAGACTCAGGTTTGATCCCTGGGTTCAGAAGATTCCCTGGAGAAGAGAATGGCCTACCCACTCCAGTATTCTTGTCTGGAGAATTCCATGGACAGAGGAGCCTGGTGGGCTATAGCCCATGGGGTCATAAAGAGTCAGACATGACTGAGTAACTAACACACACACACATGCACACACATGCACACACACACGCACGCACACACACACACTAGGTGGCTCCAGCTTCTTCACTCCTTGTCCCACTTATATATTTTTATCTTCTGTGCTGCAGCCCATGGGGTCGCAAAGAGTCGGACATGACTGAGCCACTGAACTGAACTGATCTTTTCATCTCTTTCCCCTCCTCCCTAGTTTGGACTAGCCCGTCTGTGTGGTAGACAGTGATAGGCACCATGGAGATCTCTCTTCAAGGAAGCATTTGCTAACCAGCAGTGAGATGTGCAATCAGCAAACAGCCTCTAGCCATCATCTGCTTTAGACTCTACCTCACCTGCAGAGAACTTGCTTTTGCCCAAGGCCACGTCCATTCTAGGGCAGTAGTCTGCGTCTGGTAACCGAACATGGGCTGGCCATTTATTTCAGGGGTATAGATCCTCAGATCTCTGATTTGGGTAAGTTTTGAAGGGCCATTTTCAGTCCAGAGTTCCCCACTGGTTTGACCTATGCCACAGCTTGACTTCTCCCTCAGTTCATCCCTGCTTCATCCTACTTCCTGTCACAGGTTTTGATTCCTAGTAAATATCTCACATCCCAAACCTCATCTCAGCATCTGCTTCTGGAGGACCCGCCCACCCAGCTTCCAATATAGCACGCCCAGAATGTGTTAAATGTGTGTAATGAACTGGAAAATTAGGCCATTCAAGAATGTGTGACTTGTCTTCTACATCCCACCCCTGGCCCCCACTGGCCTCAAAGGGCCTAACCCTAAACTCTTCCAAGAGCAGTGGTTTTGGTGACAGCAGTAAATTTCTAGTTCTTATTGCTAACACCATATGAAGCTCTCTGGGGCCCAAAAAACCCTCGGACAGAAAGCACTGCAATTTCTACTACTTACTGTTCTGCCAAACAGTGTCTTCGGGGCAGTACCGTATATGTGACCTCATTTGGATCTAAAGATTGGCTATATCCAAAGGTCAGGACATAGGTACATTTATATTCATTATTTGATGGTCACAGAATACCTGAGCCCTTGTATTTCCTGTCTGAGTTACTTACCTACAGATGCCATGGCTCCCATATGTATCAGGCCAGGAAGGAGGCAGAGAGTTCCATATCCTTCTTTCTGCCCCCATCTTTGCTCTTTCAGTGTGGCCCCGTTTAGCATTACAGTAGCTTAGGGAGTAGGTTTCCCTGGTGGCTCAGTGGTAAAGAATCTGCCTATAATGCAGGAGACATGGGTTTGATCACTGGATCAAGAAGATCCTCTGGAGAAGAAAATGACAATCTGTTCCAGTATTCTTGCCTCATGGCAAGAAATCTCACGGACAGAGGACCCTGGTGGGCTATAGTCCATGGGGTCGCAAAGAGTCAGGCATGACTGAGCGACTAAACAACTACAACAGCCTAGGGAGTGGTGGGAAGTTTTAGGGTAAAGGCTGAAGAGCTAGGCAGCAATAGGATATTTTTCCTGACGATGCCTAGTACTGTTGCTCATGTTGAACACTGTAGGGCGCTATCAGAGGAGGCTGGCCTGTGCAGTTTCACGGCCTGCCTTCTTCCATGAAGGAGACACACGGGACACGTAGGGTGTGCACATATGCCCGGCACGCTCTCCTTAGGAGGTCACTCTTCCTTCCATCCAATCTACCTGGAGCCTGTTTGCAAGTCTTCTTTCCCAATCAAAATAATATTTCCTTCTTTCAAGGGAAATGGTGATGGAGAATTTAGCATTGGTTAGAACCATCTCCTTTCAGTTTCTGAGTTGCTTGATCCAGAAACAGGGTAAATGATGCAGAGACACTGACAGGAAGCTCTCTGTCTGCTCCGTATGAGAGCTCAGATCTGGGGGCGGTGTGTGTACTTCCAGTGTTGAGAATTCCTTCCATGTCCTGCCCTAACTGTTGGCTCCTTTTGCAGAATTGAGGACTGTTAGGAGATCATTGTCTTAACTCCATGAGTGGACAAGAAACTAGGCCAATGAGACCCAAAGGGAGACTTAGTGCAGGCGTGGGTAAGATGGCCACTCATGGCAGAAAGAGCTGGAGCTCGTCGATGTAGACTATGTCTATGAGACTGTCATTTCATGTTCTCCTATGCTGCCAGCTCCTCCATGAGGCCCATGATGTCATGCAGAAACCCGTCATGCATCTTTTTAAATTGTTACTTCCATCACTAGTCCTTTAGCTAGGAATAATGCAATTTTAATTTTTCTCCAAGAGAATGCCCATCTGGTCAGATTTCACACAGTCTTCGTTTTCTATTATCTACAATTAATAATTGAAAATATTTACATCTCAACAATTTTAGGAAGAATTTATTTATTCTTTTTTTTTTCCAAGCCAGTCAATTGTATTTTTTAAAGAAACAGTGCCTTTTTTTTTCATTTATTTTTATTAGTTGGAGGCTAATTACTTTACAATATTGTAGTGGTTTTTGTCATACATTGACATGAATTAGCCATGGATTTACATGTATCGGGATGGGGAATACATGTAAATCCATGAAACAGTGCCTTTTAAAAAAATTATAGATTTACTTTTTTCTGCACTGGGTCTTTGTTGCTATGTGCAGGCGTTGCCTAGTTGCGGCAAGCCGGGGCTACTCTTTGTTGCCATGCATGGGGCTCCCATTGCGGTGGCTTCTCTTGTTGTGGAGCACAGGTGCCCTGGCTTCAGTAGTTGCAGCGTGCAAGATCAGTAGTTGTGGCTTGCCGGCCTAGTTGTCCCGAGGCATATGGAATCTTCCCAGACCAGAGATCGAACCTGTGTCCCCTGCATTGGCAGGCAGAGTCTTTTCCACTATACCACCAGGGAAGTCCCGAGCTAGTCAAATTTTATTTCCATTTTGTGATGTTCATCACAATTGAGAAAATCCTTGGTCCTATCTAAATCAAGATAAAAAGAAACACATAATAAGGCATGACATTATAAGCTCATCAAGAGAGTTACTGTTTAATCCATGGACTGAAAAGTTAGCTTTCCATACTTTTTTTACCTGTAACCCAGGAGAAGGAGAGACCCTTTCCTATGACATTTGAACAAATAGGAGCCTCAGAGCCCAGCCACGGATTTTTCAGTTTTATATAAAAGACAGATCCAAGTCCTCGCTCTGTTTCCAACCTGGATTCCCTTGGGGCTCCTGGAGTGTTCTGGCTGTTGCCGCCACCGCTGATTTCATAACAGGAACATCAGCAGTTCAAGCACATAGTGTCTTCTGGATCCGTCCAAGGACCCTGCCCCGGCCTGGCTTCCTGAGGGCATCCACATCGGTCATTGTCTTCTCCCCTCATTCCACCCCACCTCCCTTTTCCAGATGTTCATGTATTAATACTTGCCAGATCCTTGCTATTATTGCTCTTTAGAGCCCTTTCAGAATACAAAGTGGGCAAGTTTACAATTTAAACCTTATGGGTTTGAATTTTCAAGTTGTGAACTTAAACCTTTCGGTGATTACTCTTGTCCAAAATACAGCTTCCTGCCCTCATGAAAAAAAAAATATCGTCTCCAAAGACATTTGGACATGAAGTAGACATTGCAAAGCATATATTGTTAGTGACTTGAATGTAAAGGAACTAGAAACATATGGATTACACTTCCTTTTAAATGAGCGTGGTCTTTAAGATGAAGGGAGGGAATGAATTATTCAGTAATATTTAGTTGAGAGGTGGTCAGTATCAAAGTGTCTGAACAGTGAGGCAGAACACCAGGCCTGCTTCAGGCTCCTCCATCCCTGAGCAGGAAGGGACTTCTGTCTTTGGTTTGCTGAGGCCGGTCCCCGCTGTGGGATGGCCATGCAACGTAACCGGGCTGGAGATGAGAGGCCGCCACTGTCTAAAGGCGTTATTGAATGGCAGGTATTAAACATTCCAAGCCATTGTAGTTTATTAGCTACCAACCGGTCTTTGTAAACAGAAATCCTGCCTAAGTGATTTAGGGCAAATCCTTTTGCTTTTCTGGGCCTGTTTCCTCATCTCAGTGAGCATTAAATAAGACAATGTCCACAAAGTGCCGGGTTCAGACCTGAAATATTCCTGACCAGAGATTTATTTGATTCCTCAGTAAAGAGAAATGTCAATTTTTATCACTGCAAGAGAGAGACCATAGCCTTTCTTGTATCAGGCCCAATCTGACATAGGTGTGTGTTTTCACAGTGTGTAGAGATTGGTCAATTTGGCACAATGTGTAGAGACTGGTCAGTGATCTGATTTTAAAAACATCTTCAGATCATCAGGTGGGGCTTACCATCATTCTCTCTAGGTATCATCCATTATTGGTTTTCCTTGGATTTTTGCAAACCAGAAACAAGGAGGGAAGAGATGCCGGAAATAGAATGAAGTCATCTGCAGTATGTGATATTGTTTCACTCATGTCTTAGAATCAGCAAGAACAATCTTATATAATAGAGGGTACAGAATCACAGAAAGGCAATCAAAATATCTGTGCAGAGTTGTAGGAGGATGCAGATGGAGTGGGGTGGGTATGGGCTGATGGTATGGACTATCTTTGTATGTCCAATGTTGGGTAGATTAGTGAAAATGAAAATCTAAAATTGAGACTACTAAGAATTATTGAGTAGTCCTTAATTGCAGGACAGTGAACTAGCTGGGGAGGGGCACATTGAGGTGAGCCAGCCAGGATCTGAAGTCAACACACAGAATTGAAGATGGTATTGTAGTAACAGAAACACTGTATTGTTTAATAACTTGCCACCTAGCCCTGTGAAGAAAATGAACGTCTTTCTTCTACATCTATACTTGTACAACCTTTTTGAAATCTGGTCTGATGCATTCCTCTGTCATTATAAAACAAGCCCCTGTCTCCAGGAAGAGGAACTTTAGCTGACCCAAGGGCATTCTCACATTCTTTGTCTCTTGGTCACTTTCAAAACTTTGTTGTTATTGTTGTTCAGTCACTAAGTCATGTCTAACTCTTTGCAAACCCATGGACTATAGCACACCAGGCTTCCCTGTCCTTCACAGTCTCCTGGAGTTTGCTCAAACTCATGTCCATTGAGTCAATGATGCCATCCAACCATCTCATCCTCTGCTGTCCTCTTCTCCTTTTGCCTTTCATCTTTCCCAACATCAAGGTCTTTTCCAATGAGTCAGCGTTTCACATCATGATGTTGGCCAAAGTATTGGAGTTTCAGTTTCAGCATCAGTCCTTTCAGTGAATATTCAGGGTTGATTTCCTTTAGGATTGACTGGATCTCCTTGCAGTCCAAGGGGCTCTCAAGAGTCTTCTCCAGCACAACAGTTAGGAGGCAATGATTCTTCAGCACTCAGCATGGCTCTTCCCCGTGGACTCACTGCCTGTGTATCAGGTACGCAGGTACGCCTGCGCATATTTCTTTCTGCCACCCAGCCAGGTTCCCTCTGTCCACCTTCTTTCATCATTATATACTGTAGTCTCCCACTGACCCAAGCAGTTTGCATTACGGCTCTCATAGATTTATTCCTCTGCTTCGTTCCCCATTATACTAAGTTGCCACATCCTGATGACTTTTTTCAAAGCATTTTATTGAGATATAGTTCACATATCATGCCATTTTTCCCATTTAAACTGTACAATTCAGTGGGTTTTTAGGACAGTTGTATATGTGTGCGACCATCATCACAGTCGATTTTAGAGCGCTTGCAACACCTCAAAAAGAAAACGTGTTCTCTCAAGCCATCCCCCTGTACTCCGCACCCTCCCATTCTAGCCCCTCCCACCACCAGCCCTAAGAAGCCCCTACTCTACGTTGCATCCCTGGAGACTTACCTATTCTGGACTTTCATGTGGCTAAATCATGCAGGCTTCTTTCACTTAGCTTAATGCTTTCAAGCTTCACATGTGTTGTAGTATATATCAGCGCTTCATTTCTTTTTATGGCCAAATAATATTCCATTGTCTAGATATACCATGTTTTGTTTATCTCTTGATAAGCTGGTGGACATCTCGATTTTTCCACTTTTTGGTTACCATGAATAAGGATGTTATAGACATTCATGCAAAACTTCTTATGTGTACATATGTTCTAATTTTACTTAGACCAAGGAATAGAATTGCTGGGCCATACAGGAACCCTGAGATGGATCATTTGAGAAATGGTCAGACTGTTTTCCAAAGTATAAAAGCTGTACCACTTTCCATTTCCACTAGTAAGGTATGAGGGTACCATTTTCTTTATATACTCTCCAACTCTTAAGTTCTTATCTGATATTTTGATGTTACCTATCCTGTGGACTTTTGAAAAATTCTTTTTTTTCTGAAGAAAGGCAATATCTTTCTCGTCTAGACCTTTTTTGTCCTTTTCCAATATTCCCATCTAGTTCAATACAGAAATGGAGAATTATGCAGTGTTCTGGAGTCTAAACTGCTTTCTTCCTCCCCTTTCCAAATTTTACTACCCAACCCATGCCAAACTCTATATGTGAAACATATGTTAATCTGTGTTTAATCTTCCTCAAATCCCTTCAGTGCCTCCTAACTTCCTAGCACACCAACTCTGAAGCCCTCTTGTTGGCCTTCCAGAAACTCCTGGAAAATCTGGCCCTGTTTATGCATGTCACCACAATCTTCCCTCTCCCTGACCACATGGGTAGGCAGATTTCACCCTCCTACCAGCAGGGATGCTGCTCTTGGTGATGCCTCCTTGGCCTTAGACTTCTCACTGTGAACGTCCCCTTTTCTCTTCCCCTTGACCAAAAAATACCACAGCTTCTAAGGAGTTTTCTCGCATCTTTATCTTTCTAAGAGGTGGATGGGCTAATCCTGGGTCCAACATGTAAGCCAATCACGTACTTTCTCCCTGGAATGTAAGTCTGAGCCCAGTGATATTCGGAGTGAAAAATAGAGACAGTTGTTCCCTGCAAAGACTCTTCCTGCTGTTATGTGGATCCCTGATTTCTGTCCCTTCCATGATTTGACTCTTTACCTCTTGTCTCTAAGCTATCCCCTTAAATTACCATGTTCCTTTTTATCTGCCTATATTAGCCAAAGCCAGACTTTATTGATTAAGCCTGATCGTTCTGATGGATACATCAAGCACAATAGTACTAGTATGGATATTTCTTCAGCATTTGCCCTGGACGAGGCACTGTGCCCATTTCTTCACCTGGGTGACTTCAGTTAAGCTTTGCTACTACCCTCTGAAGTAAGTAGCATCTTGTCTCCTTTCTATGCATGAGGAAATTGTATCTTTAATAAGGCAGGAAACCATCCTAGATGACAAGCTGACTAATGGAGGAACTAGGTTGATGCTTGGTTCTAAGTATGTGCCCTTAGCTAGTATATAGTAAGACCTCCCATGGCAGCTGTCCAGCAGCCCGTGAGGTCTCTGCTCCACCGAGGGCCTTATACACTTGTACATTCTTTGGTTAGAGAACAGGACACATATTTTGATGGCACTTAACACTGTCTTGTGATTATTTGTGTATATGTTTGTGTTAACTTCCTTAGCCCAGGATATAGTATATATAAGAAATAAACAGTAAGTATTTCTGAATGGATAAATGAATGTATCAGTTCAGTTCAGTCAGTTGCTCAGTCATGTCCGACTCCTTGTGATCCCATTAATTGCAGCACGCCAGGCCTCCCTGTCCATCACAAACTGCTGGAGTTTACTCAAACCCATGCCCATCAAGTCGGTGATGCCATCCAGCCATCTCATCCTCTGTCGTCCCCTTCTCCTCCTGTCCCCAATCCCTCCCAGCATCAGGGTCTTTTCCAGTGAGTCAACTCTTCACATGAGGTGGCCAAAGTATTGGAGTTTCAGCTTCAGCATCAGTCCTTCCAATGAACACCCAGGACTTATCTCCTTCAGGATGGACTGTTTGGATCTCTTGCAGTCGAAGGGACTCTCAAGAGTCTTCTCCAACACCACAGTTCAAAAGCATCAATTTTTCAGTGCTCAGCTTTCTTCACAGTCCAACTCTCACATCCATACACGACCACTGGAAAAACCATAGCCTTGACTAGATGGACTTTCGTTGGCAAAGTAAAGTCTCTGCTTTTTAATATGCTATCTAGGTTGGTCATAACTTTCCTTCCAAGGAGTAAGCATCTTTTAATTTCATGGCTGCAATCACCATCTGCAGTGATTTTGGAGCCCCCCAAAAATAAAGTCTGCCACCATTTCCACTGTCTCCCCATCTATTTCCCATGAGGTGATGGGACCAGATGCCATGATCTTAGTTTTTTGAATGTTGAGCTTTAAGCCAACTTTTTCACTCTCCTCTTTCACTTTCATCAAGAGGCTTTTTAGTTCCTCTTCACTTTCTGTCATAAGGGTGGTGTCATCTGCATATCTGAGGTTATTGATATTTCTCCTGGCAATCTTAATTCCAGCTTGTGCTTCTTCTAGCCAGCGTTTCTCATGATGTCCTCTGCATATAAGTTAAATAAGCAGGGTGATCAATATACAGCCTTGACATACTCCTTTTCCTATTTGGAACCAGTCTGTTGTTCCATGTCCAGTTCTAACTGTTGCTTCCTGACCTGCATACAGGTTTCTCAAGAGGCAGGTCAGGTGGTCTGGTATTCCCATCTCCTTCAGAATTTTCCACAGTTTATTGTGATCCACACAGTTGAAGGCTTTGGCGTAGTCAATAAAGCATAAATAGATGTTTTTCTGGAACTCTCTTGCTTTTTGGATGATCCAGCAGATATTGGCAATTTGATCTCTGGTTCCTCTGCCTTGTCTAAAACCAGCTTGAACATCTGGAAGTTCTCGGTTCACATATTGCTGAAGCCTGGCTTGGAGAATTTTGAGCATTACCTTACTAGCGTGTGAGATGAGTGCAATTGTGCAGTAAGTTTGAGCATTCTTTGGGATTGCCTTTCTTTGGGATTGGAATGACAACGGACCTTTTCCAGTCCTCTGGCCACTGCTGAGTTTTCTAAATTTGCTGGCATATTGAGTGCAGCACTTTCACAGCATCATCTTTCAGGATTTGAAATAGCTCAGCTGGAATTCCATCACATCCACTAGCTTTGTTTGTAGTGATGCTTCCTAAGGCCCACTTGACTTCACATTCCAGGATGTCTGGCTCTAGGTGAGTGATCACACCATCATGATTATCTGGGTCATGAAGACCTTTTTTGTACAGTTCTTCTGTGTATTCTTGCCACCTCTTCTTAATATCTTCTGCTTCTGTTAGGTCCATACAATTTCTGTCCTTTATTGAGCCCATTTTTGCATGAAATGTTCCCTTGGTATCTCTAATTTTCTTGAAGAGATCTCTAGTCTTTCCCATTCTGTTGTTTTCCTCTATTTCTTTGCATTGGTTGCTGAGGAAGGCTTTCTCATCTCTCCTGGCTATTCTTTGGAACTCTGCATTCAAATGGGAATATCTTTCCTTTTCTCCTTTGCTTTTTGCTTCTCTTCTTTTCACAACTATTTGTAAGCCCTCCTCAGACAACCATTTTGCCTTTCTGCGTTTCTTTTCCATGGGGAGGGTCCTGATCCCTGTCTCCTGTACAATGTCACAAACCTCCATCCATAGTTCATCAGGCTCTCTGTCTATCAGATCTAGTCCCTTAAATCTATTTCTCACTTCCACTGTATATTCATTAGGGATTTGAGAAGGCAAAATGATAGGATACTGAAAGAGAAACTCCCCAGGTCGGTAGGTGCCCAATACACTACTGGAGATCAGTGGAGAAATAACTCCAGAAAGAATGAAGGGATGCAGCCAAAGCAAAAACAATACCCAGTTGTGGATGGGACTGGTGATAGAAGCAAGGTCCGATGCTGTAAAGAGCAATATCGCACAGGAACCTGGAATGTTAGGTCCATTAATCAAGGCAAATTGGAAGTGGTCAAGCAGGAGATGGCAAGAGTGAATGTCGACATTCTAGGAATCAGAGAACTAAAATGGACTGGAATGGGTGAATTTAACTCAGATGACCATTATATCTACTACTGTGGGCAGGAATCCCTTAGAAGAAATGGAGGAGCCATCATAGTCAACAAGAGTCCGAAATGCAGTACTTGGATGCAATCTCAAAAACGACAGAATGATCTCTGTTCGTTTCCAAGGCAAACCATTCAATATCACAGTAATCCAAGCCTATGCCCCAACCAGTAACGCTGAAGAAGCTGAAGTTGAATGGTTCTATGAAGACCTACAAGACCTTTTAGAACTAACACCCCCAAAAGATGTCCTTTTCATTATAGGGGACTGGAATGCAAAAGTAGGAAGTCAAGAAACACCTGGAGTAACAGGCAAATTTGGCCTTGGAGTACAGAATGAAGCAGGGCAAAGGCTAATAGAGTTCTGCCAAGAGAATGCACTGGTCAAAGCAAACACCCTCTTCCAACAACACAAGAGAAGACTCCACACATGGACATCACCAGATGGTCAACACCGAAATCAGATTGACTATATTCTTTGCACCCAAAGATGGAGAGGCTCTATACAGTCAGCAAAAACAAGCCCAGGAGCTGACTGTGGCTCAGATCATGAACGCCTTATTGCCAAATTCAGACTTAAACTGAAGAGAGTAGGGATAACCACTAGACCATTCAGGTATGACCTGAATCAAATCCCTTATGAATATACAGTGGAAGTGAGAAATGAATGTATAGTTGCATCTAAAGAAGATCAAGTGAAATTTCCAAATCTAATGAAAGAAGGAAAACACTTTAGCAGAGTTAGTAGAGGAACCTCGCCCTGGTAGAGACGGCAGCAACTACCCTTTCCCCGTGTTTATAATTTCCTCTTTACAAAGTATGTTATTGTAGAATACTGATCTCCTTTCCAGTACTTTACACACAAACCTTTAACAGTAAGTTGTGGTTTTGGTCACCAAGGTTACTTTAATTAAATTCAATAATTAGCAAATACTTGTGGCAAAACTCCTCTCAAGCTACTGCTGGGTAGTGGAGGGAACTGCTTTTTACCAGGGCCTCTGCCCTGAGATATTTTCTCCTTCTTTTCTGTAAAATGTTTCAAAAATTTTCTTTATTTTACTCTTGCTTCTCCCAGACTTCCATTATGGCCCAGCTGAACCAGCTGCCCCTCACCTTGTAAACTTCATGTTAAATCCTGGAAGGAATTGGAAGAGAATCAGTTTTTCAAGTAGAAGCTGTTGGCAGGGGGGCTGGTAAGAGCAGAGGGAGGGGAGCAGCCTTGCTGGGACAGAAAGATGCCAGGCTGGCCAACTGATCCTGGTAGAGTTAAGCAGGATGGCCCAGACCAGCACCAATGATGTCAGTAGTAACACTGTCATGTTTCCACAAACTGCATGAGTTCTCTTAGTGAGGCAGTTTTTTGAAGCTTCCACAGAAAAGATGCAAAATCTAACTTTTATTTTAAATATCATCAAATACCACTATTTACTGTCCAAGGGTCAGTGGTTTAAGACTACGGTGCCCCTTGCAAGGGCCATTGAACACATTTGTGGGCCTGTTTGGTAATATAGAATATTCTAAGCTGCCCCTTTCTGATGAACTATGTGGCAGAAAACCAACTAGACCCCTGCAGATATGGGAAAGTGGAGCTGTTACTGTGACTGGAGACAGAGGAGAAAGCCTGAGATAAACCATGCAATCAGGTTACTTCAAGGAAGGATGAGATGAGTTCAAGAAGATCAATACGTAGAATGAAAGAATTGAAAATAGCAAGAAATGACCTTTATTTTGAAAAGTGAATATAATCTACACACTTGAAAAGATTTTGTTTGTTTCATTGAAATGTTCTTTGACAACATTAATAAGTAAGCAGAATGGTTCTGAAGAGAAGCATGCTAAGCAATGGATTCAGGGCACAGACCTGGATTTAAATCCCAGCTCTCCCACTTCTCAGGTCTGTGTTTTTGAGCAATCACTGAAGCTCACTGAGCCTCAGCCTCCACGTATATACAGTGAAGATAAAACAACTGCCTGCAGGCTATTATATAGGGTAAATGAGATATGTGCGTATAAAGTACTTGCTACAGTGAGCAAAGGGGCTTCCCTTGTGGCTCAGTAGTAAAGAACCCACCTGCCATTGCAGGAGACCTGCCAATAGCTTCAGTCCCTGGGTCAGATCTCCTGAGAAGGAGATGGCAACCCACTAGGTATTTTTGCCTGAGAAATCCCACGGACAGAGGAGCCTGGTGGGATACAGTCCATGGAGTTTAAGAGTCAGACACGACTCAGAGACTAAACAACATCAACACAGCAAGCAGTACAGAGTGGCTCAGTTCAGTTCAGTTCAGTTCAGTTGCTCAGTCGTGTCCGACTCTTTGCGACCCCATGGACTGCAGCACACCAGGCCTCCCTGTCCATCACCAACTCCCGGAGCTTACTCAAACTCATGTCCATTGAGTTGGTGATGCCATCCAACCATCTCATCCTCTGTCATCCCCTTCTCCTCCCACCTTCAATCTTTCCCAGCATCAGGGTCTTTTCAAATGAGTCAGCTCTTCGCATCAAGTGGACAAAGTATTGGAGTTTCAGCTTCAACATCAGTCCTTCCAATGAACATTCAAGACTGATTTCTTTTAGGGTGGACAGGTTGGATCTCCTTATAGTTCAAGGGACTCTCAAGAGTCTTCTCCAACACCACAGTTCAAAAGCATCAATTCTTCTGCGCTCAGCTTTCTTTATAGTCCAACTCTCACATCCATACATGACTACTGGAAAAACCATAGCCTTGACTAGACGGACCTTTGTTGGCAAAGTAATGTCTCTGTTTTTTAATATGCTGTCTGGGTTGATCATAACTGTTCTTCCAAGGAGCAAGCGTCTTTTAATTTCATGGCTGCAATCACCATCTGCAGTGATTTTGGAGTCCCCCCAAAATAAGTCTACCACTGTTTTCACTGTTTCTCCATCTATTTGCCATGAGGTGATGGGACCAGATGCCATGATCTTTGTTTTCTGAATGTTGAGCTTTAAGCCAACTTTTTCACTCTTCTCTTTTACTTTCATCAAGAGGCTCTTAAGTTCTTCACTTTCTGCCATAAGGGTGGTGTCATCTGCATATCTGAGGTTATTAATGTTTCTTGCAGCAATCATGATTCCAGCTTGTGCTTCACCCAGCCCAGTGTTTCTCATGATGTACTCTGCATATAAGTTAAATAAGCACAGTGACAATATACAGCCTTGACGTACTCCTTTTCCTATTTGAAACCAGTCTGTTGTTCCATGTCCAGTTCTAACTGTTGCTTCCTGACCTGCATACAGGTTTCTCAAGAGGCAGGTCAGGTGGTCTGGTATTCCCATCTCCTTCAGAATTTTCCACAGTTTATTGTGATCCACACAATCAAAGGCTTTGGCATAGTCAATAAAGCAGAAGTAGATGTTTTTCTGGAACTCTCTTGCTTTTTCGATGATCCAGTGGATGTTGGCAATTTGATCTCTGGTTCCTCTGCCTTTTCTAAAACCAGCTTGAACATCTGAAAGTTCACAGTTCATGTATTCTTAAAGCCTGGCTTGAATAATTTTGAGGATTGCCTTGCTAGCGTGTGAGATGAGTGTAATTGTGCGGTAGTTTGAGCATTCTTTGGTATTGTCTTTCTTTGGGATTGGAATGAAAACTGACCTTTTCCAGTCCTGGGGCCACTGCTGAGTTTTCCACATTTGCTGGCATATTGAGTGCAGCACTTTCACAGCATCATCTTTTAGAATTTGAAATAGCTCAACTGGAATTCCATCACTTCCACTAGCTTTGTTCGTAGTGATGCTTCCTAAGGCCCACTTGACTTCACATTCCAGGATGTCTGGCTCTAGGTGAGTGATCACACCATCGGTGATTATCTGGATCATGAAGACCTTTTTTGTACAGTTCTTCTGTGTATTCTTGCCACCTCTTCTTAATATCTTCTGCTTCTGTTAGGCCCATACCATTTCTGTCCTTTATTGAGTCCATCTTTGCCTGAAATGTTCCCTTGGTATCTCTAATTTTCTTGAAGAGATCTCTAGTCTTTCCCATTCTATTGTTTTCCTCTATTTCTTTGCACTGATCACTGAGGAAGGCTTTCTTTTCTCTCCTTGCTATTCTTTGGAACTCTGCATTCAAATGGGAATATCTTTCCTTTTCTTCTTTGCTTTTCACTTCTCTTCTTTTCACAGCTATTTGTAAGGCCTCCTCAGACAGCCATTTTGCTTTTTTGCATTTCTTTTTCTTGGGGATGGTCTTGATCCCTGTCTCCTGTACAGTGTCATGAACCTCCATCCATAGTTCATCAGGCACTCTGTCTATCAGATCTAGTCCCTTAAATCTATTTCTCATTTCCACTGTAAAATCATAAGGGATTTGATTTAGGTCATACCTGAATAGTCTAGTGGTTTTCCCTACTTTCTTCAATTTCAGTCTGAATTTGGCAATAAGGAGTTCATGATCTGAGCCACAGTCAGCTCCCGGTCTTGTTTTTGCTGACCAGTCCCCTACAATGAAAAGGACATCTTTTTGGGGTGGCTAGTTCTAGAAGGTCTTGTAGGTCTTCATAGAACCGTTCAACTTCAGCTTCTTCAGCCTTACTGGTTGGGGCATAGCCTTGAATTACTGTGATATTGAATGGCTTGCCTTGGAAATGAACAGAGATCATTCTGTCATTTTTGAGATTGCATCCAAGTACTGCATTTTGGACTCTTGTTGACTATGATGGCTACTCCATTTCTTCTAAGGGATTCTTGCCCACAGTAGTAGATATAATGGTCATCTGAATTAAATTCACCCATTCCCATCCATTTTAGTTCACTGATTCCTAAAATGTTGATGTTCACTCTTGCCATCTCCTGTTTGATCACATAGTGGTTACTTCAACATATGATAAGCAGTATATGTGCTCTTCCACCACACAATGTGTTGGCCTGATCAATAACCTTCTTTTTCATGACCAGTGAAGTGAATAAGACAGGTTTACTATGTCTGATGCAAAGAGAGATGGTAAAGGAAGTTGAAAGATTAGGGAGAAAGGTTTCTATTACAAAAAAACATTTTAAAGACAGCATATTTTTTTAATATAAAGTGTTCATGGCAGTGCAGAAGCGTCTTTTGTAAGATTGGCTGCATCTGCCACTTTCAAAGAGAATTTCAGTCTAAGTACATCAAGTCAAGTGGAGACTGCCCAGACTGTAGGTACAGTATGACCTCAGTACAGTTCTAACAGTTTTAATTCTTGCTAAGTCAAGCTTATCTGAAGTCAGGAAAGGTAACTGTGTCCCAGAAAGCAAAAGACTGTTTGAAGCAATGGTGAATGTATATTATGCTGAAAATAAAAGGGATGGGGTAAAATGAACCCTGTGATCTAAACCAACAAGCTTTAATAGCCTGCAATAGCCAGTTGTATAATGTGAGTATAAAGCCACTGGATAATAGTTGGAAAACTGGTTATGTAGCCATAGCCAAAATGCACCAGAAATCATAGACCATTGATTTTATCTTGAAAGGCAGATTTAATTTGGATTTGTATGTTTAAATTATATGCAATAATTTAATCCTCCCTAGCTTTCTAGTTTTTGCAAATTATTTTGGGCCTTAGTAGTAACATCCTTGATGCTGATTCTGTGCTGGTGGATATAATTTCCATGGAAATAGAGAGGAACATAGAGGGAAAAGCAGAACTGTTTAAAATTGTTCATCAAATTGGCAACTTTTTTCTTTAAACGATAACTTGTAATTTACCAGGTATTTCCAGAGAACAAGCTACTCTACCCAAATAGATTCTGTAGGTAAGAACCAAGAAAACTTAAAAAAAAAAAACAAACACCTCTTTATTTCTGTAAGGAAGTCTTACATTTTCAGCTTCCTTAAGCAAAGTAAACAGAATATAGCTAAACATTTTTTGACTTGGACATGGGTAACTCAGGGTGATCATTTAGAGTATCTGGAAAGTAGAGCAGTGATCTATTAGAAAAAACACGGATCAGGAGATCCACTTATAACTCATTCTAGTACTTGGACAAATCACTTCATCTGGGTCTCTATTTTCTCACATTTAAAATTAGGGATTGGTTTCTAAGGTTCTTCAAGAAGTGAAATCCTTTACTTCTAAAGTCAACTGTGGGATTCTGCTCAAAAGCTTTGTGCTATAGCTAAATCCATGTCCTCTCCTGCCTTAACTCTAGCACATTCAACACAACTGATCACTCTCTCCTCCTCAAAACATATCATTACTTGGGTTCCAAGACTTTACATTCACCTTGTTTTCCCCTTCTCTGGCATCCTCTTTTCTGTGTCCTTTGTTGAACGTTCCTCATTTTACTGAAATCTAAATATTGGCATGTACAATCTCCTCTTCATGCATGCATCTTTCCTAGATTACTTCACTTAATTATATGGCCAAAGCCATAAGAAGATCCCAACTATTGATAACTCCCAGATTTACATATACAGTGCTCATGTTTCTCCTAGATTCCAGGCAGCCTACTTGTTATCTCCATTTGAAGACATATCCAACAGACATGTAAAAATCAATGATTTAAACAGAACTTTGATTCTCCACACAAGCCTACTCCTTGCCAAGAATTCTAGATAATAAATGACACTTCCATTTATCCTGTTTCTCACAGGAGTCAAAGCTTTGGAGTCAGTCTTGGCTCAGCTGTTTCGCTCATATTCCATGTGTTTGCCATTGGCAGATTCTTTTTGACTCTACTTTCAAAATATAACCAAAATCTAACCACTTCCCAGCACTTTCAGCTTGATACTATCATAGTCCAAGACACCATCGTGTGTTGCCTTGAGACTGTCTCCTAACTGGTCTCCATCAGCAGCAGGTTGATCCTGGTTATATTCCTCCCCTGCTAGCAACCTTGCACTGGTTCCCATCACACAGAGAAGGAAATCCTGAGTCCTTACTTTGCCCTCGATGGTCCAGCCCTGGCCTCATCTCCCCTCACTGTTCACGCCATGCCAGCCACATCCCATGCTGTTTCTGAACCTCAGCACAGGCTTGCCTCAGGATCCTTGCTGCTCCTTCTTCTGGATTGCTTTCTCCCCAGGTCTTTGCAGGGTTTGCTCTCCCACTTGTTTAAATGTCCATTCTTCTGAGCGATCTCTAGCTGTTCTGTCTAAAAGGGCAGTTGCTCCCACTTCCATGACTTTCTTCCTTTGTTGACTTCCTATTTCTCTAAAACATTTATTTCACCCCAATATTATTGATCTGTTTCGTTTTTACTCTTTCCCTGACCGGAATGTTATCTTCTTGAGGGCAGGACTTTGGCCGTTCTGTTCACTGCCACATCCCTAGCAACTGTAAAAATGCCTGGTATTCAGTAAGAGCTAACTGTTTGTCAAATGAATTATGAAAGTATTGGACAGTTTGCATGTAACTTCCGGAATATTCGTGAGCACAGTGTTTGAGGGCTCTGTCATCTCCTCACTTCTCAGGGTGTGAACTTCCATTTCCACTCTTACCATTTTATAATTGGCTGCTCCTCATGAACTATGGTTATAACCTACACAAATTCCAAGGTTTCCAAGGGAAGCTAGGTAAGTAAACGTAAGGGCAGTGAGATTAATTTTTATGTGTGATGCTGCATTAATAGGTCTTGACTGTGGCAGTGTGGAGCTAGAATGGGAGCCAGAAGCTGGGAGCTGTAGTTTACTACTTACTACTTCGTAAGTAAATAAGTAGTACTTAGTAAATAGCAACTTACTACTCCTCTACCACCCAGCTGTGTGATGGGGGTGAGGCACATGGATTCCCATCCCCTCTCTGTCTCTAGGTCTTGAAGATATTATCCTAGGGCTGCTGGTGAGCAGAGTACCTAAATTTGTGACAACTATTTCTATCACAGCCGGGAGGATATTTTTCTTAGATTTGGATTTTGGGCTGAGTTGAAAGATGTTTGCTCAAAGTAATATAGTAGTTGATTGGAATTCAAGAATCTTATATTTCTTCACTAGTTTTTATAGAAGATTTATTAGGCTTATACTATGCCAAGCAGTAAAATAGGAATTATAAACAAAGCGGTGCATGAGACAGTCCTTATCTTTGCCTGTATGGAGTAAAAAATCCAATAGACACAACAGACCTCAAACAAGCAGCTGCACGCCAAGTGACCACTAAAAAGCTTTTGCAATTCTTCAGGTCAAGCATGATGTCAGCCTGAAAGTGTATAGAGAGAAAATTAGAGACATGTTTTGGAGGCAAAACTGATAAAACTTGGCAATTTTTTGGATGTAAGTAGTAGAGACTTACTTCTGAAATGAATTTATATTTTTGTCAAAGTCATATGTACATATTTAAATGAAAACCAAACAATGCAAAAAATCTATAATAAAATCAGCAATCTATTACCACACCCCTCTCCACACATCGCTGTAACTGCTTCAATTTTTCCTTCTTGACTATACTTTCATATTTCAAAATACTATGCACAGACAGAGATTTCTCACTGTAATTTTTAGAGAGCATCTTTTGACATTCTCTTAAATCAAAATTAGGAATTAAGCTATCTTCTATAGCATCACCTTTCAACCTCTTCCCATCCTCCTAATAATTTTGTCACAGTTTAATTCATATCAATAATGACTGAAATGCACATCATTCACTGCTAAACCAATAATGTAGCTGTGAATATATTTCTGTTCTGAGATAATTTTTTCCTTCTTCTTGGAGTTAATATTTGTCTTGTTTTTTCACTTATTTGTATCCATTTATTTCCACGTATGCATTGCAGTTTTCTATAAAGGATCCAATGATCAGTCAAACTTTTGGCAAAAAAGTTTCTCAAAAAACAGAACTTCTCAGATCATCCCACCATCACTCCCACACCTCCTCTAGTGGACATATATATGGACACTATATATGGACGTATAATATGTCCCTTCCCTTCTTGGATTCTTTCTAGGTCTGTCACATGGCTTTCATCCCGAGGGACGATGGACGATGAGCCCCACGTCGTCATCTTTCTTCAGTGTGTGAAGCACATCTTTCACGGGCTTCCTAAGAAAGAGAATGCTGTTCAGTCGCTGAGCCTCTGAGACTCCAGAGACTGCAACACACCAGTCTTCCCTGTCCTTCACCATCTCACAGAGCTTGCTCAAACTCATGTCCATTGAGTCAATGACACCATCTAACCATCTTATTCTCTGTCACCCCCTTCTCCTCCTGCCTTCAATCTTTCCCAGTATCAGGGTCTTTTCTAATGAATCAGTTCTTTGCATCAAGTGGCCAGAGTATTGGAGCTTCAGCTTCAGCATCAGTCCTTCCAATGAATATTCAGGATTTATTTCCTTTAGGATTGACTGATTGGATATCCTTGTAGTCCAAGGGACTCTCAAGAGTCTTCTCAAACATCACAGTTGGAAAACATCAATTCTTTGGTGCTCAGCCTTCTTCATGGTCCAGCTCTCACATCCATACGTGACTACTGGAAAAACCATAGCTTTGACTATATGGACCTTTGTTGGCAAAGTAATGTCTCTGCTTTATAATATGCTGTCTAGGTTTGTCATAGCTTTTCTTCCTATAGGAGCAAGCATCTTTTAATTTCATGGTTACAGTCACTGTCCGCAGTGATTTTTTGAGCCCAAGAAAATAAAATCTGTCACTGTTTCTATTGTTTCCCCATCTATTTGCCATGAAGTGGCAATAGACTGGATGCCATGATTTTAGTTTTTTGAATGTTGAGCTTTAAGCCAACTTTTTCACTATCCTCTTTCAATTTCATCAAGAAGCTCTTTAGTTCTTCTTCACTTTCTGCCATAAGGGTGGTGTCATCTGCATATCTGAGTTTATTGGTATTTATCCCAACAATCTTGATTCCAGCTTATGCTTCATCCAGCCTAGTGTTTCTCGTGATGTACTCTGCATAGAAGTTAAATAAGCAGGGTGACAATATACAGCCTTGACGTACTCCTTTCCCAATTTGAACCAGTTCATTGTTTCATGTCTGGTTCTAACTGTTGCTTCTTGACCTGTATACAGATTTCTTAGGAGGCGGTAAGGTGGTCTGGTATTCCTGTCTCTTTCAGAATTTTACAAAGTTTGATGTGATCCACACAGTCAAAGGCTTTAGCATAGTCAATGGATAAGAAGTAGATGTTTTTCTGAAATTCCCTTGCTTGCTCTATGATTCAATCAGTTCAGTTCAGTCTCTCAGTCATGTCTGACTCTTTGCAACCCCATGGACTGCAGCATGCCAGGCCTCCCTGTCCATTGCCAACTCCTGGAGCTTACTCAAACTCATGTCCATTGAGTCAGTGATGCCATCCAACCATCTCATCCTCTGTCGTCCCCTTCTCCTCCCACCTTCAATCTTTCTCAGCATCAGGGTCTTTTCAAATGAGTCAGTTCTTTGCATCAGGCGGCCAAAGTATTGGAGTTTCAGCCTCAGCATCAGTCCTTTCAATGAATATTCAGGACTGATTTCCTTTAAGATGGACTGGTTGGATCTCCTTGCAGTCCAAGGGACTCTCAAGAGTCTTCTTCAACACCACAGTTCAAAAGCATCAATTCTTTGGCACTCAGCTTTCCTTATAGTCCAACTCTCACATCCATACATGACTACTGGAGAAACCATAGCTTTGACTAGATGGACCTTTGTTGGCAAAGTAATGTCTCTGCTTTTTTAATATGCTGTTTAGGTTGGTCATAACTTTTCTTCCAAGGAGCAAGTGTTTTTTTAATTTCATGGCTGCAATCACCATCTGCAGTGATTTTGGAGCCCCAAAAAATAAAGTCTGTTACTGTTTCCACTGTTTCCCCATCTATTTGCCATGAAGTGATGGGACCAGATGCCATAATCTTAGTTTCCTGAATGTTGAGTTTTAAGCCAACATTTTCACTCTCCTCTTTCACCTTCATCAAGAGGCTCTTTAGTTCTTCTTCACTTTCTGTCATAAGGGTGGTGTCACCTGCATATCTGAGGTTATTGATATTTCTCCCAGCAATCTTGATTCCAGCTTGTGCTTCTTCCAGCCCAGCGTTTCTCATGATGTACTCTGCATATAAGTTAAATAAGCAGGGTTGACAATATACAGCCTTGATGTACTCCTTTCCCAATTTGGAACCAGTCTGTTGTTCCATGTCCAGTTCTAACTGTTGCTTCCTGACCTGCATATAGATTTCTCAAGAGGCAGGTCAGGTGGTCTGGTATTCCCGTCTTCTTTCAGAATTTTCCAGTGTGTTGTGGTCCACACAGTCAAAGGCTTTGGCACAGTCAATAAAGCAGTAGATGTTTTTCTGGAACTCTCTTGCTTTTTCAATGATCCAATAGATGTTGGCAATTTGATCTCTGGTTCCTCTGCCTTTTCTAAATCCAACTTGTACATCTGGAAGTTCTTGGTTCAGGTACTGTTGAAGCCTAGCTTGAAGGATTTTGAGCGTTACATTGCTAGCATATGATATGAGCACAATTGTGCAGTACTTTACTTTATGTACACACTAGTACTTTACTAGCATGTGAGATGAGTGCCATTGTGCTGTAGTCTGAACATTCTTTGGCATTGCCTTTCTTTGGGATTGGAATGAAAACGGACCTTTTCCAGCCCTGTGGCCACTGCTGAGTTTTCCAAATTTGCTGGCATATTGAGTGCAGCACTTTCACAGCATCATCTTTCAGGATTTGAAATAGCTCAACTGGAATTTCATCACCTCCACTAGCTTTGTTCATAGTGATGCTTCCTAAGGCCCACTTGACTTCACATTCCAGGATGTCTGGCTCTAGGTGAGTGATCACACCATCGTGATTATCTGGGTCATGAAGATCTTTTTTGTATAGTTCTGTGTATTCTTGCCACCTCTTAATATCTTCTGCTTCTGTTAGTTCCATACCATTTCTGTCCTTTATTGAGCCCACATTTGCATGAAATATTCCCTTGGTATCTATAATTTTCTTGAAGAGATCTCTAGTCTTTCCCTTCTGTTGTTTTCTTCTATTTCTTTGCATTTTCTTATATCTTCTTGCTATTCTTTGGAACTCTGCATTCAAATGAGAGTATCTTTCCTTTTCTCCTTTGCCTTTCACTTCTCTTCTTTTCTCTGCTATTTGTAAGGCCTCCTCAGGCAGCCATTTTGTTTTGTTACATTTATTTTTCTTAGTTCATCTTAGTCTTCTTGAAATATATAATGGAGGTACAAAATAAGTCTACTACTCTGTACATATATGAGACGAAGGACTCATCAGTGTTTCTTCAGGATCTCCTCAGTATGTCCAAGTCAGTGGAAAATAAATAGCACCCCCTTGTGAGGCATAGTGCAAAACACTGATTTTCCAGTAATTTGATTTGTGATGCTCAGCACCTCAGCAGGTAATGACAACGTGCTTTGTTGTCTGGGTTTGGATTCTGTGATGTGATGACCTGCCAATCCAATGATGCTGAGTTGTGTGTGGGTGGGATGCAGCCCTATAACTCCAGTCGCAGGGACTCCGTGTCCCTCAGCATGGGCTCCAGGGAAGACCGCTTTCTCTTCTGCCTCTTCCTTTCTGGTCAAGGCCCCACAATAGGGAGAAGTAGTAAAGTAGGAACAGCAGAAGACATGAGACTCCTGGCCTGTTTACAGTTGGGTTTCATTACTTATGTTTTAGATTTTCTTTTTCTATTCTGCTTTTATATTATATTAAGGCCATGGCATCCAGTCCCATTACTTCATGGCAAATAGATGGGGAAACAATGGAAACAGTGACAGACTTTATTTTTGGGGGCTCCAAAATCACTGCAGATGGTGACTGCAGCCATGAAATTAAAAGACACTTACTCCTTGGAAGAAAATCTATATGACCAATCTAGACAGCATATTAAAAAGCAGAGACATTACTTTGCCGACAAAGTCTAGTCAAAATTTCCAGTACTCGTGTATGAATGTGAAAGTTGGACTCTAAGGAAAGCTGAGCACTGAAGAATTGATGCCTTTGAACTGTGGTGTTGGAGAAGACTTTTGGACTCTTGGACTGCAAGGAGATCCAACCAGTCTATCCTAAAGGGAATCAGTCCTGAATATTCATTGGAAAGACTGATGCTGAAGCTGAAATTCCAATACTTTGGCCATCTGATGCGAAGAACTGACTCATTGGAAAAGACTCTGATGCTGGGAAAGATTGAAGGCAGGAGGAGAAGGAGACGACAGAGGATGAGATGGTTGGATGGCATCACCTGACTCAATGGACATGAGTTTGAGCAAACTCCAGGAGTTGGTGATGGACAGGGAGGCCTGGTGTGCTGCAGTCCATGGGGTCACAAAGAGTCAGACACAACTGAGTGACTGAACTGAACTGAACTGAAGGGCTTACATTAGGTTATATTCTTATCTGGTGAGTGTTGTGTGTCTCACTATCTTAGAACATATTCCATTATATTAATGGAATGGATAGTCTGTCAGGCACCAGAATATGGATTCAACTCATGCTTTAGTTACCTCGTCTCCGGAGAAAGAAATGCCCAAACATCAGCCACCATCTGGAAGGATGCGTGTGGCATTTTGGAATCAGGCAGAGTGGTCTCCTTTAGAAGACGTGTGGCATGACTCCCTGGAGCCACTAGTTATGCTTGACCCAGTGCTACTGGGTGCTTGAGGGTGCCTTGTGTGGGAGGAGAAAGAGCTGACCCCTAAGAGTCGCAGTCTTGGGATTCCCAGCATGGGGCCTGGTTGAGCTCCTCCACTCTCCAAGAACCAGAGTGGCCTGTGCAAGGACCTAAATAAACAGGACATCTTGGGAGAATGGGCAGTGTATACACAAGGAGCAATTTTTAACAGCAACTCATATGACAATGAAAACAATGCCAGTGGTAGAATTAATTAAACCTTTGTCTCTCTCCTCTTGGGGTGTGACCTCCCTACCCACCTTCCATCACTGAGAATTTTCAGAAAAACTTGGCTGGAGATAGAGTCATTTGACACAATTTTTAAACAAGTCACCCTTTGACTGGATAAATGCCAGCCAAGTTCCTGCATTCTCTGGGAGTGGGGGACAGTTTGGATGCTTGCCACGCAGAGGAAAGCTTTATTATGGAGATAACTGACTACTTGCTATCAAGGCAACTAATGAAGACTGTATCTGTGCTGCTTTTGGAGGTTTTGTGGTAGTTCGTATGAGTCATTCCCTTCGCTTCATTTATTTCTAATTTAGTATCTATCACTTTAATCTTTGTCTTTCTGCTTCTGCCTGGTTTTCCTTTATTTCTGTATACTTAATCTTTACATTTAAACTCTTGTATTTTTTTAATTCAAGTATAGTTGATTTACAATATTTTGTTAGTTTCAGGTATAAAACAAAGTGTTTCAGTTAAACATATCCATGTGTGGGTGTATAAACATGTAAATTTATATGATTGATAAATATGTTAATTTATAAATTTGTATTTATAAATATATAAATATATTTATATTTCCCAGTCCTGTGGAAAAATGTACACACATATAAATATAATTTTATACTATAAATATATATTATATATAATATATATTATATTATAAAATATATAAATATATTTTATATATGTATAAATATATTCTTTTTCAGATTATTTTCCTTTATAGGTTAAAATTCTTATATTCTTAAATCTATTTTTATTTCTATTTTACTAATGATAGTCTTTAATGTTTATTTCATGATCTAATCATTTATTTTTTTAAATCCTTCTATTTTTCTAATTTTTTGTCTTTAAGAGTCTTCTGATTTATTTTTATCTTAAATTTCCATTTTTTAATATTATTCTTAATTTAAACTGACAAGATTCTTTTCTTTGGTTAGAATTTTATCTTCTCTCCTTTTTCTTTTAAATTTCTTTTTATTCTGAATTTTGAGTCAGTCACGCCTTAAATGTAGACTCCATATTAACTTTATATCTTTTCTCTTTTTTACCTATCCTTCAAATTTTGTTTGACCTCATGGTCTGTGTTTCTGGAACTTGGATCAAAGCTTGGCTACATAGAAGCTGCCCCTGCGACCACCCGTCTGAGATCCACTTGCCCTTTCAACCCTTGTAAAGAGGCTCTTCCAAAGACCTTACTGTTGGTGACTCCACCTGCGTCTCCCTAGGGCCTTACTCACTGTGTGTAGATGAGGGCTAACCCACCAGGAGTTGTGTGTGCGTGCATGTGCTCCGTCACTGCAGTTGTGTGCTGCTTTTTGCAACCCTATAGACTGTAACCCACCCGGCTCCTCTGTTCATGGGACTCTCCAGGCAGGAATACTGGAAAAGCGTTGCCATGCCCTCCTCCAGGGGATCTTCCAGACCCAGGGATCGAACCTGTGTCTCTTGTGTCTCCTGCATTGGCAGGCAGGTTCTTCACCACTAGTGCCACCTGGGAAGCCCCCAGGGGTTTTAGAGACAGTTACGAGAGCGTAGTGCCTCTAGGATCAAAATATACTGGCAGCCAATAGGGTTGCTCCTTCATATCTATTAGACAACAACAAGTTAAAACTGAAGACCAGGAGGCTTAGGGTGGTCATCCCAATGAAAAGTCACAATTCCTTGTTCTGTTTCCAGGCTCAAGCCAGTTTTAGATCTGAAATCCATTGACTGAAGAAGTAACTGTAGAAGGAATACCATGATGTTCCCTAGTGTCTACTGACAGGATGCTTCTTGCTCTTCTGCAAAGAGATTTGCATCTGTTTACTTGGGTGACTTTACATTGGAAAAGGGGGAATAACCAGTTTTGAAGGGTACTGGACACAGAATCTGAGCAGACAAAATACTAGAGACCTAAAGTGTCTTCATGGACAGTTGTTAGACTCAGCCATGGAGTCTAACAAATGGAGTCCTGGCTAAAGTCTGGTTCACAGTCCCTGAGTGCGCACAGTTGGAATGGTTAGACTTGGTAGTTGGAATAACCCTAATATTGAGACCCTTTTCTATGAAGTAAAGAGCACCACGGGGGAAAGACCAAATGGGAGCCTCTGAATCCATTTCTCCCTCCCCCGTTAGATAGTAAATCAGAACAATCCTGTGCCCCAAGGAGGATGCAGGAGTAACGCCACCGCTAAGACCTGAAAGATGCAGGGATGATGGTCCCCATCATACCTTCATTTAATTCCAGTCTGGCTCCTACAGAAACCAGATGAACCCTAGAGAAGACTAGACTACTGCAGAATTGACCAAGTAGCGCCAATGGCGCTCATGAACAATTATTTTGAAAAGGCCAGTGGCCCATTCTCACAAGGATAGGTAATCTGTTTGAAGTATGGGTTTGCCTTTGCTGCCTTGGCTAGAACCATTATCTAGGGGCTGTGGGAATCCTTGATCCATAGACACAGAATCCCACACAGCATAGCATCTAACGTGGGGACCCACTTTACAGTAACAAGATCATGGCAGATGCCTCTGCCTACGGGATTCACTGGTTGTACCACATATTGCAACATCCAGAGGCAGCTGACCTTATTTTGGAATATATAATATCCTGACCTTACATTAGGATATATAATATCCCTTATAATAGTAGGCTAGAAAGGCCTTCTAAAGTTTAATTCAGCTGCTGCCTTGAAGGAAACCCTGAAAGGATGGGGTCTCACCCTTCAGAGTGCAGTCGATTTATTAAATCAGAGACCTCTAATGTGCTGTTTCCCCAGTTGAAAGGGTTCAGTATGGAAAACAACAAAAACAGGATGGCCCTAACTACTATTCCTTCCGGGGTCTCATGAGGAAATTTGTATTTCTCATCTCTGCAAACTGGATTCTGTGTGTGGTTGGAAGTCCCAGTGCCCTAAGCAGGTGTACTCTTCCTAGAGGACTCAGCAAGGGTACTGTTGAACCATTGCTATGGCGGCTACAGAGTACTTTGGACTCACTGTGCTCAGGGGCTAGCCAGCAAACAGAGGCGTTGCCATGCTGGTAGGGCTAGCTGACCCTGGTCAGTGGGAAGAGACAGGATGCTTTTATGCAATAGGAGCAGTATCATGATCCAGTTGGGCACTTGAGGTACTTCCTTGCCCCATTGTAACTGTGAGTGGACATGCACACCAGCCCCAGACTGAGAAAGGTGTGGTGATCGAGCGAGCATCACACCGTCCATTTTGGGAGTGAAGGTTTGGTTCCTACTATCAGATGAGCCACTAGACCTGCTGAGGGTGAAGGGAATTCAGCATAAAGGGTGGAGGAGGGAGGGGCTGAGTTCCAGTTGTGGCCTGGAGATGAACTGCCAGGTCAGGAAATACAGGACATCCCATTAACCAACTTGCTCTTAGCTTCCCTGCAGAGAGAGGCCAGTAGGAAAAGGCAGAGGTGCGGTTCCTGGAACCTTCGTGGAGAAGCAGGGTCTCTGTGCAAGGGATGTCCCAGGCAAGAGTACTGGAGGGCTGCCATTTCCTTCTGCAGGGTATCTTCCTAGATCAGGGATCGAACCCGTGTCTCCTGTACTGGCAGACAGACTTTTTGCTGCTGAGCCAGCAAAACCATTTCCTCTTGTCCTTTCAACACAGGACTCCCTTGGGTCAACTGCTGCATACTTAGCTGCGCGTGCATAGGCTAAAATGCCATGAAGCTAGCCAGAAAACAAAACAAAAAACAGGAAGCTGTAAGAGGATTAATTCCAGAGTTCATAAAAGACTGGAGGATATTCAGGTTCCAGCCAGTCAGAGTGAAGAGTCCTTGCTGAATTTTGGGGCATTTAATCAGAAACCCCAGAGAGGAAACTCCTTGGTCATAGGGCTGAACTAACCTGAGAAGAAAAGGCTATTTGAGACCTGGCCCACCTAAGCCTAAAAACAAGCCTCAGATGTTCCGATTGACTTGAAGAGTAAGTTATCTGTCTGTCAGAACAAAGTCACGGCTCTGTGCTAAGTCTGCATCCTCCAGGAGCAGACACCAAATGCCAAGATGAGATGAAAGGTGCCAGGGCTTTATTAGGGGAAGTGCCTGTGGGGGAGAAAATAGGAGGGGAGTTGGGGGGAAACGGGAGAGTCATCAGACCTCGATGTAAATTTGACCTTGAGTGAAGGAGAGAGGGAAAGAAAGTTGGGTACAGGTTTCCTGGACTGCCCTATGGCTGGTGGAAGGGTTGATGGAGCTGTTGGGAGTCCCAGAGCCACCCTGTAAGCCCAGGCCCAAGTTGCTTTGCTTAGAAGCTGTCACCAAGGGAGGCCGTGCCTACCGCTGCGGGCTCTCCTCCCTCGGTTAGAAAGACACAGAGCTCCGGCCGCAGCCCCTGGGCCCTGGGACACCACTCAACGACCGAACAACTAGGACGATGACTGATGGGGTGCTCCCGGGATGTGGGAGTTTAAAAAGAAATTCCTGACCTTATTTTGATACTATCAGTCCATGGGAAGGCTTCCCAGGGAGGTACAAACAGGAAAGGAAGAGGAATTTTCCAGCTCCTACCCGCTGTTCAGCTCTTTACCTGAACTTCAGAACTTCCCCTGTTTTCCTTCCGTGTGGTGATTTACACAGAGGCTGAGCCTCACTTGATGCCAGTGAGGGGCCTGGGGCCTCTGAGCAGGCTGAGCGAGATGCCAGTCATAGGGCGGTGCTCAGGGAAACCCCCACCTCCTCAAGGCGCAGGAAACGGAGTTGCACTTTCAGAGGGAACCCCGGAAAACTGAAGGTGCTCTTGGCAGGTCCGAGGTCCATTTTCAGGTGAACTTCATTGCTTTCCTATGGCTCATAAACAGTGTGACAAATAATAACTACCTTGAGAGAGCTCTCTGTGCATCCTTAAGTATTAATGTTTGGCAATACACAACATTCTCCCTGAGGTTTAGCTTTGTGGTAGCTTCCTTCTTACTTAATTTAATTTTGAGGCAACAATGACTATACTAAACTTTTTTTTTCAAGAATGGAAAAGACTAGTAATTGTCTTCCAACATCCATTCTTTCCTCCTTTTAGTACTAGAAATCACCACATAGCATGTTAGAAACAAATCTAGTTTTCCTTACAGCCAGATATGGCCACATGACTTCCTTACCATTGGAATATGGACAAAAAATACACATGCAACACATCTGTATCATTTTCCCAAATAGAAACACTTGCCCTCCGCTTTCTGCCTTTTCCATGGTCGGGGCCAGAGTGCAGTTGTGAAGCTGCGGAGGCCTTGTGAGCAAGTGGACAAAGATGACCCCCTGACGGGATGGATGACGCCATGGGAGAGAGCCACCTGCCCACCCAGGGGCCTCCCATTCCCACTGCGCTATCATGTGAAGACATAAATCTCTGCCTTGCTGCAGCCACTGTGTTTTTTAATTCCCTTGTTATTAGCAGTTTACCCTAAACCTTAAGTAATGATACATCAGGGTTTTTCGAAAGTCACATATGACAACGGACTGGTTTTATGCAAACTTGTCTGAGAAACTCTCCTGAAATCCCTAACTTCCCATCTAAATGAACAGGTGACCAAACAAAATATTTTATCGAAAAGCAGGTTTTGCATTAGTTTTATGTGCTTAAATGGATAGCTGAAAACAGAAATGAACATGTATTTTAATGTGTGTCTTTGGTATTATTTCTAGGACAGTTTTCTTATTCGTGTGTTTTTTCATTCATGTGTTTTTTTCCTCTCCTTTTTAAAAAATCACTATTTTCCATACGTATGGTTCCCACATTAGGTTGTGTGCAAGATACTACAGAGAAGAAAATACACGTCTTTGTCCTCCTCTTCTTAGTTGTTCTCAGTTATTCTACGTGAATTGTCAAAGTCAGGAAGTGTATTTTCTAATTCAGGCAAGAGGGTTGGTTTACATACAGTTGATTTTCATTTTAAACACATTAGCTTAGTGAAAGTGACTAAAATACAGTATCTGATATGACAGAATAGAAGAAAAAAAATGCTTGGGAACTGATCATTAGAATTCCATTGTTCATTCCACAAACATTTATTGTGCTGTGAGGGTGCTGGACTCAAAGTTTCTTTAACGCTTGGGCCACAGTTTCTATGAGAAAGGCCTTTAATATATAGAAAGGAAAAGAGCCATTTGCACTTGTCTTATGTAAAACTATGAACGATGGAGTTAAGGCTTCTTTAAACCAGTCTCTCAGGAGGGCTTTAAAAAGGTTAAAAATAGAACCACCAAAAGCTGGGAGTAACTACTGATAGCATCGGGAGGACTTTCTAGTGACTGCTAGTGCCGTGATGTCAGGAACAGGGCAACTCTCACTACCTGGAAATAAACAGGAAGCCCTCTGCCCTGCCCCTGCCTAGAGATCCATGTGCAAAAAGAACAAAATTAGACTCTTACCTGACAACATAAAAAAAAAAAAAGCCCTCAAAATGCGTCAAAGACATAAACAGAAGAGCTAAAAATATGAAACTCACTCAAGAAAACATTGGAGAAAGCCTTTATGACACTTGATTTAACAATGAGTTGAGGAAGGTATGCAGGGAATGAGAGACTTGTTGCACCTGAGGTGGTATTATTGCCACAGATAAAGCTTTTCAAGTGGGGATACAGACAAGCGGCAGCAAAGCCTTTGGGCATTAGAGTTTCCTGAACTGAGATGCAGCGTCGGAGAAGACGGTGGGGCTGGTAGTAGGGGAGGCAGAGAGTGGAGACTTCACTTCGGCCTCGTGGATCCCTGCCTTAGAGCCACTCTCATCATCTATGGGTGTGTGGGATCCTCGGACAAATGACTTTCTCAGGACTCAATTGGCAGCTTGGATACTCCCCTCATCCAAGTCCCAAGAGTGGATCAATTTTTCCTTTTATGCATCTTTATTGTAGGGAGGAAATACTTGATAGATTCTCCAAGAACTTAAGAGAAAAATGACTTAAGATAAAAATAAAGAGAAAGAGCATAATAGATAAAGAAGAAAAAAATGATAGAGATTCAATGCAAGAATTATGGATGTATCTGATGAAGGAAAAAAATGAAACAGAAGAAGTGATAATTAAAAACAGAAGTCTATAAAACTTTATTAAAGTAAAAAAAACTGATTACAAATCTCAAAAGAGGTTACGCTTAACATTCTAAAGTTATAGCAATCCAATTTGAATTTATACCAACATAACTTCAAAGAATACAAAGACTCTCTTCTATACAGCTTGATTCTCTTCCCCCTACTTTCCTGTTATTGATGCCACATCTTTATACACTGTATGGCCATAATCACATAGGAAATAAAAAGTGGAGGTACCAGCTTTTGTAATTGCCTATGTGTTCACTTTTTTTGAGAGATCTTCATTTCTTCAAATGGCTTTGAGCTACTGCCTGCTGTTCTTTCATCTTAACTTGGGCCCCTGTTAGCATTTCTTACAGGCGCATATAATGGTAGTGTTGCAGGAAGGGGGACCCCTTCCAGGGCCCGAAACTGGGCTCTTGTCTAACACTCGGAAATGAATTGTCTGAGGAGACACATGTGCTGACAAAGCAAGAGATTTTATTGGGAAAGGGCACCCGGGTGGAGAGCAGTAGGGTAAGGGAACCCAGGAGAACTGCTCTGCCACGTGGCTCGCAGTCTTGGGTTTTATGGTGATGGGATTAGTTTCCGGGTGGTCTTTGGCCAATCATTCTAATTCAGAGTCTTTCCTGGTGGCGCACACATCACTCAGCCAAGATGGATGCTAGTGAGAGGGATTCTGGGAAGTGGACGGATGTGCAGTGTCTCCTTTTGACCTTTCCTGAACTCTTCCGGTTGGTGGTGGCTTATTAGTTCTGTATTCCTTACCAGGATCTCCTGTCATAAAACAACTCATGTGAATGGTTACTAAAGGGCCTGGCCAGGGTGGGTGGTTTCAGTCAGTGTGCTTCCCCTAACAACTCCCCCCTGAGAGACTTCATACTCAAGATGCTTCTTGGGAATTGGGGCGGAGGTCTCTTTCTTCTGTAACTTCTTCCTGCTGTGCCTGGGCGTAGGCCTGCCTAGCAGAGCAGAAGTCTCTCTCTACCTGATCTAAGTTGGGGTGTTCCACATCTGAAACCAGCTTTCACCCTTGTAATAACAGCAATTTAGTTTGAAACTGTTGGCTCCTCTCAGAGATGAAATAGACAGGGGCCAAACAGGAGACCTAACAGGATGGTCATCACTGGTCCCCAGAAACAGGAGGCAACATTTGGGGTGAGGGCTGCAGGGTTTGTGACTTTTTTTTTTTTTTTTTTTTGATTGGCTGGTGGTGAAGCAACAGAGCTGTGCTCCAGGAATCTTGTGTTTAGTCTGAAGTTACCATCCTCCACCTGGGTGGGGGCTCCAGTTCTGTAGAAGAACTCAAAGACATTGTTATGCATATTTCTTTGAGTAGGAACCAGGACCCTGTCTCAAGGCTGTACCACCATTTGATTGTTTCTCCTCTGTTTCTGTATCCCCTCCCTTCCCTGATTAGCAATTGTTTGAATCCACCCTTTGGAACTCAGGGAAGGTCAAGGAGGCTGAATGAAGCCTATATCCTACAGATAAGAAATGGAGAACACACAGCAGATCTGTACTCCAGAGCCCCACAGAGTCCTGCTCAGTTTTAATTTAGGGAACAGGGCAACTATGACTGTGATAACTTCCTGTCAAAATGGGGCATAGGACTGCCTCAGCTTGGAGAATAGACACTGAATTGGAAGTATTCCTGAGTTCCAAGTCCTAGATCTGAGCCTTGTATGATTAAAATCTCAATCCCTTGGTCTGCCATTTTGTTGTAACAGACCCAATTAGAAGTAGCTGGAGGAGGGATAACTGGAATTTTAATAGACAAAATAAATCTCATTTCTTTTTAGAAGAATAGGCCTGAAACCCAGTCTGGACCTGGCACTTTGGGGAGACTTGTAGCCAGGTAGCCAGTTGCCTAGTTTTTATAAAAAGTAAGGTGGCAGTTACTAGCTTCCAGCAGACATTGTTTTGAGAATGGAGGCATCTAAGCCTGACATGACTCAGAAAACTCGTGTTTAGCAATACAAGGTCTAATCTGAAATTACACCATAGTGTCACCTAGCTATTTCCCAGGATGTCTGAACCATAGCTACTCTATTTTGACTTTTTAACTGTAAAATTTTCTTTAATAGCCAAAGCAGATGTCACCATTAATGATGTCAGTGTTTCTCTAGGTATGAGAAGATGCAAGAATTGGGACTCATAAAATCTTCTCCTGAAAAGATCTAACTATCTGAAGGCCTGTTCCTGCCAGTTTTTCCCAGAGCACAGAGTGCCTCATTCCTGATTTTCACCCTGAACTCCTTTCAGGGCCGTTGAAAGTCAGCAGTTGCAGTGGCCATGATTTAATCTCTGTAGATGTAGATGGCAAGTGTCAGTCTTCAGTTGGCAGAGCCCCTTTTTGCTCATAAACTTGACCATGATTTTGAGGGGGGCATTTCATGACCATTTTATCCCATGGTGCTGAGAATGTCCATTCTCAGGTTTGGCAAAGATTTTGTTGACAGGCCACTCAATGTGCTGTTACTGGACTAGGCCATAAAACAGTATCCAAAATTCTCTGGACCACCTGTCTTACTAGCCTCTTGGTCCAGGAAAATATTCCTCTTGTTGCTTCTTCCCATATCTAGAGTTACACTGTTACCATCATCGATCTCATATGGAACTATATATTATTCTATCAGAGGCCTCAGACACACATTTGGCAGTGTAAGAAACAGCAATTTTGTAAAACAGGTGAAATACAAGTTCAGTTCAGTTCAGTTCAGTTCAGTTCAGTTCAGTTCAGTCGCTCAGTCGTGTCCGACTCTTTGCGATCCCATGAATCGCAGCACGCCAGGCCTCCCTGTCCATCACCAATTCCCGGAGTTTACTCAAACTCATGTCCATCGAGTTGGTGATGCCATCCAGCCATCTCATCCTCTGTTGTCCCCTTCTCCTCCCCCCAATCCCTCCCACATCAGGGTCTTTTCCAATGAGTCAACTCTTCGCATGAGGTGGCCAAAGTATTGGAGTTTCAGCTTCAGCATCAGTCCTTCCAATGAACACCCAGGACTGATCTTCTTTAGGAATGGACTGGTTGGATCTCCTTGCAGTCCAAGGGACTCTCAAGAGTCTTCTCCAATACCACAGTTCAAAAGCATCAATTTTTTGGCGCTCAGCTTTCTTCACAGTCCAACTCTCACATCCATACATGACCACTGGAAAAACAATAGCCTTGACCAGACAGATCTTTGTTGGCAAAGTAATGTCTCTGTTTTTTAATATGCTATCTAGGTTGGTCATAACTTTCCTTCCAAGGGGTAAGCGTCTTTTCATTTCATGGCTGCAGTCATCATCCACAGTGATTTTGGAGCCCCAAAAAATAAAGTCTGACACTATTTCTACTGTCTCCCCATCTATTTCCTATGAGGTGATGGGACCAGATGCCATGATCTTAGTTTTCTGAATGTTAAGCTTTAAGCCAACTTTTTCACTCTCCTCTTTCAGTTTCATCAAGAGGCTTTTTAGTTCCTCTTCACTTTCTGCCATAAGGGTGGTGTCATCTGCATATCTGAGGTTATTGATATTTCTCCTGGCAATCTTGATTCCAGCTTGTGCTTCTTCCAGCCCAGTGTTTCTCATGGTGTACTCTGCATATAAGTTAAATAAGCAGGGTGACAATATAGAGCCTTGACATACTCCTTTTCCTATTTGGAACCAGTCTGTTGTTCCATGTCCAGTTCTAACTGTTGCTTCCTGACCTGCATACAGGTTTCTCAAGAGGCAGGTCATGTGGTCTGGTATTCCCATCTCTTTCAGAACTTTCCACAGTTTATTGTGATCCACACAGTCTTTGATGTAGTCAATAAAGCAGAAATAGACGTTTTTCTGGAACTCTCTTGCTTTTTCGATGACCCAGCGAATGTTGGCAATTTGATCTCTGGTTCCTCTGCTTTTTCTAAAACCAGCTTGAACATCTGGAAGTTCCGGGTTCACATATTGCTGAAGCCTGGCTTGGAGAATTTTGAGCATTACCTTACTAGCGTGTGAGATGAGTGCAATTTTGCGGTAGTTTGAGTATTCTTTGGGGTTGCCTTTCTTAGGGATTGGAATGAAAATGGAACTTTTCCAGTCCTGTGGCCACTGCTGAGTTTTCCAAATTTGCTGGCATATTGAGTGCAGCACTTTCACAGCATTATCTTTCAGGATTTGAAATAGCTCAACTGGAATTCCATCACATTCACTAGCTTTGTTCCTCTTAATGCTTCCTAAGGCCCAGTTGACTTCACATTCCAGGAGGTCTGGCTCTAGGTGAGTGATCACACCATTGTAATTATCTGGCTCGTGAAGATCTTTTCTTTACAGTTCTTCTGTGTATTCTTGCCACCTCTTCTTAATATCTTCTGCTTCTGTTAGGTTCATACCATTTCTGTCCTTTATCGATCCCATCTTTGCGTGAAATGTTCCCTTGATATCTCTAATTTTCTTGAAGAGATCTCTAGTCTTTCCCATTCTGTTGTTTTCCTCTATTTCTTTGCATTGATCTCTGAGGAAGGCTTTCTTATCTCTCCTGGCTATTCTCTCCTTAGTATGATTTAATTGTTTCCAACACAGAGGAGGTTTTAAACCTAAATTACCATAGCCTGGTGTTATCTATATAAATCCATCTCATAAGTGTGGGAGATGTTTTCTTCCTCTGTTGAAACTTTTCTTGTTGCTCTGATTGAGCTTGAGTAATAGAAAAAAGCTCAAATTTATGGCCAGAGTCAGAGCAGGCATTATTAATTGGCCTGGTGAGGGGATCCCATCTAGTAATATCACAGTGACCTGAATATGACTATAATTTTTTTTAAAGTAAATTTTCTCAGGGCCAACCAGTTAGAGCCTTGTAGTAGAGAAATTTACCAAGGTAACCCAGAACTAGACACAGGTAATTGGCCACAAACCCAACAATTGGATTGATTTCTAAAACTAGCATAGGATCAGGCCTATGATAGAAAAGCATTTGATTTATATGCAAAGGTCTAAGAAGTCAAGAAAACATTATAAATGATCATATGAATCAGGTCCAGCATCTTGGGCAAGCTGTCTACCTCTGATGTCGTTGTCTTCTCATCCTGGTGTAGTGTAGTTTCTCCTGTTTGAGCATCATTTTAAGGTGAGATCAGGTCAGCTGTCTTCTCTATAGCCCAATCCAGTGTAGGGACCTTTGGAAGTGGGAATTAGTCTAAGAGTTAATTTCCCTTCAGTTTCATTGTGCATGAGCCAGTTAAGAGTACCTGATAAAAAAGTCCTTCCATCCAGGTTGGAGACAGTCCCTTAAACTATGTCTTTTTCCAGTCCTTGGTTGCAGGTCATGAGGCATCTGATCTTCATCCAAAGATAGATTTTGAGATAAGCTTCAGAAACAAACTTAGGGTGTTCTTTAAGAATTCAATTAAATTTTGCATTAATATCACATAACAGCAAAGAACTATCCAAGAAATGAGACCTCCATTAACAAACTGGGATTTAACATTTATTGAAACATCTTTTTCTCCCTAAAATTACCCTCATTTTTATCAAATATAACCAAATTAAGGCTAGTTTGTTTGCAAAATAGGTCTGTTCTCACTAATTTTGGTCTGATGATTTATATAACCATAATTGATCATAGACTTTTTATTTTGCTGAAACATTTATAGAGTCTCAGACTGAACTTTTAAAATAAAACAGGGCTGGGAAACTCACACCAAAGGCTTATCACAGATTTTGCCTAACAAATCTAGGTGAATTCTTCCCTTTTTAAGGTCTCAAAAATTCCTTGAGATTTTTGTACCTGTTAGTGAGATAACCTTCCTAACTCATTTGATAAACTTACTGGAAACCTAAGAGTTTCCAATTTCTGGAGGAGTCAGAGAGAAAATATAATTGTTTTGTTTATAATGTATAATTTTACCAAATTATTGTCATAATTAGTTTGAGAGGAAGGTTTTCCCTACTCCCAGAAAACATAAGATTCAAACCTGTAATTTTTCAGATAGAAACTATAAAAGTTATAAGCATATTCGCTGGTTCATTCAGTCCTTTTGTTAACTTTTGTGAAGTCATCAGGTTTTCCATTAGAATACCAGGACATATCAAAATGTTAAGAACTCCATATAATTTCTAGGATATCTGTATTAGTAATTTTACCATACATTATAACATGAGCAGATTTATTACTCATTTGATAATCTTTTTCATGTAATTTAACCAACCAAATAAACACAGTTTAATATCTCTCTTTGGGATGTTTCAGGGGCCCTCTGAAGCACCCCAAAGTTAGCTAGAGGTCAAAGGAACTTCAAAAGAATTTGATTTAGGAAGTTTTATCAAAAAGATCAATTAAAAGGGTTTAGAACATTTGGTCAGATTTAGTCAATGTTGATGGGTGTATCATTTAGCTTGTTGATATGTCACAATGGGCGTAAATACCAAGGCTCAAGGTCTAGTGAAAGTCAGCTCCGCCATCTTGGACCTAATTGGCTCTAACCAGTTTTCTTATGACGTGTCATTCCTAACAAAATCCATTTATCTAACTAATTGTAATCCAATTTTAGAAAATCCTGATCATGCATAACTCTTTTTAGTATTTTTTCATACTTTTTTTTTTTTAACTGAAAACACACTTCCTACTTTCCTTTAGCAACCAAGAACTTTTATATTAGCATTTTATAGATTGGTGAGCATAAATACCAGTGATAATTTCTAAAACCCTTGCTTTCTTAGAACATTTTAGGATGGCACCAAACATTATTCATTTATAGTCCCAAATCTCTTTGTTTCTCTGTAAAAGGAAATTAGTGTTTAGTAGTAAATGTTTCAAAATCTTATTTTATTTGGAAATGACCTAACTATTCAATAGACTTCCAACACTTAGCACAACCCTTAGAAATTCAAGTTATGCCAATCTGGAGAGACTATTTTAGACAGATATTCCTAAAGAATAATTATTCTTAATAGAGCTTATCTAAAAGCTCATATCTCATTTACATTTTTTTAGAAGTTTCTTCACTTGAGGTAATGTCCTTGTTGACAAACTTGTAACAGATATGATAATATTTAACTTATATTAAACCTAGGTACAATGAAAATATTCTACTTAATGTTAATTACTCTAAGACATGTCTATATTAGATAGATCATCAACAAACATTAATATCAGGTATTTAATACTGAATATTTCCCAGTTCACATGAACCTGAAATTTATTGTTTAATTTAGAATTATTTGATTTGTAAGTGCTTACCTTTCTTTAAGCCAATTAAATAGAGCTCATTTACAAATTAACCTAAAAAATATTACCCAGAGACAAAGACATACCAAGACATATTTAGACAGACACAGTGCAAGATCTAGCTTCATTTTCTAAGTTTTTAGTCATGAATTAGATATTACAATATAAATTTACTAGCTTATTAAAAAACAGTTGGAATAAATAAAAATTTAAAGGCTTTTCCCTATTTTTCCTCAGTCTCAGGAGTTAGAGATGGTCTAGATAAGTGTTCCTGAGAGCCCTGGTCTCAAGGCACAGGGAAAGAAAATCAAGTTCTAACAAAATGGCGGCAGGTCTAAACCAAATGGTAGCCAGACAAAGCAAAATGGCCATCAAAAATCACAACACAGAACACAGAGTTAAAACACACATATAGACCTGGCAGTCCTCATCAGACACTCCCTTAAATACAAGAATACAGTTTCTCAGAAAACCTCATATAAAGTTCAGATAAATGAAAATATCTCAGGTCTTCAAAGATTTCAAAGGGAGGAAAGGAAGCCAGGTTGAAAGAAGAAGGGGGAGGAGGCAGGAGAGGGGGGCAAAAGGGGTGGCCTTACAGACGTCTCCTGCCACCTGCAGATACCCAGGGACTTTACCCTGGACTCCAGAGAAGGGAGGACTGGAACTCGGCCCTACCAGAAACCAGAACCAGAATTCGAGTTCTCTGCCAAGAGGAGGTGATCAGTCTCCAATCCTCAGCTCAGGCTGAGGCCCTTCGACCAGATTCCTGCGTCCAGGACCGGGGGACTAGAAAAAAGGGGAAGGATAGGAAGGGTTAAGGAGAGGAAAGAGAGAGGGAAGGGGAGAGAGGTCAATAAAGTCTCTTGTTCCTTACCGGTCGGGGCACTCTGGCCAGTTGTCTGCATCAGGAGGAGACCAGGGACAAAAGGGTCCCAGTTGCAGCCGCTGGGTCTGGTCCATTGGCAGGCAAGCTGGCCCCTGAGTACCCCGAGTGGTCAGGATGTCAGTCTCAGTGAAGAAGAGTCCCACCAGAGTCGCCATTTGTTGTAGGAAGGGGGACCCCTTCCAGGGCCCGAAACTGGGCTCTTGTCTAACACTCGGAAATGAATTGTCTGAGGAGACACATGTGCTGACAAAGCAAGAGATTTTATTGGGAAAGGGCACCCGGGTGGAGAGCAGTAGGTAAGGGAACCCAGGAGAACTGCTCTGCCGCGTGGCTCGCAGTCTTGGGTTTTATGGTGATGGGATTAGTTTCCGGGTGGTCTTTGGCCAATCGTTCTAATTCAGAGTCTTTCCTGGTGGCGCACGCATCGCTCAGCCAAGATGGATGCTAGCGAGAGGGATTCTGGGAAGTGGACGGATGTGCGGTGTCTCCTTTTGACCTTTCCTGAACTCTTCTGGTTGGTGGTGGCTTATCAGTTCCATATTCCTTACCAGGATCTCCCGTCATAAAACAACTCATGCAAATGGTTACTAAAGGGCTTGACCAGGGTGGACAGTTTCAGTCAGTGTGCTTCCCCTAACAGTAGCATACTCCTTCAGCTTTTGTTTATCTGGGAATGTCTAATTTCTTCTTCAATTTTGATGGATAGTTTTTATTGATATAGACAGTTTCTGTTGTCTATATCAAAAGTTTTTGTTGATATAGACAGTTTTTGTTGTCTATATCCAAAAAAACTAATTTTTTTTCAGTCCTTTGAATATGTCAACCTACTGCTTTCTAGTCTCCAATATTTCTGATTAGAAGTCAGGTGATAGTCCTATTGGAAATTCTTTGTATGTGACGAAGCACTTCTTTCTTGTAGTTTGCAAGATTCTTTGTCCGTGGCTGTTGATGGTTTGTTTGTAATACATTTTAGTGTGAATTTCTTTGAGTTTTCCTATTTGGACTCTGTTGAGCATGTTAAATTTATAGATATATATCTTGTAAAAATTTGGGGCAGTTTTTATACATTATTTCTTCAAGTAATCTCTTTGCCCCTTTCCCCCCCCTTTTCTTTTTGGTACTTCTGTTGCAGGAAGGGGGACCCCTTCCAGGGCCCGAACTGGGCTCCTGTCTAACACTCGGAAATGAATTGTCCGAGGAGACACATGTGCTGACAAAGCAAGAGATTTTACTGGGGAAAGGGCACCCGGGTGGAGAGCAGTAGGTAAGGGAACCCAGGAGAACTGCTCTGCCTCGTGGCTCACAGTCTGGGGTTTTATGGTGATGGGATTAGTTTCTGGGTGGTCTTTGGCCAATCATTCTAATTCAGAGTCTTTCCTGGTGGCGCACGCATCGCTCAGCCAAGATGGATGCTAGCGAGAGGGATTCTGGGAAGTGGACGGACAGGCAGTGTCTCCTCTCGACCTTTCCCGAACTCTTCCGGCTGGTGGTGGCTTATTAGTTCCGTATTCCTTATCAGGATCTCCTGTCATAAAACAACTCATGCAAATGGTTACTGTGGTGCCTGGCCAGGGTGGGCGGTTTCGATCAATGTTCTTCCCCTAACACTTTCACAATCTGTATGCTGGCCTTCTTGATGGTATCCTACAGGGTTCTTAGGCCCTGTTTGTTTCTCTTCTTTTTTTAATTCAGACTGGATAATCTAGTTTGACCTATCTTTAATTTCATTGATTCTATCTCCTTCTTGCTTAAAAACTGCTCTTGAACTCCTCCAGTGAAGTTTTTATTTTAGTTATTGTACTTCTAACTTCGAAGTTTCTATTTGGTGTTTTTTAAAGAATTTCTATCTCATTTTTTACATTCTCTATCTGATGAGATATCATTTCCATACTTTCCTCTAGTTTTTCAAACATGGTTTCCTTTGGTTCTTTTAACATATTTAAAATAGCTAATTTTAAGTATTTGTCTCTTCAGGTCAAATTTTTAAAGTCCTTAGAACATTCTCTATTGACTATTTTCACTCCTGTGCATGGGCATATTTTCTTGTTTCTTTGGATTTCTCATAACTTTTCTGATGGAAACATTTTACATAATGTGAAAATTCTGAAAAAATATTTTCTTGCTTCTTCAGGGTTTGCTGTTGTTGTTGTCATTTGTTTGCTTAAAGACTTTTCTAAACTAATTCAGTAAAGTCTGTATTCTTTGCCATAGTATCCACTGACGTCTATGTTCAGTAAGCTTTTTGGTCAGCTGACAGACAGAGGTTTCCTTAAAAACCTAGAATCAGTGCATTCCCCAGTTTTTTGCCAAGTGGTTCTCTGTGTGTGTCGAGGCATCCTTTTAATACTCAGGCAAAGAGTTGGCAATTCTGCCATAGTGCACATCTGCCTTGAGCAGTGCCTCAAGATTAGCCAGATGTGAGTGTTCAGGGCCTTTTCATTTCCTGTCTGAGCATGGTCATGTGCATAGCTGAATACATGCATGTGGCCCTCTAGATTTTCAGGAATATGTTGGAGCTTTCAAAGCCCCCATAGGTATCTAATTCCTGAATTTTTCTTTTAGGCTTTCTATTGAGCTTAATGTTTGCCTCAATTGCTTGCCCACCCAGGCAGCTGCAATGTTAAACAATTGCCTATTTTTATTGTCAACCACTGCCCCTGGGGAAAGGCTGTTAGCACTGAATCTGCCCTGAGTCAAGTCAATAAAGACACCCAGGACAGTAGAGTCTTTCAGGGAATCACCAGATAATTCAAATAAATGACAATTCTCTCAGAATGAGGCTTTAAAGGAATTTAACACTTTTATGCTTCGTTGACAGGTTGCCAGACCGCTGGTTTTCACAATACCAGGTTGTTGATTTTTAAGTCTACTGCAGAACTGAGGAGGGGGAAAATGAGGATAAAGCACGTTAAAATGCCATAAAGCTCACTGATTTTTTTTAACTGAAATTTGACTATTTCTTTTTTTAACAAACCCTCCCTTAATGGCTGCAAGCTTTTGGTTACTTTCTTGAGTTCTGAAATAGTTAATTCTGACCACGTTTCCAGTGTTCATGTTGGTTTCATGGAGAAGACGTTCAGTGATCCTGGCTCTGCCTTCTTTCTGGATATCTGATTTGACTCTTGATCAATTTATGATGTGTTGATTGAGGTCTAAAATTTTCTCAGGAGACCCTTAGGGTCAGTTTCTTTACTGATAGTTTACAACTGGATTTATGGTCTGACTAACCTAGCTTGATTATTTCAAGAGCCTCCCTAAGAGTTTGTCCTTTGAGCCCTGTAAACAAGACCTTAGTGGTTCTTAGTTGGTGACGTGGCATGGCCCACTTAGGCAAATAAGGGCCCTTGTGGAGCTTGCATATGGCAGGTCGATCAGACTTCCAATGCTTGCCTGTCTTCTCTTTCTCTTCCTGCACCACATTATTTTTCCTTTAAATAAAAGCTTAAATGAAAGTACTCTGTGAAAGCTGGTGAATCCTTTCAAATAACCAAACTGGGATATATTGGCAATGGTATGTACATACAGTATAATAGCATGCAGCTACAGAAAGGAACATGAAAGATATCTGTGGACTGATATGAAAAGACATCCAGGATATATTGTTAAATGAAAATGTAAGGTTCAAAATTGCATAGTTAGTATACTATGTTTTTTATGTAGTAAAGAGGAGCAATACAAGGGTATATAATTGTATTTGCTTGATTTGAGTAACAAAATATTGAAAGAATACAAAAAACGTATTTCAATGAATAACTGTGGAAGTAATGGAAGCAAGATACAAATTTTCATATTGTTTTGATTTTGAAACTTATGAATATTCCCATTCAAAAAATTAAAATTTCAAAGTAAATGAAGGAGAAAGGAAAATAAAAACTAGGTCCTGTGGCCCAAGAGGAATAATAAAGTATTATGGAGGCCTATAATAAATACCAAGAAAAAAAATGGAAAAATAATTGACATGCCAAACAGTAAACATAAATAATGAAAGTAAAAGAGACAGATACAAGGGGGAAATTTCACTTGGGTGACATAGAAAAGGCTTGGATTATTGCTTAGTTTAGGATTTCTGAAGGGGTGGGGTATGTCTTCATTGGGGGAGACTGTCCTGTGCCTTGCAGGCAGTCTAGCAGTATTGCTGGCCTCTACCCACTAGTACCAGTCGCACCACCCCTGAAACACTGTGACGACCAATATGTCTCTAAACATCGTCAAATGTCCAGGGGAGGGGGACACCAAGGCACCCCCAGTTGTGAATCAGTGCTTTAGCTGATTTTCTGAGCAACTCATTAAAACTTTTTTTTTAAAAATTTTCTAGTAACTGTTTTCCTGGCAGTTGAGCTGTGTCCCAAAACTGTTCTTTCATGGAAATGTCAAATATTGCACATAATAGTATTTTCCAGTCCTTTAAAAATTAACATAAGCATGACTCAACCAGTATGTTATTTTGCAACTTCTTTTTAGTGACATTAATGGTTTATCAGAACTATTTTCCCTTTAATAAGATATTTAAATTGCTCAACCACCTGACATGATTTTATCACTTTTTAGCTTTTTATGTGGCAGCCAATCTCGGTTTCTTCAATGATATCAGAGAAGCGGAATTAAATAATTAGATCCACGTATACACTTTTCAGTAGAGTTTTCAATTTAAAAATGAGGGGAGGGACAGCTCTAACGTGAAGTAGTTCTGTTACTGACTCTTTTTCTTTCTACTTTTTCCATTTCCTTTCTTCTCTTTTCTATCCTTTGTTTCTTAACCTCCCCTTGGAAGTCTGGAATCCATCAAAATGTTTCAAGAAATTGTCCAGGGAATGGTAAGGCCAATAATTAATTAGCTCCATATCTGTGGCAATCCCCATCTGGCAATGACCTACACCCAGAGGGCCTTCCTAGCTCAGGAGCTCACAATTCTGACAGCCTGACTGCTGGTAGGTCCTGCCCAGGGTAAGGAAAGGAGCTTCTCTTCCCTCACTGCTTCCCAGAATCGTCTGAGAGTGGTGCACGTGATCCTAATTATTTTTAACTTTTTTTTTTGTTGTTGATTACCTTTCTTTCTTAATTTATTTTTATTAGTTATTGGAGGCTAAACATATATATGGAATTTAGAAAGATGGTAACGATAACCCTATATGCAAAACAGATGACCTAATTATTTTTAAATATGGTTATTCCGTCTCTGAAGAAAGTAACCCCACCTGTAATCGCAGCACAACCACTGCACAAGCTTGGTGTTAAGTCTTGTTCCAGAGGTCTTTTTGTTAATGTGATTAATTTCAGTTCGAGGAACTGTGAAGATCACATGGCCCAGGAGAATCACTTCGGGTTACCCCGTCTCTGACCTCTGGTGAAAGGGCTTCCTCACTGGAATGAAGATACGGTTCCAAGCAAAAAAGCGAAGACTTTTTTATGGCTGCGAAGACAAAAAATTCTCTTCATTCTGTAAACACAAAAACACCGGAGTGTAAAGATGGGGTATGTCCGGAGCAGAATCTTCACCCACCTCGCCTCCCTCTTCCCCAGCGCCTCCTGGGTCTTCCCAGTTGACTGGAGTGCGGCACGTAGGTGGGAACCCGGCTCACAGCGCGCGGAACTCCCCCGGAAGCATCCGGTAAATAGCAAACAGATGCCCAGGACGCCGAAGACCTCACCGACCAGGGCACCGCCTGGGAAACGAGTTCCAGCCGGCCGTTTTCAAGTGGAAAGGCTAACCGCCGGATTGTCCCATTCCCTGTACTTGAAACCAGTGGGTTTCGAAAGCAGGGCGTCCTTTGCCCCAGGCAGGGTGTGGGGAGCTAGTCCGGGCTCCAGTACTGAAAGCCCATCCCCGGCAGTTGCAGAGCCGAGAGACAGCTTTATGCCTGGTCTCTTCCGAAGTAAAGCAGCCTTCACCTGGAGACGCAGGCGCCACGCTGCTTTGTCCGTTTGTTGTCCCCTCTTCCAGCCCCACTTCCCAAGCTGGGGCCCTTGACACCCTTGCCTTTGTTTCCAACCTCGCTCTTGTGTCTGGAGCGCGTGAGCCCCGAACTTATCTAGAAAGCTAATTTAGGGCCAAATATTTAGTTCCGGAAGTTAGTTCAGACAGAGGGACTGTCTCTTGGAGGAGCATCTCAGAGCACACCCTCCAAAGTCCCGGTCCTGTCGCCACCTCGGCTCCTAGCGCAAGAATCCCCAGGTGGGCGGCGGCAGGTGTGCGGCCCAAGCTCATCACTGCTGGCCAGGGACTGAGGGTCCTCTGTAACCGTCTCTTTTGCGACAGCACTCGCTACCACACCGGGGCACGCTCAACAAATCCCATGAATCCAAGCACCCCCGTCAGAGATGCCCCCATTCCAGTCTGGTCCGACCGCGCCGATTCTAAAAGCCTCTTCTGCGTGTCTTTCGCGGCGGACTCCAAGAGGCGCGCGCGCTTGTTTGCGCGCGTCCGCCTCCTCCCCCGGCCCTGGCAGGGGGCGGAGGGTGGGTGGGCAGAGGACCTGGATCCGATTAGCTGGGAGGGGAAGCTGTGGTCCCAACCACTCTCTCGTGTGTCCTCGAGGAGGAGGGAGGGACGGTGCTCGAGAGGAGGGGCAGGAGTCCCATCCCTGAGCGCTCAGGCCCGGGGGTCTGAACGCTCGCGTCTCCCCCACCCTGGGCCGCGGCCATGGGACCCCCTGCCAGCTCCGGCTTCTACGTGAGCCGCGCGGTGGCCCTGCTGCTGGCGGGGCTGGCCGCCGCGCTCCTGCTGGCGCTGGCCGTGCTCGCCTCGCTGTACGGCCACTGCGCGCGCGTCCCGCCGTCGGAGCTCCGCGACCGCGGGGCTCCGGCTGCCGCGCCCTCCCTCCCCGGCCAGCAGGAGCCGACCGCGCAGCCCAGCCCCACTCCGGAGCCCGACGTGGCGGCCACCCGGCGCAACCGGCGACCTCCGGGGCCCTGGGACCAGCTGCGCCTGCCGCCCTGGCTCGTGCCGCTGCACTACGAGCTGGAGCTGTGGCCCCGGCTGCGGCCGGGTGACCTCTCGGCGTCCGCGTTGCGCTTCGCGGGCCGCGTGAACATCACGGTGCGCTGCACCGCGGCCACCGCGCGGCTGCTGCTACACAGCCTCTTCCTGGACTGTGAGAGCGCCGAGGTGCGCGGGCCCCTGTCCCCGGACGCTGGAGACGCCTCCGCGGGCCGGGTATCTGTAGTGGAGAGGTGGTTCGCGGTGGACATGCAGTACCTGGTGCTGGAGCTCGGCGACGCCCTGCAGCCCGGGCGCCTCTACGAGCTGCGGCTCGGCTTCTCCGGCGCCGTGAGCCAGGACACCAGGGAGGGCCTCTTCCTCAACCTCTACACGGACCAGGGTGAGCGCAGGTAAGGGAGGACCGGCCGGGCCCCGTCGATCCCCCGCCCGCGGGCCCCCGCGCGGGCTGCGGGCCTGGCTGCCTCGGGGCGCATCTCTTGGCCCTCCGCGAAGATCGCCAGCCCAGCCCTCGCGACGTTTTCTTCCAGAGTCAAGAGGGTGAGCGCCTCCTTCCTCCCATCCCTCCAGAAACTGCTGGGAATAACAGGCTTTGGACACTGTGGTGCTTCTTCCGGCCAGGTTTCAGCCTCCATCCCTGCCCATCCAGATTGTTCCTATCGTTGTCCCTTTTAATTTTCTTGTCCTCTTCAGAGAATCCCTTTTACCTCTAATTCAGGACGTTCTCTAATCCAGATTATCCTCAGGGCGACGAGTAAACCCCTTGCTACTCAAAGTTTGGTCCGCGGACCAGCGATAGGTGTACTGTCTGGGAGCTTGTTAGAAACGCAGATGCTTGGGCCCGGCCTCGCCCAAGGGGATCCAAATATGCGTTTTAACGGAGGTCCTGGGGGATTCGCCCGCGTTAGAGTTGAAGCTCAGCGCTGGAGCACCCTTGAGGCGCTCCGTCCTCAGCGTCCTTCTCTTTTCCTCCTCTGCCTCTGTTAACTGCAGGCGCCCTAACTAATGCTTTTGCCACAGACAGACACATGTCCGGGCTGTTTGTGTCATCGCTTTTTCTTTTTTTGCCAAGGTTCTCCCAAAACTTAAGAATCACCTTTCATTCCTGCCCTCCCACCCCTGCCCGGCCCCGCGTGTCGCTTTGCTGGTGAGCAGCCGGCATCCCCTGCTCTTTGACCGGCTCTGTGCCGGCCTTCAAGAAAAGGAAAAACGATGACGGAGGACCTCCCCTCTGAGCCTGCAAGCCCACACAGCGCACACGTGGGTTCTCTTTACACTCTTCTGCGATAGTGTCTCCCACGCGGAATGTTTCCAGCTCAAGACCTGCCTCTTGCCACGCTCTGGGATCACATCCCTGACCTCAGACAAGAGCCGGGGAAACTGTTTTTTCCCCAAGGTTGTGAGCCCCTGCTTCACTCACGTACTTGTGGAGCATTTGCGGTTTACACAACTGCATGTACTTTTCCCTTTATTATTAGAGAAAATGTTCTCAGATGTTCTCTGAGGGAAAGAAACCCACTAAATTACCCCCTAAATCGTCTCCTGAACTATTTTCAAAACTTCAGGGATTTAAAATAAGTTTTTAACAAGCCGGCCTAGGTGGATGTGTAATCTGTAACTTTTGTTTTTAAGGACAGCATGCTTGATTTTTCTCTTAAAAATGCATCAATGCTTGGGGAATAGTTTTGAAAAGTTTCTCATGAGGGTCATGCGATACTGTACTTACAGGGTTCTGGAAACCTTTTGAAATAACTGAAAAAGGGGATGTTTTTTGCACACCTATTGACAGTGTTTTTTGCTGTCAGTAAATTTTCATCTGTTCACCACCCTCTTCCTTCCTCCTGTCTTAATGAGCCTTAATGAGGCTGTGGCCCAGACAACTGCCCTAGCAGACACAGGAAAGGAAAGTCCCTTTCCATTTTTCTATTGTGCTGCCAACTCTAGTGGTGACTAGAAACCGTATTTTGATAGCATTCAAATTCTAATAAGCAGAAAATTTAATGAAGTCCTGCAGATGTTCATAGACTTAGGTGGAGCTCCGGAACTGTGGCATCTGAGAGGAGCAGTTGCCTGGAAGTTGTTCTCGAGTCTCTGCCTCTGAAACCAGGAAGAAGAGAAACCTGCAGTCGCACTTGAAGCCAAGGTCACAAAGAACCTGAACAAAACGATGACTTGTGATGGGGCAGAGTTTGGGAGCTCAACAGGTGTGAGTCTGAACTGTGTGACTTGAGATAGTCTCTTCACCTGTCTGAGTTGCCTCATTCATCGACTAGACGCAATAAATGTCAACCTTTAGAATGTTGTGAGAGTTGAATGGGAAAAGGGGGATCGTGACTGGTATATAAGCCATGTAGTGGTGGCCGCTGTCATTAGCTGGGGTATTATTATTAGGCACAGTCTCCTGTCGTCTAAGCATGGAACCTGTCACATTCCTGGTAGTTAAAATTCTAAGGCTATTTCTACATGTGAAGCAGTTGCCTACTGTCTTCACATTTTTCTTGGGTGTCTCTCAGTCCAGCCACAGTGGTTGGGACATGTTTACTTCTGCTCCTAGATGGTCTCTTATCACAGTCCAGACAGGCCAATGTTTTTAAATAATTTTACTCAACTCTAAGGGAAGAGAGATGCGGCTTGGATCCCTGGGTCAGGAAGATCCCCTGGAGGAAGGCATGGCAACCCACTCCAGTATTCTTGCTTGGAGAATCCCATGGACATGGAGGAGCCTGGTGGGCTACAGTCCATGGGGTTGCAAAGAGTCTGACACGACTGAAGCAGCTTAGCGAACACACACACACACACACACACACAAGGAAAGAGAGAAAGTCAATCCAGGAAATACAAAGAGCATCACTATTTGACTTGTAAAGTTTATGTGACGATTTTCTAGCTTCAGAAGTTGCAGGGGATGCTTTCTACTCATTCTCAGCCTTTCTCCACTTGACAGGTGACTTTACGTTTCTGCCATAGGATCCATCTACTGGATGCCTTGGACATGTGCATCTTCCATGTGTGGAAGTTTGAGAGCAAGATCCAAATGCTAATGTCCCTCTAAGCAGTATTTCCCAAGCTTCATTTGCTGGCATGTGACTGTTTCCAGATTTTGCTGTATTCACATATCTCTGGCGGTGTGTGCTCAGTCATTTCAGTCATATCTGACTCTTTGTGACCCCATGGACTGTAGCCCAGCAGGCTCCTCCGTCCATGGATTTCCCAGGCGAGAATACTGGAGTGGGATTGCCATGCCCTCCTCCAGACAGTCTTCCCCACCCAGGAATCCAACCTGCATCTCCTGCTGCATTGCAGGCAGTTTCTTTACTGTTGAGCCACCAGGGAAGCCCATCTCTGGCCATATTATTTACTTTAAAATTTCTTGATTTAAGCATAAATGTTAAGTAGATTTATTGAAGCCACTCTGTATCATTGTTATAGATGGAAAACCACTTGAAATTTATAGAAAGGAATGGCACAAATACAACAAAACAAAGCATTGTTAATATGTTCAATCTATTATTATTGCCAGCTGAAGGATCTGAAGGCTTTGAATAGGAAGACTGTTGTCTCTTTGTTAAAAAGGGAAATTAGAATTAGTTGTTCAAGACAAATAACACCAAGCCAATGCTTTCTCTTGACCTAATCAGAATGATTCATAAAACTGAGAAAGGACTGACTATCATGTGTGAGCCTGATCTATGTAATAGTGTGTCTGAGGGTTACCAAAAATCTTTCTCCATCTATGCTTTGGGAAATCTTGCATTGCAGTGTGGTTCACACTTCAAGGTGCATCAGAAGCCCCAGAGGAGCTTGTTAAACATGCAGATTCCAGGGGTACACCCTCAAAATTGCCAGACCAGTACGATGATGTTCATAACAACTGTTTTCACAGGAGCTATAAAGTAGAAGAATCCAAGTATCAATTTATGAATGAAGGGAAGAAACAAAATGTGGTATATACTCACAATGAACTATTTTTCAACCTTAAAAATGAAGGAAATTCTGACACATGCTACTACACAAATGAATCCTGAGGACATTATATAAGGGACCTAGAACAGTCAGATTTATAGAATGATAAAGTAGAATTGTAGTTGCTAGGGGCTGGTGGCATGGAGAGTTTTTGTTTGATGAGTATAGAATTTTAGTTTTGCAAGATGAGAATTCTGGAGACTGGTTGTACAACAATGTGAATGTACTTAACACCACTCAATGTTATACTTTAAAATGGTTAAGATGGTGAATTTTATGTTATGTGTATTTTTGACCATTTAAAAATTTCAAAAGCAAAACATTTCTAGAGCAGTGAGTTTTGAGTGAGGGTTTGGAAATTTGTATTTTTTAACAATTGCTGCAGATAATCATTTTTCTTGCTTATTTGCCATCTTTATTCTTTCAGTGAAATGTCTCTTAGTGTCTTTTGTCCATTTTCTAATTGAATTGTTTTGTTTCCTTACTGTTGAGTTCTGTTATTTCTTTATATATTCTACATCTGAGTCCAATGTGAGATATATCGCTTACAAATATCATTCTCCCAGTCTGTAGCTTGTCTCTTAATCTTCTTAGTAAGGTCTTTCAGAGAGCAAAAAGTTTTAATTTGAAAGTGTCATGTTTAAGCATTATTTTTTTTAAGAGAGAGACTTTTTTTTTAAGAGAAGTTTTAGGTTTAGAGCAAAATTTAGAGGGAAGTATAGAGATTCTTCATCTAGCCCCTACCCCAACACATGCATAACATCCCCCCATGATCAGGCACTCATTAGAATGACACTTTTTTAAAAAACTAAGGATGAATCTATAGAAATACATGGTTTACCTTAGGGTTCACTTTTGGTGTTGTGCATTCTATATGTTTGATCTAATATATGACATATCCATCATTATATTATCATACAGAGTATTTTCACTGCTCTAAAAATCCTGTTCTCTACCTATTCATCTTCCCACCATCCACTCTGCCCAGCAACCACAGATCTTTTCATTGCCTTCATGGTTTTGCCTTTTCATATGTCACATAGTTGGAATCATACAGTATATTACCTTTTCAGCATGGCTTCTTTGACTTAGCAATATGCATTTAAGGTTCCTCCATGTCTTTTTATTTCTTTTTAGTGCTGAATAATATTCTGTTGTCTGATAAATAAACTGTACCACAGTTTATTTATCCATTGACTTACAGAAGGACATCTTGTCTACTTCCAAGTTTGGCAATCACAAAAAAAGCTCTTATAAACTCTATGGCCAGGTCTTTGTGTAGACATACATTTTCAACTCCTTTAGGTAAATACCAAGGTGCATGATTGCTGGGTCATATGGTAAGCATGTGTTTAATTTTGTAAGACACCACCAAACTGTCTTCCAGAGTGGGGGTACCATTCTGTATTCCCAACAGCAGTGAGTGAGAGTTTCTTTTGCCCCATATTCTTGTCAGCATTTGATGTGCCAATGTTCTGGATTTTGGCCTATATTCTAATAAGTATCTCGTTGTTTTCATTTACATTTCCCTGATGACATATGAGGTAAAGCATCCTTTCATATGCTTCTCTGTATAGTTTCTTGGTGAATTATCTGTTGAAGTCTTTGGCCCATTTTTAAGTGAGTTATTTGTTTCCTTTCTAAAATTTATTTTATTGAAGTATAGTTTATTTACAATGTTGTATTAATTTCTGCAGTACAGCAAAGTGATTCAGTTACACATACATAGAATGGAGTCGTTTTCTTTTTCTTCCTTGAGTGTGGGAGGGACTGCGCTGAGAAGCTTGCAGAATCTTAGTTCCCCAACCAAGAACGAGGCCAAGTCAGTGCAAGCAGTGAGTCCTAACCACTGGACCACCAGGGAAGTCCCCCTTGTTTTATTATTGTTGAATTTTCAGGAGTTCTTTGTATATTTTGGATAACAGTCCTTTATCAGATGTGTCTTTTGCAAATATTTTCTCCCAGTCTGTCGCTTATCCTCTTATTCTCTTTATATTGCCTTTCACAGAACAGATTTTTTTTTTTACTTTTAGTGAAGTCCAGCTTATCAATTATTTCTTTTATGGATCTTGTATTTGGTGTAGTATCTTAAAAGTCAGAACCATACCCAGGGTCATTTAGATTTTCTTCTGTGTTCTCTTCTAGGAGTTTTATAATTTTCCATTTTACATCTAGATCTATGAACACTGTGAGTCAGTTTTTATGAAGGGTGTAAGGCCTGAGTCTAGATTCTCTTTTTTTGAGTGTGGTTGTCTAGTAAGAGGTTTTCTTTGCTCTGTGGTTTTGTCTTTGCTCCTTTGCCAAAGATTAGTTGACTCTATTTATGTGGGTCTATTTCTGGGCTCTCTATTTTAGAAAGCCCAAAAATATTTAGAAATATTTCTGTTTCTACTTCTGGGCTATTTTATGCCCTTGACCTGTTTGTTCTTTCATCAGTACCACACTGTCTTGATTATTGTAGCTTTAAAGTAAGTCTTAATATCAGGTAGTATAAATTTTACAACTTAGTTATTTTCCTTCAGTATTGTGGTGCATATTCCAAGGTTTTGTTTGTTTTTGCATCTCACTGTAAACCTTAGAATCCGTTTGTTCTTAACTTGCTAGGATTTGAATTGGGATTGCATTGAATCTATAGATCAAGTTGGGAAGAACTGATATTCTGATAATATTGTCTTCAAATCCGTGAATATGAATGTGTTTAATTTGTTTAGTTCTTTTTAAAATTTCACACATCAGAGTTTTCCATTTTTTCTCTACCTAGATCTTGTACATACTTTGTTAGATTTATACCCAAGTATTTCATTTTTAGGGGCACTAATGTAAATAGCTGGGCTTCCCTGGTGACTCAGACAGTAAAGAATCTGCCTGCAATGCTGGAGACCCAGGTTCAGTCCCTGGGTCAGAAAGATCCCTTGGAGAAGGGAATGGCTACCCACTCCAGTATTCTTGCTTGGAAAATTCCGTGGATAGAGGAGCCTGGCAGGCTACAGTTCAGTCTTCTTGCCTGGAGAATTTCATGGACAGAGGAGCCTGGTGGGCTACAGTCCATAGGGACTGAATGCTTAACACTTTCACTTTTTCAATGTAAATGGTATTGTTTTTAATTTCACATTCCATTTTTTCATTGTTGGTATATAGGAAATAAATTGACTTTTGTGTATTAACCTTGTATCCTGCAAATTTTCTATAATTGCTTATTAGTTACAGGAGATTTTTGTCAATTCTTTTGGATTTGTAGAAAACCCAGATTATGATGTAATCTGCAAATAAGAGTGTTTTATTTCTTCCTTCCCAATGAATATACCTTTTATGTCCTTTCCTTGACTCATTGCATTTGTAATGACCTCCTGTACAGTGTTGAAAGTGGCAAGAGGAGACATCCTTGTCTTGTCCCTGATCTTAGTGGAAAGCTTCAAATTCTCACCTTTGATTGTGCTGTTAGCTCAGTAACTAACACTTTCACTTTATCAAGATTAGGCAGTCCCCCTCTATTCCTACTTTACTGAGAAATTTAGTCATAAATGGGTGTTGGAGTTCAACAAATGCTTTCTTTGTCTCTATAAAGTGGTGATCATGTGGTTTTTCTGTCTGTTGATGTGATGAATTATACCAATAGATTTTTTAATGTTGAAAGCAGTCTTGCATACCTGGGATAAATCTCACTTGATTGTGGAGCATAATTCTTTTTATGCTTTGTTGGATTTGGTTTGATAATATTTTGTTGAGGGGTTTCGCATCTGTGTTCAGGAGAGCCGTTGGCCTACAGTTTTCTTTTCTTATAATGTTTTGTTCTAATTTTGGTGTTATGGAAATGCTGGCCTCATAGAATGAGCTAAGAAGTATTCCTTCTGTTTCTATCCTCTGAAAATGTGAAAGAATTGATATTCTTTAAATGTTGGTAGAATTCACCAGTGAGTCCATCTGGGCCTGGTGATTTCTGTTTTGAAAGGTTGTTAATTATTGATTCAATTTCTTTAATAGATACAGATTTTCTCAGATTGTTTCTTCTTGTATGAGTTTTGGTAGGTTGTTTCTTTCTAGGAATTGGTCCATTTCATCTAGATTATCAAATTTATGGGCATAAATTAGTTCATTCCTTATTATCCATTTAATGCCCATAGGGTCTGTAGTGATGTCTCCTCCTCCATTTCTGATATTGGTATCGATATAATAGGATAAATATATACCATAATTGTTACTTTTTTCTATTTTTTGCCCTTGTTCTTTATACTTATTTTTGTCTTCCACTATTTTTCTACTTTTCTTTACTATGCTGGATTTTCCAATCTATGAACACAAAATAACAGTTCATTTATTTAAATCTTTAACTTATTTCATCAGCATTTTATCATTTTCAGCATATAAATCTTACACCTGTTTTGTTAGAGTTTTGCCTAAGTATTTATTTTTACTCGAACAATTATAAACAGTATTGTACATTTAATTTTGGTTTTCTTGTATCTGTTTCTCCTACCCTACATAGAAGTACTGAGTTTTGTGTACTTATATCAGAGTACTGGATGATCTCACTTGAAATATCTAGGAGTTTTTTGTTTTTTTAAATAGATTCCTTAGGATTTTCTGTGTATATCATCATGTCATCTGCATATAGAGGCAGTTTTATTTCTACCATTCCAATGCATACAACATTTCTTTTCTATTCTTATCTTACTTTGCTGGCTGAAGTTTCTAGCACTATGTTGAATAAAAGTGGAAAGAGTCGAGATTCTTTTCCCTAATGTTAGGGAGAAAGTTTTTAGCCTTTTACCATTAAGTATGATTTTAGGTGGGATTTTTTGTATGTGCTCTTTATTAAGATGAAAAAGTTCCTATTGAGTCATTGTATTTCTGGGTTGCTTTTTTTTTTTTTTTTAAATCGTGAATGGGTGTTGGATTTTGTCACACATTATCATTAGCTGTCACAGGATAGAATGTAATGGATAATGGAGCATACAGCAAAATTAGCAAAAGTGCACCTGAGGAAGATCTCAGAGCAAGACCCTCTTCTTCCCTTTATGGTGAGCATGGTTGGCAGTCATTATGGCATCTGATTTATATACTAGAAATGGCTTAGGCCAATGGCCCTGGATTGTGCAAGTTATCTTTGTTATTTATTTGAAACCTGAGGGGATGTAGAATTTTTTACATGGGATAAGGATATTGCCCAAGGAGCTAAAGAGGGGCCACCTTGCCAGGGATCAAAGTAACTGTGTTGCAGTGAATGCTGTGGAGTGGTTGTGCAAAGTATGGTTCCAGAGGGAGCTGCAGCCAGGCTCAGAGGACTGGCCTTGTGAGCAAGAGCCCAGATGATCACCATGTTATCAGTGAGAACTGCTGGGCCTTGACTGTTGTGAGGGAATTGTTTACAAGTCATACCAGTCAAGAGAATGCAGTTAAACCAGTATGGTAAATCCAAGAAGTCCTCTCCTTTCAAGAGATCTCCTCTTTTTCTGCTGACATTCAGGTGTAGGAGAAAGCATCTTAGTTCTCATATACTTAGGAAATGAGAGATCCCTGGAAGGTAATTTGGATTTTGAATGACTATCCCCGCAAACAAGACTGTTTTAAAATCAGTAACAATGAATAACCTGTAATTGGCAAGCTTGCATTTTTTTTCCTCTACCAACTTTGAGTACAGGGGTTCCAGAGTATGCAGTCATAGGACAAGATTGCTTTACATATCTGAGTTTTGGTAAGTAAATTTCGACAATTAGTTCCCTTCATGTAAAATAAAGGTTTCCTCCAACATGAATGAGTAGAGCTTATAACATTTGGATTCATCCAAGCTTTCTAAACAGTTCTTCTCCATAAAACAATGTACCCCAAAACTATGTTTCATACCAGTTTCTTCTGACCTTTGGAACCTATTGCAAAGAATACTTATGCTAAATGCCAGTTTCTCAGCTCATGAAGCTTTACTTAGCCATCTGATAACAGGCATATTATGAAAATTGAAATAAAAAGCATATTCTTTTCTTTCCTGGTAAGTAAGAGTCACTCAAATGGCCTTGGACTACAGAATGGCTAACAGGTTGTGTTTGGCTGTTTTAAAGATGTAAACAGGTCTTTTATAAAATATCTTTCTGAGGGTAAAATTGGCTACAGCAGTATTGAGAATATTAGGGGACCATGTTCCACTTATACCTCTTGAAGATGAACTTGGCCTTCCCTGAGATGCTTCCTCATAATCACTAATCCCAATTAATAAATATACACCTTTGGGGTCAATTTCATTAGTGTGATATTTTGCCATTACTGGTTATGAGAATTTTAAAATATGCATCTCTTCATTTACTGTGTGCAAGATTTATGTTAGGTATAGGGTGGACATGAGAAGCCTGGAATCTAACTCCATGAAAAACAGCTTAAAAGCATGGCAGCACAAGACCAACCTCCTTATTTGCTCTCATAAGTAGATTGAGAGGACTTAGAATGTGTTTAAAAAGCCTAATTCAACTGAGTAAATGTAAAGATGTTAATGGCTTTCTTCAGTGATGTGTAAATCAGGCAGTATCCCATCTAGCAAATAGAGAAGTGCCCATATTTTTTAAGCGCTAAAAAAATGAAAGAGCTAGCAGAAGTGGGCAGGACAAAGAAGCTATACTGGCAAAGGTTTATGACAAGGTCATCTTTATTCAGGCAGTACAGTCTGATGGGGTCTATCAGACACATAACCTAACTAGTGATAACCAGGGTAATCCCAGGTTGAATGGTTTAAGATTCCATTCCTGGAGGAGGCTGAAACTATAATTAAGTGTTCAAGTCTTGGTTTGGTAATGTGGGCATAGGACAGTGACTCCATTTGGGGCCTGTTATCTTGTTCTTAACAAATAAAATCTTTTAAGTTTACTGTGAAGGAAATGGCCCCCTTTTGTTTGAAAAGCCTAACCTGCTCATGGCACTTTTGAAAGAACGTGCCCTACATGGGCCATATACCAGTGATCTTCTCCCCATATTCCCTTTCCACCTTTCTTTACTATTTACATGATACATCTTTTTCTAAAGTTTTACTTTTAACCTATATGTATCTTAATAATAAAAATGAATTTATTATCAAGACATAATATTGGGTCTTTTTTTTTTTTAGTTCTACCAGTTTGTTGCTGCCAACCCATCTCCCTCCACCCTCACACACGCATGCTCAGTCATGTAACCCCATGGACTGCAGCCTGCTAGGCTCCTCTGTCCATGGATTTTCCAGGCAAGAATCCTGGAATGGGTTGCCATTTCCTTCTCCTGGGTCTTAAAGTCTGACAATCTCTGTCCTATAATTGGGGTGTTTAGACTATTTGCATTTGATATAGTTATTGAGTTGATTGGACTTAAATCAACTATCTTGCTATTTGCTCTTTATTGTCTAAATTGTTTTTTAATTCTGTTTCTCTCTCTTTCTCTTTTTTTTTGCATTGAGTAGATTTTAGTATTCCATTTAATATTAACTCAGCTAATTTTTTTTTTCCATTTATTTTTATTAGTTGGAGGCTAATTACTTTACAACATTGCAGTGGTTTTTGTCATACATTGAAATGAATTAGCCATGGATTTACATGTATTCCCCATCCCGGTCCCCCCCCCCCCCACCCACCTCCCTCTCCACCCCATCCCTCTGGGTCTTCCCAGTGCACTAGGCCTGAGCACTTGTCTCATGCATCCAACCTGGGCTGGTGATCTGTTTCACCCTAGATATACATGTTTCGATGCTGTTCTCTTGAAACATCCCACCCTAGCCTTCTCCCACAGAGTCCACAAGTCTGTTTTATACATCTGAGTCTCCCTTTCTTTTTTTGCATATAGGGTTATCATTACCATCTTTCTAAATTCCGTATATATGTGTTAGTATACTGTAATGGTCTTTATCTTTCTGGCTTACTTCGCTCTGTATAATGGGCTCCAGTTTCACCCATCTCATTAGAACTGATTCAAATGAATTCTTTTTAATGGCTGAGTAATATTCCATGGTGTATATGTACCACAGCTTCCTCATCCATTCGTCTGCTGATGGGCATCTAGGTTGCTTCCATGTCCTGGCTATTATAAACAGTGCTGCGATGAACATTGGGGTGCACGTGTCTCTTTCGGATCTGGTTTCCTCAGTGTGTATGCCTAGAAGTGGTATTGCTGGGTCATATGGCAGTTCTATTTCCAGCTTTTTAAGGAATCTCCACACTGTTTTCCATAGTGGCTGTACTAATTTGCATTCCCACCAACAGTGTAAGAGGGTTCCCTTTTCTCCACACCCTCTCCAGCATTTATTGCTCATAGACTTTTGGATAGCAGCCATCCTGACTGGCGTGTAATGGTACCTCATTGTGGTTTTGATTTGCATTTCTCTGATAATGTAACTCAGCTAATTAGTTATGTCCTTTTGTATGTGGTTGAGGTGGGAAGTAGGGAAAGAGGATTGCTCTAAGGTTTATAATATGTGTCCCGAACTTACCACAGGCTAAAGTCAAATAAAATTACTTCTCATATTATGTATCAGTCTTAGAAGCATATCCTTCCATTTTACCCATCCTCTACTTTGGGCTATAGCTGCTACACATTTTACTTTTACATAGGTTATAAACCCCACCATATACTGTTACTGCTTTTCCTTTAAACAATTAATTGCATTAAGATAAATTTTTACAAAAGAAAAAAATTCTTTTTATTTACTTATGTATATACCATCTCCAGGGCTCTTCATTCCTTTGTGTGCATTTCAGTTTCCATGTTGTATTATTTTGCTTCCACCCAGAAGACTTTAATACTTCTTCAAGTTTAGGTGTACTGGTGATAAATTCTCTTGGTTTGTGTCTGAAAATTTATTTTTCCTTCATTTTTGAAAGATAGTTTTGCTCAATATAGAATTCTAAATTGCCTGGTTTTTGTTTTTAATTTTAGTAGTTTAAGGATGTTACTTCATTGACTTATGAATGAAATAATTTCTGAAGAGAAGTCTAGAAACTTTAATTTTTGTTCCTCTGTATAAGATTGCCCACTGAGATAATCCTATGAGTTTTCTTTTTAAATTTGTTAATATGGTAAATTACACTGACTGATTGACTTTCTAATATTAAACTAACTTTCCACTGCCATGATAAATCCCACTTGGTCTTGATGTATTATCCTTTTTATGTTTTGTTGCAATTTACTAAAATTCTGCTTCTGATTTTTTATCTTTGCTCATGAGACATGTAGACTTGTGGTTTTTTAATGTTGCCTTACTTTTTTCCTTGCGATGTCTTTGTCTGGTTTTGGCATCAGAGTAACACTGGCTTCAAATAATAAATTTGGAGGTATTTCTTCTTTAATTTTCTGGAAAAATTTATGTAGGATTGGTATTATTTCTTTGTTAAATGCTTGGTTGATTTTCACCAATGAAGCCACCTGGGCCTGGAGCTTCTTTGTGGGATGGTTTTTAACTACAAATTTGTTGTTGATCAGTTGCTTAGTCATGTCCAACTCTTTGTGACCCCGTGGACTGCAGCATGCCAGGCCTCCCTGTCCTTCACCATCTCCCAGAGTTTGCTCAAACTCATGTCCATTGAGTCAGTGATGCTATCCAACCATCTCATTCTCTGCCGTCCCCTTCTCCTCCTGCCAGCATCTTGCCCAGCATCAGGGTCTTTTCCAATGAGTCAGTTCTTCAAATCAAGTGGCCAAAGTATTGGAGTTTCAACTTCAGCATCAGTCCTTCCAATGAATATTCAGGACTGATTTCCTTTAGAATTGACTGGTTTGATCTCCTTGCAGTCCAAAGGACTCTCAAGAGTCTTCTCCAACACCACAGTTAGAAGGCATGAATTCTTCGGTGCTGTCTTTTTTATTGTCTAGCTCTCACATCCATACAGCTGGAAAAACCATAGCTATACAGCACTTTTAGTCAAAGTAATGTCTCTACTTTTTTTTTTTTTTTACTTTACAATATTGTATTGGTTTTGCCATACATTGACATGAATCCACCATGGGTGTACATGTGTTCCCCATCCTGAACAATGTCTCTACTTTTTAATATGCTGTCTAGTTTTGTCATTGCTTTTCTTCCAAGGAGCAAGCATCTTTTAATTTCATGGCTGCAGTCACAATAGAAAATTAAGATCATTATTTGGACAAATTAAGATGAGGATAGCATGATCAAAATCAATCATTTTGTGCAGGTGTCTTATTAAAGAGTGAACAGTGAATTGAAAAAGACTCCAGTTGCTTTTTATGCTAAGAATCTGGCACAGTCCTCAGGGTATGACACATGAGAGAAATTGAATAATATTAGGGAAGACTTTAAAAGTCTCAAAACAAGGTCAGTGAACTCAAGTGCCAGGCACATGATATCATTGGTGTCACAGAGAAAAGAGGTCAGTTCATTATCCTATAGAGGTGTTGAACCCATGTATTTTCTGTGGCTGAGTTGTTTTCTCTGTGAGATGGCTTACTCTTCAGAGTTTTAGAGCTTGTATCTTTGAAAACAAGTGTAACTAGCATATTGAAAAAGCATACCTCATATTTCAGCAAAAATGCAGTCATTTTTCTCTCACTCTCTCTTTGCAGTTTTGTCTCTGGAGTATTATCTCCTGCCTGAATCCTCTAATTTTATATATATGAAAAATGCAGGTATCTTCTGTCGTGTCTGACTTTTTGTGACCCCATGGACTGTAGCCCTGCCAGGCTTCTCTGTCCATGGAATTTTCCTGGCAAGAATACTGGAGTGGATTGCCATTTCCTTCTCCAGGGGATCTTCCTGGCCCAGGATCGAACCCACATCTTTTGTGCCTCCTGTATTGCAGGTGGATTCTTTCCCACTGAGCTATTGCAGAAGCCCTGCATGAATGCTCTAGCAACCCATAATTGTCTACTAATTCTTAAGTAACAGAAGATCTATGCTCACTAAGTTACAAACATTATCCAGGTGCAAAAAGCTTAGAAAATCCAGTCTTGGATGATACTCAAAACTCTGAACTTCAGTTACTATTAAATCTCCCTTTTCCTCTCTCCAACCTTACTTCTGTGAGCTTGGGCTGACTTCATGATGGAAGCCTGCAGTGAGATAGAGGGTAGAGGTCCTTCCTTCTCTCCACCTCCTATTTTGAGTCCTCCACCTCTGTCCTGAGAGCTGTTGTTTCAACCCTACCAGGTCCTGGGAGGAAGACAGGGAGAGGCAGCAGACGGGGCAGCTCTGACTCGAACCCATACTCTCACTCTTTGGTCTCACTCTGGTCTAGCAGATGCCTTTTTCCCTTGAGATGTCGTGTTCCCAGACTCTTCAGAGCTTTCTCCCTGTTTCTTTTTCTCCTCCAACTCTCCTGTCCCTACAGGATGCTTCTCTAATTTCTCCGTTCTGATGGTCACCTGGGACTCCTTCCTCGGGCCCTAGACACACAGTGATGCATCTCCAGGCCCCTCCAAGTGGCTCTATTGGACGGAACCCGGACCGTCTTCATGAAACTGGCTCACCGTGTGTCTCAGCGACCACAGCTTTTCCAAGGAACACTCATACATCCCTTGCCCGAGGCTGATGTCAGTGGCAAGACAACAGCACTCTCCTGGTTTTGCCTCCAAAAGAGTCAGTATAGATTCCTACCTGATAGGAGTTCAACTTCAGCCAGTGTCAATTTCAGCTTTCTCAGAGTGAATTAGTCTGTCTCTCAGGGCTTTCCTGGTGGGTAAAGAATATGCCTGCAATGCAGGAGACCCAGGTTCAATCCCTGGGTTGGGAAGATTCCCTGAAGAAGGGAATAGCAACCCACTCCAGTATTCTTGCTTGGAGAATTCCATGAACAGAGGGGCCTGGTGGGCTGCAGTTCATGGGGTCCCAAAGAGCTGGACATGACTGAGCAACTAACACACACACACACACACTGTAAGTCTCTCAGCCTTGGGAAGCACTTTCTCTGCTCTCTGAGGGACTTTCTTCTGCCTAGCTCAGGCTTAGAGAGTAGCTGCCTGAATGCAGGATGACTTGGCAACACAATGTCCCTCCCCACCAAGGAATCTTTTCTCTGATCACTCTTGTCTGTGTTCCCTGACCCTTCTTCTGTGTCCTCAGTGTAGCTGAGAATCCCAAGAGTGGCTTGAAGGTTCTTGAGGCCATTTACTTTCAAAATCTTCATAACATGGTTTGGCACCTTTCTTTGGAATTTTGAATCTGTTATGTTTTGTCGTCTGGTGGAACCTTCAGTTTTAAGATCGTATTACATAAGTAATAAACAAACATGATTCATGGACCAATCCTTGAACCACAGTCCAGCGGTGTACCATCTGTCTTTACTAAACATTTTGGTTTCTGAGTGTTGTTACTGTGTTAAAAAAAAAAAATCAGGGGAGGGGAAAATGCTCCAGAACATCTCATTTAATCTTTAACTAGCTATGCTATTTAGCACTTCTTAACTAGACCTGTAGGCAGACAAAGTTCATAAAATAATTTGGAGTGAAATACTATACTGAATGGATGTGTTTTCTATGATAGTAGATGGATCCCCAAGGGCATCAAGTATCTTGCCTGCTAATACTTTTTCCAGCACAAGAACGTGGCGAGTCCACAATTCTCTGGCTGTACACGAGGTCAGGAGAGTGGCTTTGCAATCCTGAGCCACTGGGAGACAAATTCTCCAAAATTAACTCTCTCCCCAGCTGACCACTCTAAACCCAGACTTCATAGGCACCATAATGACATGGTTCAGTGAGGTTTGCAGGGAGGAGAGGGTGGTAGAGGTTCTATTTTCTGAGACCAGGATATCCTAAGCAGAGAAAGAAGGGAAATAAATATCAACCTTGGGTCCCGATGTGTCATAACCAGATTGTGTGTGATGCTGGCTGGCACTGACCTTTGCAGTTAAGAATTAGCCAGAATGGCTCTATGTTGTAGGGCTTTCCCCCTTTTTGTTTCTTTGTATAAAACCAGGGAGGGAAATAATTGAGTAAAACCCAAGTGTCTTTCTTTTATTTCACTTCTCTGGAGACTGTAATCCCGGAATTGGAAGAACTCGCTTGATGCTTGATTTGTTAATGCAGTGACTCCCTAAGCTTGTGTCTCCTAGTCTTTTTGAACCTGCAGCTCCTTTCAGTGAGCATGAAAGTCTCCCACCTCCTTGAAGAGTCTGATTTTCTCCCTCCTCCCCACCTTGCCACCTCCTTGAGACTTGCATGTTTTGGGAAGTCATGGCAGCAGAAAAGATGCTACCAAGCTGTATTTTCTATAGTTTCCATTACGGAAACAACAGGCATGTGTTGGCTTTCCAAGTATATAAGTGTGTATTACATAGTTGCATGTGCGTTTTCACTTTACGTTGCACTTTTCATGCTGACAGATCACCATTTGTACAAAGCATCCTGCTATTTCAGAAGGCTCATAGATCTTCTGAAGGTCGTTGTGAAAACTCCCAAGGGGACTGTTTGTCACCATCCCCGGTGGCTCAGTCGTGGCCACTTCATGGGCTCTTTTTTCTCTCCTGTTGGAGCCTTTTTCTCTGTTGGAATCAGTTTTAGAGCTGTAACTGGGCTTACAGACTCATCTAGTCCCATCCCTGCATTTTATAGAAATGGATGTTCAGAGAGTTTAAGCAGCTTTTCCAACATTACCCCACTATGTTTACACTGCAGGTTCTGAGCAATGACTCAGGTTGCTGAATCCCCTGCTCATTTTTTCTTTTTACTGTATTGTTCGTTACTTGAATCTTTCCTAGTTTATCCCATCCCCTTTAAAGATACCAACCAATATTACAAAGTAAATAAATGCCAATGTGCCTTGTGGCAAACTCTACCTAAATATTTCATATTCTTCTGTATATATTAATATCAAGCTCCCTTTACTTTATAGTAACTCCAAGGCTGAGAAAATAGTTGCTGTGAACCCATATTTTTGCCAAATTTTAAAAAATCTTACAAAGGAAAAATATATAATGCCTAATTTCTGGTAGTTTAAAATTAACTGGGGAGACAAACATGATTTACTTTCAGCTTATGGCCACCTATGATCTCTGGAACCCTTTTTTAAAAAAATTTACAATGTTGTGTTTAATTTCTGCTGTATGGGAAAATGATGGAACCTTTTTAGATACGTTTGTAATTAGTGATTTCCAACTCTCCACCCCTAATCTGTAATTTATCCCTTGTTGAATTCTTCTGTAGTTCATCTACATCAAGAATAGTTTGAGAGAGTAGAAGGAATAGAAGAGAATTCACAGATCATTTACTGCTAAATTTAGTTACTAATAATATAAAACCTCAATTAATAATGAAACAGGGCTAGTGGAATTATTTTCTAGAAGGGGAAACTCAGGCTCGGCAAGGGTATGTAACTAGTTCAGGGTTATCATTACGTAGAGCAGTCTTGGAACTGAAGTGGCTGCCGTCAGAGCCTCAAATCCTTTCAACCCATGAAAGTAACAGCATAATAAAGTTGGAAAAAGCAAATAAAGCAAAATAGTCTTGTTGAAAATGACAGTTTTGTCACTGTGACGCTAGGACCCCATCACACTAGCTGACTGTGAAAAGCTTCTGAACATGCCCCTGTTCTGTGTGCTGTTTTCAAAACTGTGTGAAGTTTTATGTGAACAGGGCCTTATCGTGGTGGAGGAGGGATCTACAGAGCCGGATCATGGATGGACTGTGCTTTCAAGATATCTGTGTTGAATTCGCATTTTATTTATCTGAGAACTGAGCTGGAACTTCCCCAGTGGTCCATTGGTTGAAACTTTGCCCTCCAAGGCAGGGGGTGTGGGTTCCATCTCTGGTTGGGGAACTAAGATCCCCCATGCCTAATGCCCTGAAAACCAAAACACAAAAACAGTATCCTAATGTCAACTAAAAAATGCACAACTGGAGAATTGCTAGTTACGTTTTATTGGGGCAAAATGAGGACTGCACCTCGGGAGCCAGCGCGTCAGATAGCTCTGAGAGACTGCTCCAAAGAGGCAGTGGGGGAAGGTCAATATATAAGATTTTGGTGAAGGGGGAGTTCAATGCAATCAAGTGCTTACTTTACAAAAGGTTTTCTGCTAGTCATGAGGAGCTGATGTCACCATGAAGGGATTTAGTGCTTTTCTAGATATGAAGAGATGCAAGGATTGGGATCATGAAATCAGTTCCTGAAAATATCTAACTAAAGATCTAAACTGTTTTAACTAAAGCTATGACCAACTTAGCATATTAAAAAGCAGAGACATTACTTTGCCAACAAAAGTCCATCTAGTCAAAGCTATGGTTTTTTCCAGTAGTCATGTAAAGATGTGAGAGTTGGACTATAAAGAAAGCTGAGTGCTGAAAAATTGATGCTTTTGAACTGTGGTGTTGGAAAAGACTCTTGAGAGTCCCTTGGACTGCAAGGAGATCCAACCAGTCCATCCTAAAGGAAATCAGTCCTGAATATTCATTGGAAGGACTGATGCTGAAGCTGAAACTCCAATACTTTGGCCACCTGATATGAAGAACTGACTCACTGGAAAAGATCCTGATGCTGGGAAAGATTGAAGGTGGGAAGAGAAGGGGATGACAGAGGATGAGATGGTTGAATGGCATCACTGATTCGATGGACATGAATTTGAGCAAGCTCTGGGAGTTGGTGATGGACAGGGAGGCCTGGCATGCTGCAGTCCATGGGGTCGCAAAGAGTCGGACATGACTGAGTGACTGAATTGAACTGAACGGAAAGATCTGTTCCACCAGATTCCCTAGAGCACAGAGTGCCTCACTCCACCTGAACGCCCTCAGCAACTGCTGAAGGTCAGCAAGCAGCTGCAGCCGCACTGGGTTCAATCTCCACAGAGGCATTTGGCAAATGTGCTTGTTGTTCAGTCACTGGGACGTGCTCTCGGGAAGTGCCGATTTGTAGTTGACAGTAACAAATTCCTTAAAGGCTTTAAAAATGGTCCACATTAAAAAAAAAAAAAAAAGCACTGAACCTGAAGCTAGACTGACATGAACATGAGACATTGAGTCTCAGCACCTCAGGAGAAAAAAGGAATTTAGCATCTGTAATTGTCACCTAAAAGCAATCACTAGTCACAGAGTCTTGGAAAATGGGCTAATAAGAAAGCAGATTTCTTTGGAGGAGAAAGCACCCATGGTCTTGTCAGCCTCCAGCAGTGTTTACAGAGGGCGACACTGGCAACCTCCGTATTTCCTCAGGGTACACTTGTTCCTAAGCTTTTCCCCGTAGATCACCAGCCCATTGTGGGATAATGTCACTTTGGAATTCTTCTATGAAGATGCAGGAAGGAGCAGTAAGGATCAATTGTTTTTGTTCAGTCACTAAGTCGTGTCTGGTTCTTGCGACCCCATGGACTGCAGCATGCCAGGCTTCCCTTCCTTCACTGTCTCCCAGAGTTTGCTCAGTTTCCTGTCCACTGAGTCGGTGATACTATCTAACCGTGTCATCCTCTGTCTGATGGAGACTGACGCTGAAGCTGAAACTCCAGTAGTTTTGCCGCCTGATGTGAAGAGCCGACTGGTTGGAAAAAGCCCTGATACTAGGAAAGACTGAAGGCAGAAGAAGAGGGCAGCCGAGGATGAGGGATTCGATAAATCCACCCATATGCGAATGGAAGTTGTTTTGTTCAGTTGGGATATGTCCATATTGGTTAGCACCAAGGGTAGGCAAATTAAAATCTTTTTAAGTCTCCAACCAGGAAAAAGAAGGAACATGTGAGAAAAAGATAAAAATATAGACATTCTTCTTCTGACTTACACTTTGGTGGGAATGAAAGCAATAGACCATCCCCAAAGAAGTAATCCTAGTTTACAAAATCCTTGGTTCTCAAAAGCCTGGTATTGCATATTTGTTCCTATTTTGTTTGTAAAAGGTTTTAAAGGCATATGATGTAATGAAGTAAATGTTATTTTGTGGTTGAAAATTAAAGAGTTCTTTTGTATTTTAGGTCTTACAGGAAATCTCAGGGGTAGTGAGAACTGGAAATTGTGCATATTATGGGAAGGGGAATAAGGAAGATGAGGGGAAAACGTTCCAGCTCCTTTCTTCAGATAATTTTAAGCCATAATCCATCTCCGTCTCTCTCTCTCTCTCTCTCTATATATATATATATATATACACATATACACATTTGCTTCCACTGATTTAAGATAAAAATAAGTAGATTTGTCCCCCAAATGTATTTCAGGGCCCTGTTAGCATCTCAGATGGAACCAACATTTGCCAGGAATGTTTTCCCTTGTTTTGATGAGCCAGCTCTGAAGGCAACTTTTAATATTACAATCATTCATCATCCACGTTATGTGGCCCTTTCTAACATGCCAAAGCTAAGTAAGTAATGTTTCCTATCATCTTGTATCTATATGTAATTATATGTTTATATAAATGTATACTTATATATTTTTATATGTGCACATATATTTGTGTATTACATGTTATATATATGTATGTGTGTGTGTGTGTATTTAACTCTGTAATAGATTTTACAACAGTAGATTTTCTTGGCAGTGTATTGGGAATGTATTTTAATTATGGCATATTATAACCAGAGAGGGCAGTCACCTAGGATATGTGTCAGCACTGACATCCTGGCGATGTCAGTAAACCCTGATCCCTTTTGTATTAGGAGCTGGGAACATTGTACTGTTTTCATACATCAGTATCCTGTCTGCCCATTAATTTGGGTTTCAGTCTCTTCATCATTAGTGATAGCAAGCTAGTGGACTTAGTCTAAATCTGGTACATAGATGTGGATTTTTTGTTCATTTCAGGGTTTTTTTGCTGTTAGCTCACAGCATTTTTTTTTTCTTTTGGTTGAATTAGTATGCAACTTAAAAAAATTCTGCCATTTCTCATAAAAGTTAAAATCCTTAGTTTTTTTTGGAAACTCAGACCACCCAACAGCACTGGCCCTGCACTTCCTACATGCCTGTTTTTGTTGCAGGTGAGAAGAGGCTGCCCCCTGTGGTCAGAGTCTGTACCCGGCCTGCCTGTGGTCCCCACCCCTGCCTGTTACACACACCAGCCCGTTCACACTGAGCACCTGGCCCTCACAGGCATTCGAGTTTTTGATTTCAGGTTCAGAGACCCCAGTGGGACTCCACTGAGACCTGCCCCAAACCTGAGAATGGCAGAATTGTATCTTGTTGACCTGCTACGGGTCTGGGAAACTCTGATTAAGTGCTGAGAGAGATGGGCTGGACTAGGAAGCAGCAGTGGATGGAAAGAGAGAAAGCAGCTCACGGGCCTGACTGACGCTGCTCATGAATTTGCCCTCCACCCAGACCGCATTATTCATGGTGCTAATTCAGAACCAAGAGTCCAGTCCTTGGTGGTGGTTTAGTCGCTAAGTTGTATCCAACTCTTGCGACCCCCATGGACTGTAGTCTGCCAGGCTTTTCTGTCCATGGGATTCTCCAGGCAAGAATACTGGAATGGATTGCCATTTCCTTCTCCAGGGGATCTTCCTGATCCAGGAATTGAACCCGGGTCTCCTGCATTGCAAGCAGATTCTTTACTGACTGAGCTAGGAGCAAAGCCTGACTCTGTCCTTAAGCCTTCCTAATAGATAGCTCAAAAGTAGAGAAATCCAAGCTATTATACCGTGGGGAGTAGCTGGGAAGACCGTGGTTGAGTGGTTGTCGACTTGACAAATTGTTTCAAAGGTAGATAATTGTGTTCCTTATTGCTTATTTACAGTGATTTGGACTAAAATCAATTTCTTTAGGTCAGTCTGAGAAAGAAGATGTGAACGGAAGCAAGTGGACTGTTACCACCTTTCACACCACGCCCCACATGCCCACTTACTTGGCTGCCTTTGTCATTTGTGACTATGAACACATCAGCAGGATTGAGAGGGGCAAGGAGGTGAGTGAGGGAGATGCTCCAGGCGCGGGAACCTTTGTGCTGGCTGCAGGCCGTTGGCGCACTCCTCGGCGTCAGGGGCTGCACCTGCGCGGTCACGGACCTCTCCTGCTCCTTCCCCCAAGCCCTGTCACTGCTCTGAGCACGATGCTGCGGAGCGGAGCGCAGCCTTTCTGCTGGGGCTCTGCGGAGGGACGTCTACAGAAAGGCTGCGCCTCACGTCCCCTAGAGGTGGGTTCTGAGCCCCTTCTTCCCGGGCCCGCTACCTTTCAGAGCACAGAGAGAAGCGGGGAAGGGGCCGCACTAGCATGCTGAAGCTCAGGTTGCCTGTTGTCTCCCTTGCCTACATGCTCCTGGTACCACGCTGGGCAAGCTGATGCCAAGCTGACGCCAGCTGGGGCAGCTGCTCTGGCTGAGATGCGGGCAGGTTAAGCACCGTCCCTATGAAGGAGCAGGCCTGCTGGGTATGAACACTTCCCCAGAGTTGTGGAAATAGGTGCTGTGTCCTGGAACACCTAGTTTTCACCCAGTTGTACCTTAGTTACATAATAATCCTTTGGGAAAATATCAAGGTGATTGTAACAGTACTTTATGGACTGGTTCATAAAGTGTGGGGTCAAGAGTGTAGAGTCAAGAGGCTGAGGCTGTCTCCTGGGCGCATGAACTTCTAGCCTTTGGCTTGTGCAGATAAGGAAGCTGTGAATGAACCAGCTCTTATCACCAGGGGAGAATTGCTCAAAGTTCCTCCTCCGAAGGATGAATACATAACCCTGCATTAGATGCAAAGGACAGCTCATTATCATCCTCAGCTGTTGGCTCCAGCCTGATTTCCTTTATTGAATAATCACTGGTAGGTCCTTGATATTCACAGATATAACCTGGGCCAAGTCAAACATTCATGACGTACATTGATAAATCCATGGAGACTCGGTGTGGAAACCTATGCTCTGTACCTGGTATGAAGCAGTGACTCAGTGCTCACGAGCTGTCAGCATCCTCATCTCTGTTGGCTTGTTGCTCCCAATGCTGCTGCACAGTGAATAATTCTTATAAACGGATCATATCTGTTTCTTCATGAAAGATCACCCTGCAAAGAAAGCTGCCATGGAAGCAAAGAAAATAGAACATGCTTAAGAAAGTAATGGTCTTAGCCAGAAAATTGAAATTTGGGATGAGTTTATCAGTGGAATGTTGTGTTTGGCTATGACTCAGTTCTGGAAAGCTAGGGAATTCACCATATACTCTACAGGGAACCAGACTGTACTCTTGGAAGAGCATCCAGACTCTACAAAAAGGAAAAAGCACTCCCTAAATAAGAGAAAAAATTTAGCAAAGTTGAAAATGTGGTTCATGTGTGGCATGAGGATAAATATAAGACACACATAACTAAGGTTGGAAATGAGAAATGGAATATTTTCTGCTATATCAATAGAGAAGGATGTCATTGCTAAGTCACTTCAGTTGTGTCCGACTCTGTGCGACCCCATAGACGGCAGCCCACCAGGCTCCGCTGTCCCTGGGATTCTCCAGGCAAGAACACTGGAGTGAGTTGCCATTTCCTTCTCCAGTGCATGAAAGTGAAAAGTGAAAGTGAAGTCACTCAGTCGTGTCTGACTCTTTGCGACCCCATGGACTGCAGCCTACCAGGCTCCTCCGTCCATGGGATTTTCCAGGCAAGAGTACTGGAGTGGAGTGCCATTGCCTTCTCCAGAAGGATGTCATAGTCATCAGCAATTGCAGCCTTCCAATGTGAGCTGGTGAGCCCTAAGGGAACTCAGGTAGGAAAAGAATACCTGTCGTCTAACAGCCATTAGATGACAGCCACTCCCCAGGGTGAGCCCCAAGGAAGCTCAGGATGTGAAATACACAGGATGTCCGCCACAGATAGCTGAGGTACATATCAAAGGAATGATTTCAGTGAGCCCAGACTCTTGCATCTTCCCATACATAGAAAGTGCTAAATTCCTTAACTTGGGATATCTGGTTTTCTTTAATTAACAATAATCTTTTGATGTTCAGACTACCTGCCCTTTGTTGCAAAACTTCTATATAACCTGGCTCCTCCCCTCGCCTCCTCAGAGCAGTTCTCTCAGGGTTACTTGAGATGCTGTCTCCCGGGCTTGAAGTCCTAAAAATTTCTGCCATAACTCTCAACTTTTAGGGTGCATATATTTTTTCATTCGACAGTTATGGCAGCCATGAAGGGACGTGAACCCTCAGCTATCTGGGACCAGTACCCTGTTTTTCACATCTTGAGCTTCCTTGGGGCTGCTCACCATGGGGAGTGGCTACAGTCTGATGGCTGCTAGTGGCCAGGTGTTCTTTACCTTCCTGTGTTTTCTTGGGGCTCATCAGCTCATGCGGGAAGGCTGCAGTCATTGACGACTGTAACATCTTCATTTCCTGATACAGCAGGAAATATTCTGTTTCTCAGAAATAACATATTTTGAATAGAGTTTATCACACATGTGCACGTGTAAAGATACTTCTCCTTTAGAGGTTGAGGTCTGCTGGGTCTAAGCAGGACCACAAGGACACACTGGTGGGCTAGCTGTGATTTTGAAGGAACTTTTTCTTCAACATGTCCTGCAGATACTTGTGATCCTCACTGCCCTGCCCCTCCCCCACAGCTTGAAATCATCATTTGCCTCCACTGTGGCTTAGAGTGGTTGTTTGTGGGAGGAGCCTGTAAACTGGAAATTTCTATACACACATTATTACTGCCTTCCCTCCCAAAAGGCTACAGTTAATATGCACATAGTATCCTGCATGTGGTGACTGTTAGCTCCACTTAGCAGTGTGGGCTCTGGTTTAGATGTCCTCCTGACGTTGCCCTGGAGATGAGAGCTTGAGACAGGGCAGGTACAGGTAGTGTAGGGGCAAGACTGAGGCCTTGGGGTGGGAGGAGGCTGGAAGAAAGGAGAGGATCCAGGCAGGAGGCTTCTAAAACAGGTCTTTACGTTTTGTGAAAGGGAAGCATTCCGAAGCCCTCATGTCATTCAAAAGTCATAAAACGCAAGACAAACTTTCCAACAGAAATAAAAGCAGAGACAAGTGAACGTTTGGTTGGAGGACGGCGATCTGCAGATATTGTTGTGCTGCTTTTCGTTTTCTGCACGGTGTCTCTTGTGTTTTGTAGAGAGCTCTTTCCCAAATTAACTGTATCACAATCAGGACGATTATCTTAGTTCCCTCCTCGCTAACTTTCATTCTAGAGTTAGGTGTTTGATACGTGTGTGTAAGCATTGACACCAGCAATTCCATTTAAAAGTGTTCAGATGGTATTGTTGAAGGGTTACCATGATTTCAAAACAAAATGACAATGGATGGTAAAACAACATCAAATTAGTCATCAAAATAACACAAACAAGTTGAAGCACCCAAACAACAGTACAGTCACACTAAACTAACAAAACATCCATCTACTACTAGCATGAAAGTGTCATATACAGAAGATATAATTTGCTTGCTTTAATAACTGTAGAAGTCATGAGACTTTTGATGAGCTTTTTAAAATTAAAGAAATTAAGCTTATTTCAAATTTTGAAAATAAGATGGGACTATTCATGTTTTGGGGGCTTCCCATGTGGCACAGTGGTAAAGAATGCAGGAGATGCCAGTTCAGTCCCTGGGTTGGGAAGATCCCCCGGAGAGGGAAATGGCAACCCACTCCAGTATTCTTGCCTGGGAAATCCCATGGACAGAGGAGCCTGATGGGCCATAGCTCGTGAGGTTGCAAAGAGTTGGACACGACTGAGCACACTTGCCTTCATGTTTTTTATTAACAAATCATTTTAAATTTGCATGATTCACATTTGTTTCATATGTTCTATACTCTGTAACCCCTACTAACTGCACAACTCTGTTTTGAATCACTGGAAGTATGTCCTGAAAAGGGAAGCTAGGATCCTCAGGGCCCTTTTACTCTGATGTAGGGTCCATGTTTTCTGCGGGGGTGGATACCACTCCCAGGGTTTTTTTGATTTATCTTTTATTTATGTTTGGCCGTGCTGGGTCTCCGTTGCTCTGCAGGCTTCTCTGTAGCTGCTGCTAGCGGGGGCTGCTCGCTGTGGTGTGCGGCTTCTCGTTGCAGTGGCTCCTCTCGTTACGGAGCACGGCCTCTAGCGTGGCACGCGGGCTGAGTAGTTTCGGCTCCCGGGCTCCTGAGCACAGGCTCAGTAGTTGTGGCACCCTGGCTTAGTTGCTCCACAGCCTGTGGGATCTCCCTGAATCAGGGGTCAGACCTGCATGGGCAGGCTGACTCTTCACCACTGAGCCACCGGTGGTAAAGCCCCCACCCCCACCCCCTGCAACCAGGATTCGTTTTGAATTATAGAAGTTTTACATGTTATTGCAAAAGATTGAAATAACACACTTTCTGGAGAATCACTGTTCCCAACTTAATGAATAGCCTCCAGGGCTTTTCTCATTGCATGGACACATGTAAATATTTTATCATGCAACTTCTGAAAAGATAACCTTTGGCTCCAGAGCATCAGGAAATTGGAGCAAGCAGGCTGCCACTTTCCAGAATCACTGTACATATTGCTTTTCCTAATCACTGCTTAATTGTTCCTGTCTAGATACGCATCTGGGCCCGGAAAGATGCCATCGCAGATGGAAACGCAGACTTTGCTTTGAACATCACAGGTCCCATCTTCTCTTTCCTGGAGGATTTATTTAATATCAGTTACCCTCTTCCAAAAACAGGTGAGGTATCTTCCCTTACAGTGCGTTTGATTTCCTATTATGGGTGCTCCAGGTTGAGATCAAAAGATACCTAGATGAGCCTCCAAGGACCCACTGGCGTTTTGCTGTTTTTGCTGTTTTGGAGTCAGCCCCGCTGGCTTCCCGTCTCGTGTCCTACACATTCCTAAACACGCAGAGGCCTGCCTGCTTCTCTCTCTCATGCCGTGTGACTGGCTGGTGCTCAGAGGGCTCCCGGCTTCAGGTCCCTCCTGGGTGCTCCCTGGCAGCTTACGTCCTCCAGACCTTGCCTTCTCCCTGGCTTTCTGTCCTTTCATCTCATACCGCAAGCATGCAGTACAATGTTCTGGATCCTTTTAACTGCTTGCGTAAATTACTCCAGTTCCCTTTAGCAAAGTTTTGTTGTTTTTTTCAAAATATGTTCTTTAGCTGTGAGTCATTGGATTAGAACTTGGGGGTCCCATCCGTGAATTTTTGTTGTATAAAATTGGAATCATGTGTGAACAGAATACGATCCTCGAAGGAATATGTAAACATTTTATTTCTCATAGATCTGTATGGAATGTCCTTAAAATTATGTGAGCCGCTCAGCTCAGAAAATTGTTCCACGTTTTTTCTCTCTCGCTTGAGGGTATCATGTCAGTGTTCCTCTGACAGGTTATTTAGTCGGAGTCTTGGGAGAAAGTATGCTTGGCCTTTACTGGCAGACAGTGGAAGAAGGTGGGGAGTAAAACTTAGGGCACTCCAGGCTCCTGAATGCTGTGTAGCCAGGGCCTTTGCCGCTCAAGCCTTCCGGCTGAGGACGGACAGGGAGTGAAGGAACGGGGGCCAGCCGTGCCTGCTCGTGGATCCCAGAGGTTACACCTGTCATTTAGAGAGTCGGAGGCAGGGACTGTGGCAGGCCGGTGGTTAAACCTCTTGAGTTTCTACTGCAGGGGCCACAGGTTCAATCCCTGGCCAGGGAACTAAGATCCTCCTGCATGCCACACAGCACAGCCAAAAAAAAAAAAACTAGAAAAAGAAGGAAAGAAAGAAAGTTGGCAGCAACAGGAATCTGAGCATGGAGACCAAGTTTCTGGCACTTCTGTGGCTGGAAGATCTCAAGATGAACCTTGTCTAGGCAAGAAAATTTCTCTTTATTTAGATAAGGAGAAGTCCAGAGTTATTCTTGATATCCTCTTCTTTCAAAGCATCTCCTCCATGCAGTTAGTTACCTCCTTATTATCTCCCCCTCCACCCCCTTCTTTTCCACCCACTTCATTCTCCCTAGTTCATGTCACCATAGTCTCGATCACAACTGACCTTGCTTAGTTTGACCATTGTCCCTCTTTTCTCCTCCAGTTCATCTTCTGCTCTGAGGCCTGAGGGATCTTTCCAAAGCAAAATCTGATCGTGTTACTCCTGTTTAAAACTTTTCTGTGGCTTCCCATTGCCCTGGGGATCAAGCCCAAACTTCACACCCTGTCTTTAACAGATCACCTCTTGCCAACCTCTCGGGGCTTTTGACAGTTTCTCAGGGTTGGAGGGCTGCTCTAGCAGCATCTCTGTCCTCTTCTACACTTTTATCTTCTTCTCTTCTTGGTCAGGCTCTTGCACATTCAGTTTACACATCCTGCCATTCCTTTTACCCACCTTGTTGATTCTTATATTTCTCAATGCAGTGCCTCCTCCTCCAGGAAGTCTTCCCTGATTCTCTCTCTCCCAAGCTTCCACAGCATCCTGTGCATCCTGCATTCAAGTTCTTGAGCTACTAGATCCTAATCATCTCTGCATTAGGTCAAGGGCAAGTTGAGGGTCGGGGTCTGGGCTGTCCTTTTTTAAAGCATCTTCTGAGCCTGTGACACTGCTTCTCTCAGAGTTGTTTAGTTGCTAAGTCATGTCTGACTCTTTTGCAACCCCATGGACTGTAGCCCGCCAGGCTTCTCTGTCCATGGGATTCTCTAGGCAAGAATGCTGGAGTGGGTTGCCATTTCCTTCTCCAGGGATCTTTCCAACCCAGGGATCAAACCCATGTTTCCTGCATTGGCAGACAGATTCTTTACCTCTGAGCCACAGGGGAAGCCCCTCTCTCAAAGTAGTAAACAGTAAACATTTTTTTTTTGTGGGGGGAAAAGATATGTTCAATGAGTTCCATAATTCCATGTAAATTCTGGCTAGGTTACCAGTTCCTGGAAGTCAAGTTTATGTTGGCACTTTTTTTCCCTGAACCTTTCGTAGCATCTGACCCAGTGTTGCTCTATGAGCACGTGTAGGTGTGCTTAGTCAAAACTGCCTTTTGATGGATAGATGATTACAATAGAGTTTCTCTATTATTGGATGTTTAAAAGGAAGATGAACTGATGTCTCCTAATTACTTTGACTTTTGGTTGAGTCATTTAAAAACAAAACAAAAAAACTATTACAGCTACTGGTGGAGTTGGCTGTTTGAGTTGTTATAAGCTTTAAAAGAAAAGTGACATCATGATGCTTTTAGGAGTAAGTATGGGTTCGGAGAAGGCAATGGCACCCCACTCCAGTACTCTTGCCTGGAAAATCCCATGGACGGAGGAGCCTGGTAGGCTGCAGTCCATGGGGTTGTGAAGAGTCAGACACGACTGAGCGACTTCACTTTCACTTTTCACTTTCATGCATTGGAGAAGGAAATGGCAGCCCACTCCAGTGTTCTTGCCTGGAGAATCCCAGGGACAGGGGAGCCTGGTGGGCTGCCGTCTATGGGGTCGCACAGAGTCGGACACGACTGAAGCGACTTAGCAGCAGCATGGGTATTTAAGACTTGCAGACTTTTTTTTTTTTTTTTAATTTTTATTAGTTGGAGGCTAATTACTTTACATCATTACAGTAGTTTTTGTTATACATTGATATGAATAAGCCATGGATTTACATGTATTCCCCATCCCAGTCCCCCCTCCCACCTCCCTCTCCACCCAATCCCTCTGGGTCTTCCCAGTGCACCAGGCCCGAGCACTTATCTCATGTACCCAACCTGGGCTGGTGATCTGTTTCACCCTAGATAATATACATGTTTCAATGCTGTTCTCCTGAAACATCCCACCCTCGCCTTCTCCCAGAGTCCACAAGTCTGTTCCATACATCTGAGTCTCTTTTTCTGTTTTGCATATAGGGTTATCGTTACCATCTTTCTAAAGTCCATATATATGTGTTAGTATACTGTATTGGTCTTTATCTTTCTGGCTTACTTCGCTCTGTATAATGGGCTCCAGTTTCATCCATCTCATTAGAACTGATTCAAATGAATTCTTTTTAATGGCTGAGTAATATTCCATGGTGTATATGTACCACAGCTTCCTCATCCATTCGTCTGCTGATGGGCATCTGGGTTGCTTCCATGTCCTGGCTATTATAAACAGTGCTGCGATGAACATTGGGGTGCACGTGTCTCTTTCAGATCTGGTTTCCTTGGTGTGTATGCCCAGAAGTGGGATTGCTGGGTCATATGGCAGTTCTATTTCCAGCTTTTTAAGAAATCTCCACACTGTTTTCCATAGTGGCTGTACTAATTTGCATTCCCACCAACAGTGTAAGAGGGTTCCCTTTTCGCCACACCCTCTCCAGCATTTATTGCTTGTAGACTTTTGGATAGCAGCCATCCTGACTGGCGTATAATGGTACCTCATTGTGGTTTTGATTTGCATTTCTCTGATAATGAGTGATGTTGAGCATCTTTTCATCTGTTTGTTAGCCATCTGTATGTCTTCCTTGGAGAAATGTCTGTTGAGTTCTTTGGCCCATTTTTTGATTGGGTGATTTATTTTTCTGGAGTTGAGCTGGAGGAGTTGCTTGTATATTTTTGAGATTAATCCTTTGTCTGTTGCTTCATTTGCTATTATTTTCTCCCAATCTGAGGGCTGTCTTTTCACCTTGCTTATAGTTTCCTTTGTTGTGCAAAAGCTTTTAAGTTTCATTAGGTCCCATTTGTTTATTTTTGCTTTTATTTCTAAAATTCTGGGATGTGGGTCATAGAGGATCCTGCTGTGATTTATGTCGGAGAGTGTTTTGCCTATGTTCTCCTCTAGGAGTTTGATAGTTTCTGGTCTTACATTTAGATCTTTAATCCATTTTGAGTTTATTTTTGTGTATGGTGTTAGAAAGTGTTCTAGTTTCATTCTTTTACAGGTGGTTGACCAGTTTTCCCAGCACCACTTATTAAAGAGGTTATCTTTTTTCCATTGTATATCCTTGCCTCCTTTGTCGAAGATAAGGTGACCATAGGTTCGTGGACTTATCTCTGGGCTTTCTATTCTGTTCCATTGATCTATATTTCTGTCTTTGTGCCAGTACCATACTGTCTTGATGACTGTGGCTTTGTAGTAGAGTCTGAAGTCAGGCAGGTTGATTCCTCCAGTTCCATTCTTCTTTCTCAGGATTACTTTGGCTATTCGAGGTTTTTTGTATTTCCATACAAATTGTGAAATTATTTGTTCTAGTTCTGTGAAAAATACTGTTGGTAGTTTGATAGGGATTGCATTGAATCTATAGATTACTTTGGGTAGTATAGCCATTTTGACAATATTGATTCTTCCAATCCATGAACATGGTATATTTCTCCATCTGCTTGTGTCCTCTTTGATTTCTTTCATCAGTGTTTTATAGTTTTCTATGTATAGGTCTTTTGTTTCTTTAGGTAGATATACTCCTAAGTATTTTATTCTTTTTGTTGCAATGGTGAATGGTATTGTTTCCTTAATTTCTCTTTCTGTTTTCTCATTGTTAGTGTATAGGAATGCAAGAGATTTCTGTGTGTTAATTTTATATCCTGCAACTTGACTGTATTCGTTGATTAGCTCTAGTAATTTTCTGGTAGAGTCTTTAGGGTTTTCTATGTAGAGGATCATGTCATCTGCAAACAGCGAGAGTTTCACGTCTTCTTTTCCTATCTGGATTCCTTTTACTTCTTTTTCTGCCCTGATTGCTGTGGCCAAAACTTCCAAAACTATGTTGAATAGTAGTGGTGAGAGTGGGCACCCTTGTCTTGTTCCTGATTTCAGGGGAAATGCTTTCAATTTTTCACCATTGAGGGTGATGCTTGCTGTGGGTTTGTCATATATAGGCTTTTATTATGTTGAGGTATGTTCCTTCTATTCCTGCTTTCTGGAGAGTTTTAATCATAAATGGATGTTGAATTTTGTCAAAGGCTTTTTCTGGATCTATTGAGATAATCATATGGTTTTTATCTTTCAATTTGTTAATGTGGTGTATTACATTGATTGATTTGCGGATATTAAAGAATCCTTGCATTCCTGGGATAAAGCCCACTTGGTCATGATGAATGATTTTTTTAATATGTTGTTGGATTCTGTTTGCTAGAATTTTGTTAAGGATTTTTGCATCTATGTTCATCAGTGATATTGGCCTGTAGTTTTCTTTTTTTGTGGCATCTTTGTAAGACTTGCAGACTTTTACAATAGCAACTTTCCTTTTAAGTTTTAATTTTCTCTTAACTTGTAACCATAGCAGGCTAACAATATATATTGTACATCTCAGCAAAGTTTGTGTTTTTGTAGCAATAAAACTCACGTACTATATAAATCATAAAGTGGTGACATAATTACCATAATTAGTGAGAATCTACTGAGTAAATGAGAATCACCTATTACTTTTCTAGGTGCTCTCTGAATGCAGAAGCAGTAGGTGGTAGAGGCTCTGTTCAGGTAGCTGAGTTTGGGCGATAGCATCTACATGTTATAAACAGAAGCACACAAACTTTGAAGTACTGATGAAGTCAGCATGAAGTCTCCAAAGAAAGAGGACTATGTGGCAGAAACCAATACAATATTGGAAAGCAATTGTCCTTCAATTACAAATAAATAAATTTTTAAAGAAACAGTTACGGGTGGAGAGGGAGGTGGGAGGGGGGACCAGGATGGGGAATACATGTAAATCCATGGCTAATTCATTTCAATGTATGACAAAAACCACTGCAATAATGTAAAGTAATTAGCCTCCAACTAATAAAAATAAATGGAAAAAAAAAAGAAACAGTTAAATGAAAAAGAAAGAGGACAATAAGTGGTAATGGGAGTAGCCCAAATATATAAAGAACACCTACAGATAAATAAGAAAAATACAATAGGAAAAAAACAGGTAAAAGATATATGAATAGATGTTATACAGAAAAGGAAACACATGTGGCTAACAAACTTATGAAGAAATATTTAACCTCATTAAGCAGTCTGAGAAGTGAGTACCCAAGGTCACAGTGACAACCTATTCAGTTGTCAACGAGTAGGCATTCTCACAAATACAAGTGTTAGAAAGTGACTCTGTTGAAAGGAGTATCAATTGTTACAACTTAAAAACCTGTTTGTTGTCTTACAATGTTGATCATCAGAATACCTTAAAACTGAGAAATTCCATTCCTAGATATATCTTCAAGAGGAATTTGAGCACATAACGTGCCAGAAGACATGTGCAAGAATATTTGTAGCTACACTTTTCATACTAGTGCCAAACCAAAAGCAACCAAAGTGGTCACTGATAGAATGGATATAGATCATTCACACGATGGAAAACTATTCAGTAGAATGGGAAACCCAGGCTGAGGCAGCTAAGTGTGTTGAAAGATAATGGAGCATTACCTGTTGAGGCTATATAATGATCTGAATATTTCTTACTGTACACTGTCAGCTTCAACCTAGTGTAAAGTCAACTAGCGTACTACTGAGCGTAGCACAGCTAAAGCATTCATGAGGCAAACGTAGCATGGACTATAGCAATGATATTCTTTCACTAGCAAAGGAAAATTTTAAAACTTGTATTGTTCTAGTTTCAGAAGTAACAAATGATCACACTGTAAAAAATTGGGAAAGATAGGGAAAGCAAAAAAAAGAGAAGCATAATCTCTTGTAATGCTGCCATGCAGAGATGACCATGGGTAACATTTTGATGTCTGTTTTCCCAGTGTCTGTCTTTGTCTCAATTTCCATCTTTCTCTGCATTTGCTTCTTTGTTTTTAATAAAAATGACACCATGGAATTGATACTATTCTTTGATTTAAAAAAAAATTAACAATATAAAGCAATATGATCCAGGTAACTGTTCTTTTTTATTGTCATTTTAACTCATAGGCTGCCTACATATCAATTTGACAAAATAATTTATTTAATCCTCAGTGTTTGAAAATTTGGACTGATTTTTCCTTTCTTGAGGGGGAGGGGCTGCTTTTAAAACATGAAAGAAAACATAAGGAAGTGTTTATAAATATCCATGCTATTTGCCTTAGTAGAAATTCCAAAAATTGAAAGGCTAGGAACATTTTTAAAAGTTACAAAGCATTTTGCTGGAGTGCTCCAGAAAAACTGTACCAGTTCACACCCTCACCAATAGGCTATGTGTCAGTTTTCCTATTCCTAATTATAAATTCTAGCCAATACTAATTATTAACCTCATACATTTGAAAGCTTAAGTTATATCACTGTTTTAATTTTTGTTTTGGATGCTAATGAAGCTGAAAATTTTAAATAAGACTTTTGGGTGTTTGAATTATTTTTTTATTGAATTGTTCACATTTTTTCTTTTTGTTCACCAAAGTTCTTTAAGTATTGAAAAAATATTATCTAGTTGTGATATAGGCTGCAAATATTTGCTCTAGTCTGTATTTTGCCTTTCAGATTTGCTTGTGGTGTTTTTTGGTGCACTAACATATTTAATTTTAAGTAGACTTAATTTTTTTAAACAGTTTTAAGTTTGCGAGAAAAGTGTGCCCACAGTGTGAAGAGTCGTCATATATCTCCTCTCCCTCCCCTTCCCCCACCCCTAGTTTCTCCTCTTGTTAACATCTTACACTGGTGTGGATTTTTTAAAATTACAATTAATGAATCAGTACTGATACAGTTTTGTCACTACAGTCCATAGCTTACGTTAGGGTTCACTCTGTGTGGGGTACAGTTCTGGGAATTTCAACAAATGCTCATGGTAACGAGGGTTTCCCCGGTGACTCGGCAGTAAGGAATCCTCTTGCAGAGCAGGAGACCCAGGGGACGGGGGTTTGTTTGACCCCTGGGTCGGGAAGCTCCTCTGGAGGAGGGCGGCAGTCTACTCCCGTGTTCTTACCTGAAGAACCCATGGACAGGGGAGCCTGGTGGGCTACAGCCCAGTGGGTTGCAGAGTCGGACACGGCTGAAGTGACTGAGCACATCAGTAATGACACACACCCACCGATACAGTGTCCTACAGATTCACTGTCACAAACACCCGCTGTGATCCACCTCTTCACCCTCCCCGTCCCCGCTCCCTGACAGCCGCTGGTCTTTGTACTGTCTATAAGCTTGCCTTTTCCATATGTTATGTACTAACTGGAATCATGTGTAACGTTTTCTTATTGCCTTCTTTCACCTAGTGGGATTCCCTAGTAGCTCAGCTGGTAAAGAATCCACCTGCAATTCAGGAGACCTGGATTAGATTCCTGGGTCGGGAAGATCTTATGGAGAAGGGAAAGGCTACCCACTCCAGTATTCTTGGGCTTCCGTGATGGCTCAGCTGGTAAAGAATCTGCCTGCAATGCAGGAGACCTGAATTTGACCCCTGGGTTGGGAAGATCCCCTGGAGGAGGGCATGGCAACCCACTCCAGTGTTCTTGCCTGGAGAATCCCCGTGGACTATGAGGTCGCTAAGAGTCGGAGATGACTGAGCAGCTTTCACTTTTCTTTCACTTAGCAGCATTCCCTTAAGTTTTCTCGATGCCCTTTCATAGCTTAATAGCTCATTTCTTTTTATCACTAAATAGTACTCTGTTGTAGGGCTGGACTACAGTTTATTTATCCATTCACCTATTAAAAGACATCTTGATTGCTTCCGTGCTTTGGCAGTTATGATTAAAGCTGCTATAAACATTCATGTGCCTGTTGCTGACTTCAGTTGTCAGTTCGTTTGGGTAAATCCTTAGGAGCTCAATTGCTAGACTGTATAGCCAACCTATGTTCTGCTTTATAAGAAACTGCCGAATTGTCTTCTGAAGTGGCTGTATCATTTTGCATTCTCACCAGCAATGAATGAGTGTTTTTACTGTTCCACATCTTCTCCAACATTGATGTTTTGTTTTGAACTGGTGTGTCATGATAACTCATTGTTTTAATTTGCAATTTCCTAATGACATATGATATTGAGTATATCTTCATCTGTTCATTTGCCATTTGTGTGTCTCTAGTGAAGTGTCTCTTTAGATCTTTTGCTAATTCTGTAAAGTTGTTCTCTTATTTTTGAGTTTCAAGTGTTCTTTGTATATTTTGGGTATAGGTCCTTAATCAGAAGTATTTAATTTTCGTATAGTCAAAACAATTTGTTTTCTGACTCTGTCTTCTCTATGTCTTTAATGCCTTTCCCCTGCCCCTTATAGATATCCACTTGCATTTTCTTTCCAGTTATTTTATAATTTCATTTTGAGATGTTTGTATCTGGAAGTCTCAAATCTTGAGAAAGAGATGATTCATTTTTCCCTCCATTTAAATCCACTCAGATATAATTGCTTTGCCTACTTTTGACAACCGTGCAATGGAAAACTGGGGACTATTGACATTTGACGAGTCATTATTGTTGCTGCAGCCAAATGATAAATTAACAGAAAAAAAGATCATGATCTTCTATATTGTCTCCCACGAGATTGGACATCAGGCATGTGGTAAAATGTTCTTTCTTATTTCACACGAAAATATTCTCCAGCTTCTGTACCAAAAGTAGCAAAAACCCCTAAACCCTACCGTACACCAAATATTAAAAAATAACTTGAAAAGTGGTCCAGTGAGTGAAAACAAGGGAGGAACCATGTAATCAGATCCTGATGGATTTGAACTTTTGGCGATAGATCATAGTGATGAGAAATCTCAGAACATTAGCAGGTCGTATATTCAAAGAGTGATTGTGTGCCGCAAAGTTCTCTTCAGGAAAAGTAAGCCAAGCAGATCTATGATTATCTGCTTTTCATTCCAGCTTAAAATAGCGTCACTAGAAGATATCCCATTTCATCAGTAGATTGTCACAAACTTTTTTTTTTTTTTGCGAGAAGTTACAAGTTAAAGGATTATAGTCAATATAGTAGTATCACTGAGGTGACAGTCATCTAAACTGTGAAATTATCTTCTTGTTATATGGAAGTTTTGGAGAAGAGTGATTTACTGTGATTATATGATACCCTGTTACACAGTCAACACATACTTTCACAAGTCTTGATCATCACCCAAAGTGTCATTTTTTATTATAGCCTAAGTGACACTTTGTTTTGGAAAATAGGGTGCTAACTATTAATACATCACTGCTATTATAAGAATTTGGTTAAAAACCAGGGTGTGGATTTGTTGGTTTTGGAAATTACTGTGTTTTTCTTTCCTGATTCTCTTCATCATCATTTGACACTTTCCTTCTGTTAAGCTAAAATAGAAAATAATTACAACTGGACCACTTTGCAGAAATGAATACTTGAGCGATTCTTACATGGTACAGATCAAATCATGTCCTTAAAACATAATCAACTGCTTACAGCAAAATCCTGATGTAGTCTGTTTAGAGTATGAGATGCTGTCATTAGTAGGTGTTAAGTGAACATTCAGGCCTTCTACTTTAACTTAACTTTGGAGTAAAGTGGGTGTTTAAGAAATGCTATACTAGCTTACTTTATTTCTGAGCATCACAGTTTTAAAGCAAAAATTGCTTCCAGTCGTTGGATGTGAAATTTTACAGAAATACATGAGTGACTTCATGTTATTAATAAAACAACACCATGATTTTGATGTCCTGTTTTCAAGTTTTATCACTGATAGCAAATTACAGTTAATTTTGTCTTTGATCTTACATTTATTTAACATGTAATTACAATAAATATTACTTAAATTGAAGTTAAGAGTGTTATTTTCATCCCCAACTCCAAAAGTGGTTTGGAAACTTGGTTACCATGAATTGGTGGAATAATATCTGGCTCAATGAAGGTTTTGCATCTTATTTTGAATTTGGGATAATTAACCACTTCAATCCTAAACTCCCAAGGGTAAGTATGTCTGTTAAATTAATTTATAACTATTCTTCTAATTATAATAGTAGTTAATTTTCATTGTTGAAAAGTGTGTAAAATACAGAAAAATATAGAGATAATAAATTATGTGTAATATCAGAGATGCTCAATGTTGTCTTTTTGATTTGTTTTTTTTTGTCAGGCTTTTATTATTGTAAATATTCCTAGAAGTGAAAATTACGCAGAAATGTGTAATGCCCTTTCTACTTCATACTATATCAAAAACTTTTCCACAGGTCATTAGATTATTCTTGAAAATAAGATTTTTAAGTGTTGCCTAGTATTTTATCATATAACTTTATAAGATATTTTCCCTACTATTAGATTTTAGGTTATTTTCATTTATTTCTACCTAGACTGAATTTTAAAGCACTTGCAATCAGTAGTCTACAACTTTAATAGTAAGTAATATGCTATGTTATATTATCCATAATATAGCTGATATTGCATATGATACTCATAGCTGACATTGTATCTATTATAGCTGATAATCTTTTGCTATGTTGAGTAAGTAGTAACATGGAAAATTAATTTATGTGTATGCAAATCTGAATTGAAAGTTATATTTCTACTATTTTATTTAGAGTAGTTAGGTAATGCTTTCAGAATGGCATGATATTGATTTAAGTGCTTAAATATTTAGATTTAATATGGTCTTTTGACACAGACCTCATTTCTTCTCACCAAGTCTGGGCTTCTTTCTTCCTGTCTGTTCCCGCCTCCTGTCCTCTCTCTGATGCTCTGAGCTGCTCTCTCTGCTGCCTTTTCTGGGTCTTTTTGTCCTTTCCCCTCCCAAGTGTTTCCAAGGCTCTACTTCGGGCCTCTTTTTCTTCTCTCCATACCCTTGCTCATTAAAGTGTGTTGATGTTTGACATGCTAATTTCCACTGGTCAGATCTTCACAGGCTAAATTTATTCACTTTGAAGGAGAATCTAAGATTGTTCTTTCTATTATTATGAAAGTGAAAGTTGCTCACTCGTGTCCAACTCTTTGCGACCCCATGGACTATATAGCCTGCCAGGCTCCTCTGTCCATGGAATTCTCCAGGCAACGGAATACTGGAGTAGATTGCCATTTCCTTCTCTGGGGATCTTCCCGACCCAGGGATCGAACCCGGGTCTCCCTCATTGCAGGCAGGCTCTTTACTGTCTGAGCCACTAGGTAAACCCATTAATATTATATTGGTTGTAAACTTTCCCCTCTTTTATGAAAGGAAGAAGATAGTAAGTAGATGATGTTTATCTTTTGTTTATTATAAAGTTGGCAGAATAAAAAATTGACAGACCTCTCTTGGGCGCACAGAAACTTTAAAAAAATCTTTTTTTTAACCTGTTTGTGAAATTGTGGCTTCTGAGGAGCACTGATGCAGTAGTTTTACTGCCCCAGTTCCATGCCACTTTGAAAGTTCAGTTCAGTTCAGTCACTCAGTCGTGTCCGACTCTTTGCGACCCCATGAATCGCAGCACGCCAGGCCTCCCTGTCCATCACCAACTCCCAGAGTCCACCCAAACCCATGTCCATTGAGTCGATGATGCCATCCAACCATCTCATCCTCTGTCATCCCCTTCTCCTCCTGCCCCCAATCCCTCCCAGCATCAGGGTCTTTTCCAATGAGTCAACTCTTCGCATGAGGTGGCCAAAGTGTTGGAGTTTCAGCTTCAACATCAGTCCTTCCAGTGAACACCCAGGACTGACCTCCTTTAGGATGGACTGGTTGGATCTCCTTGCAGTCCAAGGGACTCTCAAGGGTCTTCTCCAACACCACAGTTCAAAAGCATCAATTCTTTGGTGCTCAGCTTTCTTCACAGTCCAACTCTCACATCCATACGTGACTACTGGAAAAACCATAGCCTTGACTAGACAGACCTTTGTTGGCAAAGTAATGTCTCTGCTTTTTAATATGCTGTCTAGGTTGGTCATAACTTTCCTTCCAAGGAGTAAGCGTCTTTTAATTTCATTGCTGCAATCACCATCTGCAGTGATTTTGGAGCCCAGAAAAATAAAGTCAGCCACTGTTTCCACTGTTTCCCCATCTATTTGCCATGAAGTGATGGGACCAGATGCCATGATCTTAGTTTTCTGAATGTTGAGTTTTAAGCCAACTTTTTCACTCTCCTCTTTCACTTTCATCAAGAGGCTTTTTAGTTCCTCTTCACTTTCTGCCATAAGGGTGGTATCATCTGCATATCTGAGGTTATTGATATTTCTCCCGGCAATCTTGATTCCAGCTTGTGCTTCCTCCAGCCCAGTGTTTCTCATGATGTGCTCTGCATGTAATTGACATAAGCAGGGTGACAATATACAGCCTTGACGTACTTCTTTTCCTATTTGGAACCAGTCTGTTGTTCCATGTCCAGTGCTAACTGTTGCTTCCTGACCTGCATACAGGTTTCTCAAGAGGCAGGTCAGGTGGTCTGGTATTCCTGTCTCTTTCAGAATTTTCCTCCTGCCCTCTGTGGACATCCTATAAATGCCCACCAGCACACAGTCCAGCCACTCTACAGTACCTCTGCTCCTCCTCCCCTGGGCTAGACATCATTATGTAGATCTGCAGAATGAAGTACTGAAAGGTTAATTGACTTGCCCAAGGTCATTTGCCTGCTTGAGGCGAAACTGTGATTACATTCCAGTGATCTGGGTCTAGGCTGAAGATGAGGATAATGATGATAATAAATATTAATAAATAATCAAAAATATTATTTAATTCCATTCACTGAGCACTTGGGACTTAACTGCCTGGTAGTATGAGTCTTATACATACATCATCTTCATCAATCTTCAAGATAATCCTATGAGTATAGTTGTTACTTTTTCTATCTCCTATTGAGGAAACTGAGGGTATAAGTATTAGGTAAGTTGTCCAAGATCTCGCAGTTATTAAAGGTCAGAGATGATACTCAGCTCTAGGTTTCTCTAGCTGCCAAGCCCGTGCTTTAACCCCAGGGAGTGTTCTCATTCTCAAGGGCTTATGGTGTGTGAGCGTGTTCATTATGACTCTCTTCATATATGTGAACTATATATATACACACAGCAAGTCTTAGTCCTTCCATATATGCTACACCTACAAAATTGTTTATATCTCTCTTTTATAAAGTAGCATCTACACACGGTTAGTATTACCTGTAACTATTTTTTAAAGCATTTGGTTGTACCCCAAATTACCTCTGTGCTGAGAGTCAATATGGAAAGACATTCCAGTCCTTAAAACAATTAGATTCACCTGTATGTCCTTTATTGACTAAACTATAAATTTCAGTTACTTTTTATTTATTTTTTTTTTTTTCATTTATTTTTATTAGTTGGAGGCTAATTACTTTACAATATTGTAGTGGGTTTTGTCATACATTGACATGAATCAGCCATGGATTTACATGTATTCCCCATCCCGATCCCCCCTCCCACCTCCCTCTCCACCCCGATCCCTCTGGGTCTTCCCAGTGCACCAGGCCCGAGCACTTGTCTCATGCATCCAACCTGGGCTGGTGATCTGTTTCACCCTAGATAATATACATGTTTTGATGCTGTTCTCTCGAAACATCCCACCCTCGCCTTCTCCCCACAGAGTCCAAAAGTCTGTTCTGTACATCTGTGTCTCTTTTTCTGTTTTGCATATAGGGTTATCATTACCATCTTTCTAAATTCCATATATATGTGTTAGTATACTGTAATGGTCTTTATCTTTCTGGCTTACTTCACTCTGTATAGTGGGCTCCAGTTTCATCCATCTCATTAGAACTGATTCAAATGCATTCTTTTTAATGCATTTGTGCATTAAAAAGAATATTCCATTGTGTATATGTACCACAGCTTCCTTATCCATTTGCCTGCTGATGGGCGCCTAGGTTGCTTCCATGTCCTGGCTATGATAAACAGTGCTGCGATGAACATTGGGGTACACGTGTCTCTTTCATATAAATTTCAGTTACCTTTTAATGCAACAGAAATGGCTAAGATATTATCATATCTGGAAAACATTGATGAAAACATGTTACCAATGTTTTTGAAGCTAAGATGGTAAGATTATCCTCTCATATCATTTAGTTTTATTTCTTTTTATCATTGGTTCTTAATCACTGTTTTCTGAGTGTACATTTCTCAATCACTTGTAGAGCTGAGTGAACCATAACCCTCGCCAGAAGAGTATCAGATCTTGGAGCTTGAAAAAACTGCCATGAGCTTTGTTTTTGAAAAGCTTAAGGCTTTGCTTCATTGGTCTTTAAGAGATCAGAACTTTAGCTTCCTTTGAATCAGTCATTAGATTCAAAGTGAGTAAAGAGCATCACAGAAACATATGCAAAAACAGATTTCCATTTTTTCTAATTCTGGTCTAATTTCAGCTGAAAGCTATTAACATACAAGATGAATGGGTCATGGTCAAGGATTCAGAACATTCCAGTTGGTTTCTTGACCCCCGAAGCTCCAGCTCTAACAGTGGTACTCACTGACTTTTCTGCATCCCTCTTCTGACTGGTCTAAGGAAGCAGCAGCTCGCGTGGAGGCAAGGGGCATGTAGGGGCCTTGCAGCCAGTCAGATCTCACTATGTTTCCATGATCACTGTAAGCTGAGGCAAGTAGTCGACCACTTCTGAGCTTTCCTTCCTCATCTGTAAGAAAGTTTCATGCAGTCATTCAATACATTGAGTATTTAGTGGGCACTCTTGTGACAGCCATCATTTACTAAGCATTCATTATGTGCTTAGAGTGTGTTTTGTACAATATCTGGTTCACCCTTCTGAAGAACTAATGATGACGATATAATCGCAGTAGTGCTTAACCCTTATTGAGCATATTCTATTTGCCAGTCACAGTGCTAAAAATTCTATGTAAATTAATTTAGACCTGATAATAATCCAGTGAGGACAGTGTTCACCCCATTTTCAGAGGCAAAACTGAATTTCCAGAGTGATGAAATTAGTTGCCTTTTATGAGTCATACAGTCCCTAGGAGGCTGAAGTAGGATTCAGACCCAGGTAGCTTGACTCCAAACCCTGTGCTTTCAACCACAGTGATATTCCATACAAATTTTATAATAAATACTGTTACATTTCTTAGTATAATCATAGATCTGATAGAAATAGGTTTGTTCTCTGGAATCTCATAGCTTGCATGAAGAAAGAAATGGAGAGTGTAGAGACTCACTTTATCCAATCATTATATGCAATAGCTCGGTAATATTTTTTAAAAAACCTGATATTGCTTTTTACAATAGTTTCCCTTCCACAAGACCAGAACAGACTGGGACAAACACCACCTTATGGAAGGCCTAGAGTAGAAAAACCTGAGGAATGTTGAGTAAGAGGTGTTCACCTCATTCATCACAGCTATCTTGTGTGATTGGGAGGACACCAAGAAGATTATGTAAACCTTACGCCAGGCAGGCGCAAGAGAGACACAGTCCATTCTGAAAGAAAAATATGGAAAAGGTTATGTGTACAAAAGTATTCATTAATACACTGTCTATAACAGAAAAAAAAAACAACTGGAAACAAATGCCTACCCATTAGGCAAATGATTCAGTCAGTTATAGTCCACCAACCTGAAAGGGTATTATGCAGCTGTGCATTTGTTTATTTTAGTGTTTTGCTTTTGCAAAAGGTATATCTACCCTGTGAAAATCATGATTAAGTTTGGGGTTATTTCTTTCCAATTTGTGTTTGTTTCATTTATGATACAGCAGCCATTATTAGGAGTAGTTATGAAGATTAGATAGCAAAATTTCTAAATGAATGTGATAACAAGTAAATGAACAAGATGAAAAGTTTTTACAACTGTAAGAATAAATAAATAGGGGAAAAGATTAGAAAGAGCAGGATTAACAACATTCTAATGGGAGTTATCGCAGGATGTGGACCTACGGGTGTTTTTTATTTTTGCTGTTTTCTTCATTGTGTTTATATGGCACCGGGGTGGACAGTGCACACTCTCAAGAGCTCTTAGGTGTTAAATTAATAAAACCTATACTTAACGAGTAAGGTGGGACTTTATGCAGATGTCTCCTCTAAATCTTTGCTACTCAAAGTGTGGTTCTTGAGCTATACACCAACATCAGCATCACCTGGTCATTTAGTAGAAATGTAGACCCCAGACTTCCCTGGTGGTCCAGTGGTTAAGTCTCCACACTTCCACTGGACGGGGCACGAGTTTCCATCCCTGGTCGGGGGAACTTAAGATCCTGCATGTCTCAAGGTGCTGCCAAAAAACAAACAAACAAACCCAACCCCAGCACAGACTAACTGAATTAGAATACAATTTGACAAGATCCCCAGGGGATCCTTATGGGCAGTAAAGTTTGACATGCAGTTCTCTAAATGACAGACTTTCTCATTTTGAGAAAAGCCGAGTTTGACGATAAGTTAACCAAAGTATGCATAAATCTGAACATAATATGCTAACTAGAGAGGCTTGGTTGAAACGTTGGCAAGTGGCATGGGGCAGAGTTTGGAGGGGTTGAGGGAGTCAACTGTTGAGGGGTGAAGGAGTCAGCGTGGGACCACAGGGAGAGTCCCTGGGAGCCGAGGCTTCCGTGGCGTCCAGGTGCTCGCCAGGCATGCACCTCTTAACTCTTCTTTGGTTTTCCTTCTAGCTTTCCTTAGGAAAGAAATGGCCCTTGTCACATGTCTAAGAGAGATCTAATCTTTTGGAGAGTTCTAGACCTTATTAAAATATCAATAACTGCCAGTTGCTCTGGTGGCTCAGAGGGTAAAGAATCTGCCTACAGTGCAGGAAACCTGGGTTTGATCCCTGGATAGAGAAGATCCCCTGGAGAAGGGAATGGCTACTCACTCCAGTATTCTTGCCCGGAGAATTCCATGGACAGAGGAGCCTGGCAGGCTACAGTCCATGGGGTTGCAAAGAGTCGGACATGACTGAATGACTAACACTTTTACAGTAAAAAAAATTTCTTAATGCATTAGCTATAAACTACAGTATACAGTTTGTAGATTTGTTTTGATTTATTTCTAATAACTAATATTGTCACTGTGAATTTGTAAATTTGGCATTGCTTTTGTCTTATAAATGTCCCTGTAGGAGACTGATACATTTTAAGGGATTACTAATAAAGTTGCCAATAAAACTCTATAGAGGATTAAAACCACCTAGAGATGCTGTTCCCTGAACACCCAGCATCTGGGTGGTCAGGGACCTCCTAACATAAGGAATGTGTCGGGTTGGCCAAGAAGTTTGTCCCATCTTATGGAAAAGTCGAACAAACTTCTTGACCAACCCAATAGATGACTGTCTTGGAAACCACATTAACTTTTGTAATTGATTTTTTTAATTGAAATAAAAAAGGAGACCAAATGGGAAGGAAAGTATCACAGTTTTGTTATTCAACGACTCCTGACTTATTTGGCACATTGTAGCCCAAAGAGCACTTCTCAGTTATTGATTTCCTCCCCTCTTCAATGATAGTTTCTGAAACTATTTTAGGAGCATTGAACTTCCTGTTTCTGTGATGCCTCAGGAGTTCCTTGTCTCAATGTTTTCCTTTTAGAATGAGATCTTCTTCTCTAACATTTTACATGGTGTGCTCAGAGAAGATCACGCCCTGGTGTCTAGAGCCGTCTCCATGAAGGTGGAAAGTTTCACAGAAACCAATGAAATAAATGAGCTCTTTGACTTATTCACTTACAACAAGGTAAAACAGTTCCACATTCATATTTGTGCTGCAGTCTTGCAGAAAGCTACATAAAATGGGTTCTTTGGGTTCTAGACTAATGTGCTGCTACACAATTTTGGTACAAAGACCTTAATATTATTCAGTAGATGGATCTCAGAAAACATGCTTAAATCGGTTCTTATCTAGTAAATGTTAATCTGTAATAGGTGCTCAATGCCATCTACATTTTAAAATATAGACAGACAGCTGGATACTTTTAAGGAGAACTCTTCTGCCTGGTGGAAATTTGTTCTTGTGTCACTGAAAGAAAGGCACACAACATAAAAGCCGTGAGCTAAGTTTTGTTCAGGAACCTGACTGAGGGCTATAGCCCAGGAGACAGCCTCTCAGAGTATTCTGAGAAACTCTTCCAAAGAGACAAGGGGGCAGCCAGGATATAGCTGAAGGTTTTCTTTTGTTTTGTTCCTGGGGACAGCATCCAGTCAGGTATAAAAAGACTACTGCTAGTCACAAGGAACAGACATCTCAAATGAATACTTACAGTGCATTTCTGTGTATGGAGGGATGCAAGAATCTGGGGTCATTGAAAATTTTCTTTAGATATGCATCTGAACTATCTTGGGATTAGTATATTCAAAACAAAGAATGCTTCTTAGTTTTCTCCATCCTCAATTCTCCCCTGCCGGCCCCCTATACCCACCCCGGGACATTGTCAGTAGGCAACCACAGTAGCTAATTGCTGATCCTTGTAGAACTGGAACAAGAGCAACAACCTTTATTTATTTACACTTGTCATGTGAGTCTCTCAATTTAAAAAGTTTTCTGTACCCTGAATTCTTATATGTAGGACATTTTCTCATCTTTTATCTATTAATCAGTGACAGTTTATTTTATTAGCACATTTTGGGTTAACCCAGACATTCAGTTGAGGTATACAATGCAATGAGGAGCGCAGCCCAAAATCTTGTATGCCAAAATGGAATGTGTCAGTATTTAGATACTGAATTTTGTTCAAATAATGGACAACTTCTTATGTCTTAGGGAGCGTCTCTGGCCCGGATGCTAGCTAGTTTCTTGAATGAGAAAATATTTATCAGCGCACTTAAGGTGAGTTTGCAGAATTGTTGTTACCTAAAGACAGTAAACATGAATTGCTTTGGCAAGTTATTCATTTTAACCTTACCTTTTCTATTTTAACAGTCATATTTGGAGACTTTTTCTTACTCAAATGCTGAGCAAGATGATCTATGGAGACATTTTCAAATGGTAATTCTCTGACTCTCGGCCGTGTTTTTGTTATGTTGTGCTCTAGGGTCTTGGGGCCATGTGCGTATGCTGACGCCGCAGGAAAACCCCCTTCCCTTGTCTGTGACGCTGCTTTAAGTCGGAGGTTACTTCTTTAGTCTTCACCACTGCATTCCCAGGCTTCCCTGGCTCAGACAGTAAAGAATCTGCTTGCAGTGCAGGAGACCTGGGTTCAATCCCTGGGTTGGGAAGATCCCCTGGAGAAGGGAATGGCAATCCACTCTAGTATTCTTGCCTGGAAAATTCCCTGGATGGAGGAGCCTGGTGCTACAGCCCATGGCATTTTGAACACAGCTGAGCGACCACTAATACACCATGTTTCTAGTGCCCAGGATAGAGCCTGCGTATATTAGATCCATAAAAAGTGTGTTCAGTGATTGAATGAAAGGATGAACTAAGGAACCACTCATATATACAGAGATGAACAGAATTAAATTTGATCCAGAAATTCCCCACTGGGTTTTACTATATAAATGAGAAATACAATCACTACGTATTGATGGTTCCTTTTAGGAGTTGGCTACCTCAGGAGATTTGGATGGTAAATAACCGCTTTTGTGATGATTTTTTTAAAACAGGCCATAGATCACCAGAGTAAAATTCTTTTGCCAACAACAGTAAAAAGCATCATGGACAGCTGGACACAGCAGAGTGGTTTTCCAGTTATCACCTTAAATGTATCCACGGGCGTCATGAAACAGGAGCCATTTTATCTTGGCAAGGTTAAAAATCAGACTCTTCTAGCCCACAAGTAGGTAGATTTGCTCATGTCTTCACCTTCCTTGGGGTTGATCTCTGATCAGAAGGAAACCAGCCTATGGGTGAGGAAGCGTAACTCCCACTGGATGCACACCCTCCATGGGGTGACGGGGATGGTGACACAGTGCCCCGAGCAGGATGACACTGTGCTCGGGCGGGGCAGAGCCCCTGAGGTCCTGACCCAGGCCAGAGGCCTGCCTTTAGGGTTCTTGCGGTGTTTCTCCCCTGGGACTTAGCTTTGCGTGTTAGGCATTCTTTTTTGTCCTTTAGACGGAGGTAATGAATTACTCAGAATTCTGTGTGAAAGCCAGTAAAATTGAATCTGAATGGCCTTACGTTAGTTAAGAAAAAAGGGGATCTGGTGGCCAGGTCGCCTTCCCTTCTCTAGAAATGGAGCTGAATGGTGACCATATCCTTGAGGAATAATTCTGTGCATGTATGCCCACACATGTGTATGTGCTTTTGTAACCATACGTAAAATATTAGAATTATAGATCCCAAATTCAAACCTTAGTCTTATTTAAAATCTCTGAGTTTCAGTTTCCTTATCTATGAAGCAAATGTAATGATACAAACCCCAGGGGCTTGTTGTAGAAGTAAAATGAGATAGGAAGTATACCGTGGCTTAGCAGTCATCACCTCCTGTTTCCTCTTCTTCCTTGTTAGTTTTCAACTGTTTCTGATAAAGGGTTTGATTCTCAGATCACATTGTAATAAGCATAAGCACAAATGAGTAATTTATTTTCATGTACCATCACCAAAATTTTCAGGTTGTCCCACTCTTTCTTAAAACCCCAGGGGAGGAAATAGGAGACCTGCAGGTCCCTTCTCCCTGTGATATTTCATGACTTTTGAGAAGAAGTGGCCTTAGCTATCATATGAACAGAGACTCTCAGTTCAAAGTCTGAGAAGCCAGACGTGCGAGCATTTGAGCAAGATTGGAAATACTGTCTAAATTCCGAGCAATGTGTGTCTTCAGATGACTAATGTCCTCATCGTGGTCAGTGACTTCATCCAGGTCACAGCCAGCAGCATAGGGAGAGTGCCGGCATTCAGCGAATATGAATAATCTGGCTGAGTGCTGTTGAACACTTTTCAAACTGGGAAAAAACTTGAGGTGGAAAAGCTTTTTGAAATGTTTGTCATGCTTTTTCTTCTTAAATGATTATTCAGTTTTCTTGGCACAGATAGCTTTGGGTATGTCTGCAGCATTTGAATGACCCCTGAGTAAGGCCAGATGGCTATAATTGAATATAAACAGGCCTTGAAAGTTTCAGATACAGGAGAGCCTTAGAAGCTTACCCTGAGTTGCAAGAAGAAGCAAATCTGTGAGGCACAAGAGAATAAATAAATAGCCAACCCTGGCTTGTGAAACAACAGTGAATAATTCTAAAACCGAGTCCTGTATATCCACAAGGAATGACCGAAGAATTTGAGTTCTTTTATTATCTTATTTAATATTGGCTCAAAGCTCTTATTCTTATGTGTGAACAATAACTGAAGTTTTCATTGTTTTCCAAAAAGTGATACATGGATTATACCTATTCTTTGGATAAAAAATGGAACTACACAGTCTTTAGTCTGGCTAGATAAAAGCAGCAGTAAGTAACAAATTTTTTTTAAATACCTTCATATATATATGCAAATATATATATACACACACACACACATATATAAAAGCAGAGAGTAAAATGTTAAAATGTCTAGCTTTTGAATAACTTATTTAAAAGTAAAATATTACATCATTCTTGTTGAACATAGAGCTTTAAAGAAACATTTCTAATCAAAAGTTATTGTATGTGAAAAAATATAGTTATATGGTAAGATCAATATAAATCAATATAAATCAATATAAATCAATTTTAGAATATCTTTACTTTTTGTTTTACTGGATTTGTTGTTTAGAATTAAGAGGGCATAGTAAAACACGTAGTGAAATATTTTTAAAATGTACCAGTTCAAACTGTTCACATGTTTCTTTGTAGAAGTATTTCCTGAAATGCAAGTTTCAGATTCTGACCATGACTGGGTGATATTAAATTTGAATGTGACTGGATATTATAGAGTTAACTATGATAAATTAGGTTGGAAGAAATTAAATCAACAGCTTGAAAAAGATCCTAAGGTAAGTTTTATTTTTATACCTTTTACTGAATATCATTAATACTGTACTCTCTAGACTTTATAGGCTGAGCTGTCATTAACCTGACTGGTGGGAACCTGACCCCTTTGGCACCCCTCAATACCAAGACATGCTGGATTTTTTTTCTTAGAAAAAAGAGGTTTTCTTAGAAAAAAGAGGTTTTCTTAGAAAAGAGAGGTATTGTGTTTTTGAACATTAATCTCACTTTTCCATAATAATTTTACCTTTCTAAGTGAAAAATCAAAATAATTTCCAATTAACTGTTAATTTTGTAATCTTAGGCAAGTTACTTAAATGTTCTGCTTCAATGTCTTCACTTTAAAATGGGAATAATACCATATCTTTCTTATTCCTTATGAGAATTAGAGATAAGGTAAGTCAACAAATACTTTAAATGTCTAGGGACTTCCCTAGTATTCCAGTGGTTAAGACACTGTACTCCCAATGCGGGGGACACAGGTTCAATCCCTGGTCAGGGACTTAGATTCCCCCATGCTACCTGGTGTGGCCAAAGCAAAAATCAAAACAAAAACCTTTCTAAGCACATAATAGGTACCAGTACATAAATGCTAGAAAATGTTAATTTTCTAAAAATTGTATTTTCAATCTTCTGGCCAAGGAGATAATTTAATTCACAAGATATCAGTAATAATTCAATATCACTTTAAAGTTATCAAATAACTGTAAATTATTATACAGTATATAAAAATTAAAATATTGGCTAGCTCTTATCAGTCAGACTTTACTTGGTTGAATTAAACCAAATCTCCATTAGTGGAGATGGATGCTGGCTTAGAAGTCTGTAGAGTTGGCTCTGCTGTGAAATCTGGGGCAGTTCATTTAGTCTCCATTTGTAAAACTAGTGTGTTGAACTAAAAGCTATCTTAGGTGTCTCTGTCGTCAGAATTTCTGTGAGTCACCCAGTGAGTCTCGGGCAAAAGAGGCAGTACACAGAACTGGCAGAGCTCGGGTTCTGGGTCAGATCAACTTGTGTTCGTATTTTTCATCATCATTTACCAGATGCGTGACCTTGGGCCTCTTATTTAGCCAGTCATGCCTTGGATTCCTTGTCTGTATAATAATGGATATAATGGACCAACGTTAAAAGCTTGTGAAGATTAAATAAGATGATGTATGTATGATGTTTAACAGAAGCCTAATCCAATTCAGGCATTCAGAACATGATCAGTAATTTTAAAAGATTTATCACTGGGCTTTTGAATAAAGGTACAAAAACCAGCTGTAATAATACTTTATTTAAAAATCTTTTTCAGAGTAGCTAAATTTTTTTTCATTTCTAAGGGCAGTCTTAGCTATGGAAACACTAGGTCATGCCATTATAGCAATGATTTCTTGAAGCCCTTGTAAATTTTACTTATTGAAAAACTGAAGTCAGTTATTCCTACAACATAATTGCTGAGCAAACAAAATATTTCTACTATTAATATTAATCTAGAAAATGTAAGTACTGTTATTACTGCCAGAAAAGATATGTGACTACTGCCAAGGAAAGAATTAGGCTTGGCTTGTGCAGATGCTCAAAGGGATGTTGTGAAGATAAATCTTCTGGGACCACATATATGAATATGCTTGGTGGGGGTGGGGGGGTGGGGTATTGCTGTTGAAGGAATGCTGTCGGAAACTTTGGGACCCTTGAGACACAAGCTGAGACGGTCCTGTGGCCTGGCAGTGCTGGGGAGCTCAAACAGAAGCCTGAGAAGTTAGGTTGGCAGTTGACTCCTTTTCATGATTCAAGGGGCTCTGTTGGTGGTACTGTGTCGAATTGGTAAACTCTTGAGAAGAGAGATACCACTGAAAAGAGAAAGTCAGCATTGCCAAAATAGTGCTAAGTAATATTTATTTAAGGCTTTCTATGCCAAAAAGTTCCTTGACAACAATTTGGACGTTGTGATACAATTAACATATACTTTTTGTTTCGGAGAGGCCCTTTAAACTTGGCTTCCTGTTTTATTTTTTAACACGCTGTTTTTCACATAGTATTTTGGCAGAACTCTCAGCCATATTTAAGCCATATGATTGATGTCCAAAGGGACCGCTTATCAAAAACAGATGTATAATAAATAAATTATGGAAATTATCCTTAGAAATGATCATTTCTCTGTACATGAGATAATGCACATGAAAGTGCTTTGTAAGCAGCAATGATCTTGAAATGTTGTTATTATTTTGAAAGTTATTTTTCTACTAAAAATGTTCTCATCTTTTCCTGAGCATTTTTGGATCTCATCTGCAGGCTATTCCTGTTATTCATAGACTTCAGCTGGTTGATGATGCCTTTTCCTTGTCTAAGTGAGTATATTTTCTTCTCTCATCATTTAACAGTGTAGCTTGAAAAATTTACAAAAATAATAACCTCATCCCTATGAAGTTGGCTCCTTAGTTTATACAAGCCCTAACTTATTAAGATTAGGGTGAAATTCTGTGGTTATTGTGAAATTTTATGATATAAAAGATGCTGGACAACATGAATGGACCTAGAGAGTGTCATATTGAGTGAAGTAAGTCAGACAGAGAAGGAGAAATATCATATGACATCCCTTACATGTGGAATCTAAAAAGAAATGATACAAGTGAACTTACTTACAAAACAGAAAGAGACTCACAGACTTAGAGGAAGAACGAGGGGAAGAGACTCGGAGTTTGGGACAAACACGTACACACTGCTATATTTAAAATAGGTAACCAACAAGGACCTACTGCGTAGCACATGGAACTCTGATCAGTGCTGTGTGGCAGCCTGGATGGGCTGGAGTCTGGAGAACAGTGGATATACGTTATGTGTAGGGCAGCGGCCCTTTGCTGTTCACTTGGAGCTATCACAACGTTGTTAACTGGCTATAGCTCAGCACAAAATAAAAGGTTTAAAATCTTTTTTAAAAGTTGATGGAATATGCCACAACATAGATGAACCTTGAGGACATTATGTTATGTGAAATAAACCAGTCACAGAAAGACAAACACTGCGTGTTTCCATTTATATGAGCTACTTAGAGGAGTCAGAATCGTGGAGACAGAAAGATCGGTGACTGCCAAGGACTGGGGCGGGAGGATGGGAGGGGCATGGGGAGACACTGTTTGATGGGTGCAGAGTTTCAGTTTCACAAGATGAAAAGAAGTATCTAGATGGCCAGTGATGATAGTTGTACATTATGAAGGTACTTTAAGAAAATTTTTTTTGGAGTACAGTTGATTTACAATGTTAGTTTCTGCTATGCAGCAAAGTAAGCCATTTATACATATGAATGTAATTAATACCAGGGAACTGTACACTTTAAATGGTTAGGAAGACAAACTTTATGTTATGTGTATTTTGCAACAATTAAAAATTAGGAAAAAAAGACAATTCAAAAAAGGTCATCATCAGGAAAGGGCAATAACATCTACTACTAATAAAAATGAAAGCCACAGGAAACAATGATTTTTATAACAATTTGACTAGAAGGAATATATGTTCTTTGTCAAGTCAAAATTTGGTGGTTAATTATATGAAAGTCCCATGCTGGATGTTTCAAGAGAACAGCACTGAAACATGTATATTATCTAGGGTGAAACAGATCACCAGCCCAGGTTGGGTGCATGAGACAAGTGCTCGGGCCTGGTGCACTGGGAAGACCCAGAGGGATCGGGTGGGGAGGGAGGTGGGAGGGGGGACCGGGATGGGGAATACATGTAACTCCATGGCTGATTCATGTCGATGTATGGACAAAAACCACTACAATATTGTAAAGTAATTAGCCTCCAACTAATAAAAATAAATGGAAAAAAAAAAAAAAAGAAAATTTAGTATTTTAAAGGGAAGTCCTGAGGGGAAGGGAGGATAGACTGGAGTTTGAGATCGACATGTACACACTACTATATTTAAAATAAAATAAAGCGCCTTTCCATGATAAAAAAGAAAAAGGGGGAAGCCCTCAAAGGAAAACCTTTAGAAGGATGCAGTAGAGACGATGTAAGGAGGAAAAGGTAATAGTGTTTAAATATTTATAGGATTATTTCAAAATGTATAAGAATCATTATTTTAAAATCTATATCAAGAGTGAAAACTTAGGTAACACACGGAGCTCAGACTTGCATTTGTAAAGACTGTTAATGTTCAAATGGATAAATTTAGGAAGATTATGGAAGACATTTTCATATGATTCTAAGATATTGGAAGTTAAGGAAATAAAGTCACTGATATATCCAAAATAAAGAGTTTCTGGAAAGAAGTAGACTATCAATTAAGACTTTGAAATGATTTTTGTTACCCACAGGTGATGGCTGTATGTGTTTTTAATGAGCCTAAATTCTAATGTATTACAGAATGATTGATTTCATTGGTAGTGGATTTACTCTACTGCTAATTTTCTAACCAGGGAAATGAATGTATGTTCAGAATTTAAATTTTTAGACAGTAAAGCTAAGGAGTACACATAATAAATTATCCAGTGTATCGTCTCTCTCCTTCACCTGTTGTATTTCTTGAATGAATGCGTATTTTATCCTCCTTTTTTCCTACTTTCCCCCTCGACGTAGAGCACATTTCCCCACCCATTACTTCACTGAAACACTTCTCTGAGATTGCCATGAATTTAGTATTGTTAACCACATCCTCCTGCAAGCTTCTTTTTTGACTTCCTGAGACTTCAGTGTGCAGACGTGGTTCTCCTCCAGTATCTGACTTCTTTTTCCAGCTGCCCTGAGTATCTTTAAGACCAGTCATGGTTATGTTACTTTCTTCTATCTTTCCTCTGAGTAATTCTTGCCTTCTTATGGTTTCAGTGATCATTTTATTATGTATATGTACAGTGCCCACCAGATATAAGGTATTCAATAAATGTTTGTAAAGGATATGTTGATGACTTCTAAATCTATGTATCTACTTATCTCCTCCTGTCTTCTGTTCATCCTGAGGTTATTTAAATTCACTGAACTTTATTTCTGTCTCTAAGTTGCTCCTACTATCAATCCCTCTTTGTCAAAGGTACTACTATCCTTCTCATCTCCCCCACTTGAAACATCAGAGATATCCTTGACTCTCCTCTCTCTCTCCATCTCTCATCAAGTCACTGTGTCTTATCTATTCATTCTGGGAATCTGGGGAGTGTCTTTTGGATTCTCACCTCAGTTACCACCTTCATTGCTTCCTTGCTAAGTCAAATTTGCATCACCCTTTGCCTGACCTGTCACATTAGCTTCTAGCTGTTAGTCCTTTAGAATTCCATTCTGTCTTCTGCAGCACAAATGGAAACAAAATTTTAAGGCATCAATTTCATGATGTTACCCTGATTGTTTAAATACCTTTCCAACAATTGTAAATTCTTCATCCTGACAGTCAAGCCTCTCCACACTTTTGACTACCTATTGGCCGCCATCTCTCAGTACACACAAAAGAAATTCCCTGCCTTGGTTAAGTTGGTCTGCCATGAACCCACTTGTTGTCCTAACTGCCTTCCTCTATCTTTCTACTCATTCCAATCCTACCCGTCCTTCATTCTTTTTTCAAGTTCCTCCTCCAGAAAGCCTTCCCTGTCCCTCCCAACACATGCCTATATTTTTCTTCTTTGCTACTTTATTGCATTCATTGACCTTTAATCTATCAAGCTGAAATGGAGAGCCTGTCAACATTGCTTGCTCCACCTTATCAGTGAGATGGGGCGTTTGTCCTCTAGCTTCTTGATTTCATAGACCTTCTTGAAATCAGGCACTGAATCATATAAGAAACATGGAAAGTATGCAGATCATTTAGCAAGGAAAGGCTTTTTTGAATCTTTGTTGTTTTTTTTAAAAACCAAACAGAAATGATTATATCGAGATTGAAACAGCACTTGATTTAACCAAGTACCTTGCTGAAGAAGATGAAATCATAGTGTGGCATGCAGTTTTGATGAACCTAGTAACCAGGGATCTTGTTTCTGATGTGAACAACCATGATATATATCCATTGTTAAAGGTAAATTCTTTCTTTGTTAGATGGTTTTTACAAATAATTCTTTTGTTTCATCTTCCTTCCATATTTTAGATAGCATCTGTGAAACTAGTCTTTCCCAAAATAAGAGACTGTTAGTTCTGTATATATCCATTTCCTTAGGAACAGTTACTTATTCTTAGAAGAAAATACCTTGGTCAGAGAACTGCCCTAGGAGATGTATATGAGAGAAGGTGCTGAGTTCTTGCTGAGGTGTCAATATGTCTTAAGAAACCAGAAGTGGATGGAAATGGTATACTTCTCTTTTTTTATAAAGAAAGGATAGTGTCTGTTAACAACTGTTTTCCTAAAAGATTGTTGGTAAACAGAATGACTTTTCACGGTTCTGTATCCATAATTTATATGCTCTGATGTATGAGGCCAGCACTTAAAACCAGAGAGCTATATTTCAGAAAAGTAAATATTTTGAAGCTGTTTTTGATGTTGGGAAGAGAGATGCAGAAATTAGAGTTAATGAATGAAGAAATGACTGTGCCATCTTGTCCTTATAAAAGGGGAAAATAGCATCAATAAAAGGGGAAATTTCCATTATTAGGTCTTTAACGGTGATCCAGTGATCATAAGATAGATGGCACAGGAGAAGCCTAAGTTTGGGAACAGCCTCTCGGAGATTTGGGGACCGCAAACAGAATAGCAGATGTGTTAGGTGATGATTTCAAGTGAGTTTCCAGGGCCGCCTGAGAGCAAAATCACAAGCGCCTTGGAGTTCCAGACTTTCTTCTATCTAGTATCTGAAGTGCTGATGTGAACGTACTTGAATGTGGGCATAGTGACCAATAGAAGGTGCTTGGATGTCTGTGGGGTTGAGGTGGCTCATTGTCTTATCCTTGGCCCATGAGTAAAGAAGTAAAAGCTCACTTTTGTTTTTAGAGAATTTTCAATGAATAATACTATTCTGAGGGATGTATTAGTAAATATATGACTGTTAAAATGCTGTTATTTACCAGTCAGCAGCTCAGTTAAAGAAATCTTATTTTGGATCCAGGGTTTACATTGTCCAAGGCATAAATCAGTGTTCCTTGTTTTCATATTTATATATACATATATATATATGTATATATAAATATATATATATGCACTAAGCATGAAAGTTTGAAAGTTTCAAGGTAGAAAGTTTGTCTTATATTTTTCCCTTTTTTCCCTCTATTTTAAAGACAACTAGAAATTTGGGGGTGATAGTAAATGATAAGAGTGGCTAATATTGATTAAGCTCCTACTATATGCCAGGCATTGTGCTTATACACATCATATTGTCTACATATTGCTTTCATATGAAGAAAGTGAACCTAAAATGTTGAAAAAAATCAGTTAAACATTTAGTAACAAATGAAGTTTATTTATGAAGAAATATCAGTCACCTCTCTGTTAATGTCTTTTTAGACAAAGGGAAAAGCAGTGCAAATTGAGTGTTGTGAGCAGAACTAACTAATATTCTCTTTATTGTTTATAGAAGTATCTGTTGAAGAGACTTATCTCAATATGGAATACTTACTCAACTATAATTCGTGAAAATGTGACAGCCTTGCAGGAGGACTATTTAGCTCTGTAAGTACTTTCTGAACAGTGACAATTGAATTAAATGATTCATATTAATGGATAGGTTTCCAGATTCATAAAATAAGATCCTAATGGTTAACGATTCACTGAGAGATTTGTGTGCAATTTGAGAATAGTAGCTTTGAGATTGGTGAGCTACATATATCTTAATGGGAAATAGTAGTTAGGGATCTTAATTTATCTGCAAAGCACATACATGTACACACAGTTGTTTATAGCTTTATATTCTCAACTATTATGCTACTGGTTGAAATCTTAAGGAAGTTGTACTATTGGTGAAGAGTTGTGCTAAGCAAAACCAGCTAATACAAATGAAGGGTATGGGAAGGCCACAGAGGAAAACATTCCACTCTGTGTATTATTGATGAAAGAGGGGAAAGTTCCATTATGTACATCAGACAGAAATTCTAACATTATGCAAATATGATGAGGGAGGTTGATGACTAATGATCAAATCATCAAATATGATGACCGACAGTGACCTGTATCAGTTATCGCCGTGTGAGCATGAGTGAGTATTGTGAATGACTTTGGTTTGGTGGGGTGTAAGCCAGAATGCAGTTTGGGAAGGGGGTGAAAGGCAAAACAGGGCTGCAGGACCCTGTGACAGAAGGTAGACTGGGCTTCCAGATTTAGAGAGGGAATTTGTGACCAACGATGAATGGTGCAGGAATTCCATCTACAGCTCTAGTCAGCATCAAGCTGAAGTCAGTTAAACCAAGCAAGGAATACAAAGTATGCAAAAGGTGATTATCCTCTCTCACGAGCATCCTTCTAAAGGGGAGAGATTTTAGCCTAGAGAGTGTGACTGGAAGGACACAGAGTGGATTTACAGATGGATGGAAGGCACGGGGAGGAGCTGGAATGGAGAGTGGATAGGCAAGTTGTCTGAGCGAACAGAAAGGCCCAACCAGGCAGCACCTTTGTTAACCAGCTGTGGCCTTGGCTCTGCTACACTGGCCTGAAGCGACCTGTTTTTTGTAGCATCCTGGGGCCAACCTCGGGAGTTAGATTGTGCTTCCAGAGAATTGCTTATTGCTGCTGCCAGCTTGGGAAGAGTGGAGAGGGGGTGAATGTGTAGTGAGTGATCAGAAGGCTTCCACCCCTGATCTTACTACTGCTGCTTATCAGAAGGTCAGGCCAGGCAGAGAGCAAACCAGACGGAGGGTCGGACAAAGGAGATTTGGCTCTTGTATTTTCTGGAAAACTTCTGACCCTTCTGAATTCCTTTACCTCTGACTCCAAACTGCAGGGTGTGACAAGTCACATATCACACTTATCTGGATTTATCATTGTTCCTCTCCGTGTTCTTTTGAACCCACTTTCTTTGCAATCATAACATGTACCTCTGCTCAACTATAAAAACAAAAACAGAAACCTCCGTTCCTTTTCTGGGGATGACATTAATAGCCAGGAGGAGCAGAGAGAAAACTGGAAGCTGAGGTGAGGGAAGGCATAGTGTCAGAGGAGAGAAATAAACCATTCCCTCTGAGAAAGAACTGTACTTTTAAGTGTATTATATCAGATACTCTAAAGTCATGTTTTTAAAATCTGTAAGCCGATTTGTATGAGAGAGAAAAAATAAATTGATAACAGATGTGGTGTGTGTGTACACCCGTGTGTGTTTGAGGCAGATGAAGGATGGCAGTAATTTATTTCTTACCTTCAAAAAACTACCAGCCTGAGAGCTTATTTGGTGCCTAAGAGCGTCTCAGCAAATATTTCCCTGAACCTTAAATATAGTTGCCATCCACAAAGGCTGTTTTTTAACAAACCTGATATTATTGGAAGGATGTTTTTAAAATACCCATCTTTTTATGAAACACATATTCTTGGAAGCAGAAAAAAATAAATGTAGTAATGAAAAATAAATGTTCTTTGACTTTTCCTTCAAGAATATCACTGGAAAAAGTTTTTGGAACTGCATGCTGGTTGGGTCTTGAGGACTGTCTTCAGCTGTCCAGAGAGCTCTTCAGAAACTGGATGAACCATCCAGAGAATGAGTAAGAGTCGCATTGTGATTGCCCTTCTTTTTGCCCTGTTTGAGCACCAGCAGTGACTCTCAATGTTTCATGCCTTTACTCTGGGAAGGAACATTTTGTTTTTACTTACATAATCTCTTTCTCTTTTTATTTTTTTTCAAATATCCTTTAAAAACAGATACACGCACACAGAGCATTGTCTCATGTGGGTCTGTGCATAACAATCAGTTCAGTTCAGTCGCTCAGTCGTGTCCGACTCTTTGCGACCCCGTGGACTGCAGCATGCCAGGCCTCCCTGTCCATCACCAACTCCCGGAGTTTACCCAAACTCATGTCCATCGAGTTGGTGATGCCATCCAACCATCTCATCCTCTGTCGTCCCCTTCTCCTCCTGCCTTCAGTCTTTCCCAGCATCAGGGTCTTTTCTAGTGAGTCAGTTCTTCGCATCAGTGGCCAAAGTATTGGAGTTTCAGCTTCAGCATCAGTCCTTCCAATGAATATTCAGGACTGATTTCCTTTAGGATGGACTGGTTGGATCTCCTTGCACTCCAAGGGACTCTCAAGAGTCTTCTCCAACACCACAATTCACAATAGATCAGAATTCATATACTGAATTCTCATGCAGGACCTCTCATTACCAGTGCATCCCCTAATAAGCACCTGTGCTTATTTTAAGTCTTATTTAGGTTGTTCTTTATGGTTATTTATTCATATATATAAAAGTGCATCAGTGCATCTCTATGTTTTCAGCCTCATTGACAGCTGAGACTCATATGCTGTCATTTTGGTGTTATTATATTACCTTGAATATATGCCCTCAGATGGACTCTTAGAAAATGTGATAATAATATATGAAATCAAACAGAATTATAACATAGACTGTTTGTACTATTCTAATTTGTTTCTCCCTCAAATCTCCTTACTTTCTAAACTAATTTGATGACCTCAAGATATTAGTGTGAATGACAGTTTTCACAGTGCTTTTCTAGATTCCAGCTTTTGATATTCATATCTGAGATTTTCTAGATATGAAATATGAAAATGAAAACAGATTTTCATTTTTTCTAGATTTATACTTCTAAATATGTGACAACCTAGATTAACATATAACTTAACTACTATGAAAAATATCATTGCATGTTGTATCTTACAGAATACCTAATCCAATTAAAAATGTTATTTTATGTTATGGCATTGCCTTGGGAAATGATAAAGAATGGGATTTTTTGTTAAAAATCTACAATAATAACACAAAGGAAGAAGAAAGGATTCAACTGGCTTATGCAATGAGCTGCAGTAAAGATCCATGGATACTTAACAGGTGATTATTGTAACTTAACTTGAAAAGGTTCTTGGTGGAGGAATGCAATTAATAAACTAAAGGGAGAAAAACAGACATGAGCTAATGTAAGAATTAATATGAAACATATTTATGCACCACTAACTTAGAACCATATGGGATTTTTAACTCCACTTATATAAATGTATTCTTTCTGTTGAATAATTTTTACATATTTATTTTCTGCCAAATGCACTTTTGCAGATATATGGATTATGCCATCACTGTGTCTCCTTTCACTTTTAATGAAACAAATGTTATCGAAGCTGTTGCAGCATCTGAAGTTGGCCGATATGTTGCAAAAGACTTTTTAATCAACAATTGGCAAGCTGTGAGTGAAAGGTGAGGAGGAAATGTGAAACCGCCCTTTTCTTTAGGTCATCGGTCTGGTACTAGTGGCTCAGCTTTAGTCTGGCTAGGTCCCTAAAGGCCTTCACGTTGCCTAGAAAAGTGGTTGTTTTTCCTGCTAGTGTCTTACCACACACTAGCTTTGTGGAAGATAAGGTCACTTATCCTTGGTTTTGGCTTTCTTTGTGAATGTAGTTTTGCGTGAGATACCTATCTACCTCAGTTTCCCCATTGTGCCCCCTAAGAATCTTGTCTTCAGTGACACAGATTAGAGTAAGTCCTGTTTTTTGGTATGAGTGTTCCATTTTCCATTTTGTTTTGTGAAGTACATCGCTGTATCTTTAAGAAACAACATGTGCAACACATTACTACATATGCTTGGATGCTGAGCTTGTGTCTTTTGTCAGATTCCCTTTATATATTTGGGTTCCATATTATTGAACGTTTCATGTCTTTCACCTTTTAAGATTAAATATGCTTGCTTCATAGCCTGTCAGGTAAAATAAACATTGAAATGCACAAGTCAAATAAGTTACCTTTAATAATTGTTCTTTCTAGAACATGACTTAACCATACATTCTTTTTTGGGAGGGAGAGGGAATCAAGCTATTTTACTGATGGTCTTCGGCAGACAGTCAAAGGGCAGGAAGACAATGAGATCCAACATCCTTCTCCTGGCTGGAACCTCCCCAGCTTCACAGTCACTGCAAGCCTTAACCATGCCTTCTTAAAAGCCCAGAATTAAGACACAGCTTCACGTTACTTCCCAGGCTCAGTGCTTCCTAGTGCCTGGCACTTGCGTGTATTTGTAAGTGTTGAGGATTTTTCACATGGTGCCTGTCAGTCTGGGGTCACATCCACACTCAGACAGGTGAGCATAAGCACAAACCTGACACTTTCTAATGTTATGTGCTTAGTCTTGTCTGACTCTTTGCAACTCCAGGGACTGTAGCCCACCAGGCTCCTCTGTCCGTGGAATTTTCCAGGCAAGAATACTAGAGTGGTGGTTGCCATTTCCTCCTCCAGGGGATCTTCCCAACCCAGAGATCAAACCCACATCTCTTGTATCTCCTGCATTGGCAGGCAGATTCTTTACCACTGACCCCCCTGGGAGACAGAACTTTGTAATTACCTGGAGTGGCTGATACATCTAAAGGCTTCCAAGCCCACCTACTCCTTGAAAATCAGAATCTGTCAGAATAGGGTGCAAAATCTGTAGCTTTCATTAGTCCCCTGAGTAACCCCAGTGTAGTTTAACAAGGAACTGATTGGCACCAGATTAAAAAATTAACTAAGGCTGCATTGCTCAATACACTGGCTACTAGCTAACATATGGCTATTTAAATTTAAATTAACTGCAATTAAATAAATTTAAAATTCAGTTCCCAAGTTGTACCAGCCTTGTTTTAAGTTCTCAGTGTGGCCAGTAGCTACTGAAATAGACAGACCAGAGAGCATTTCCATCCTGGAGAGAATTCGACTGCACAGCCCTGCTCTGTGGGGTAAAACAGCCCCTCGATTCATTTTCCCTCTCTTTCTATAACATACAAAGCACATCTAACTAGTGAAGCTCTTGCAAATGGCTTTGAGCAACCTATGGGAAAGATTGCTCTTAATTTAAATGTGTTTTAATTTTTATCCCTCAGAAGAATTTTTTCTGCATTTGGAGAACAGAAGCATGTTTGCAATACTCTAAAAAGTCCATTGTCTAGTAATTTATTTAAATGATCTCACTGTATTAAACACGAGTATAGAAGGACTTCCTTTTTTAAAAAAAAGAACAACTCTAGCTTTTCGCCCACACCCACCCGCCCGCGCCGGCCCGGCTCGGCTCGCAGTAGCGCCGCCCGAGGCTGCAGCGGCGCATCCCTGTGGCGCGGCGCCCACCCGCACCCATGGCGCGGCTGGCGCGCTGAGGGTTCGGCTCCGAGGGCGCCGGGGGCCCGGGCGCCTTGGAGAGAAGGGGGCCGGCAAGGGGTTCCGGAGCCTGGGCCCAAGCTGGAGAGGCGACGCCCGAGAGGACGAAACCGCGGCGGGGAGCGGATCTTTCGAAGATGGTTTGGCTGCCCTGGAGATTTGGAGATCTGATGCCACGATGAGGACTCACACACGGGGGGCTCCCAGTGTGTTTTTCATATGTTTGTTTTGCTTTGTGTCAGCCTGCGTCACCGACGAGAATCCAGAAGTCATGATCCCCTTCACCAACGCCAACTACGACAGCCACCCGATGCTCTACTTCTCCAGGGCCGAGGTGGCCGAGCTCCAGCTGCGGGCCGCCAGCTCCCACGAGCACATTGCCGCCCGGCTCACGGAGGCCGTGAACACCATGCTGTCCAGCCCCCTGGAGTACCTCCCTCCGTGGGACCCCAAGGAGTACAGCGCCCGCTGGAATGAGATTTACGGCAACAACCTGGGGGCCCTAGCCATGTTCTGCGTGCTGTATCCTGAGAACATGGAAGCCCGAGATATGGCCAAAGACTACATGGAGAGGATGGCAGCTCAGCCTAGTTGGTTGGTGAAAGATGCTCCTTGGGATGAAGTCCCACTTGCTCACTCCCTGGTTGGTTTTGCCACTGCCTATGACTTCTTGTACAACTACCTGAGCAAGACACAGCAGGAGAAGTTTCTTGAAGTGATTGCCAATGCCTCGGGGTATATGTATGAGACTTCATACAGGAGAGGATGGGGATTTCAATACCTGCACAATCATCAGCCCACCAACTGCATGGCCTTGCTCACAGGAAGCCTGGTTCTGATGAATCAAGGTACGATGCCAGCTTGAAATCTGTTCCCCCTCCAGATTTCGGCACCCCGACATTGCATTATTTTGAAGACTGGGGCGTTGTGACTTACGGAAGTGCGCTGCCTGCAGAAATCAATAGATCTTTCCTTTCCTTCAAGTCAGGAAAACTTGGGGGACGTGCAATATATGACATTGTCCACAGAAACAAATACAAAGACTGGATCAAAGGCTGGAGGAATTTTAATGCAGGGCATGAACATCCTGATCAAAATTCATTTACCTTCGCTCCCAACGGTGTGCCTTTCATTACTGAGGCTCTCTACGGGCCAAAGTACACCTTCTTCAACAACGTTTTGATGTTTTCCCCAGCTGCCTCCAAGAGCTGCTTTTCTCCCTGGGAGGGCCAGGTCACAGAAGACTGCTCATCAAAATGGTCTAAATATAAGCACGACCCAGCAGCTAGCTGTCAGGGGAGAGTGGTTGCCGCAGCAGAGAAAAATGGGGTGGTTTTCATCCGAGGAGAGGGTGTGGGCGCTTACAACCCCCAGCTTCACCTGAGGAACGTTCAGAGAAATCTGATCCTCTTGCATCCGCAGCTTCTCCTCCTTGTGGATCAGATACACCTGGGAGAGGACAGCCCCTTGGAGAGGGCAGCAAGCTTCTTCCACAATGTGGATTTTCCTTTCGAGGAGACGGTGGTAGATGGGGTCCATGGGGCTCTCATCAGGCAGCGAGATGGCCTCTATAAAATGTACTGGATGGATGATACTGGCTACAGTGAGAAAGGAACCTTTGCCTCAGTGACATATCCTCACGGCTATCCTTACAACGGGACGAACTACGTGAATGTCACCATGCACCTCCGAAGTCCCGTCACCAGGGCAGCTTACCTCTTCATAGGGCCATCCGTCGATGTTCAGAGCTTCAGCATCCACGGAGACGCTCAGCAACTGGATGTGTTCGTGGCCACCAGCGAGCATGCCTACGCCACTTACCTGTGGACAGGAGAGACCTCGGGGCAGTCTGCCTTTGCGCAGGTCATTGCTGACCGGCAGAAAATTCTGTTTGACCGGAGTTCAGCCATCAGGAGCAGCGTTGTCCCGGAGGTGAAGGACTACGCTGCTCTGGTGGAAGAGAACCTGCAGCATTTTAAGCCCGTGTTCCAGCTGCTAGAGAAGCAGATCCTGTCCCGCGTCCGGAACACAGCCAGCTTCAGGAAGACTGCCGAGCGCCTGCTGAGATTTTCAGATAAGAGACAGACCGAGGAGGCCATCGACAGGATTTTTGCCATATCGCAGCAGCAGCAGCAGCAACAGGGCAAGTCCAAGAAGAACCGAAGGGGAGGCAAGCGCTATAAATTTGTGGATGCCGTCCCTGATATTTTTGCACAGATTGAAGTCAATGAAAGAAAGGTTCGACAGAAAGCTCAGATCTTAGCACAGAAAGAACTGCCCGTAGATGAAGATGAAGAAATGAAAGACCTTTTAGATTTTGCAGACGTAACATACGAGAAACACAGGAACGGCGATGTGATGAATGGCCGGTTTGGCCAGGCTCGGATGGTGACAACGACTCACAGCAGAGCCCCGGCGCTGTCCGCCTCGTACACCAGGCTGTTTCTGATCCTCAACATTGCTATTTTCTTTGTCATGTTGGCAATGCAACTGACTTATTTCCAGAGGGCCCAGAGTCTTCATGGCCAAAGATGTCTCTATGCAGTCCTTCTAATAGATAGCTGTATTTTATTATGGTTGTATTCTTCTTGTTCCCAATCACAGTGTTAGTATCGAAACTATAAGTGGCTTGATTGTTTTGTGGTCACAAGTCTATGCAAAAAAAAAAAGAAAAGAAAAATTCATTACCCTAGTTTATTACTGGATTTTTTTTTCAGATTCTTTTTAACAAATTAAGGGGAAAGTACTTCCACATAAGAAATCAGGGACGTGGGGAACTCAGTATGCATAGAGGCAAAGAATTAGGAATAAGGGTAGCTTGGTTGTCACACGGTGTTTCTGGAAATGTTTGGCTTGGCTGATTTAGGAATCCATATAATACTACTCTTAAAAGAACAAAAAGTCTGGTTTTAAGTACTGTTTCTTCTTAAGAGAAAGAGACTTAGATAGAATTGGATTTTATTAATATTAATTTAATGCTGTTAGCGCTCTCCAGATACTATTTTATGGAAAGACTGAGGCACACAATTCTGAAAAATACAGAAAGTTTTTTAATGTTGTGATCATGTTGAAAATAAATGTTGGTAAGTCCTGGTTATGATGCTGTCAACTTCCTTGGAGAAAAATTCATGTGAATAACAGTGTCTGCATATTGGGTTACTGTTCAGATAACATGGTAAAATGGTGGCAGAAGGTTGTTAAAAACTTGAGATATAGCTCCAGCAGAAAACATATTTTAGTGAATGAACATTTCCTTGATGATGTTGGTTTCTGCATACACATAATTGACTGCTTTTACACATCCATTGGTTGTTCAATAAGTAAAACAATTACAGGTAACTTCATTTCCTATTTTCCTTCTATGGAAAACTGTTACAGATCCAATGACTAACTTCAAAATAAAATATTTTATATTTGACTGTTGATTTGAATACCAAAGAAGATGGGGAAACTAAAATTTGAATGTAATTCTCATGTTTTTTTAATAGAAAACTTTCTTTAAGTTTATTTTGCTAAATAAACATCATAATTGTGAAAAAAAAAAAAAAAAAAAAAGAACAACTCTAAATGGATATTTCATCATCCCTGAGAAGTTCTTAGAATTATAAATGCATTCACTTTTAACCATGGCTTAAATTTTTTTATCTTTTAACAAAATGCTATGTTCATAAAATAGAGCTTTTCTCTTCTGTTTATGATAAATTAATCTCAGTTCACTCCTCTTGCCCATTCTGCTACAAAACGTCTTTGAGACTCAAGTAAATTTGCCTTCTACATCTAAAAGATTTATTTTTAGGATTCAATTTATAGTCACCAGTCTTGCTGAATTTTGAAAATGACTTTGAATGGTAATAATATATATGGATTGTAAGAGGACATAAAAGTTGAAATTAATAATCAAATGTTTTCTACATTGAAATTGCACCAGGATGCTTACCTTATTCTCTGTATATCAGAATATTTACTTATCACTTATTAAGCAGTTATATTTGACATGAATAGTTGTATGTCACCAGTCATGTCATGTATGTATGTCATGTCATGTATGTCACCATATCATAAAATGATATGAGACAAGTAAACAAATGCTATGACAAATTTTACATTTATCTTATTTAAGTGAAAAGGATTTATTCTGAATTTGCTAAAATGTGACTAATTACTTGAGTTAGCTCTGAAACTCCAGAGTGTTTCACTGAGCACTGTTCATGGAAGATACTGACAAGCCTTCTGCGAACATCGGAGGCAGTAGCCTAGTCAGTTTGGAAACTATTTTAACTCCCTCAAATTCACAGTGTATGTTAGCATCATAAAGCTCTGAGAAGCCCGGCAGAAGGAAATCTAGCATCTAGCCCAGGGTCTTGTCGCTGTGATCCTGCTTTGCACTGTCTGCGCTAACGTAACCTGTCATTCTGCCAGTAGATCAGTTGTTCCAAAACAAAGACAGATGAGAAAGTAAATTTTCTAACCCTCTCATCTGGAACTGAAACTAGACCAACACTTATTTATTGATGGCCCACTAGTTAACTTTTGGGCCTTGGTTAAATGTTGTATAAAATGGAAGATGTTGTATGTGATCAACTGTAAGGTTCTTTCTGGTAATAAGTGTTCTAGTTTTTCTATGCCAAGGCACAGTTAGCTCAAGCTGTTGTAGGGGTTGTAAAGTGATGAAGACATGGTGTCTGATAAATGTTGCAGAGGACCGATGGAAAGGGGATTGAGAGAAGAAGGGGGCTTGAGTTGGAAGAAATCCCCTTCTGTGAGGAGGGGAGGACACCAGTAAACGCCAGGAGGGCAGGGCTGAGAGTCTGACTTGGGACAGGCCTCGTAACTGGCTGGAGCGTCAGGCCCTGGAAAGGAGGAGGCAGGGCTGGTCAAGCAAAACAGTGGAGAGACTGCCAGTAGCAGTCCAGGGACATCTGTTTGCAACTGAGCCCAGAGTTCTTCCCGGGGAGCCGGGTCTGAAAATGTGTGCAGGACCCTTTGCCTGAGTGAAACGGTTTCCTCTTGCTCCTCACTCACCTGTTCAGGGCTCTGCTCCGGCAGCCGTGGGGCATTTAGTTCATTGTTGGATGAGCGATCTTTTGGATCCTGATCCCAGTGAAGGAGCTTTCATTAACCATAAAGACGTCTTTCAGGTGACAGAGAAGTCACTATATACCTGCAGCTGTGGATAGACCCTATGAAAGAATGTGTAAATAGACATAAAGCAACAAGACTTTTTGTGATGTCTTATTAGATGCGGTAGAAAGGTTATTTGTATTATCCTTGTTACCTTGCTTTTGAATTTTATAAAACACTGTAGACTTTGTGGCCTATTGGAAAATCCTAGTTTTACTTGAATATAAAATACAAAGTATCATCTGTTTCAAACTGAATAAACCTTACCCTCTTCTTCCCCAAGTGCTTAATTTCTTCTCCAGATAAGTTTTCTACCTTCCCAAAACTTTGTGCCATTTTATTTACTTACTTAATTTTTTTGTGCCATTTTAATTGGCAGCACTTTTCTCTTTCTTTTTTTGATTGCTCCAGTTTATTTCTTTAAATTTATTATTCATTATATATTATATATAATAAATATGTATAATAATAATATATGAATTATAATAATGTAAATTATATACATATGTTGGCTGAGCCACACAGCATGCAGGATCTTTGTTCCCCCACCAGGGGTCGAACCTGTATCCCCTACAGTAGGAGCATGGAGATCTAACCACTGGACCACTGGGGAATTCTCTCCAAATGTGTTATACTGGCTGAAGTCTTAAGCTTAAAAACTTACACTCATTTTCCCTTTACTCTGTTGTATTTCATGATGGGGAACATGGAGCTGAAAGGGTTAGATTGGAACAAGCTGGAGAATTAAGATGTTATCAGAGTGGTGTGCTGAGGCACTGGAGGGCCCACTCCCATCGCCTGTCACTGGGTCAGGCTAGATGCCTGAGTGCCTCCGTGCTCGTTGCAGAAAGCCAGATGTGGCAGGAGAAGGGATGGGAGGGAAGGAGGGAGGCGGAAGGTGGGGAAGGCGGAAGGTGTGGAAGGTGAGATGGACTAACGTTCCCCATCACCCTGGCTAGCACTGAATGTTGTCAGTTTTTTGAAGGGGCAGCTATACTGACAAACACTGGCTCCTGCCTTCATGTTAATATGCTTGACTACTGGCAGGATAAACTATTTGTAACATATATTTTCTTGTTGAGTACTATTTCAGAGAGATTACTCTCTCAACAGGAGTGAGAAATCATCTGTCTCAAAAATATCTCCTCTTGAAACTTTCAAGAATAGGAAGGAATGAAGAGTGCCACGTACCCTGATAGGTGCTTCAACACACATAATCGCATTTAATCTTCACACCAATGCTTTCAACTATATGTGATTCCCCATTTTGACAATTTATAAGTTGTCCCAAGGTGTCTTCAAACCCAACTCAGCTTTTAGCCTAGCTTTTTTCTTTATTTGGTAGAAAAATCACACATTTAGAAACGTAAGTAGTTTTCTTCTATTTCCTACCCTTTTTTTTTGGAACTCAGTTTCTTTGCAAATTTTGTCAAATTTCTTGAGTCGTTTCACAGGCTTTCTATACTTGGTCAACAAAAATGAAGAGCTAAGAAACATTTCCTCTTTCCCCATAGAAACAGGTTTGCTTGCCTGAATTATATGTAGACTGTCTCTTGTTTTCCACTTTGCTGAAGTAGAGAGTTTACCTTACAGCTGGGAACTTACAAAAGAATGCAAGCACTGTTCTCTTCCACCTTTGTCATCCAGATGCCAGTGTTAACTCTCAGAAATTTTAGTTTCAAGTATACATTTTTGGGAGTAAGTCAGTTTTGTGAATCAACTATGAATAGGGCAATGGCAATTCAACCCTTTCTTGTCCATTCCATCGTATTAACCTATTTTAATTTTCTTTCTTTTTTAATGCATCCAAAAGCCTTTCTTTGCTTTTTTAACCACAGCAGCACTCCGAGCAGGTATGTGTCACTGTCTTTCCACAGCAGTGCTTCGTGGCTGTTTGTCAGGCAGTTCTTGTCAGGCGTTCAGGGTCACCTGTTTCAGTGGCCAGGCCTGTCGAGGGGGCTCGAGGAGACCCAGAGTACTTAGACATCAGGGAGCACCAGCATTTCCAGAATCTCTGAAGATGCGGCTCCTCTTTCCAAAAAGCACAAATACAGACGTTTCAGTAAGCTCTCAGGGCATTTTAGTCAGAGCTTCTGAAACCGATTCTATATTAACTACATTTTTAAGGAAGGTACTTTGAATATTTCCTTGTTCTCTTTTAAATTTTCTTAATTTTGGATGTGTGACATCTATTCTAACCCCTTCATTTTAAAAGATAAAAGCAGTTGCTATTACTGATTTTAAGAAGAGCTTTTTATGTTTAAATGAAACTTTTAAAAAACCATGTGTTACACAAATCAGTATTTAACTATAATTACTTCTTTGTGGTAATAGACTTTTCTACAGCATGAATTTTCTATTAAAAGATAAAGCTAAACTACTTTGTATATGGTTTTGCTTAGATTTTGGAGACAGGGATTCATAGGGACTATTTGCTCAGCATTTACCTGCTGTACAACTTTGTCTTACAAAACATTTTCCTCTCCTGATTAGTGTTTTGTTGCTTTGTAGGTATGGAACGCAATCATTGGTTACCCTGCTATATGTAATCGGGAGAACCATAAGTACAGATTCACAGATCTTAGAGGTAAGTAGTATAGATATTGTGAATTATGATAATGTAGAAGCCATTTTTATGTAATTTGGAGTTGCTAAAATTAAAAATAATAAGCTTATCTGAACTGTTACCTTCTGTGCTCTATTGATGCTATTATCACTGTGCAGGAAATGTCTTTTAATTCTGCCTTGCTCCTGAAATAGAGGCCATTCTTATTCATGGAGGGTTGGATTTCACAGTTTCTCATCTGCATCATTCCAGTAGATTGTGGCCTCCGCACCCTGGTCCTATCTTCCCTCCATCCCATCCATCATAGTGTTGCCGCTCATTGCCCTGCTCCCAAAGCTTCAGTAGCTCATCATAGTTCTCACAAAAAATTTAGAAGTCTTTTCATTAGCACACAAGACCCTTCATAATCTGGCTGCCTTACTCTCCATCTTAATTTTTGCCCTCTTCACGAACCGTTTCAGAGAATAAGAAACATAGGCACCTCTGCACATATTTCCTTTAGTTACACTGTTCCACTTAGAAATTTTCTTAAATTATCATATCATTGCACATTTCCTTGATTTCAGAAGCAATGTACCTTCTGTCTCATAGCCTCCTCATGCCTGTCTTTGGCTGGATAATTCCTAATCATCCTTTTAGACCCTGCTCCAAACACATACTCTAGGACATATTTAATTAACTGATTGACACCCTCTCCTTCATGCATGCAAATCATCCTATGTAGTTGTTACTGTGAGAGAGAAAGAACTGATAGTGTCTGGAGGAATGATCTTTGCTTGAGTTTTGGCCTGCCTGAGGCTGAGCTGTCAGGACCTAATTTATCAGGGATTCCCCAGACGAGAGAGTGAGGGGCACACCCAAAAATGCTGAAATGACAACTCCTAGAAGCAAAACTGAGTTGTGTTGATCTCTTCAAAAGTGCCTCAGTTCAACTTTGTGTCTACAGAACCCAGTGTTGCTGTTGTTATTGAATGAGTGAGTAAAGTTTGTGTAACTTTAGCACTCCCCAAAGTTCTAAACCTCTACAACCACTGATGGTTCATTTCTTTCAAAATGCGAAAATGGATTTAGTCGTGGTTCAGTTATTGCAATTTTGAAAACAAGTAAGTTAGCTCCCATGAATATCCTTATCAAAAAGCTGTTAACACCCAACAGTCCTATTTGTATCAGTTCACATGGTAATATCGAAAATAATTACTAAAAAAGGAAAATGAAAGTCACATGAATCCTTTTCCCTCCATACCAGCAGTTTTTAATCCACTCTTACGTCTCTTGACCTGGTCTTTCTACTTTACCCTGCTGGAGCCTGGCCTCTCTCATGCTCTCAAGCACCTATGAAGCCCCATCCACTGTCCACAGCCCCACACTCCCCTCTTTGCCCCCTGCAGACACCCAGTCTTGGGCAGTGCTGCTGGCATGCGGCTCCCACTGCCTGCCAGGAATGCCCAGGTGTGGGGGATAGAGAGAGAGAGGTTTGCTCTTGTTCCCTTAATCTACTTTTTCCTAGAACCTTACTTTTCTTCTGCATTGTAGTTAGGCATGACAACCCTATTGTTACTTAATTTCAAATATATTAAAAGTTTAAGTGACCTTTTGTGAAGTTTGTTGGCTCAGTGGTAAAGAATCTACCTGCCAATGCAGGAGACTGGGTTTGATCCCTGGGTCAGGAAGATCCCCTGAAGAAGGAAATGGCAACCCACTCCAGTATTCTTGCCTGGAGAATCCCATGGACAGAGGAGCCTGATGGGCTATAGTCCATGGGGTCGCAAGAGTCAGACATGACTTAGCGACTAAAAAAACAGGAGCAGTTTAGTTCAGTCGCTCAGTCGTGTCTGACTCTTTGTGACCCCGTGGACTGCAGCACGCCGGGCTTCCCTGTCCATCACCAACTCCCAGAGCTTGCTGAAACTCATGTCCATTGAGTCAGCGATGCCATCCAACCGTCTCATCCTCCGTCCCCTTCTTCTCCTGCCAGGAGGAGAAACAACAGGGTACACTATCATTTTATGGTAATGTATGTTCTGAGTTCTTATCCAGTGACACAGAAATAGACTTTTGAAATATATCTTATCCACCACTTGGGATCTGGCTTGTATGTAATATTGGAACAAATGTTCTTATAACTGAATGCTTGACCTGACTCAGTGAGGAGTTTAGCCAATGGATGATCCACTATCAATACTCTTAAGGATAACATCTGTAAAGAAACAGATGCTGTATCCTGGGTTTGAGCTCTGGAAATTATGTTATTTTTGAGAAGAGGGAGGGTCCCCTGTATCTCTGTCCCCCAGTCTGGTCTAATATCCAACGGGAATCAGGAAATCTTTGTTGAGCACCTACTCTGTGCTGCCGGGGGAATAGAGCAGCAAATAAAGCAGACAGATTTTCTACTTCCTGGACCTTCCTCTCTACATCGGCTTCTTCAGGACAGGTGTATTCTTCGTCACATTTTCTCAGTCGCAGTCTCCTCAGGGACACACATTTCTACTCATTCCAAGGGCCGTTCATCCATTTCGAGTTCACGCTACTACCTAACATGAACTGTGGCTTGCTGTGTCTAAGTGAGAAGTTCAGTTACACTGATGGACTGACCATCTATTTGTTCTTTCAGCTGCAGCAGTTTTGCAGTAACATGTTGGAGGAGCACCAGAGACTCACAGTTCAGGCCAAATTACAGACAATAAAGAACGAAAATCTGAAAAACAAAGAGCGAAGTGCCAGGATAGTGGCGTGGCTACGGAAAAACACATAATTTAGTGGTGACTTTCAGCCTTTGACTTGCATATTATAATGTGCTCACAGTTTTGTTTTCCAGGATTCTGAGTCTGGAACAGCACACGTTTTGTTGTTTGTATTTCAGTCACATCTGCTGCTCAGAGTCCTGTTCTCTCACGTCGTCACATTTGGCCCCGTGGCTCAGCGACTGTTGGGGATTTGGCCAACCATACTGCATTTCTGGGGAAGATTTTGCTTCATGTCAGGCTACAAACCACATAATTTACTTTAAATGCCTTGGAAAAACAAATTTACCTTGCAAAATTTCGTTTATTCTATTGTGAAGGCCAGTGGAATATTACATCATTAGCTAAATGAGAGCATTCTTTTCTGAGGGAAACACAAATTTGCAATACTCCAGGGTTTATTTAGTTCAATACTGAAGAGAGTAATAAGCAAATGACACAACAGTGTAATGAAACAGAAACCAGAAAAATATTATTCACTGGCAGACAGAAAAGCCAAAGAAATGCAAATTTTAAAAAGAACAATTTTATGAGCCACGTTAAGTGCCCCAGAGGCAAGAAACGAGTCTCCTCCTGCCCCCGTCTCTCCCCAGTGCCTGCTGCATTGTCCCACACTTTACTGGCTACTGAACCTCCTGGTGTCACAGAGAGACTGGGATCATAGCACCCAGGAAGTCCCCGTAGGATCGCTGTTGTGGAGACCAGATGCAGACCAAGGCTCTGCTGAGGCTCTGGACTGTATACTTCACCTGTGGGATGGACTGTCTTTCAGCCAAAGTGTAGCCGCAAAAATAGTGATGTCAGCAGACAAAATGCAATTATGGGCTCATCTCTAGTGCAAAGGAAAATGGTCAAATAAAGAGAAACAGAACTAAAGGATTAACCAGAGCATCATCTTTACAACTTTGCACTCATGGGGATTAAGTTTGAAATGTGGTTTTGATTGGCCAAATTGAACCTGTTTGTAGTCTGGACAACTTGAAACATTGTCATCAGTCCCAGTGTACAGAATTAGCTCAGTTTTGTTACCTCTGATTTAATCAGGACCACCCTACTCTAGACTTTGTCTGTCTACTGTTTTAATTCTCATTTAATTCTGATTTTGTTTTTATAGAATGGGGGAAAACTACAGATCTCCTATCTACCTCAGAGTGATGCTGTAAAGATTAAGGATGAAAAGTCTCTATTTTTTAAATTTAAAAAACAATTGGAATATAATTGCTTTACAATGTTGTGTTAGTTTCTGCTGGGCAACAACATGAATCCGCTGTGTGTATGCTTATGCCTCATCTCTCTTGAGCCACCCTTCCACCCCTCCCATCCCATCCTTCTAGGTCATCCCAGAGCACCGGGCTGAGCTCCTTGTATATAGCAGCTGCCATTTAGAAAAAAGCCTTTAAATATGTCATATAAGCTCAAGGCAATGTGATCTAAGGGTTGTTGTTTTTTTTTTTCCTGTTTCTTCTTTAAGTTAATACAGTCAGAAATTAATGTGCAAGACAAAAGCTCACTTTCATATTCACTTTCCAAGAAGATTCTCCCTGTGAGGGAGTGGGAAACTATGGGACGTGAGAACAAACCAAAGCCGTCTGTGCAGACTTAATCGTGGATTGTGGGTCCAAGAGAGTGTTCTTAAATTCAGCAATTTAAAATGTAGCAATAAACTGCCTCCATGGCTTCGAATTATTACTGTGCAGTATCTCCCTGCGTCTTTTTAAAATGTGCAATCTCTATTTCCTGTGTTTCTTCCAATCATCCATCTCATCTTTCCATCACTGAGTCACATATCCACCCCTCCTCCCTTCCTCTCCTCCACCTCCCCCCGCCCTCTCCCCGTGGGTCCCCGTCCTCCTCCTCCCTTCCCAGTCCCCTCGGCCGCCTCCCCGTGGTTGTCCACGGCCCCTCTCCTTGGCCTTCCTCCCCTACTGGACGCTGACGCCTGTCAGCAGGTGATGCCAAGCCCTGATCCTACCAGAGGAGCACCCTGGGTGCTTCAGACCATCTGCGGACCAAGTCCTATTATACCATAGCTTCTGTCGTCATTATATAGCACTGAAAGTGTTTATTCAAACCCAGTGCCCAAATATTTTGCTGATAGTCCCTCCTCTAAATATGAACAAGAGTTTTGAACAATATATACTTTCTTGTACTTGGATGAAGCCAGTTATTCCAGATAAGCATTTTATTATTAAATCATACCTTATATTTAGTATAAAAAGAAGTAATTATTGATTACTATGAGAGCAGTAAGTCAGGCAGTGACACTGTGGCAGATTTGTCTAAATGACAAATGACTTTAATGACCAATCAACCAGCTTATCTACTAGCACCACAACTGTAACACAATTTTTTGACCCATCCAGTTTGCTTTACACTGTTGATCCTAAAACAGGTTCATAAGATATACAATGTATTCATGGTTTTTTTCAACTTGACAACCAGAAATTAAAGTTTTCCTTACAATCTTATCCTTTTTGGCTCCTCAGACCCATTTGGTGACTTTCCATTGTTGACCTTAAGTGAAAGAACAAATGCCGTATTCTTGAGGACTCTGGATGCTCTGTAACTTAGAGCTCTGGGGCCAGTTTGTACAGCAATTTATTCTGAAGAAGGAAGAAGCAAAATGAGCTTTTAAAAGCTCTGCTTGATTACTTTTCCTGTTTACTCCAGTAAATGCTATCTTTTTTCCCATCCAGATTCTAGTAGGATCATCCCAAGCTTTAAGAGAGGCTTAAAAAATAAATATAACTGCTCCTTTGTATGAATGAATGATGTAGCATAGTCAGCAGCATTAGAAACTACACATATATTGCCTCCAGCTCGATCTTCTGTCCAATCACACAACATTCAGCAAAGACGTTCTTCACTGCACATGTGTTGAAAAGTTATTTGGACTCTTCCTTTCCCCTTCCTTTCATAAACAGGTCAGTCCTAAGTGGGAACTGAGGGGCAGCTGGAACAGGGTGTAACAGCTTGAGTAGGTGAAGAGGGGGTCCAGCCAGCAGGGAGCTGCTTGAAGGGTGAGTGGAGGGGCGGTCACACAGGGCAAGGGGCTAGCTTATGACACAGAGCCTCAGAGCCCACACGGGGTGAGAGGGGGAGTCCCACTGTGGGGTGGAGAGGGCGCTCAGCGTGAGGCATCAGTGCCTGAGGAGAAAGAGGAAGGCGTTCTATGGGCTGGGGGAGAGGCAGAGATGGAAGCATGGTTACCGCTGGGGTATGGGTCAAATAAGACAATTTACAAAATGACAGTAGGATCCAGAGTTCTCACTGCTGGAGAAGGGAGTTGCAGATATGCAAAGGGAAAAACTAGAATGAATCCTTTGTTGTTGGATTGAAACTGAAGGTATTATTAGTTCTCAGAGTTCTCAGTAAATGGATAGATTTACACATATGGCTCCCCAGGTGGCGCTAGTGGTAAAGAACCCACCTGCCAATGCAGGAGATATAAGAGATGCAGGTTTGATCCTTGGGTTGGGAAGATCCCCTGGAGGAGGGCATGGCAACCCACTCCACTATTTTTGCCTGGAGAATCCCATGGACAGAGGAACCTGGCAGGCTACAGCCTATGGGGTTGTAAACATACATGATCTCACACAGACACAAAATTAAAGAGATAGAAAAAATTTTTTTTTCTTGTGAGAATTCTCCATTTACTCTCTTAACTTTCATATATAATACATATAAAGCAGTGTTAATTATATTTATCATATTATACATTACAAGCCTAGTATTTATTATCTCTGAAAGTCGAGATAATATATCTTTTAATCATATCTTTTGAATACCTTCAGGTAACCCCTCCATCCACGCCACTCCCCCCAACCCCTACCTTTGGTAATCATAAAAATCTGGTCTCTTTTCCAGGAGTTGGTTAGTTTGTTTTTGAAGTGTATGCGTAGTTGCTTGGAGAAGGCAATGGCACCCCACTCCAGTACTCTTGCCTGGAAAATCCCATGGACGGGGAGCCTGGTAGGCTGCAGTCCATGGGGTCGTGAAGAGTCGTACACGACTGAGTGGCTTCCCTTTCACTTTTCACTTTCATGCATTGGAGAAGGAAATGGCAACCCACTCGTGTTCTTGCCTGGAGAATCCCAGGGACGGGGGAGCCTGGTGGGCTGCCGTCTATGGGGCTGCACAGTCGGATACGACTGAAGTGACTTGGCAGCAGCAGCAGCAGCTTACTCTCTCAGTTGAGTCAGACACTTCTCGACCCCATGTCTGTAGCCTACCAGGCTCCTCTGTCCATGGGATTTTCCAGGCAAGAACACTGGAGTGGGTTGCCATGCCCTCCTCCAGGGGATCTTCCCAACCCAGGGATGGAATCCAGGTCTCCTGCATTGCAGGCAATTCTTTACCAGCTAAGCCACCAGGGAAGCCCATGAATACTGGAGTGGGCAGCCTGTCCCTTCTCCAGGGGATCTTCCTGACCCAGGAATCGAACCAGGGTCTCCTGCATTGCAGGCGGATTCTTTACCAGCTGAACTACCAGGGGAAGCTCATGTTTTTGAAGTATAATTGACTAACAACACTATGAGAGTTCCTGGTTCACAACACAGTGATTTTATATTTCTGTACATTATAAAATGGCCACTACAGTAAGTCCAGTTATGATGTCACCATATGAAGATAATAGAGAATTATTGACTATTCCCCGCGCTGTGCACTTCCTACCTGTGACATTTATTTACTAGCTGCTAGCTTGTACCTCTTCATCCCCCTTACCTATTATTCTCCTCTCCAGTATTTCCTTCCCTCTAGCAAGGACGACCTGTTTGTTCTCTGTACCAGTGACCTTGTTTCTATTTCCTTATGTGGGTTCATTTGTCTTGTTTTTTAGATTCTCAATTTAAGCGAAATCATATATTATTTGTTTTTCTCTGACTTCCTTCTCTTAGCATAATACCCTCTGGGTACATCCGTGTTGTTGCAAAATGCAAGATTTAATTTTTTTGTAGCTGAGTAATATTCCATTATATGTATATACACCACATGTTCTTTATCTATTCATTCAATAATGGGCACTTGTGCGTGTGTGTGCACGCGCGTGTGTGCGCGCTCAGTCGTGCCCCACTCTCTGTGACCCCATGAACTGTAGCCTGCGAGGCTCCTCCATGGGATTTTCCAGGCAAGAATCCCAGATTGGGTTGCCATTTTCTACTCCAGGGGCTCTTCCCTACCCAGGGATTGAATCTCCTGCATTGGCAGGCAGATTCTTTACCACTGCGCAGTTGCTTACATATTTTAGCTGTTGTAAATAATGCGGCTATAATGGTAGCTCAGCTGGTAAAGAATATGCCTGCAATGCAGGATACCCCCGGTTCGATCCCTGGGTTGGGAAGATCCCCTGGAGGAGGGCATGGCAACCCACTTCCAGTATTCTTGCCTGGAGAACCCCCATGGACAGAGGAGCCTGGCAGGCTACAGTTCATGGGGTCACAAAGAATCGGACATGACTGAGCCGCTAAGCACAGCACGCATAGGGAGCATGTATCTTTTCTAATTAGCGTTTTTACTAATTAGAAAAGGAGGGGCCAGGGCCAGTCCACCCATGAACACATTTGGCGGGTGGGGGCCGCTGGCTGCGGTGCCCTTAGGTGGTGGGGGCTAGTGCCAGCCCTGTGCTGGGCGGGGCTGTCCTGACCTTGCGGTGACCCCCCAGGTGTTCATGGGGGCCCTTCAGCAGCCTGCGTGCTAATGGGTGGGGCTATGTCCCTTCCCAGCCTGCTGCTCGGCCCCAGGCGGTCAGATCCAGTGCAAACCGGTTGGTGGGTGGGGCCTGGACCCACACTAATATAAGCTGGAGAGAGGGCTCTGAAACGGTGTTTACCACTTCCAGCGTTCTCGTGGTGGGGCGAGCTCCTACAAGTGGCTGCCGACAGTCCCCGGGGTGAGTCCCAACTGCCTCCTGCCTCTCCAAGAGCGTCTCCCGAGGTCAGTAAGTGGGTCTGGCCCAGGCTGCTTTCCCATTACCGTCTCTGCCCTGGGTCCCCGAGAGTGCGAGATTCTGTTTGCGCCCTTTGAGTGGAGTCTGTGACCCACGGCCGTCCGGCCCTCCTGAAAGTAAGCCCCCCACTGGCCTTCAAAGAGGCGTTTCCCGGGGGCTCCTCTTCCCCTGGCTGACAAGGCCAGAGTGGGGCTTGGCTCCTCAGTCTCGGGGAGAACCCCTGCAGTTGGGACTGCCTTCTCATGGGTCTTCCCTTTAGTGGCTCAGACGGTAAAGCGTCTGCCTGCAGTGCGGGAGACCCAGGTTCCATCCCTGGGTCGGGAAGATCCCCTGGAGTAGGAAATGGCAACCCACTCCAGTACTCTTGCCTGGAAAATCCCATGGACAGAGGAGCCTGGTAGGCTACAGCCCATGGCGTCGCAGAGTCGGAGACGACTGAGCGACTTGACTTGACTTCACTTCTCAGGGGTCAGTTGCAGGGGCGGGGATCGGGGCAGCTGGTGCTGGTAGCTCTGCGGGGACACGTAAGGCTGGGTCTCGGGGGCGGAGGGTGGGGTGCGGGGTCCTGAGAACACGAGCCCAACAGCCCGTGCGGTGCGGGGGATGCGTTGCTGCAGAAACAGGAAACATCCAGAGGCGCACGCGCGCTCGCTCCGCCAGCCTTCCGTCGCCCGCCGGCGCCCCCTGTCGGCAGAGTCAAACTGGGCTGCAGAACCGCGGTCCTACCGTCACACCGCGGAGGGGAAGAAGGCGGGATTTGCAGCTGAGAGATAACCGCTTAATCCCCCACTCAGGTCAGTCTTAACTATTCTGGTGTTAATACCTGGGGAAACACCTGGGGATAAGGCGCAGGGCTGGGAGAGGCGGCGTGTGTGCTCAGTCGCCTAAGCCGTGTCTTAGACTCTTACTCTGAGACTAAACTCTTAAGTCGTGTCTTAGACTCTCTGCGACCCCATGGACTGCCGGCCGCCAGGCTCCCTCTGTCCCTGGGACTCTCCAGGCAAGAACCCTGGAGTGGGTAGTCATTCCCTTCCCGACCCAGGGACCGAACTCGCGGCTCTTGCGTGTCTCCTGCTTTGGGAACGCGGGTTCTTTACCACCTGTGCCACCGGGAGAGCAGAAGTCGGTTTAGTTTTTTGTTTTTTTTTTTAAGGCCCCACCGGCGTCCCGGGCCGCACCGAAACTGGACCTGACACTATCTGCCAATTCTGGGGGGAAGCCTCGGCCTTGCTTTCCTGACCACTCCAGACTGGCCGACGCTGTGGCTGCCCTTTCTGTCAGCGAAGCTGCCCTCCCCAGAAGTCAGAATTTAAGACCAGCTCATTTACTGCCAAACCCTTCGGTATTTTTGTTTTGACTGTCCGCTTGAAAGTGAAAGTCGCTGAGTCGTGTCCGACTCTGCGACCCCAGTCCATGGGCTTCTCCAGGCCAGAATTCTGGGATGGGTAGCCTTTCCCTTATCCAAGGCATCTTCCCAACCCAGGGATCGAACTCAGGTCTCCCGCAGCGTGGGTGGATTGTTTACCAGCTGAGGTATCGGGGAAACCCCCGACTGTCTTCTTGGAATATGGTTAATATGCTGAGAAGCCACAGGTGAAACCTTTTAATCCATGCCACCCTCCAAGGGGTCTTCCCTAACCAGGTGTCAAACCTGTGCCTCTTATGTCTCCTGCATTGGCATGGGAGTTCTTGACCACTAGCGCAACCTGGGAAGCCCTAATCCACAACCTCGCCATAAAGCAGACAGCGTGGCTCAGGTGGTCAAGAATCCACCTCCAATGCGGGAGACCTGTGTTGGGAAGATCCCCTGGAGGAGGGAATGGCAACCCACTCCAGTGTTCTTGCCTGGAAAGTTCCCATGGACAGAGAGGAGCCTGGTGGACTACAGACCATGGGGTCACAAAGAGGATAAGATTGAGCGACTAAGCCCAACTAACCAGCCAGGCAACTCTTAGAAATAACAAGCAGTGCCTCAGGTAGATAAGTTGTTCAAAACAAAGGAAAACTTTCTAAAAATAATTTCTTAAAGCCAAATTTCGACTTGTGTTGAAACTTTAGGCGAATGCATTTAAATAGGTTGTTACTTCTACTTTGTAAACATTATTTAGTCAGATTTTTATGGAATTCCAAAAGTTCTAAAAAAAAAAACCTAGTTTCTTGCTGTTAAATCACTATTTATTATGGTTTATAATTGCATTTTGCAATATAGATGGTACAGAGAGTACAGTTTAAGAATATTTTATTGATACAAGTAAACTTTATTGATAAAAATGAATGTGCTTCTCCAAGAATATGGTTATATTTCTCACAAAAGCTTGCTATAGCTGAAATGCTGACTTCCTATAGTCTGCATAAACCATGGAAAGGATTGAAAAGGATTTTAAATCATAAATCATAAAAAGGATTTAAGTGAATCCAAAGTTAATTTAATTCAACATAAATTTTAATTGCAGATGTCAAATGTGTGGAATGTATGAGTATTGAATTTATTGATGAATTTTGACTGTCCTTACTGATTTTTTCTTTTAAAAGCAATGAGTGACTTTTTTTGGTTTGTTTTTATGCATGTTTCCATTTCAAATTGGAAATTCCTCTGAGGAGGAGGAGAATAGTAAAGTGAAAGTATTGCACTGCCCTTAGGGGGTTTCTCTAGGGCTTCTTAGAAGTATTTTATGGATTGCATAGCTGTTGATTAGTATAGCCAATTCTTGATTGTGCCAGCTATGGGTACAGGGGTGGGGAGACTTGGACAAAGAGTAGGCTCAGGATGGCTTTTGTCCCTAACCCCCACTTCGGTTAGAATAGCTGGATATAGCTCAATATATTGGGGTTTACTCTGAGAAGTGAAGTTGCTCAGTTGTGTCCGACTCTCTGCGACCCCATGGACTGTAACCTACCAGGATCCTCAGTCCATGGGATTTTCCAGGCAAGAATACTGGAGTGGGTTGCCATTTCCTTACTCTGAGAAGAATCTAAAAAACAATGTGTGAAAACTGATGGACTCTACAACCTGCAAAACCCTTTGCAGGTGTGACGTCACGTTGACACTCAATAAATCATGTTGTGTTGCAGCCTCTGGAAGTTCCATACGCCTCATCTGTAGTTGTCTTTCCTCTGAAATGACTCACCTTTGGCTGTAGAAGAGGTCAAACACATTACATTCGAGGGACACACAAATTCTAGAGCCAGTGTGCACGGTGACTGATTTGTGGTCACCACGAAACATCCCCTCCACATGCGCATTCCTGAAGCAGTAGGGTTATCATTTTTTATTAATCTCTTAATTCTGGATTAAGGTTTTGCGCCATCTGCTGGACATATTTTGCCATGCTACAAGAGAACGTTTATTCTCAAGTGTTTTTTGATTATTAATACTTTAAAAAATTGTAAAAGGCATGTTTATTACAGGAAATGGATAAGTTTAGGAAATAATCTAGCATAAAACAAAGATCCAGAGGTAACTACTACTAATATCTAGCTTTTTTTTTTTTTTTAATACACATAAGAATATGTTCCTGGAGTAGGAAATGGCAACCCACTCCAGCTCTAGTATTCTTACCGGGAAAATTCCATGGACAGAGGAGCTTAGATGGGCTACAGTCCATGGGGGTCACAAAGAGTTGGACACGACTAAGGACACACAACGCGTGAATATGTCATGATTAGGTTTGATTTGTGTTTTCAGAGGTTTTATTTTTATTGAAGTATAGTTGGTTTACAGTGCTCTGTTAGTTCATATACATATACACACACACATATATTGTTTTTCAGATTCCTTTCCATTACAGGTTATGACAAGCTTCTGAAATAGTTCTCTGTGTTCTACAGTGGATATGTGTTCATCTTGTTTTCTGTACAGTAGTATGTATCTGTTAATCCTACATTCCCAAATTATCCCTCCCACTTCCCCTTTGGTAACCATAAGTTTTTTTCTATGTCTGTGAGTCTGTTTCTGTTTTAAATAAGAAAACAATTAAGTTTGAGATCCGTACTCTGCTCATTTGGGTTGCGGCTGTAGTAAAAAGGAGAAGGCACCTTGCAGATATGAGATTCACGGGGTGGGAGTGCTCTTGGGTTCTGTTGTGTGTGAACCTTAAGGTTTGCTGTGCAGGTTATGCGACACAGGGATCTTCTTACCTTCGAACTTACGGGGCAGCGTGGGAGGCGGTCCAGGTGGGGTGTAGGTCAGACCCTGGGGAGAGCGTCTTACTGCTCTCCCTGGGTTACTGGTCCAGGGTGGGCCTGCTCCCTTCTGTCAGTGATCAGGCACTGAGCCCCGTGTGCGCGTGGCTGTGACACATGCTACAGAGCTGGAGAAGTCTCCCTCGCGCCTCGCTCCCAACAGCCCTTGTGTTATGTCAGTATTACGTTATTTATTTACATAAGGCTCCGTTATCATCATAGCTATATTGGGGCTATATATCTTTTATAAATATAAAAAATGATGCTTTCTTGTCCTTCCTAATTCTTTTCATCTTAAAGTTTGAAATTAAGATTACCAACTCTGTGTTTTTTGTTTGAATGTTTCCGTGTAGTTTTGTTCTTTTTTTAGCCTTTTTGATATATAATTTAGAATATTATGCTAGCAGAAACAAGAGTTTTTTTTTTTAATTTGTCAGTGTGTTAAAAAGGACAATAAATGAAGAAATCTGTTGCTTTGAAATAAGTCCAGTACCAAAGACCAGTATATAGACAACTAACTATAATGCAGGGCTTCCTTGGTAGCCCAGTGATAATGAATCTGCCCGCTAGTGCAGAAGACCCAGGTTCGATCCTTGGATCTGGAAGATCCCCTAAGGAGATGGCAACCCACTCCAGTACTCTTGCCTGGAGAATCCCATGGACAGAGGAACCTGGCAAGTTATAGTCCATGGGGTCACAAAGAGTTGAACTCATTTTAGCAGCAAACAATAACTACAACACAAGCTTGGAAACATAGAAGCAGGGTGCTGACTCTAATTGCTCAACAGGACTGCAGAAAGGATCAGTGACATCTAGTAACAGGTTAACGGAAGGATGCAGTGACTGTGAGGCTGGGAAAGCAGACTTAGGTCATGTAACAAAGGCTGAGGATCACAAAATTCCACCATCTGTTGGAGAAGGAAGGTGACACAGTGTAAGGCGATTTTAGGAGGATGACCATGGTAGTCATGTGTGGAGATATCAGAAAGGATTGAAGGCAGAAAAACCAGGCTAGGGCCCCAAGCTGGCCTGGTAACTGTGTGGAGTATGAAACGGAGATGAGAATGCCTTATTCAATGAACTTAGGAATCAGAGCAAAGTGAAAAATCACATCCCGTGACTAATTACTGCTAAATAAACTTTGGACCCAATTGTGAAAGAAATATGAGGGTAAATATATGGTTCTGTGGATCTGGCTTCCCCAGTGGCTCAGGAGTAAAGAATTCGCCTGCAGTGCAGGAGACCTGGGTTTGATCCCTGGGTCAGCAAGATCCCCTGGAGAAGGAAATGGCAACCCACTCCAGTATTCTTGCCTGGAGAACTCCGTGAACAGAGGAGCCTGGAGGGCTATAGTCCACAGGCGCGCAAAGTCAGACATGACTGAAGTGACTGAGCACGCAGCACCTGTGGAGCCTTGACAGTATACAGAGCCTTCGGATACCAAGTAGCAGACCCTGGGGGAAGCTGGAAGCCCTTCCCTTCCATGGACTTCCAGTACGTCCTTGGCACCTGAGCGACCAGGAAGATGGGGCAGAGTGTGGAGACGCACAGGAGAGATGCTTGCTGTTGGAGTGGTAGGATGGGGAGACAGGGTGGCAGTCAGCCAACCAGTTACTAGTCTCGATCAGTAAAAGGACCAGGGACATTCCAAGTCGGAGAAATTGCAAGCCAAGAGCACATGCGAAGCCAGCAAGAAGGGCCTCCATGCTATGAGCAGAGATAGTCCGAAATGATTAGAGTGGGACCTCTGCAAAGGCACTGGGGAAAAAACCCAAATAACTGGTGAAGAATATGCAGCAGAACAAATACACCATTGTATGAACAATTTTGTATGAACAAATTGTATGAACAATTTTCTCCATGGAATAAAAAAAAAGTTCGGAAACTTTCCTCTTTGAAATCAGAGATCAAATCAGAGATAGGACTCCTTTAAAGAGATGAATCATGTCTTATTTGTCTTTTTATCTCACAGGGTGCCTCGCCAGTAAGGTATTTAATCAATGCTTGCTAAGTGAATGATTCGAAGAGGAGTCAGTAGATCCCAGTGAGCTCCTCCAGTGATGAAGCCACTGATCCTAGTTCAGATTATCAGCTTCATTCACGTCTGAACCTTCATGGTGATTCCCACTGGGAAGTCTGTCCTTTCAAAAGTTCGACTCCTAAGAGTTTCACAACGGAACAGTATCTTAATCAAACAATAATGGTACCAGACAGTAAGGATTCATCTCACTGGGATCCTTCTAGTAGAGGCTTAGATAAACCCCCTGGAAGCCTGTTCAGTAGCTGCTGAGAAGGATTCTAATGCATTTAGGAAGTTAAACGAGAGTTTCCTACTGCAGCCCCTTCCTCAATGCTCCTGACTCTCAAAGTCAGTGACTGTTTAATTACTTTATAAGCCACATCCTACATCACATTGGGTTTATTAAAATTAATTGGCTGCAAGTAACAAATTTTCTTATATCCCCTTCTTTCTCACATGAAGGTAGTATACTTTCTTACATGAAGGGTGAATACTCATTTGTGCTATGTTATTTTCAGTTAATAGAATATTCTGGAAATTATGTCAAAAATCTTCCTCATTCTTTTTCACAGCTGCATAGTCAGTCATCTGTGTTTATAGTACATGTGGCTACATCATACTTTGTTCAACCCCTCCTGTATGTATGGGCATTCCAATATTTCCCAGTTTAAGAAATACTACAGTAAACAAGTTTATGAGTGGTGTTATTTTTAAAGTAACAGTTGAACTCTTGAACACTGTGGGGGTTGAAGTGCTGACCCTCTACAATGGCAAAGTTCTAATCATAACTTGTAGCCAGGCTTGCATATCCAGAATTCCTCTGTGTCCAAGGTTTCTCAGAATCCATGGATTCAGCCTTCAGCAGATTTAGCTATCCGTGAATCATGTGTGTGCCTGCGTTCTAAGTCACTTCAGTTGTGTCCGACTCTTCGTGACCCTATGAACCAAGCCCATCAGGCTCCTTTGTCCATGGGATTCTCCAGGCAAGAGTGCTGGAGTGGGATTGCTGTGCCCTCCTTCAGAGGATCTTCCCAACCTAGGGATTGAACCCTCATTTCTTACATCTCCTGCATTGGCAGGCAGGTTCTTGACCACTAGCTCACCTCGGAAGTCCGTGGATCATGTAGTATTATAGCATTGGAAAAAAAATTCCTGTATAAGTAGACCTGTTCAGTTCAAACCCATGTTGTTCAAAGGTTAACTATACAGTTTATGTCACAAATTCGTATTCAAATAGCTACAAACTGACAAATGAATATAACTTAGGAATATAAAGGATTTTACACTCCAGGAATTAACAGGTAACTGAGGAATGTTTTACAGCGTGAATTCTTAATTTTAAAAAAGCAGCCAATTTTAAATTACCTCCACTGAAGCTCTAAAAAACCTGAGAACATCTGAAGAGAGAAAATTATTTTCTTAGTCAAAGTCATGTCAAAGTGCAGTATATTCAGGACTAGAAACTTTACCAGGGTATAATTAACTTTACAAAATACTGTCTTCCATTTAAAAAATCATACTGTTATCTTCTTAAAAAATGATGTAAAGTTCCTGTGAACCTTTGCTAGTTACATGATTAATTTGCAATGCTTTAGATTTTTTTTTAAGCAGGCCTCCCCCCCTTTTTTTTATTGAGGTGTGGGTAATTTACAGTGTTGTGTTAATTCAAGTGCACAGTGATTCAATTATGCACATAAATATATATTCTTTTTCAGATTCATTTTCATTATAAGCTATTATAAGATATATAATTCCCTCTGCTATTAAAAAAATCATTAGATTTTGCTTGAGAAACTTGAAAATAATACAGGAAAATTATTTTGTATAATTTATATTCTTTTTCAAATTGAAGAAATAAGAGGAAGCAGTAACTTTTGAACTTGTGACACATTTCTTAGCACTTAAAGTTTTAAAAAAGATTTTCAGTTGGGACTTTTCTGGGTTGATTACAATCTGTATTCTTTAGAGGATTTTCCTTCAGATACAGAGGATAATCCCTTGTATTTGGCCCTTGATGTATGTTTGTTTTTTCTGTAGCATCTTGTGTGGTCAGATCATTGAAGAGTACATTCTCCTGTCATGCGTGTAAGAACAAAGCCAAACATTGGCCAAAGATGCATTTTTGTAATGTGTTATTGTCTGTGAAAAAATCTGGTACGATTTTTACCTGATTTGAGGATTGTTAATCCTTAACTGGCAAGATGGAATTGGCAGTTGTTACATGACAAGATGACGTATTTTTATGGGCAAAATTTACTATGTAATCTCAAAAATACAGCCTTTGCCTTATGGTTATAAAATTCAGGTCAAATATACTTAATTCTGGTACCTCCTTAAGGTTTTACATCATTGCCAAAGGGATTGCAAGCTCTTATAACTAAGATTTTGTTTCCTTTTTCCTTGTTTTTGTGACAAGTTATTAGGAGTGAAATGATGGGTTTTACCATATAATTCAGAAATGAACAAGGCGGGTGTTAATCTCTCTGGAAAGTGGTTTTAATGACTCAAAACACAACATCTGAGTCCTGGTGACAGGAGAATGATTAGAGGACTGTAATTTAGAGGTTAATGTATGTCTTAGGCACAGCTTAGAAACGTGGTTTAGCTTTCCTCTGAGACAACAAGCTTTTTCTAAATGGTTTTTAGCTTAAATGTGTATATATACATATATATTTATATGCAATACTTACTGTGTAATCTCAAGAATATACCAGTTACTTAATGGATATAAAATTCAGGTCAAGTCACTTAATTCTGGCACCACCTTTAGGTCTGGCATCCCTGCCCGATGGGTTGGAAGCTCTTGTAACTGACAGTTTTGTTGCCCTTCTTTGTTCTTTGCGAGATTGTGTGTGTGTGTATTAGTCACTCAGTCACACTCCAGCTCTGCGACCCCATGGACTGCAGCCCACCAGGCTCCTCTGTCCATGGAGTTCTCCAGGCAAGAATACTGGAGTGGGTAGCCGTTTCCTTCTCCAGGGGATCTTCCCCACCCAGAAATGGAACCTGGGTCTCCTGCATTGCAGGCAGATTCTTTGATGGTCTGAACCATCAGGGAAGCCTTTACTACATCTATGTATCTATAATACATATATTGGGCTGTTCACACTGAAATATAAAAATAGCTAGGAAACAATTTACTGTTAACATTAGTTGAATATCTGAAGTCAAGATATAACATTGAGCAGTAGAGTTGAATTGTGAATTCTAGATTCATTGCTTATTGCGGATTGAAGATGGGTGAGCAAGTGAAATGATCATTGCCTGATTTTACATGATTTTAGATAGACTCCTGGTGGAAGAGATAGGTAACAATTAGACCCACCCTCCACCTGTTCCGTTTTTCCGCCTCTCCTCCTCTCAGCCACTCTGCCAGAGCGTTCAATTGTAGGAGCACCTTAGGGGCCTTCTGACTTTTCCCCCAGAGGGTTCTGCGGTTTCTCAGCAAAACAAAGGAGACAGGGCAGCCCAGTTTCTCTTTGTCCGCCCTTCTTCTCTTCTTTATCATCCAGGCATAAAGGTATGTGTGCTTTTTCTTTCCCACTGCTTCGGCTTGGCAAGGCAACTCTCATTGAGAAGTAGGCACTCACAACATTGTGAAAATCATGACTGGAAAGACCCTCCTTTTCGAATGATGCTCTTGAGTCCCTCTGAGGCTGGCAGAGAGAGGAGAGGCAAAAGCAAGCCACAGGATGTCGATTTTAAATAGATATTGCCACAGTCAATGTGGTGTTGGTAAGAGCAGAAGAAAATTGGGGTGCTTTTGTTGCAGAGTGTCGTAAAACAAAAATGAAAACTAAGAAATGAGCGTACAAGGGCCTTAGGAAAAGGACCTCCACACTTGAAATTTGGGATGAGTGGTTCTGAAGTATATTTACCAGAACACATTTGAATGTATATTTAGCAGCATCCGGCTGAAATGGCCCAGGCTACTGGTCTCATAAACCCGTTTTCTTCTTTCTTTGCTTTCCATCGATGGGGCAGAGTCATCAGGCAGACGTCTTTTTTTTTTATAATCCTTAAAATCCAAGGAGGAGTTTAAATGTGTAGCTCAAGAGACCCAGATAACGAGTGAGGTGTGAGCCCTTCACGGGCTTTGGTTTCATTCAGCCTGGCCACAGGGTGCAGCCCTCCTGGCGCGGACAAAACAGAGTAAAAGCAGCGGTATGGTCGCCCCGCTTATCAGATTCTTTATGATAGCTGCTTTCACATTGTTTATGCTGGGCCATTTTGCATGTATGTGTATGGCAAATCTAGCAATAAAAATGTTCCTAGGAATCTTTATACATTGCACATAAAGATGTTCTAAAGCATTAACATTGTTTACCTAAAAACACTGTCAAAAACTTGGATCAGAACTTCTAATTCTTATGGACACAGGGCAATGGAGATTTTGTTGGAGATATCGAGTGATTTTGTGGCTTTGAATACAATGAGTCAGCCAGGAGGGAGCAGCAAGGGAATGGCCTAAATTGATCATCGGCACCACAGTTGTTTCTTTTCCCAAATACGTCCCTGGTGGGATTTGCTCACCTGTCAATTATCTCAGTGATCTGTCATTTTCACCAAGAATGGGAACTTGAGGCTAGAGACAGAATGAGATTAAGATAACTTGACTCTCTTCTTCAAGGGCATTGAATGAAAGTGTCTGTGTGTGTTCTAAATGCTTTCTGAGGGGTGTCTACTGAGAGCGTCTCTGAATAAACCCCTTTATTTGCTACTGAGTAAGAGTGGAGACCAACTTTTGAGCTAGAGCTTAAACTGAAGACTCTTCCTCCCTTGAAAATTTGAGAATATCCTTAGGGATAAAAGTGTTAAAAGCACTTTACCTTGTGCAAGATACCATCAGCTGACTTGAACCATACCCTGCTGGGGGCAGCCCAAAGGGAGAGTTAAGTGCTTGTGGTGTGAGTCATTTCACTGCATTGCCCTTGGTGACAGGTGCCTGAGAGCAAGCAGAAATGCGGGGCTCAGGGCCTGGTGCTGTTTCCAGGGTGACCTAGTTCTGGAGGCCTCCAGAGTGAGGACCTTGCCAGGGTGTATGGGTCTGGAGTTTAAAGGTAAACGTAATTGTCATGCTGGTTCCTATGTACGTATAGTAGTAGTAGTGTGTGTATGCTCAGTTGTGCCCAGCTCTGCGACTCCATGGACTGTAGCCCACCAGGCTCCTCTGTCCATGGGATTCCCCAGGAAAGAATACTGGAGTGGGTTGCCATTTCCTCCTCAGGGGATCTTCCCGACCCAGGGATCAGACCCAAGTCTGTTGCTCCTGCACTGGCAGGCAGATTCTTTGCCACTGGTGCTACCTGTACGTATAAGTCAACTATTCATACTTCATCTGATTCCTAACCTGAGAAACTGGAGAAAAGCCTGTCTGCCCAGGGCTCTTCCCAGTCAGCATTTTCTGAAAGGAGTTTTAAGAGTAATCTCACCTGTATGTAACTTTCTTCTTTTCAGCTGACTTCTGAATCCAATCCTGAGGTCAGTTATGGCTCATGTGTCTGAGATGGGAACCCTTTTCCAGCACATCTTGGAGGTGTGTGCGGGGACAGAGAGGGAGGAGGAGGTGGACTTGAGTTGATCTAAATGCATCTTCCCCTATTCCTAGTCCAGCTTCCATTGAAAAGGCTCCCTGAGACTCAGGTTGATTATATCCCATCCCTAAACGATACACTGTGGTCGTCATAAAAACAAAGCCTGAAGCAGTGTAACTTCCTGAAAAGGGCTTAGTTTAGGGGGTCGAACAAATCTGGATGTTAAACCCATGTGGCCTACATGGTCTTTCTGGGCCTTAGTTTCCTCATCTGTAAAACAGGGATAGCAGTATCTAGTTCAGAGTGCAGTAGTGGAATTAAATGAAATAATATATGTAGAATGCTGGTTAACAAAGTACTTGGCACATAGTAGGAGCCTAATAGCTTTATTAGCATGCTATTTATGAAATATTTATTGAGTACTAGCTATGTACTGGGCTTACCAGGTGGCTAAGTGGTAAAGAATCTGCCTTTCATTAAAGATTCAATCCCTGAGTGAGGAAGATCCCCTGAAAAAGGAAACAGCAACCCACTCCAGTATTCTTAATATTAATCTTATTTGTGTCGTGGATGCCTTTGGCCAGCTGTTGTATCTATGGACCATTTCTCAGAATTTTTTTTTTTTTTTGGTCCAGAATGATGTTTTTAATCATACAGAAAAAAATCGATAAGGTTATAAAGAAAACCAATTATATTGAAATACACTTGCCAAAATGTTAAAAAACAATTTATGTTGGTGATATGTTTTATTGGGGCTTCCCAGGTGGTGCTAGTGGTAAAGAACCCTCCTGGCAATGCAGGAGACATAGGTTCAATCTCTGGTTTGGAAAGATCCCCTGGAGGAGGGCATGGCAACCCATTCCAGTATTCTTGCCTGGAGAATCCCATGGACAGAGGAACCTGGTGGGCTACAGTCCATAGGGTCGCAAAGAATTGGACAAGACTCAGGTGACTTATCATGCATATGTTTTATTATTAATGCATCAAATCAGATCTACCATCATTTTGAAGAGACGATGAATCTCAATAACATTTGACATATCCTCAACTATAATGAGTAATAAAAAACTTCTGTCAAAAGTATGACTAACCCTATTGTGGTTTGTTGGTTGCCTTGTAATAAAAGGAAATATCAGAATTTCAGTTAAAAATGAGTAAAAATAAATAGGTATTCTTTATTCATCTAAGTTCAAGGGCCCCCTGCTTTATTTCTCTGGTTCGGAACCCCTGCATGGGAAATGCCAAGCAGGGGAATACATGGAGTTCTGAACCATTTTATTACTTTTCCTGGGACAGATATTTTGGACTCCTAATAAAATCCAGTTACGGGATGGGGAATACATGTAAATCCATGGCTAATTCATATCAATGTATAACAAAAACTACTGTAATGATGTAAAGTAATTAGCCTCCAACTAATAAAATTAAAAAAAAAAAAAAAAAAAAAATCCAGTTACAGTTTTAGGACCTGGTGGAATTCTACTAAAAATTACGTTCGTTTTATTCAGAGTAGGAAGGAGTACGTTTTACCCCTGATCTAATCTATTTGTGGAGACCTACATTTCATGAAGGACTTTAAGGCATGTTGGGTCGAGGGTTTGCATAAAATATTCATTTCTCCCAATGCAATTAAATGAATGCTCTTTCAAAAGATGTTCTTGTTTGCAAAGATGACCATTAAGTCATGTCTATTCCCATGTTGAAGAAAATTTGTTACATGAAGAAGCTAGAAGGTTTAGGATCCCCCTAGGGGCAATTTTCTAGAGGAAGCTTCAAAAACTGAGCCCAAGAAAGAAAGGATTCTTTGAGGATGAGAGTGATGGGGAGGCTTCTTGGAGTAAAGAGATAAACCAGAGTTCAAAGAGGAAGGCTAAAATTAGATAAGAGATGGGAGGGGTGGTAACAGGAGTGGGTAGCTCACTAGCTTTGGCGCAAGGAAAGGAATGTGGGGAGGTGAGCCTAGATAGGTCGCCAGAGTTCATTTCGATGGACCTTCACTGATACGCTAGGGATGTGGGATGTTATTGGCAGAGGGGAGTCACTGAAGTCTTCATAGGAATCAGATAAAGACATTTCTGATTTAAGAATATTGGCATGACCACAATGTTCTGGGTAAATTTAGCGTAGGAAGAAATTGTGGGCAGTCGTTTTAGGATGAGATGGCAAAACTGAATGGAGAAAATTATACCTATCCTAACATCGCCTGTAATTTCCTAAGGATAAGGATTCATCTGGGGAACTTATTAATTATTGCAGATCATCACGATTTTCCTCCATAAGTGGTCACCCCAGTAGGGCTGGCATCTGACAAGGAATTGATCATTTTTAAATAGTTCCACGTGGTTTTATCTCCAGATGGCTGGGGAAATGCTCCTGAGGAATGTCTGGCTGATGAGATGTGAAATTGCATAGGATAGTGTCAGAGCAAAAACTGCACCCGACCAAATGAAACAGGCCAAGTAGATTTTATACCATGCTATTGTAGAGAAGAAAAGCCAGAACTCAGTCTGAACTCAACTCCACTGAAATAAAGGTGGGAGTGAAATATTAGAGGATTTTAGGGGCGCGATCCATGGGATGTGTTGGGCACATTGAGTAATTCCAAAGCTTGCAAATGTTCTTCTCTGTGATTAGGCCACCTGTGTTTACTAACTTGCGCTCACCACTCCACCAATGAGCGAGTTAGGCATCTACCTTCTCTCAGAGACTGGCGAATGGGTTCCTGGTCTTTCTGGCTGATAACATTTCAAAGGGATAGTTCATAGTCCTTGAGAAAGACCTTCTGGGCTTGTAAAACTAGCCTTAGGAGGCTGGGGGAGATTTACATCTCAGTGGAGCAGAGAAAGAATTCAGAGTGACACATTTTCTGAAGAAAGGATGTAAGAAAAGGGAGGTCAGGGCACAGAATCTGAGAAGGCGGAGGTTTAGTCAGACTGAGGAGGACATTACGCTCATCTTGGTCCCTACTGCTGTTACTACTATTACTGCTGTCTTTGGGGTAGCTTCTGCCTGACTCATTGGAAAAGACCCTGATGCTGGACAAGAATTGAAGGCAGAAGAAGAGGGCTCAGAGGATGAGATGGTTGGATGGCATCACTGATTCAATGGACATGAACTTGGGCAAGCTCCAGGAGATGGTGAGGGACAGGGAAACCTGGCGTGCTGCAGTCCACGGGGTCGCAAAGAGTCGGACACGAACTGGCGACTGAACAGCAACACCAGCTACCTGATAGAGAGCGGAAGGAAGAGTCAGTGTCAGGGATGCGAGGAACGAAAAGTCAGCGCGACTTCTGACCCGCCTGGGGACCTGGAGAGGGCGCAGAAGAGCGGGCAGCCCACCGGAGGGGCTCAGACAGGGGAGCGTGCAGAGGCGGCGGTGGGGTTGGAGCTTCCGGTGGGCAGGCAGAGCGGGGGTCATAACTGAGCGTAACCCTCAGGTCCTGTGTTGGAAACAGCGCCCGGCTCCCAGCATGGGTGGTTGATGAGAGAGGCAGGAGCCAGCAGGGCGGCGGTACCATCTCTGGAGCGTGGTCCTTTCTGGCAGAACACTGCAGAGAAGCTCAGAGTGCATTTATCATTGGCAGCGTGTGTCAGCTTCGCCTAAGATGCGTGCGTGCACACACACACCCACGTGCCTGCCGAGACGTCTTGTATGTATATTGAAGTATTTCAAAGTAAATTACAGGCATGTAAGCAGCTGAGCTGTATGGAAAACTGATTGCTTCCATTTAGCACAAGTTGTGTTAGAAATTTGTCGGAAAACTTGAGTGAGGAAGTTGGGGCTTTTGGAGGCAACCTGGGTAATGATTTCGGAAGATGTGATAACGAAACCATGGGAGCAGAGATGTTCGCAGAGTTACTGAGGATGTGTGTATATTAACAGGTCTTACTGTTTTTCAAGGAAGTAAATGTAAGGGGGGGAAGTACCCAGGTCTAAGAATTTCTAGTCCTCTTGAGCAGGAGTGGATGGCCCCAGGGTTACTTGCTCCAGAGAGGTCTGCAGTGCTAAAAACTGTCAAAGGTACAGGCCGAGAAGACGTCAGTAAAGCATTCTGGAGAAGTCAGATGCAGGATAGTGGTAAAGAAAAAGTAAGAGCCAGGAAATCAATGGTTTTTCCAGTTAAGTCTGGCTTTGAAAGAGAGTAAGATGTAGGGAGAGAGCAGGTAAGTCACAGGGTTAAGTTACTCGGAATGTATGATTCAATGTGTATTTATTTTTTCCAATTACTTCTCTTTAGTGATCAGAAATGAGTGAACAATCAGGAAACAACAATTCCATGCAAGAGAGACCTGCAGGTCAAAATTCTCCTGAGAAAAATGACCAGATCACACAGAAGCAACTGGTATGGTACTATACTATGATTCTGTGGTGTTTGGGGGAGTTCTCAATGTAAGGAGTCTCTGAGTTGCTTTGGATTTGGGTGGGAAGGTGGCCGCATCAGGATTCCATGGGAAAGATCTCTGCTCCCTCATCTACACCCTGCTCACTGCCAGGCTGGTCTCATCTCACTTGTCTCCCCTGTGCCTCTCAGTTCCCAATGTCCTGTGCAATAAAGTCCTACCCTTGGAATAGAATAATTGTAAAGAATATGGTCAAGTATTTTCATATAATTGTGCTTTTTCCCCATGATACACTAATCCTGGCTCTAAAACTTGGCCCATGTTAACACATCTAACCCTTAACACGAGATACTACTGTTAATCCATTTTGCAAACGGAGAAACTGAGCCTTAGAAGTAGGAATGTGCTTAAAGCACCCCAGGGAGAGTGGCGGAGCCAGGGTTTGAGCAGAGACATCTAGTCCCTCGCTGCACTGCAGAGAATAGTGGATGATGCTGAGCTGTGTCTATTGCACATCGATACCTAAATACAGAATTGTTTCCTCAGGTCGTTTGTAAAACAGAGCCATACACACCAACCAAAATGAAATTTAAAGAAACATACGCACATTATTTTAGAGTGACTAGGCTATTTATAAAAAAAGCCTGAGGTTCTGTTACTGACTTGTTACATTGAAAGTTTCCCTTTGGTTAGAAATGTCCTATTTCACATATGTGTTAACCTGAGTTTTTTGGGGCAACTCAGATTACTTTCTTCTAGCAACTTTTGAAAGAGCATTCACTGTCTTCCCTCCTGATATGTGTGCTGCATGATCAAAATTAGTTCTCAGGATTGACTGAAGCATCTTTATTACTTGCCTTTCCAGCTTGTTGTTGTTTAGTCGGTAAGTCGTGCCTGACTTCGATCCATGGACTGTAGCCCACCAGGCTCCTCTGTCCATGGGATTCTGCAGGCAAGAATACTGGAATAGGTTGCTGTGCCCTTCTCCAGGGGATCTTCCCAACCCAGGGACGAAGCCCACGTTTCCTCATTGCGGGCAGATTCTGTTCCCCCTGAGCCCACCAGGGAAGCCTCAGTTTCAGATTACGTGTCTGTGTCAGTCCCTCAGTCGTGCCTGACTCCTGTGACCCATGCACTGTAACCCGCCAGGCTCCTCTGTCCTTGGGGTTTCCCAGGCAAGAACACTAGGGTGGGTTGCCATTTCCTTCTCCAATTCAGATTATAAATATCCCCAAACAGATATTTTGAAAATTTCCACTAACACACTAGAAAGTCATTGAGGCAAGAGTTTTCTTCCTGCAGCCTGGCTTTGACTGAGAGAGGATCCCTCAGGTGGCTGTATTCTGCGTGGATACCCTGGTGGGGTCCACACCCCCAGGGCACTGAGCTTGGAGGCATCCCTAGAGCAGCAGTCCCCAGCCCTTTCGGGACTCGGCACTCATTTCATGGAAGACAGTTTATCCATGGACTGAGGTGGGGGGAGGGGATGGTTACAGGATGATTCAAGTGCATTACATTTATTGTGTGCTCCTATTGTTAATTACGTCAGCTTCACTTCAGATCATCAGGTGTGAGATCCCAGAGGCTGGGTACCCCTGTGCCGGAGCTTGGGAATGGAGGGCTCTGTGTGCTGTGTTCTCACGATGTTCTGAGACAGTTTGCCTGGGGGAAGGGCTTTTACTTCATCCCCACCAGTTTTGTGAAGCCAAGAGGTGTTTTCCAGGTTTAAAGGAAATTCTTCTGTTCCCCCTTGTTTTTTATTTTTTAATTATATGTAGTTTTACACTATGTATTTGTTTATTGAGAAAGAATGATCTAATATGAAAAATTTTACATCATCTTTTGAAACTAGTCAGATTAAACTGTTTATTTAGGTTAGAGTATACATTGGAACACTTTTCAAGACCTATTCTTCTGCTTTATCTGATAACATACATTTCTTTAATTGCTTACTTTTAAAGGTAACATTGTTTAGAGTCTTACTAATAGTAAGATGAACACTTAAATATGTATTTTCTTCAAATGTTTAAAATGTTTATAGCATTCAATATGTAGCTGGTATTGCTTGATTAAAAGTTACCTATTTAACATTTAAAAAAAAAAAAAAAAGAACTGAACCATCATGCCATTATGGTAAAAGTTACAGAAACTTCATCCTGATGCAATGTAAAACAGAGAAAATTATCAGATTCTTACTACTAATACATTTTATTTGTTTCATAGCAACAGATAGAGCGGCAGTTAAAATACTTGGCATTTCAAAATCCTGGACCACAGGTAGCTGACTTTAATCCTGAAACAAGGCAGCAAAGAAAGAAAGCACGAATGTCACAGATGAATGAGTGTTTTTCTGTAAACTCCAAGTAAGATCAAGATTTATTATATTTGATCTGTGGGATTATAAAATGCATGAGTTCTCCTTGACAAAGTAATTAAAGGTTGCCTCTTTTTCATGATTTAAAAATGTATTTTCTATGCTTGCTTCAGTAGTACGTATACTAAAAATGTATTTTCTAAAGTACGATATCACCCCATATGTCTGGAAGTTAGCAATTTCAAGAAATAAACTGTAATCCCCAATTAGCCATCAATTTTTTAAAAACATGCCTCAGAATTCCTTGCACTGGAGTACTAGATGTAGTATGAAAGATGATTAAAATGAAGGAAGGTATATAATTATGAAGGGCTTCCCGGGTGGCTCTATTGGTAGAGAACCTGCCTACCAGAGACAGGGGTTCAATCCCTGGGTCAGGAAGATCCCCTGGAGGAGGGCGTGGCAGCCCGCTCCGGCGTTGGCCTGGAGAAGCCTGTGGACAGAGGAGCCTGGCGGGCCGCGGCGAGCTGGGCGTGACTGGAGGGACTTAGCGCGCACATGTCGCTCTGTAACCTCTAGGTGGCGCCTCAGGTGCTCCCGGGAACTCGGGTCCTTTGGGTCTCAGGGCAGGAAGAGTCCAGTGAGAGGCAAAGTGATGGATCAGAAGTGATTCATTAGAACAGGATGCTTGGAAGGGCTGTGGGCAGGCGAGAGGGTGCCAGGCCCGGAAAGAAAAAGTGAGGAGAAGGGAAAGACCGCCTTCTTCCTCTTTCTCAGCTGTCTCATCAGCTCCTCCCAGGCTGGGCAGGGAGTCTTCTTGTCCCTACTTGGTCAAGCCAGCACTGTCATGGCACTATGGAGCAATTATTTCAGGCCTCAGTGCAGTGAGGGCCTTTCATTTGGAAATGTCCTCTTTCCATAAATGACTGTTTTTTATGTATCCCGAGAGCACGTCCTAGGGATCATTAACTTCCTGAGCTCCCTGGGCAGGATGTGGGCCTCCTGCCACCCCTGTTTCATTGTTTGGGGGCATGTCTCATGCTGTTGTTGGATGGTGTTGTTGCCAAGCAAGCCTGCTTGGCTTTGTGGGTAAGCCAACCTGCTTTACTCAGTGGTCGTTAACTTACTTACGGTCCTCTAGTGAGGTTAACAGTTTAATCACCTACTTTGTCCCTTTACTCTGTCCCTTTCAATCAGGAGAAATAATATGCCCATAGGAATGAATTCAAGTATCAGAGGGCACAGAATATCATAAATGCAATTATTGCTAGCACATCAGAGGCATAAATTAAGAAGACCATAAAGAAAAAGGTTGATATATTTGACTACATTAAAATTAAGAGTTAATGCTCTTTGCAAGATACCCTAAAAATAACGAGAGAGATATCACACGGTAGGAGAAGTTATTTCTGAAGAAAAAGAAAACCATCCTAAGAGAAAAATGAACCAGTGAATAGGTATTTATTTCATAGAAGAAACGGCTTTCTGGGTAGCTCAGCCAGTAAAGGATCCGCCTGCAATGCAGGAGACCCCAGTTCGATTCCTGGATCAGGAAGATCCCCTGGAGAAGGGATAGGCTACCCACTCCTGTATTCTTGGGCTTCCCTGGTGGCTCAGTTGATAAAGAATCTGCCTGCGATGCAGGAGACCTGGGTTTGATCCCTGGGTTGGGAAGATCCCCTGGAGAAGGGAAAGGCTTCTCCAGTGTTCTTGCCTGGAGAATTCCCGTGGCAGAGGAGACTGCTGGGCTACAGCCCATAGGGTCACAGAGAGTCAGACACAACTGAGCAACACACACAGGCGCGCACACACACAGAAAGGCTAGTGAACACTCAGGATGCTGAAGCTTCTTTATCGGTACTGTGTGGGAAGTACTGCACTGCCCAGATGGGTAAAGAGTTTAGTCTTCTGATATCACTGTTGATGAAGCCATGGGACATGAAAAAGTGTAAAATATGACAACCACTATTTGAAAACAGCTTGCATTGCCTATGCACCTTATGACCTAACACCTTCACTCCTGGGTGTATATCCTGGAAAAACCCATACATGTACAACAGGAGACATGTTCAACAAACTCATCTCTGCAATAGCAAAGAAAATAAAGCAGTAATAATCCAAATGCCTATCCATTATGGAAAAGATAAGTAGCTGGTAGACTGGAATACATATAGATGTAAAAATATTTGAATATAGCTACATGTGCTACCATGGATGAATCTCAAATCATGATATAGAATTCAAAAAGAAAATTACAGAAGGGAAAATGCAGTGTGCTTGGAGATACATATGGCGTCAGTCAGCCAGTCAGTTCAGTCGCTCAGTCGTGTCTGACCCTTTATGAGCCCATGGACTGCAGCACTCCAGGCCTCCCTGTCCATCACCAACTCCTGGAGCTTGCTCAAACTCATGTCCATTGAGTTGGTGATGCCATCCAACCATCTCATCCTCTGTCGTCCCTTTCTCCTCCTGCCCTCAATCTTTCCCAGCATCAGGGTCTTTTCCAGTGAGTCAGTTCTTCACATCAGGTGACCAAAGTATTGGAGTTTCAGCTTCAGCATCAGTCCTTCCAGTGAACACCCAGGACTGATCTCCTTTAGGATGGACTGGTTGGATCTCCTTGCTGTCCAAGGGACTCTCAAGAGTCTTCTCCAGCACCACAGTTCAAAAGCATCAGTTCTTTGGCGCTCAGTTTTCTTTATAGTCCAACTCTCACATCCATACACGACCACTGGAAAAACCATAGCTTTGACTAGATGGACCTTTGTTGGCAAAGTAATGTCTCTACTTTTTAATATGCTGTCTAGGTTGGTCATAGCTTTTCTTCCAAGGAGCAAGCATCTTTTAATTTCATGGCTGCAGTCACCATCTGCAGTGATTTTGGAGCCCCCCAAAATAAAGTCTGTCACTGTTTCCATTGTTTCTCCATCTATTTGCCATGAAGTGATGGGACCGGATGCCATGATCTTAGTTTTCTGAATGTTGCATCTGAATGATACATATGGCATCAACAAAAAGTAAAACAAGGAGATGAGATTCCTTTTGGCCAAGTGGAGGGATCCAGTGGGTGGGGCATAAAGAAGATGTCAAAGACGCGACACCCCTTCATTAAGCTGGGCAGTGGGCACATAAAAATGTGTTTTATTGATCTATGAATATGTCTTGTACAACTTCTGTACATATAATAGCTTAGACTCTTAGAGTGGATAGCATCAGTGGGCAGGAAGCCAAGACCCGTCTTGACGTCTGAGTCGTGGTGGGGAGTGTTTGGGTGAAGGCGCAGGGCGCTCAGAGGCTGAGTTGGGCTCTGCCGGCTGCGTGGCTCCCCATCCTTGTCGTTCCCATAATAGATTTTCTATTTCCTTGGCTACTGACACCTGCATTTCCTGTTGTGTGTAGGCACTCTCATTCCTCAGATGAAATGCTTCCAGTGTAAGTCCTCATTGGAAGGCTGTCCTGCTACATTGAGATGATCAGGCAAATGTGTAGAGCCCCTTAGCCTTCTCCGCTAACAGGAAGGGGAGGTAACGCTTGGGGACCCTGGGTGCAGAAGGTCAGTTTCACAGCCTGTCCGACTTTAGCTGGGAATCACGGGTGCAGGCCCTACATGGGGACTTTTGTCATTCTCAGGGTTTCAGGCAGCTCCGTATGAAGGATTTGTTTCAGAACGGTTTGGTTTTGAGAGGGTGGCAGAGTTCTGGTCGAAGACTTCTGCTTCCTGAACTTGCTGTAGAGGCTGATGGCATCAAGGGTCCCACGAATCAGGAAGTCAATCTCTCGTGTCTTCCACTCGTCGCGTTTCCTGCCCCACACTGGGTGAAGGACAGTGAGACCGGGGCAGAAGCCGTGGCCTCAGGAGGCGGCTAGCAGAGGCGGCTTGGGTTTGCCTGTTCTTGTCTCAGTGATGTCCGTGTAGTAACTAGCAGTTCTGACGCCTGTTTGAGTCACTCGAAATGTGATTGTGCTCACACAGTGCTTGTTCTGTTCTCTCTCTTCCTAAAGTCTATCTGTTCCCGGCTGCACCGGACCTTCGCTGCAGCACGTGGGCTTTCTCCGTCGCAGCACGCCGCAGGGCCGGGCCCCTCAGGCATGCCTTCTCTCGTCGGGAGCGCAGGCGCTGCGGTGCTCGGGCCTCGGGCGCTGTGACTGGCAGGCTGAGTCGCCCCGCAGTATGTAGGATCTCAGTTCCTAGACCAGGGATCAAACCTGTGTCCCCTGCACCAGCAGGCAGATTCTTAACCACTGGACCACCAGGGAAGTTCCTTCCTCCTTTTTAACAGTTGACCACTGTTTTTATTTGATGTATTTATTTGTTTGGGGCTACATCAGGTCTTGGTTGCTGTGTGGGCTTTTCTCTAGTGTGGTGCTTGGGCACTGTAGTTGCAGCTCTCAGGCTCGAGAGCACAGGCTCGAGACCAGGGGCACAGCATCTTAGTTCCATGATGAGGAATCTTCCCTGCATCAGGGAAGGAACCGTGTCTCCTGCATTGGCAGGCAGATCACCACTGAGCCACCAGGTGAAGCCCAGTTTTAGGTATATGGAGTGCTTCTCTTACAAAAGAAAAAAAATAATAATGTAATGTAGTAGGAAAAAAATCCCATTAAGAATGGTGATATTTCTAAGTGAAATGTTGTAGAAGGAAGCTTTCAGTAGCTTTCAATCAGCTATTCCTCACAATTGGCTTCGGTTGGCTATCACACCCCCAGCATGCTGGAAGGACGGAGCATCGCTCTCAGTGACAGCCTGACTGCATTTGTCAGGGAATGTATGGACTGAATTTCCCAGGACGTACTGCCTTCTCAAGTTCTGAAGGGTGCCTGGGTCATCTTTAGGGTTCTGCTTCTTCAGAACAAAAGGAGCTCATTTAGGCAGATTGCTAGCGCCATTCTTCTCCTCTGCAGAGGCAAGAAATACGACCAAAGCGGCAGGCTCATCTGCAACGACGCGGACCTGTGCGACTGTCTGGAGAAGAACTGCCTGGGCTGCTTCTACCCCTGCCCGAAGTGCAACTCCAACAAGTGCGGGCCGGAGTGCCGCTGCAACCGCCGCTGGGTCTACGATGCCATCGTCACCGAGGCCGGGGAGGTCATCAGCGAGCAGCCGTTTGACATTCCCGACTAGGACGCGGCCCTGCAGGCTGATCAGTTTTCTCTTGTTTGCTTAAGGTTAAGCCAGCCTCTGTCTCCTGGGTGAAGTTTAGGACTGGGGGAAACAGTGTTTAAAAACGTAGCTTAAGACTCCTGTTCTCTGAAGCCACAGAGCTGTGTGGAACGGCCCGCCTTCTCCAGCCTTCCTGCTGTGATATCTCGGTTCCTCCCCTGGTAGCCCAGGAGTGAGCCCTGGGGTGGTTATGAGCACCAGCACCTCCACCACTGCTCTGCGCTCAGATTAAAAGTCCCTTTCCCCTTTGCTGGTGCTTTAGGAGACAGAGTGTGAGGGTTTTCAGAATTCTGTAGCTTAGAGCTTGTCTTGACATGCAACGTAGAGTCACACATTCGTGATAGTTAGTTACCCTTAGGCTCTTGCACATCCCCAGTTCTCGATCACTGCTTTTTGGATTGACGTGACACTGCATACCCAATCTCGTTTTTTGTTGTTACTGTTTTAATAATAATAAAACAAAATCTGGTAATACTTGGCAATGTTTGTATTAAAAATTTGTTTTACTTGTAACGTGGAAGCGGGACTTGAATATCCTAAAGGTCAGTAGTTTACCTTGTTTTTTCATTTCAGGATCAGTATTTTCAGAATATTTTTTCAAAAGGAGAAATCTTAAGTTATTCGATGAAAGCATGTTGGCTGATTGTGTTGATACCTGACTGAGTATGATGGGGGTTTTTTCAGCTCTGATACATGGTAGGAGGTTTATAGAGACTTGGACTCCGCTTGCTTTGAGTGTGTTTTCCTGAGTCCTGTTTACCGCCTCAGTGGTTCTCATCCTTCAGTGTGCATCAGAATCACCTGGAAGACTGGGTTTAGGGTAGAACTTTCTGCCCCGCCCCCAGCCTCGCATTCGCTAGGTCTGGGGCAGAGCTCTGGAATTTGCATTCCCCAGGTGAGGTTGATGCTGCTCCTGTGGAGACCTGAAATGTTAGTTTTCAGAGGTTTTTTTTTTTCCTGCATAATCAGTTTCAAAAGTAGTTATTACTGCACAGCGCCGGGGAAGGTTCGTGATAGTTCTGGACTTGTTACTTAACAGTACGTTTTGGGACTAAAGTAACAAAAATCCTGCAAGTCAGGCTGTGACGCCAATATTCCTGTACATGTAGCAGGAAAACTGACTCTCTTTCTCAGAATTTACTAGGTTTTCCAGACTCAACTTTGTGCTCTATGCTTCTAGTTCACTGCCTTTAACCATCACAGCCCTGGAAAGAAGAAATCAAATCACCCAAGTTAGATCCTTTGAAATGCCCATCAGGAACACACAGCCCTGAGACCAGTCAAAAGAAATGGGGGCCCTTTTTTGGGGGCTTATATTATGTTTTGCTTTGAGAATAATCGTTGTTTTGTAAATGACTGACCAAGTGAATTGTTTCATTATTTATTTTAGGATAATGTAATTTTAAAGTCAAAAAGAAATCTTCCAGGTTGTCTAACTAGGGATTTGTCAACAGATTATAACCAAGAGGCTCTTCTGTGCGAGGCACAGGGATGGAGCTGTGCATAGAACTCAGCTGGTCCTGTCTTCACAGAGTCTAGAGACTAAAAACAGTCTGGTTTTTTTTTTTCCCCACAATTGTGGAAATTTAGACCCAGTGAGATTAAAATGACTTGGTTAAGGACAAACAGAAGCCCTGGCAACCTTGGTGTTTTGCACCCTAAGACTAGGTCAGCGTTGTTTCCGTGACATCACATATGTCCCTAATTGGCCTGATAGTAAACTCACCCCAGTGCTTTTGCTGGTGTGCATTCCTGAGCGCCCCCAAACTATATAGGAATCAACCCCCAGGGAGGAGGCTTGGGAATCCACACATTGAAACGAGCACCCAAGTAGACCTACCCAAGATCAGGTGAGTCTGAGAAACATTGCTTTACCATATATATATATAATTTTAAAAATACTTTTTATTAATATACATGTATTTGGTAACTTCAAATTTAGAACACTTAAGAGTCCGCATGAACAGGGTAAACTGTTCTTCAGTGATAAAGATTTGAAATGGGGAAATAGATACTGAATTGGTTCATATTAACTAATCTCCCCGTTCAATTTGTCCAGTGAAGACTTGTCCGGTGAAAACTCTTGCATATTAAAAAATAATCAGGCAAATTGACATTTAACTGTCTTTCCCTTTTGTCTCCTCTTGTCCTATTAAACATTAGATGAGAGAATCTGATTTAAAACATGTTGGCAAATTATGTTGGCAGGTTTTCCAAGTAAAGCAAAAAATAAATGCACATATTTATTAAACAGATATCTCATACTGATCTTACGGAAGCCTACTAAAATCTTTGATGAAGTCCTTTTTTTATAAAGCAGTTTATTTCATCTTGATATAATGCCAATTCAATATATTTTTTAAAAGCCTTTTGCAATAAATGATTATTGCAAAAATAAATTGATGTGAATTGTCAGAAACTTATTTTGTACGTGTCTAGTTCTGTCACAGGCTGAACAAAGCTCTTTAGTTAATTTGAACTAAATTCAGATTAACAAGGAATAGAGCTGTACCATCTGATTAAGGAAACTGTCTTGTCAGTGTAATAGGATTTTTTCTCTTCCTGGTGATCTTTCAGTGTTGACTGGTGTGTCTTCATGAATATGTATAGAAATTGTAAGGAAAGCTATTTCATAGGTTGTTTAAAATGTAAACTGAAGGATTTAAAGTCACTGATTACTCCTTTACACAAAGATTTATTCCAGTGCAAGTGGAATGGCAGATCACATCAATTTGCATAATAGTTTATCTGAGTTTAGTTTGTAAGAGAAAGAATCCGTACCTCCCCCTCCCCTGCTTTTGAGTACCTCCTATCTGCCAGCTACTTTACTGGGTGCTAAGGATACAGTGGGTGAGAAAAAAATTCATAAAGCTGGGACATACGAAGTAGAAAGAAAACGCAAGCTACTTAAACTGTGTCCTTCCTCAGATTCAAGGTCTCTATCCAGTCTGCCTTTCTCTCAATTTTTCAGTCATCCTGTGTTTATTTGTTTAACCTTTCCACCTGTGCCTCCTCAGAGAAATGGGAGAATATCTGTCCACCCCATCTTTTTGGAGGTGGGAGTCCCTTGTGGTCTGTGATGTGGAGATAATGCCTATCTCACGGAAGGAGTTGTGAATTGCTGTCTGTTTTCTTCTCTGGGAGACTTTATTTCAGATGACTGTGGTTTCCTTAAATATCAGCTGGAACTTGCCAGTGAAACCGCTGAATTTGAGGTTGGTTGGTTTTTATAAGAAGGTGTTTAATAATACATGCATTTGTAAAGAACAGTTATATTCTATCCTAATGTCAATTTTGGAATTATCCATTAAATCTGAATTTTCATATTTGTGAACATAAGTTTGTTCCAAATAAACTCATCATTTTTCACTATAAATGTTTCCCCAAATTTTAGTTATAAACTGTTCAAAGGGTGGTACAAACCAGTATCTTCCAATCAATTCCATTCTCCTAAGTTAGTCAAGGGGTGGCTCAGAGGATGTCAAAGTTGGATTATAAGTATTCTGACGCATGCAGGTATGATGCAGGAAAGGGAAACACATGTCTGTTTAGGGGCAGCAGTTTTTTAAAAAACACAATCTGCCACAAGAAATGTTTCTCAGCTCTTTCCTAAGTTTTATCTGAAGCCTGAGCTAAGAGGTCTGAGCCAGACCTGTTTCTTGCTGTTTCTTTTCAACGCACCTGTAACCAGCACGCTCCCTGCAGCAGTAGCTAAAAAAGTGTTGCTGCAGCTCACAGAATGTCTCCACTGAAATAGAATACAAATGACCTAGCTTTGGGGAGTTACTACAAACCAGCCCCAGAGAGGAGAGAGAAAGGAGGGAAGGAGGGAGGGATGCTGCTTTTTTGAACTAATTGAGATTCAGAATCCTTCTAGCTTTGAAATTTCTCTAATGTGCTTGGCATCAGAGTAGCATTAAATTATAGGATTTCTACAACTTTTGCATATATTCTTGGAAGATGAGGTTCATTTGCATTTTGCAGTTTTTAATAGTCCTCTTTCCTCAAAAACTTTGTAAAGTTATATGCATGGTTTTGGCTCCCTCTGCTGGCCAATCCTATGTACTTTGTAAGTTTTACACAGAGAACAAAAACCAAGACTCCACTATCGAAACAGATTTGGGTTTTTCACCCTGCAAAGTTTAGTGCAATTTTTCAGTTTAATGCTTCCAAACCTATGACAGTCTTTCAATTTGGTAACCACATTTTTATTCTGGTGCTACCTTTTCTTTCAAAGTTACAACTGAAAACAAAGGCTACATTTAGCAAAAACAAAGTTTAGAAAGTATTTCAAATAGAAATGTGTGACTCCGTTTATCTTGACTTTTTCTCAAGCTATCTGTGGTGAAGGTACCAGTTATGCAGACTGATGCCATTGCATGTACCCATGGCAGCGCGAACAGGTCCAACAACCTCCTCAACTGCTCACCACGACAACCATTTAAGTTTTAGCCATTTAAACTCACCACCTCTTCATCATCTGGGCAATGTTTCTCTTTCTTAGAAAGGATAGAGGTCTCCTAACACAGATAACTTAGACATCCTGACTATCTCCCCTACCCCAAATCTTCATTGCAATTTCTATTCTTTTCTTGCCTCCATGCCTCTAGCTTCTCTCCTGCCAAAGGTGTGACCTCTGGATCCCATCTCCCCTGATTCTTCTGGAGCCCCACTGTATTAATTGTTATTTCTCTTTCTTTTCTGTATCTCTGCACACTTAGTCTTTGTTACCTTTTCATGATCAGCATATAGACATGCTTATATCTGTTACAGTTTTGAACTGCAAACAGTCTGGCTAATTTAAGCCAAAAAAGGATCCACCACGTGTGAGGTAATGTATAAGAGCCCACTTTGGAAAGAGCGGATTCTTTGTGGAGCTGGGGAGCAGTGCACAGAGGACAGTGACCTCAGGACCAATTGTCAGGAGCTTGCTGAGCTGGGAGAAAGAGCTGAGTTGTCAGGAGTTATAGCAGCCAATTAAGGGGACAAAAAAGAAAGAGTTAAGTCTTTAATCACTTACTGAGATGGTAATATGCAAGGGGCAAAAACCAAGCAAAGCACCACCCACCTGTCACCCTGTTCTCTTTTCTCCATAGTGGAGGGTCAGGTGGACTGGGCAATCATTGGAGGGCATCTTACCATCCACAAGTCCAGAACAAGAGGTTCCTGCAGTTTTATGAGTCCTGGGATTGGGTGTGAGAGGACTAGGAGTGGATGTAACACTGGGTATTCAGTCAGAGTTGGGAGAGATGTCTTCAGTTCAGTCACTCAGTTGTGTCTGATTGTTTGCAGACCCATGGACTGCAGCACGCTGGGGCTCCCTGTCCATCACCAACTCCTGGAGTTTACTCAAACTCATGTCCATCGAGTCGGTGATGCCATCCAACCATCTCATCCTCTGTCATCCCCTTCTCCTGTCTTCAGTCTTTCCCAGCATCAGGGTCTTTTCCAGTGAGTCAGCTCTTCCCATCAGGTGGCCAAAGTATTGGAGTTTCAGCTTCAGCATCAGTCCTTCCAGTGAACACCCAGGACTGACCTCCTTTAGGATGGACTGGTTGGATCTCCCTGCAGTCCAAGGGACTCTCAAGAGTCTTCTCCAACACCACAGTTCAAAAGCATCAATTCTTTGGCACTCAGCTTTCTTTATAGTCCAACTCTCACATCCATACATGACTACTGGAAAAACTGTAGCCTTGACTAGATGGACCTTTGCTGGCAAAGTAATTTCTCTGCTTCTTAATATGCTGTCTAGGTTGGTCATAGTGTTCCTTCCAAGGAGTAAAGGTCTTTTTATTTCATGGCTGCCGTCACCGCCTGCAGTGATTTTGGAGCCCCCCAAAATAAAGTCAGCCACTGTTTCCACTGTTTCTCCATCTATTTGCCATGAAGTAATGGGACCAGATGCCATGATCTTCATTTTCTGAATGTTGAGCATTTAGCCAAATTTTTCACTCTCTTCTTTCACTTTCATCAAGAGGCTTTTTAGTTTCTCTTCATTTTCTGTCATAAGGGTGGTGTCATCTGCATATCTGAGGTTATTGATATTTCTCCCTGCAATCTCTATTCCAGCCTGTGCTTCCTCCAGCCCGGCGTTTCTCATGATGTACTCTGCATATAAATTAAATAAGCAGGGTGACAATATACAGCCTTGACGTACTCTTTTTCCTATTTGGAACCAGTCTGTTGTTCCATGTCCAGTTCTAACTGTTGCTTTTTGACCTGCATACAGATTTCTCAAGAGGCAGGACAGGTAGTCTGGTATTCCCGTCTCTTTCAGAATTTTCCAGAGTTTATTGTGATGCACACAGTCAAAGGCTTTGGCATAGTCAATAAAGCAGAAACAGATGTTTTTCTGGGACTCTCTTGCTTTTTCTGTGATCCAGCGGATGTTGGCAATTTGATGTCTGGTTCCTCTGCCTTTTCTAAATCCAACTTGAACATCTGGAAGTTCATGGTTCAGTACTGTTGAAGCCTGGCTTGGAGAATTTTGAGCATTACTTTGCTAGTGTGTGAGATGAGTGCAATTGTGTGGTAGTTTGAGCATTCTTTGGCATTGCCTTTCTTTGGGATTGGAATGAAAACTGACCTTTTCCAGTCCTGTGGCCATTGCTGAATTTTCTAAATTTGCTGGCATATTGAGTGCAGCACTTTCACAGCATCATCTCTGAGGATTTGAAATAGCTCAGTTGGAATTCCAAACACTAGCTTTGTTCATAGTGATGCTTTCTAAGGCCCACTTGACTTCACATTCCAGGATGTCTGGCTCTAGGTGAGTGATCACACCATTGTGATTATCTGGGTCATGAAGATCTTTTTTGTACAGTTCTTCTGTGTATTCTTGCCACCTCTTCTTAATATCTTCTGCTTCTGTTAGGTCCCTACCATTTCTGTCCTTTATTGAGCCCATCTTTGCATGAAATGTTCCCTTGGTATCTCTAATTTTCTTGAAGAGATCTCTAGTCTTTCCCATTCTATTGTTTTCCTCTATTTCTTTGCACTGATCACTGAGGAAGGCTTTCTTATCTCTCCTTGCTGTTCTTTGGAACTCTGCATTCAGATGGGAATATCTTTCCTTTTCTCCTTTGCCTTTCGCTTCTCTTCTTTTCTCAGCTATTTGTAAGGCCTTCTCAGACACCCATTTTGCTTTTTTGCGTTTATTTTTCTTGGGTCATGGTAGAGAGTTCTGACAAAATGTGGTCCACTGGAGAAGGGAATGGCAAACCACTTCAGTATTCTTGCCTTGAGAACCCCATGAACAGTATGAAAAGGCAAAAAGATAGGACACTGAAAGATGAACTCCCCAGGTCAGTAGGTGCCCAATATGCTACTGGAGATCAGTGGAGAAATAACTCCAGAAAGAATGAAGGGATGGAGCCAAAGCAAAAACAACACCCAGTTGTGGATGTGACTGGTGATGGAAGCAAGGTCCGATGCTGTAAAGAGCAATATTGCTCTTTAGTTATGTTAGGTCCATGAATCAAGGCAAATTAGAAGTGATCAAACAAGAGATGGCAAGAGTGAACGTCAACATTTTAGGAATCTGTGAACTAAAATGGACTGGAAAAGGTGAATTTAACTAAGATGACCATTATATCTACTACTGTGGGCAGGAATCCCTTAGAAGAAATGGAGTAGCCATCATAGTCAACAAGAGTCTGAAATGCAGTACTTGGATGCAATCTCAAAAATGACAGAATGATCTCTGTTCGTTTCTAAAGCAAACCATTCAATATCACGGTAATCCAAGTCTATGCCTCCACTAGTAATGCTGAAGAAGCTGAAGTTGAGCAGTTCTATGAAGACCTACAAGACCTTCTTCAATTAACACCCAAAAAAGATGCCCTTTTCATTATAGGAGACTAGAATGCAGAAGTAGGAAGTCAAGAGACACCTGGAGTAACAGGCAAATTTGGCCTTGGAGTACAGAATGAAGCAGGGCAAAGGCTAACAGAGTTTTGCCAAGAGAATGCACTGGTCATAGCAAACACCCTCTTCCAACAACACAAGAGATGACTCTACACGTGGACATCACCAGATGGTCAACACTGAAATCAGATTGATTATATTCTTTGCAGCCAAAGATGGAGAGCTCTATACAGTCAGCAAAAACAAGACCGGGAGCTGACTGTGGCTCAGATCATGAACTCCTTATTGCCAAATTCAGACTGAAATTGAAGAAAGTAGGGAAAACCACTAGACCATTCAGGTATGACATAAATCAAATCCCTTATGATTATACAGTGGAAGTGAGAAATAGATTTAAGGGACTAGATCTGATAGACAGAGTGCCTGATGAACTATGGACGGAGATTTGTGACATTGTACAGGAGACAGGGAGTAAGACCATCCCCAAGAAAAAGAAATACAAAAAGCAAAATGGCTGTCTGAGGAGGCCTTACAAATAGCTGTGAAAAGAAGAGAAGCCAAAAGATGTCTTCAGGATTCCCCAAATGCTGGGTGAAGCACAAGCTGGAATCAGGTTTGCCGGGAGAAATATCAATAACCTCAGATATGCAGATGACATCACCCTTATGGCAGAAAGCAAAGAGGAACTAAAGAACCTCTTGATGAAGGTGAAAGAAGAGAGTGAAAAAGCTGGCTTAAAACTCAACATTCAGAAAACTAAGATCATGGCATCTAGGGTCCCATCACTTCATGGCAAATAGATGGGGAAACAATGGAAACAGTGACAGACTTTATTTTCTTGGGCTCCAAAATCACTGCAGATGGTGACTGCAGCCATGAAATTAAAAGATGCTTGCTCCTTAGAAGGAAAGCTATGACAAACCTAGACAATATATTAAAAAGCAGAGACATTACTTTGCCAACAAAGGTCCATCTAGTCAAGGCTACGGTTTTTCCAGTAATTTGTGGATGTGAGAGTTGGACTATAAAGAAAGCTGAGCACCGAAGAACTGATGCTTTTGAACTGTGGTGTTGGAGAAGACTCTTGAGAGTCCCTTGGACTGCAAGGAGATCCAACCAGTTAATCCTAAAGGAAATCAGTCTTGAATATTCATTGGAAGAACTGATACTGAAGCTGAAGCTTCAATACTTTGGCCACCTGATGTGAAGAGCTGACTCATTGGAAAAGATCCTGATGCTGGAAAAGATTGAGGGAGGAGAAGGGGACGGCAGAGGTATGAGATGGTTGGATGGCATCACCGACTCAATGGACATGAGTTTGAGCAAGCTCTGGGAGATGGTGAAGGACAGGGAAGCCTGGTGTGCTGCAGTCCATGGGGTCGCAAAGAGTTGGACATGACTGAGCACCGAACAATAACAACAAGTGCCCAAAGGCCTCAGATAAAGAGAATAAAGATTGAAGAAGGTCCTGGGGCTAGGAATGCAAGTGTGCCGAGCACTTGGTCTGAGAATCGTTGACTGCCACACCCTCAGAGATTGCAGTGAACTGACTGTCTTCCAAGGTGGAGAAGGAGGCCTTCCCCTGAGGCATCCACAGAGAGCTCTTGTGATTGCCCATCAGTTCAGTTTAGTTCAGCTTCTTAGTCGTGTCCAGCTCTTTGTGACCCAATAGACTGCAGCATGTCAGGCTTCCCTGTCTCCAAGGGATTCTCAAGAGTCTTCTCCAACACCACAGTTCAAAAGCATCAATTCTTTGATGCTCAGCTTTCTTTATAATTCTAACTCTCACATCCATACATGACCACTGGAAAAACCATAGCTTTGACTAGATGGACTTTTGTCGGCAAAGTAATGTCTCTTCTTTTTAATATGCTGTCTAGGTTGGTTGTAAATTTTCTTCCAAGGAGCAAGCATCTTTTAATTTCATGGCTTCAGTCCATAGTCATTGCCCTTAGTCAGGCCTGTAAGGTCACACATAGGTTTTTTAACCAGGAGCTATACATCTCATCACTGTGCAGATGAATCAGCTCTTAAGCATTTGTGTGTGTGTGTGTGTGTGTGTGTGTGTGTGTGTCTGTGTGTCCTGGTGTCAGTCAATCCCTGGGGAAAGTGTTGAACTGTCCTACAGTAGGTCAGAACCCACTCAGTGTAGCACCCCCACCAAAACAGCGTAGAATGGGAGAAGGGGATTGGCTCAGATAAAACCAGGGGCTGTTGCAAAAAAAAGATGAAAGGGAAGCGAGTCAGGTTAACTCAACATCTATGCACTACCCATGCTCAAGTCTCTCCCTTCTTAGAAAAACCAAAGCAAAAACCTGTTACAGAGAAGTCTCTCTTTCATCCTATTTACCCCTCCCCCTTTTGCCAAGACTGAGCTTCTAACAATAGTATTCAACGCTTCGGCTATTTCTTGGTTATTTATTTACTCATTTCTCAATTGCTGCTATCTGTTATCAGCTCCGCCTTCCCCCTAGTCAGCCAAAACTTTCCTCGGCAAGACCCCCAAGAACCACACTGTGGTTAAAGCCCAGGGACCTTCACATCTTTATCTTAGTATTTGACTCTGCTGGCTCTGGTCTGCTTTTTGAAACCATTTCCCCCTCCTTCCTCTCCATTTTTTCCCAGTCTCTTTTGTAGTCTTTGTTGTCCTTTCATCACAGAGTTTCTGTCTTCAGCCCACTTGCATACTCCTTGTTAGAGGCAGTCATTCTCCACCTCTCCCCAGGACCAAGGTTGGGAGTCCCAGGTCTTGAATTAGCATGTGTGGTCCAAATCCTGCCTCCACCTGCAGCTCACTGAGTCACTGTGGGAAAGCCACTCGTTGTGAGTTTCCTCATCGGTGAGAGTGGGCCTGCCAGCAGGGTTGTTGTTGGTTTTAATGAAACAATGCTCACCAAGCATTCAAAACAGTGCTGGGAACCCAATAAGAGTAGCTTGATAAGTGGTGGCTATCATTGTGTATTCAGAGCATCTACCCTGGCCCATGTTCACATCAATCCTGGCACCTTTTTGCTTTGTATTTTATTTTATTAGACCTCATATTAGTTACATCAGTTTGTAACTTCCTTATCAGGAAGACTGTGCTTTTTGGATAGTAGATCCTTAGCACAGAGCCTGGCACACACAAGACACTGGATAAATGCAGATTGGGTGAAGGTGATAGACATCATGGGCCACATGCTAAGGGGAATATGAAAGTAAAGTTAGCGTGGTTATGAAAGATCCTCTGGGTTTCCTAGATGGTAGCATAAATTTTTTTCATGTATGGCTATCATTTTTATTTTTTTGGTCCCACCTGACAAATATCCTGAACCTTGTTCAAATAAAATTCAAGAATCTTTTGGATAAGAACATTTCCTTTCCTTTGTCTTCCTATCACCATGACCTTCACTACCATCATCATTACCATCAGTATTGTCTTCAAGTGCCTGATGCAACCACTGAGTAATAATCTTGAAAATTTGTCCAATAAGAATCTCTGCTGCAAGTGTGAGACATATGGAAAGAGTAACATGGAAACTTACATTACCATATGTAAAATAGACAGCCAACGGGAATTTGCTGTGTGGCTCAGGAAACTCAAACAGGGGCTCTGTATCAACCTAGAGGGGTGGGGTGGGGAGGGAGATGGGAGGGAGGTTCAGAAGGGAGGGGATATATGTGTACCTGTCCTTCAATAAAAAAATAAATTGGAAAAAGAATAATCCCTGCTGCAACTTAGGTTCCCCAGGAAGTAGAATCTGATCTTCAGCTAGCACGCAGGAAGTTGGTTAGGAAAGGTTCTTGAGTTCGGCACCTAGAATGGGGTGGGGAGAAAGCAGGATTAGCTGGAGGGAGAGGGTGGACTGCAATGCAGACAGACCAAGCACTCAGCTGGCCCCAAGAAGCTCTGCAGCTGAAATGGTTCTTTGACATTGTCCCTGTTTAACCTCAGGGAGACACAGTGGTGTGCTGGAGCTGGCTCCTGCTAGCTCCAGAGAGGAGAGCTTGCATGCATCTCTTCCTCAATATGCATTCATTGGCAAAACTTTGATTTGAAATGGGCCATGGTAGGAGTGTTACCTTGCCAACCAGAGCAAGACCCTGTTTTACTCCCAGCTAGTCCCTCCCATCAGGAAGCTTCCACAAGCCTCTTATCCTCATCTATCAGAAGGCAGACAGAATGAAAACCACAATCACAGGAAACTAACTAAACTGATCACACGGATCACAGCCTTGTCTAACTTAATGAAACTATTTGAGTCATACCATGTAGGGCCACCCAAGATGGACAGGTCATGGTGGAGAGTTCTGACAAAACATGGTCCACTGGAGAAGGGAATGGCAAACCACTTCAGCATTCTTGCCTTGAGAACCCCATGAACAGTATGAAAAGGCAAAAAGATAGGACACTGAAAGATGAACTCCCCAGGTCAGTAGGTGCCCAATATGCTACTGGAGATCAGTGGAGAAATAACTCCAGAAAGAATGAAAAGATGGAGCCAAAGAGAAAACAATGCCCAGCTGTGGATGTGTCTGGTGGTGAAAGTAAAGTCCGATGCTGTAAAGAACAATATTGCATAGGAACCTGGAATGTTAGGTCCATGAATCAAGATAAATTGGAAGTGGTCAAACAGGAGATGGCAAGAATGAACATTGACATTTTAGGAATCAGTGAACTAAAATGGATGGGAATGGGTGAATTTAATTCAGATGACCATTATGTCTACTACTATGGGCAAGAATCCCTTAGAAGAAATGGAATAGCCTTCCTAGTCAACAGTACTTGGGTGCAGTCTCAAAAAACAGCAGAATGATCTCTGTTCGTTTCCAAGGCAAACCATTCAATATCACAGTAATCCAAGTCTGTGCCCAACCAGTAATGCTGAAGAAGCTGAAGTTGAACAGTTCTATGAAGATCTACAAGACCTTCTAGAACTAACACCCAAAAAAGATGTCCCTTTCATCATAGGGGACTGGAATGCAAAAGTAGGAACCCAAGAGATACCTGGAGTAACAGGTTGGCCTTGGAATGCTAAACGAAGCAGGGCAAAGGCTAACAGAGTTTTGCCAAGAGAATGCACTGGTCATAGCAAACACCCTCTTCCAACAACACAAGAGAAGACTCTACATATGGACATCACCAGATGGTCAATACCGAAATCAGATTGATTATATCTTTGCAGCCAAAAATGGAGAAACTCTATACACTCGGCAAAAACAAGACCTGGAGCTGACTGTGGCTCAGACCATGAATCCTTATTGCAAAATTCAGACTTAAATTGAAGAAAGTAGAGAAAACCACTAGGCCATTCAGGTATGACCTAAATCAAATCCCTTATGATTATACAGTGGAAGTGACAAATAGATTCAAGGGATTAGATCTGATAGAGTGCCTGAAGAACTATGGATGGAGGTTCATATATTGTACAGGATGTGGTGATCAAAACCATCCCCAAGGAGAAAAAATGCAAAAAGGCAAAATGATTGTCTCAGGAGGTCATACAAATAGCTGAGAAAAGAAGAGAAGTTAAAGGCAAAGGAGAAAAGAAAGATATCCATTTGAATGCAGAGTTCAAAGAATAGTTTACTTACTTTTTGAGTGAACAATGCAAAGAAACAGGGGAAAACAATAGAATGAGAAAGACTAGAGATCTTTTCAAGAATAGTAGAGAAATAGAACTGCCATATGACCCAGCAATCCCGCTGCTGGGCATACACACTGAGGAAACCAGAATTGAAAGAGACACGTGCACCCCAATGTTCATCGCAGCACTGTTTATAATAGCCAGGACATGGAAGCAACCTAGATGTCCATCAGCAGATGAATGGATAAGAAAGCTATGGTACATATACACAATGGAATATTACTCAGCCATTAAAAAGAATACATTTGAATCAGTTCTAATGAGATGGATGAAACTGGAGCCTATTATACAGAGTGAAGTAAGCCAGAAAGAAAAACACCAATACAGTATACTAACACATATATATGGAATTTAGAAAGATGGTAATGATAACCCTGTATGTGAGACAGCAAAAGAGACACAGATGTATTGAACAGTCTTTTGGACTCTGTGGGAGAGGGCGAGGGCAGGATGATATGGGAGAATGGCATTGAAACATGTAAATTATCATATGTGAAATGAATTGCCAGTCCAGGTTTGATGCATGATACAGGATGCTCGGGGCTGGTGCACTGGGATGACCCAGAGGGATGGGATGGGGAGGGAGGTGGGAGGGGGTTCAGGATGGGGAACACATGTACACCCATGGCGGATTCAAGTCAATGTATGGCAAAACCAATACAATGTTGTAAAATAATAAATAATTAATTTAAAAAAAAGAATAGTAGAGATCCAAGGGAATATTTCATGCAAAGATGGGCACAATAAAGGACAGAAATGGTATGGACCTAACAGAAGCAGAAGATATTAAGAAGAGGTGGCAAGAATACACAGAAGAACTATACAAAAAAGATCTTAATGACCCAGATAACCATGATGGTGTGATCACTCACCTAGAGCCAGACATCTTGGAGTGTGAAGTCAAGTGGGCCTTAGGAAGCATCACTACAAACAAAGCTAGTGGAGGTGATGGAATTCCAGCTGAGCTATTTCAAATCCTAAAAGATGATGCTGTTAAAGTACTGAACTCAATATGTCAGCAAATTTGGAAAACTCAGCAGTGGCCACAGGACTGGAAAAGGTCAGTTTTTGTTCTAGTCCCAAGAAAGGCAAGGTCAAAAATGTTCAAACTACTGCACAATTGCATTCATTTCACATGCTAGCAAAGTAATACTCAAAATTCTCCAAGTGAGGCTTCAACAGTACATGAACCGAGAACTTCCAGATGTTCAAGCTGGATTTAGAAAAGACAGCCGAACCAGAGATCAAGTTGCCAACATCCGTTGGATCTTAGAAAAAGTGAGAGAATGCCAGAAAAACATCTGCTTCATTGACTATGCTAAAGCCTTTGATTGTGTGGATCACAGCAAACTCTGGAAAATTCTTAAAGAGATGGGAATGCCAGACCACCTTACCTGCTTTCTGTGAAAACTGTATGCCTTTCAAGAAGCAACAGGTAGAACTGACTGGTTCCAAACTGGGAAAAGAGTATGTCAAAGCTGCATATTGTCACCCTGCTTATTTAACTTCTATGCAGAGTACATCATGTGAAATGCTGGTCTTGATGAAGAATAAGCTGGAATCAAAATGGCCGAGAGAAATATCAATAACCTCAGATATGCAGATGATACCACCCTTATGGCAGAAAGGGAGGAATTAAATAACTTCTTGATGAAGGTGAAAGTGGAGAGTGAAAAAGTTGGCTTAAAACTCAACATTCAGAAAACTTAGATCATGACATCAGGTTTCATCATTTCATAGCAAATAGATGGGAAAACAACAGAAACAGTGAGAGACTTTTTTTTTTCCCTTGGGCTCTGAAATCACTGCAGATGGTGACTGTAGCCATGAAATTAAAAGATGCTTGCTCCTTGGAAGAAAAGCTATGACCAACTTAGCATACTAAAAAGCAAAGTAAAAACATTACTTTGCCAACAAAGGTCCATTTAGTCAAAGCTATGGTTTTTCCAATAGTCATATATGGACCATAAAGAAGGCTGAGCACTGAAGAATTGATGCTTTTGAACTGTGGTGCTGGAGAAGACTCTTGAGAGTCCCTTGGACAGCAAGAAGATCAAACCAGTCAATCCTAAAGGAAACTGTTCCTGAATATTCATTGGAAGGACTGACGCTAAATCTGAAGCTTCAATACTTTGCCACCTGGTGCAAAGAGCTGACATGTTAGAAAAGACCCTGATGCTGGGAAAGATGGAAAGCAGGAGGAAAGGGGGACAAGATGGTTGGATGGCATCACTGACTTGATGGACATGAGTTTGAGCAAGCTCTGGGAGATGGTAAAGGACAGGGAAGCCTGGTGTGCTGCAGTCCATGGGGTCGCAAAGAGTCAGACACAACTGAGTGACTGAACAAGAACAACAGGAGCATTTACATTACAGAGATTGGAGCTAGGCCGTCCTGAGAATCGGAAGTGACCTCGAGCTCTTTAGGTGAGGAGATCCGTGGAGAAGCCTGACAACCTCAGCAGCTGGGGGAATATCGCCCTCTTTGGGGGGAGGAAATGGACTACACAGCAAGGCATTCCCCTGCTCCACCCCCGTGATCAAGAGATGTTGATCTGAGAAAGCCCAAGGAGTTGATGATATTTCTAAGTTTTATACCTGTCATTTTAACAGCAGTATTTCCTTTATAATTCAAAAAGTTGCAAATAGTTAATTGGTTTAAAAAAAAAAAAACCTCTTCTAGAACAGTTTCAGAAAACAGAAAAATTGCAGATACCATACAGAGAGTACCCCACACCCAGTTTTTCCAGTTATTAACATCTTAGGTTAATACAACATATTTGTTATAATTAATGAACCAATTAATGTTACAATTAATGTACCAATACTGATACTTCAATATTAATGAGAACCCATGCTTTTTCAGATTGCAAAGGAGAAACTACTCAATTCTAGATATAGAACTGAGAATGGGCAGATTAGATTTGATTGGATTGTCCTATATAATTAGAGCAATGAGGAAACTGGGTGAAGAATCAGACAAGCCCTGTGTTGTTATGTGTGGCTCCAAGGAGGCAGGTTAGGGCCTCTCTGGCTGTTGGGCTGGTTAGAAGCGCTGCTTTGTCTTTGGAAATGCTACTCTGACTGTTCCTAGAGGATGGTAACTATGCCGTCTGGTCAATTTATTAATCTAAGCACACAGTGTAGAGAAAGCCTTTAAAAATCTTCTGTAAATAACAGGGAGTTATGCTGAAGAGACATATGATTGCATTCCCTTCAAATGCAATTATAATTCATAAATTATTTTGGACTTTTCCTTGAACACAAAAATATCTTAAGTAAATTTGTTTATAATTAATAAATTAATATTATAAATTACTGGGAGAATGATGTTTATACTTGGATCAAAGTATTTTTATTGATATGTAACCTCTTTCAGGAATGTATTCAAAAATAACCTGAATGTGTAACGAGTTCACTTTGTCCTCCTATTTTGAATAATAACTTTATTGTTTTTATACTATTAGAAATCCAAGCAGTACAGAGAAGTACAAAGTAGAGGGTAAAAAATTATAGAAAATCTTACCAACCTGAAATAATACTGTAAACATTAGCCAAACCAACTTCCAGTAACCTCTAGATGGGTATTTTTCTAGATCTCAATCTATATGCAGTTTTTGAAAGCTATATATGGCTATATAGAAATAGTTTTATCAAAGTGGATAAGGAAAGAAGAGAAATGGAAGAAATTTCAGATTGGAAAAAGTTGTTTCTTTAACAAAGTCAGATATTCCTCTAAGGCAGAGGTCACAAACTCCAGCAGGTTTAGGACCAATGAACCAATGACAATATGACAACATGACAAGTAAGCTATGGATATTAAACTGTTGGTATTATTTTCAAAATAAAAATCTCTCTGATTGCATTGGCAATGTCACCACTGTGTAGGTCAAAGAAAATGAAGAAGTAAAATATTTCCATAGTCCATTAGCCATATTCAGCCGACAGCTCTCTAGGCTGTTACCCTTGCAAAGATTATTGAAGGCAGCAGGAGAAGGGGACGACAGAAGATGAGATGGTTGGATGGCATCACCGACTCGATGGACGTGAGTTTGAGTAAACTCCGGGAGTTGGTGACGGACAGGGAAGCCTGGCGTGCTACAGTCCACGGGGTTGCAAAGAATCAGACATGACTGAGCAACTGAACTGAAGAAGTTAACAGTCAATTTATTTTTAAGTGATGTATTTCACTTAAGATGGAATTGACTGATACCATGCCATGAAAGATTAAGAAACCAGTACTCTTAAAACTTTGTTTCACTTATTTTGTGCATTATATAAATTAGCTCTTTTATCTATAGATTAAATTTATGTTCTCAAACATTAAAATATTTAGATTTAATTTCATTACCATAATTCCCACTTTAACTCTTGGTTCTGAATGAACTTAATGTCCACTGTATGTTGTCACATTTTCATTCTGTACTGTCTATTTTGATCATCTCTTGGTTGGCTTGTTTTTAACTATCAGGTTTCCCAAAAAGAACTCATGAAAACTACAAATACGATCATATTTGAGAATATCTGACTTTTGCTTTAATAATTGAGTAGCATTGTGACTGAACATAATATGCTTTTCTCAAAACTTACAGACATTGGTGTGGAAAAGTCTGAGACTTGTTGACTTCTTTCCTCTTGTGACTTACTTTTTTCACCTGGATTCCTGAAGTATGTATTCTTTATCCTTGGAGTTTGATAATTTCACCAGAATTTTCCCCATCATCATCATTCTATGTCAGGTTCTTCCAAAACACAACTTGACTCTTCCATCAAAGTACAGAGTCAGTTTCCCCCACATTATAGGAGTGTGTTTTGATTGCGATCATCTCACAGAGGGGAGATGGACTCCCCAACCCAAATTCGGTTTTCTGTTGAGACTGATGGTATCACACGTACACTCCAAGAAGACAGGAAAAGGCTTATTACTCACAACATGAGGCTTTCTGGGTGAGCAGGCGCTCCCAACAGGTCCAGAAAGGGAGAGAGCAGGCGAGGTGAATGGCTTGGGGCTTCATGGTGTTTGGTGGGGGGACCAGGAGGAGAGTTCTACAGAGTTAGGGGCTTATGCAGTCCGAACGTCCTGCCAGTGCCTGAGGAGGGAGGGGTGGGCCTTCCTCATCAGTTTGTCCAGCTGTGGGTCAGAAGGGAAGAGGGAAGAATGGGGCTTGAAAGCTGTCGGCAGTCATAGAAAAAATGGAGTCAGTCTTTATGGCAGTGGCCGAATGTACCTGTGTCTGTGTTTATTGGGTTCTCGCTCTGGGGACACAGTTATCCTCAGGTCGCCTTTTCTTTGTCCTCAGCATCTACTTTGCGTTTCTCTCTCTCCTTTGCATTTGCTATGAATAGCCCTTCCTTTCTGTCGATAATTCAATTTGCAATTGTATCTAGTCTGTTTCTTCCAGTGTCTGATTTACATATTAGGAAACGATGTGCTCTTAGTCCTCAATTTCTTTCTTTGATTTTGCAATGCCTTTTACATCTAATTTTGTTGTTTCATCAGGTTATCTTTTAGCTCTTGTTCCACTGAATTTATTTTCGTATTAAGTTCTGTCTTGAGCAATCACGTGGCAGCTAGCGTTTTCTTCTGTTAGGTTATGTTTTATTCTAGATTGAACTTTTCATCTGTTTCTTGTACGCAGTATACCTGTTTTTCCTGCTTTATTGGTCTACTTTTCCCTTCCCCAAGGGTCACTGGGAGACTAATTCCTGGGGGCTCCTCCATCCCCCATGGAGCCCTGCATCTGCCTTCACAGATGTATATTCTCTGAGGATGTCCCATGATTCACCTTGGCCGACAGCTGGCACAGTCCCCACATCTTCTGCTCTTCCCCAAGTTGGAGAGTATAAAGGGAATTCTGGCTTGTGGATGCCTTCTTTTCCTAGCACTGTTTCAGCAGTTTGGGGACCACCTCTAGGATACATGTTAGGTAATACAGACACTCGTTCTTGTCTTGGCAGGCGCTTATTTCAAGTGTGTTATTAAATGCTGCGTGGTGCTTCCCTGCTCGCTCGCTGTTGATGGGTGGATTTTTTTTCTGTTTCCTATTTGTGGTATTTACTGTTTTAATATCCTTTACTAGCCATTGAGTAGAGGGAAGTCGGCCATTGTGCCTCTGCGGATGTGTCTATAAGGAAAGCATCATCCAATTCTTTTCAAATTGTGCTCACTCATGAAAATCACTGAAGACACCACCCAGCGTTTCACACATCCTACGTGTGAATACCTGTCCTGTTAATGGCACAGGTCTCTGAGAGGGTGAGTGGAGGAAATCAGGTGCAAATGAAAATGGAGAGGTGATCATTTGAGACAGTTTTCAAGTTTAAATTTGAGAATAGACTAGAAAGGGGATCTGTTCATATATCACAAAGTGTACATATATATTTTAAGTTTTAATAAAAGTTTCCCTCCCATTCCCTCCCCCACTCTCCATGCAGTTAAAGGTGGGTGAACATAAATACTGTTCGTGTGAACAAATGTGGCCTGCGCCCTTGATACTCTTCCTTCTTTTTAAAAAAATGTGATTAATGAGTTTATGTGTGGCTGCGCTGAGTCTCTGCTGCTGTGTGTGACCCCTCCGGCTGCAGCAATCAGAGGCTACCCCGCTGCCGTGTGTGGGCTTCTCGCTGCGGTGTCTCCTCTTGCGGTGGAGCGCAGGCTCCAGGCGCAGGGGCTTGCGTGGCTATGGAACCTGAACTCAGCAGCTGCGGCCCCCGGGCTAAGCTGCTTTCCGGCGTGTCCCCCCTGCACTGGCAGGCAGAGTCGGGCCCACTGTGGTACCAGGGCCGTCCAGTGCTATTCCTTCTTTTCTTCTTCCCCTAAGCTTCCTGCTTGCTTGTCACCTCACATCCTGGTATGCAAATACTCAAGGAATCGTTTACATTTATGCTTTCTTGATTCCTAACGTATCTCACATTAAATAGGAACATGCACATAACCAACTCATAAATTAAAATATGTGACTTTAAAACTTCATTCCCCTGAGAGTCTGGGGAGAAAACGTGGAAACATTACATGTTTACCATCTAGAAGGCTGTTTTTCCCTTACACCCCAACCGATTCACTTTCACTTATGAGGCAAATGCTGACGACAGAGCTAAAAGCAGGTCTAGAAAGTGTGACTGAGGCTGGTGTGGAAATGAGGAGGTGGTGGGAAGGAGGAAAACTGGGCCAATGGCTTCTGCAAGTGACTGTTCGAAGCAGCTGAATGTGGCTTTTATGTTTGCTCATCATCTGGGGATGGGGCATGGGTGGTGGGCAGTTCTCATCCTCTGCCAGAATGTGACTCTAAACAACCTTTGATCTTTGAGTTGTAGGACTATAGGCTTTCACATTGTTAAGGACCTGGGTCAAATCCGGACCTGGGTCAAATCCTTAGCTAACTGGGTTGTAATGAAATGCCTGTACCCCTCGATTTGATGATATATATCAAGAGCGAAATGGCACCCCACTCCAGTACCCTTGCCTGGAAAATCCCATGAACAGAGGAGCCTGGTAGGCTACAGTCCATGGGGTCGCAAACAGTCGACACGACTGAGCAACTTCACTTCACTTATCAAGAGCTTATTGAAAAGGTCATTTCAGCTAGACTGGGCTCCTCAGGCTCAGATATGGTTCTAATGGCTGAGTAGGTATTATCCTTCCTCCAAAGACAATCGTTCACATCTGTCACTGGAATGGATTTGGGCTGGGATTCCTTGATGTGGCCGAGGTTGACTTAAGTGTTGGAGGAGACTTCTTGGGGAAAAAAGGGCCCACACTTTGGTTCTACTTCACTGAGTGTTGAAGATACATATCATCCTAGTGGGGAGAAGGCAGCTGTAGACTAAGGCTACATTGTAGGACACTGCCACCGGGACCTTAATGTGAGTTAGGTGAGTTAGGCTCCAAGGTCTTCCCTGGAGGTCCAGTGGTTGAGACTCTGTGCTTCTGATGCAGGGGACGCAGGTTCGATCCCTGGTCAGGGAACTAAGATCGTATGTGCTGTGCAGCCTGGCCACGCACCCCCCCCAAATGGAGGGGCTACTGGGACAGAGGTCATGCTGAGTTCTCAGGACACAGGGCAGGGCTGTAACCAATCTCACTCCAACCTGTGCTCTGATACATTTTGGTAAAACAGCTGAGCACATGTGAATAGAAAACGTTGCATCGACTAAGAGCTGAAGCACTCAAGGCCGAGCAGCTCTTGGGTTGAGACTCCGCTCTAAGAGTAAAACTGTCTTCAAGTTATATGCCTCCAGAGAAGAAATGCTCACCCCACTGAGCCCCAGGCCTCAGCCTGTTGCTGACTTTCTCAGTAACGTGACCCCTGGGAATGCTGAATTATTCCTGTGATCTTAAAGCCCCTGCAACTTGCTGCCGGACTTGGCAGGGCAGGGATCGGAAAGGAGACCTCTGAGCTGAGCATGGCAGGATTTGGGACGCGGGCTCTTCTGTACAGCTCCAGGACTTCCTACTCTACCCAACTGCTGGGAGCTCTGGATTTTCCAGTGGCTGCCTAGATGCTCCAGGTGACATATCTGAGGGTTCAAGGGAGGCGTGAGCCATTGGATAAATCTGGACCAAAATAAGACAGCAGATTGGAGAGAGTTTTCAGACAAAAATCTTCCCTCCAGGCTCTCTCTTGGCTATTGCAATCTATAGTACTTTGGTTCAGACGGTGAAGAATCTGCCTGCAATGCAGGAGACCCAGGTTCAATCCCTGGGTCAGGAAGATTCCCTGGAGAAGGAAATGGCTACCCACTCCAGTATTCTTGCCTGGAGAATCCCATGGACAGAGAAGCCTGGCAGGCTACACGGGGTTGCAAAGAGTCAAACACTCTTTCAACTTTTTAACTTTCAAGACAGCAGACTAGAAAGAGTTTGCAGAAAGAAAATTTTTCCTCCACTGCAATCTCTTGGCTATTGCAACATACAGTTCCTTAAAATAGTTTCTCTCAGAAATAAGCTAGGTTTTATCCAAGTCAAGGCATAAAAAAAAAAAAAAAAGAAAGAAAGAAAGAAAGAAAAAAGTTAGGTTTTGAAGCTGTAATAAGCTGGATAACCTGCCACCTTGCATTTGCTTCCTTCCTTTCTGTGCCCTCATTCCTACTTCCCTACAAGTACAGCCCCCAATGAAATAGCAGCATGTAACTCAGGTTGCTTTCTAGAGAACCCAGGCTAACACAGAATATAAAACAGGTGAGGTTGGCAGAAGTTTGCAATAGGAGCAAGAGTATGGAAGAAAATTTGGGGCACTGAGCAGGTTTAATAAACATAATAGATCAGGGGCAGCAGATCTAGACTCTGGGTCCATCATAAAGACGAGTTGACAAGTTGTGGGGTTAGGAGTAGAGTGTGGATATGGAGTTATGCCTCCAAGAGGTACATTTCATGTTCTCCAGCAGGTGGCAGCAGGAAGATAACGACCAGGACTTTTCCATGTAGTTTTGGATATGTATGAGATCACAGAAATATTTGACTGACAGTCTCATTTAGGGGGTGGAATTATTCACTGCATTAAGTCTTTATAGGAAAAAGAAGTAATAAGAAGTGATCACTCCATCAGTGAATATAAAGAGAAATAATATGAGAGTCTTCCATGTCCACTGGACACTCTTTTGCTAAAAGCTAAAACCTTGCGTTCAAGCTGGTTTTAGAAAAGGCAGAGGAACCAGAGATCAAATTACCAACATCCACTGGATCATCAAAAAAGCAAGAGAGTTCCAGAAAAACATCTATTTCTGCTTTATTGACTATACCAAAGCCTTTGACTGTGTGGATCACAATAAACTGTGGAAAATTCTGAAAGAGATGGGAATACCAGACCACCTGACCTGCCTCTTGAGAAACCTATATGCAGGTCAGGAAGCAACAGTTAGAACTGGACATGGAACAACAGACTGGTTCCAAATAGGAAAAGGAGTACGTCAAGGCTGTATATTGTCACCTTGCTTATTTAACTTATATGCAGAGTACATCATGAGAAACGCTGGGCTGGAGGAAGCACAAGCTGGAATCAAGATTGCCGGGAGAAATATCAGTAACCTCAGATATGCAGATGACACCACCCTTATGGCAGAAAGTGAAGAGGAACTAAAAAGCCTCTTGATGAAAGTGAAAGAGGAGAGTGAAAAAGTTGGCTTAAAGCTCAACATTCAGAAAACGAAGATCATGGCATCTGGTCCCATCACTTCATGGCAAATAGATGGGGAAACAGTGGAAACAGTGGCTGACTTTATTTTTATGGGCTCCAAAATCACTGCAGATGGTGATTGCAGCCATGAAATTAAAAGACACTTACTCCTTGGAAGGAAAGTTATGACCAACCTAGATAGCATATTAAAAAGCAGAGACATTACTTTGCCAACAAAGGTTCGTCTAGTCAAGGCTATGGTTTTTCCAGTGGTCATGTATGGATGTGAGAGTTGGACTGTGAAGAAAGCTGAGCACTGAAAAATTGATGCTTTTGAACTGTGGTGTTGGAGAAGACTCTTGAGAGTCCCTTGGACTGCAAGGAGATCCAATCAGTCCATCCTAAAGGAGATCAGTCCTGGGTGTTCACTGGAAGGACTGATGCTGAGGCTGAAACTCCAGTACTTTGGCCACCTCATGTGAAGAGTTGACTCATTGGAAAAGACCCTGATGCTGGGAGGGATTGGGGACAGGAGGAGAAGGGGGTGACAGAGGCTGGATGGCATCACCGACTCAATGGGCATGAGTTTGAGTAAACTCCGGGAGTTGGTGATGGACAGGGAGGCCTGGCATGCTGTGATTCATGGGGTTGCAAAGAGTCGGACACGACTGAGCGACTGAACTGAACTGAAAACCTTGGAAGTCTGTGCTTCGTTTTACAAGGGAAACTAGAGTGATTCTCACACATACAAGTCAGGCTGTTTAATTCTCACCACAGCCCAGGGGAGCCGATGTTTTTCTCACCTCTGTTTTGCAGATCAGGAATAGGAAACTTGGTGCAGTAATGTGCTCTGTTTCAGGTTACACAGATTCAGGTCTCAAACCACCCTGATGCTGTTTGGCTGAACATCCCTACTATGGTTTTGAAGGGAATTGAGGAGGAGATTAACCTCTCCTCCTCCTAGAGATTCAAAATAGTTTTAGCTGGTTAGCGGCTCGACTTCAGGCAATGAATCAAGACATAGGGGAAATGATTAAAAAATTGAGGGAATTGGGACTCTATTAAAATAGTGTTAGGTAAGGTAATCTGTGTTTGTGTCAGAGACCTATAATTTATGTAGATTCACATGCACTTTTTTTTTTCAGATACTGCATAAATTGTGGAGTGTTGTGGAACCAAATGTATTTGTATGTGTTCAACACACTGTACCATTGACTCAATTATCCATGTGGGACTGGTGGTGTTAGTCACTCAGTCGTGTCCGACTCTTTGCAACCCCGTGGACTATAGTCCACCAGGCTCCTCTGTCCATGGGATTCTCCAGGCAAGAATACTGGAGTGGGTTGCCATTCCCTTCTCCAGGGGATCTTCCCGACCCAGGGATCAAACCCAGGTCTCTTGCATTGCAGGCAGATTCTTTACCATCTGAGCTGCCAGGGAAGCCCATGTGGGGAATATTCAATTTTTTAAAATTGATTAGCTTAATTTAATTGGAGGCTAATTACTTTACACTATTGTGGTGGTTTTTGCCACACATTCACATGAATCAGCCATGGGTGTACATGTGTCCCCATCCTGAACGCCCCTCCCACCTCCCTCCCATCCCATCCCTCGGGGTCATCCCAGTGCACCGGCCCTGAGCACCCCATCTCATGCATCGAACCTGGACTGGCGATCTATTTCACATATGATAATACACATGTTTCAATGCTGTTCTCTCAAATCATCCCACCCTCGCCTTCTCCCACAGAGTCCAAAAGTCTGTTCTATACATCTGTGTCTCTTTTGCTGTCTCACATATAGGGTCATTGTTACCATCTTTCTAAATTCCATATATATGCGTTAATATATTGTATTGGTGTTTTTCTTTCTGACTTACTTCACTCTGTATAATAGGCTCCAGTTTCATCCACCTCATTAGAACTGATTCAAATGCATTCTTTTTAATGGCTGAGTAATACTCCATTGTGTATATGTACCACAGCTTTCTTATCCATTCGTCTGCTGATGGGCATCTAGGTTGCTTCCATGTCCTGGTTATTGTAAACAGTGCTGCGATGAACACTGGGGTACACATGTCTCTTTCAGATTCTAGTTTCCTTGGTGTGTATGCCCAGCAGTGGGATTGCTGGGTCGTATGGCAGTTCTATTTTCAGTTTTTTAAGGACTCTCCACACTGTTCTCCATAGTGGCTGTACTAGTTTGCATTCCCACCAACAGTGTAAGAGGGTTCCCTTTTCTCCACACCCTTTCCAGCATTTATTGTTTGTAGACTTTTTGATAGCAGCCATTCTGAGAGGCATGAGACAGTACATCATTGTGGTTTTGATTTGCATTTCTCTGATAATGAGTGATGTTGAGCATCTTTTCATGTGTTTGTTAGCCATCTGTATGTCTTTTGGAGAAATGTCTGTTTAGTTCTTTGGCCCATTTTTTGATTGGGTCGTTTATTTTTCTGGTATTGAGCTGCATGAGCTGCTTGTATATTTTTGAGATTAATTCTTTGTCAGTTGTTTCATTTGCTATTATTTTCTCCCATTCTGAAGGCTGTCTTTTCACCTTGCTTATAGTTTCCTTCATTGAAGGAACTTAAACTTACTTTTAAGTTTAGTTAGGTCCCATTTGTTTATTTTTGCTTTTATTTACATTACTCTGGGAGGTGGGTCATAGAGGATCCTACTGTGATTTATGTCAGAGAGTGTTTTGCCTGTGTTTTCCTCTAGGAGTTTTAGATTATTCACTTTTAATTTGCAATCTGGCTTCTCCTTTCAGTTAGAATGTTTCAGGACTACTCTTGGAATGCCAACTAATTAAAATAATTTAAGTAAAACATAATTAGGTACAAAAATAAAATTCAATCTTTTCTCAGCTCCTGAAGATTCTGCAGCTGAAAAGTAACTCTAATTCATCCACTATCTTTTCATTCTCCAGCACCATTTTACTGCAGAGAACTTTATTGCTTTCCATGGGTTATTGCAGTAGTTCCCTATCTGGCTTTACTGCTTACCTCTTCCCCATCCAATAATCATTCTGCTGACAGTAATCTTCAACAAGCACACACACCTCTCAACACAAAACTTTCTTCGCTTGAAAACGTTTAATGACTCCCCATTTGTTATCAGATTGAATGTACATACCAAACCGATAATTTAAGGCTTCTTCATGCCACCTGCCCCAGGAAGTTTACCTGATCAAACCTCCACGTCTTATCACTCTTCCCAGCTCTGAATCCTCTTAATGCGATAGATGTTTTTCTCTAAGGGAGACTAAGGTATTTCTGAACTCGTGTTGTCTTTCTGCTCTCCTGTCCTTTTATTTTATTAAAAATTTTTGTATTTTTTTTTGAAGTCTAGTTGTTTTACAATGTTGTATTACTTTCTGCTATACAGCAAAGTGAATCAGACATATGTGTACACACATGTGTCACACACGTGTCACACATGTGTGCACACAGACACGTGCCACACACGTGTCTCTCACACACGTGTCACACACGTGTCACACACGTGTATCCCCTTTGCCAACACAGAGCACTGGGCAGTGTTCCCTGTGCTATACAGTAGGTTCTCATTTGTTTTCTATTTTCTTACATAATAGTGTATAACAATGTCTATCTCAATCTCCCAGTTCGTCCCAGCCCTCACCCACTTTGCCCCCTTGGTGTCCATATATTTGTCCTCTACATCTGTGTTTCTATTTCTGCTTTGCAAATAGGTTCATCTGTACCATTTTTCTAGATTCCACATATAGACATTTATATTAATTACAGTCTCCGCAGGAATTCATCTCAGCTAATATGCAGTATAGTAGCAAATAGATAGAGAAACAATGGAAACAGTGACAGGCTTTATTTTCTTGGGCAGATGGTGACTGCAGCCACGAAATTAAAAGATGCTTGCTCCTTGGAAGGAAAGCTATGACCAACATAGACAGCTTATTGAAAAGCACAGAGATTACTTTGCCTACAATGGTCTGTCGGTCTGTCTAGTCAAAGGAAATCTACCCTGAATATTTGTTGGAAGAACTGATGCTGAAGCTGAAGCCCAATACTTTGGCCACCTGATGTGAAAAGCCGACTCATTGGAAAAGACCCTGATGCTGGGGAAGATTAAAGGCAGGAGGAGAAGAGGACAGCAGAGGATGAGATGGTTGGATGGCATCACCGACTGAGGGGTCATGAGTTTGAGCAAGCTCTGGGAGTTGGTGATGGACAGGGAGGCCTGGCGTGCTGCGGTCCATGGGTTGTAGAGTCAGACAGGACTGCATGGCTGAACTGAAGTAACTGCTGACAAACCCCACGGTCGGGAATTTGGGTCTTTTCCGTCCTGAGTGTCTGGCACAGTGCCTGCCACACCGCAGGTGCTCAGCGAACACTACTGAATGGATCAAGTCCGGGAGCGCAGGCTCCGCGGGCACCGCAGAGCCCAGGATGCAAGCACAGGAAGGGCAGAGCCGTCCCGGCTCCATGGGGACAGTGACCCCGGGCCTGCCCAGCTGAGCCGACAGTGCTTAAAGCTTTCTTAACAAAAAAGTGTGTGTATATGTACACACTCCTAAATATTTGTTTATACACGCACTATCTACATAATACATAAAAATATCCTCACTCCATATGTGTATATATACTTATGGAGTGTATACATAGAAAATCAGTTCAGTTCAGTTCAGTCGCTCAGTCGTGTCCAACTCTTTGCAACCCCATGGACTGCAGCACGCCAGGCCTCCCTGTCCTTCACCAACTCCTGGAGCCTACTCAAACTCATGTCCATCGCATTGGTGATGCCATCCAACCATCTCATCCTCTGTCGTCCCCTTCTCCTCCCGCCTTCAATCTTCCCCAGCATCAGGGTCTTTTTCAATGAGGCAGCTCTTCGCATCAGGTGGCCAAAGTATTCGAGTTTCAGTTTCAACATCAGTGCTTCTGATGAATATTCAGGACTAATTTCCTTTAGGATGGGCTGGTTGGATATCCTTTCAGTCCAAGGGACTCTCAAGAGTCTTCTCCAATACCACAGTTCAAAAGTCACAGTTCTTTGGTGCTCAACTTTCTTTATAGTCCAACTCTCACATCCATACATGACCACTGGAAAAACCATAGCTTTAACTAGATGGACTTTTGTTGGCAAAGTAATGTCTCTGCTTTTTAATATGCTGTCTAGGTTGGTCATAACTTTCCTTCCAAGGAGTAAGTGTCTTTTAATTTCATGACTGCAATCACCATCTGCAGTGATTTTGGAGCCCCCCCAAAATAAAGTCAGCCACTGTTTCCACTGTTTCCCCATCTATTTCCCATGAAGTGATGGGACCAGATGCCATGATCTTCGTTTTCTGAATGTTGAGCTTTAAGCCAACTTTTTCACTCTCCTCTTTCACTTTCATCAAGAGGCTTTTTAGTTCCTCTTCACTTTCTGCCATAAGGGTGGTGTCATCTGCATGTCTGAGGTTATTGATATTTCTCCCTACAATCTTGATTCCAGCTTGTGCTTCATCCAGCCTGGCATTTTGCATGATGTACTGCTGCATATAAGTTAAATAAGCAGGGTGACAATATACAGCCTTGACGTACTCCTTTTCCTATTTGGAACCAGTCTGTTCCATGTCCAGTTCTAACTGTTGCTTCCTGACCTGCATATAGGTTTCTCAAGAGGCAGGTCAAGTGGTCTCATCTCTTTCAGAATTTTCCACAGTTTATTGTGATCCACACAAGTCAAAGGCTTTGGTATAGTCAATAAAGCAGACATAGATGTTTTTCTGGAACTCTCTTGCTTTTTCGATGATCCAGCGGATGTTGGCAGTTTGATCTCTGGTTCCTCTGCCTTTTCTATAACCAGCAGGAACATCTGGACGTTCACATATAAAATAGGTAAATATATCACATGTGTGTATGTGTGTATATATATATATATACACACACATATATAATAGGTAAATAAGTACATGTAAGTAAATTAATTCGTGTACAGCCTTAACTCGGAATGGCTGAGCGATGGGGCAGGACAGCCGGGGCCGCCCCCTGGCCCCTCGGGGGCCGCCCGAGCGGACGGGCGCGGCCGCGGCGAGGCTGGCCTTCCGGCTTGCTGTCGGCCGCGCCGCCGCCGTTGGTGCCCGGGAGCCGTGCGGCTGGCGGCGTCCGCAGCGCCGACCCTGCGGGAGGGCCCCAGGTCGCCCCGGCTGCGCTGCGGGGCCCCGTCCCCAGGGCGCTGGCAGGGCCGGCCAGAGGGTGCCCCGCTGTCGCCCGGCGGAGGCGGGGCGCCGGCGGCGCAGGCGCAGCGCGGGCCTCGGCGAGCGCGGGAGCGCGGGCGCCGCCCCTGCGCGCGGGCGCCGCCCCTGCACACGCGGGCTTCAGTGAGCCTGGAGGCTGAGGTCTGGTCACTGTCACGGTTCCCCGAGGCTGCAGCAAGGTTCCCAAGCCATCCTGGGGTAGTACTGAAATCACGTGAAAAGGTGACCCGCTTCCACTTTCGTTTCCACTCAGTCCCTTCAGACTGAGTATGAGAGAGACTCCCATTGTTCCCTGGATGGTCTTTAATACCCAACACGTGTTAATAAATACACCTTTTCAATCCAGATAGAATAGGCCCCAGGTCAGGAGTTTGGGGCTGGTAACAGCATCTGACCAGAATTTGGTAACATTGCTTTTGTTTTCACTTTATTTCCTTTTGTTCATTTATATATGTAGTTAATTTCTGTTCGTGGTAGGGAAGGTCGGCTGTTGATGGTGGTGATACAAAGTTCTGTTATAAAATAAAATTAAGTAAAAATGACTCCATTTATTGAAAGGTAAGTAATAGTGTAGGTGGTGTGTGGATGCAGAAAAGTACAAAAGTAGAACAGGCTGGCTCTAGACTGGAGAGTGGTCTTTTTGAAGAGGAGACTTGTCATTTTGAAGTTTTTCCTTATTTGATTGAGCTCTGAGAGCTAATTCCTTTCCTCACACCAGTGTCCTGGGTGACAAACTACATCAGTGAACCATAGCCAACGTGGTGCAATAGAATTGTTCTTATCACATAATTTGAAGCTGATTACAGTTTAAGCAGGGTTTTATTTACTTTTGATTGTAGAGTAATTACATTACTGTGATGGTGCTACACATCAGAATGAATGGGCCACAGGTATGTGTGTGGCCCTCACATCCTGAACCCACCTCCCACCTCCCTCCCAACTCTATCCCTCTGGGTTGTCCCAGAGCACTGGCTTTGGGTGCCTTTAAGCAGGGTTTAAAACAACTGTGTACTTAGGGACCCCAAATGATATTGTACGTTAGCGTTTGCTTTTATTCCATTATCTCCTATGTAGCGGTCTTTTTTTCTTTTTATGGTGTAATTGCTGCTTCCCTCCTCTCACTCTTTTCAGAGTTCTGTTTTGAGTTAAGGTGATACATAAACACCCACTCCTAAATTGAACCGGTTCCCCATAGCGTGCAGGCTTTCCTAAATAGAGTTGCCTGGCCCAGAAGAAAGAGAAAATTTGCCAAATAGACATTTTCAACAGAAGTACTTCTAGGGATATCTTTTGGAAATGTCCTGTCTTCTTTGTTGGCCGTCATCTGTTTTTCTTAATTTCACTCAGACTTACCTTTATAGCAATCAGTTGTTGAAATGAAAACTTAGTCAACTGAACTTACAGCAATGACAGTACCACTTGGGGAAAACTCATTTTAAAACTGTGTTTTGTGAATTTCTTTAGCATGAAAAAGCAGTGTCCCTGATAAATGAAATAGATATAGGAAGATTTCCACGATTGCTCACCCAAATTCTTCAAAAACTTCACCTAAAGGTTTGTATGTTTGTATTTCTATAGCTTATAATTTTTTCTTATGATTCCACTGCAACTCTAGGTTTCTACTTGAACTTTTTGCAAGGTGTTGTTCTGTAACAATACTGGAGAACACTGGGTCTCTAGAAAATTTGATGATAGTCCATGATCAAAAGTTTGGGAAATTCTGTCTTCATTCAAAATACTTTTCTTAAAAAAAATTATGGAACTTGTCAGAGTATATTTTATGGTAGTGTTAATAATAAATATTTAAGGGTGAATATTGTGTGCAGAATTTTCCATACGTATTTGACCATGGAACTGTTTTATCTGTTTTGTGACAAAGGTTTTGTGGAACTTGCTTTGGGAAAATTCTGATATCACGATTTCATTCTTCCTCTTAATAATAATTCTGTGGTTTTGCTATCAACCGGTATATAATCTTTCTCTTCCACTTTTATTTCAAGGGTGTGGTTATCTTGAAAGTATTGATAGTTGGTAATTCACTACTTGGTCACCAAACTTAAGTTATGGGTTATAGAAGAATTATGAAAATCAGACACAAGAAATACCCAATTTATTACCAGAAACTAGTGTAATCCAATATACTTTGTTTACAGAAGTCTAGAATGGGTACCATACATTTCAGAGAGATTGCTTTTAAAACTCTAAGTTATCTGATGGATTGACTTGTGGGTACCACCGCATTTCCCCATTATGATAATTAGGTCTTAGTATGTTAACATGAAGGACAACCGCAGGTGTCAACCCCGGCGTATAGAAATGTGTGAGGATTTTGGTTGTTGTTGTTACAGTGTGTTTAGGGTGCTGCTGGCATTTCTATATATAGAAAAATTAACACCCACTTTCCATTTAAATTTAAGTTTCTTGGACACTTGGTTTCTCATTTTATAACATGGGCCTTAAATTTTTTCTCCCATTGAGAGGATCAAAATGAATGTATCTCTTTAACGTTCTCTTTAATGCCCACGTATGTGTGGGTTACTTTTGGTACAGAGGGAGGAGTTAACCTGCTGTTGGAAGCAGATACTGTGACTTACATTTAATGTTTATCTGCTGTTGGATTGTTGTTGGATTAAGATGATGAAGATGTGTTTGGAACTGTGTTTTATAGCTGTATTCTCCATTTGTTATTCTGCTCACCTATTTTAAGCTCCACCTTATTTTAAGGGTGCATATGTCATGTATCAGTGAATGGGGGTAGATAAATGTTTCCTTGTCCCCCTTCACTCCAAACTATTTTATTAATAAAATGCTTTTGAAGATCTTAAGAATGTTCTTTTTTTTTTTTTTTTGCTCTCTTTTTTTAAAAGAAATCTCACTTTCTTATACATTTTGAGGACATTGAAGTTTATTTTTCTATGTGCTCAATCACTATTTTTGTTTTGCCAAAAAAGCACCTCATTTGGTATATGTTAAAAGGAATCAGTTGACAGACTTGGAAGTTAGATTGTACATATTCATTGAATTTAATGAAACATGTGGCTCAGTGATTATACATTAGTAATATTATTATTCTGTTCCTCATATTGAGAAACTCTGCTACTGTAGGTCATTATTTCAAGAAGGTATATGGTAGTCACAGAAAATTACATTAAGTGATTCCTAATTCAGGTTGACCCAAGTCCTTACATTCAAAGACTGCCTTTATTAACGCACATAGTTGTCCCTAATCCTCACTTCTGCCAGCTCCTCCCATAAACTTCTTGCACATTAATGTTAGAAAGAGTGATGGATGGTTTCTTTTTTTTCTTTTACATGTAAGGAATCTTATGGAGAGATGGGTTTTAGGGTCTTTAAAGTCAATGGGTTTCCCTGGTGGCTCAGACGGTAAAGCGTCTGTCTGCAGTGCGGGAGACCCGGGTTTGATCCCTGGGTTCGGAAGATCCCCTGGAGAAGGAAATGGCAACCCACTCTAGTACTCTTGCCTGGAAAATCCCATGGACAGAGGAGCCTGGTAGGCTACAGTCCATGGGGTCGCAAAGAATCGACACAACTGAGCGACTTCACAGGTCAAGGTCAATGCAGAAGGTGATGATCTCATAGAGACTGTTTCAGGGAGGGAGAGGCAATTCCTTAGGAAAGTACCAAGTTGGATCCTAACATAACATTTCTTCATAAGTCAATTTCAGTTGTATTATTTTTCTTCAGAAGTTTGTTGGAGCTGTTTGCTGCTTCTGTAGTTGAACATTTAGACTTGGAGTGCATGTCTGTCTTTTAGCCCTGGACTCACCTTAGTGCACACGAGACCTCAGTGTACATTGAGGAAACAGACGCATTTTCCATCTCACACTCACACTGACTGCAGGACTTAACTCGCTCAGGGAATGGTGGACCTAATTATTTAGTTTGGAGAAGGAAATGGCAACCCACTCCAGTATTCTTGCCTGGAGGATCCCATGGACGGAGGAACCTTGTGAGCTACAATCTATGGGGTCGCAAAGAGTTGGGCACGACTGAGTGACTAAACAACAATTATTTAGTTAGTATTCTATCTCTGTTTGCAAAGTGTATAGTTGAAGTCATATAAGTGAATCCTGTTTAAATTCACATAAATTAAATATGTCACTCTGTTGTATTAACTGATGACTTATATATGCTTTGTCCCTTTTATGTTTTACTAACTCATGCCTTCAGAATCTTCAGGTTCTCTTGTGTTAAAATTTAAAAGTACTACTGTATTCATTAAAGAAAGTCTCTTACCTATTACCAGTCTCTTAATGATTTATGGGATTAAAGCCTGTGAGGAGAGATAAAAGTTTCTTAAACATAAATTCACTGGTATTCTGTATTTGTCAGGTAAGTATATTCTTATAAAAATCTTGTAGGTAAACAAATATTCTGTGTGTCCTAGTGAAAGAAAGGAGGGGATAAGATAGTATAGATTTATGTGTTAGCTTTTAAATTGGGGGGAATGTGAGTATCTTGACCTAGTTGGTGCCAACTTGAGGAATTCTAATATGATTCCCTGTTTTCCTTCAAGTTGTACTGAGTTGGGTTCTGTTGCTGCAAACCAAGTTATTTTAATTGAATTTAGATTCAGACATGACTGTTTCCCATGGCTTCCATTCTTGTAGGCTCTACTTATATTGCTTTGTACAGTAAGGGTTTGCCTTTATTTATATTCACAGCATTAATCACCTATTAATTTTTCATTTTCGGTTATTAAAATGTCACATTCATTAGTGTAGTAATTAGAAAATCAATTATCCTCCTAAGTTAAGGACCAAAAAATTTGAGAACAACTATGATATTTAACTTCTTATATTTTAAAAGGTCTGGCTGAAGATTTTGATTTGAATTTTGTCCCCTTGTTAATATTGTTGTAGGGAGGTTTAGATTTATTACATAGGTGTGTGTCCTGGAATAAGACATTTCTCTGGATCCTAGTGATTTCTACCATCCAGCTAAAAACTAACTGTATTACATTTGGTAGATGATGGAGAATAAGGCAAAGGGTTTGAAGGTGGCATTGATATGTACTAAAAACAACACAGGCTTTGGGATTACACTGTTTACTTCTTGGGGAATAGCTGAAGAATCTCGAGCAGGTTACTTACCTGGTTGAGACTGAAATTCTAGTCTGACAGTTTGGACAATAATAGCAGCCTTGCAAGAGTTTTCTGGAATTAGATACAGCGCGTGCTCAGTCGTGTATGGCTCTCCTGCAGCCCTGAGGGCTGTGGCCTGCCGGGCGCCTCCGTCCATGGGATTTCCCAGGCAGGAGTACTGGAGTGGGCTGCCGTTTCCTCCTGCGGGGGACCTTCCCGGCCCAGGGATCGAACCCGGGTCTTTTGTGTCTCCTGCATCGGTAGGTGGATGCTTTACCACTGTGCCACCTCAAAAGCCCTTAAATATGGTCGGAAGTGCTAAAGCATCTATTACAGTACCGCACATTCATATCTTAATTTTTTAAGAAGTCTTTCCAGTTTAGGGCAGCAGAATAGAAATGCGTAGCTCTTTATAAGGCCATTGTTAAGTTTTGCCGAAAGTGAAACTAGTTGTGAAAGTAGAAGGCGTAAAGAAGATAATTCCTTCTTCTTCTTCTTTATTTATTTATTTGTTTTTTTTTACAAATAGTCTATTATCTTTAGGATAAATTTAAGCAGACAATGTTTAAGGGAAGATTAGATCTATTAAAAGGCCTTACTGCATTTTGTCTTTGGTGCTGGTGACCTTTCCCTAGCTGTTTGAACCAAGTGAGAAAGGTTAATAAAGCTCTACAGTAAAACAATCTGACTTAAAATAAAGCTGCATACTTAATAGAAAGCCTGGCCCTTTGCTTATAAGTAGGAGAATATAACTGAATGTTTGATGAATGCAGAACTTTCATAAGATTTGAGACTATACCAGTTCAATTTTAAAATAAAGAGGAAAAGAAGTTCAAAATGTTCAGATCACCAGATGAGAGTATAAATTATATGGCAAAGTGTATATAAAATAGAAATTAGGTTGTGGGCATCCTAATGTCACATCTATACTGAAGATATAAAAAATTAAGTGTCTTCCAATTTTGTATTTTTAACCAGAGAAAAGTCATTTTCTATGAATACTTCTGTTTACCAAATCAACCACTGACTTGGTTCTAAAAGAGTTTGATTATTTAAGTCCTGTAAGAATTTCATCTGAAATAGTTTTAGCAGCATATAGTATCAGTAATTATGATATGAAGTCAGCATAACGTTTGCATCTTCTAAAACTGGTTTGAAATTTGCTTAGTGCAGTTTTACCCAATTATGTTAGTGATCTTGAGAATTTTTTTTTTAAACACACACACACACACAAACCAATACCAGTCACAGCAGTGTTCTGTGAAAGAAGTTTCTGTAACCTGAAGTTAATTTAAAATTACTTATGATTGTCACGTATTTTGGGCTCCTAATAAAATCCAGTTACAATTTTAGGACCTGGCAAAATTCAGTTAAAATTTCTATTTGCTTTATTCAGAGTACGAAGGAGTAAACTCCCCCCTAATTTGTTTATGGAGACCTACATTTCATAAAGGACTTAAACAAAAGCATCTTGGGTCAGGATTTGCATAAAATATTTGTTTCTCCCAGTGCAGTTAAATGGATGCTCTTTCAGAAGATGTTCTTGCTTGCAAAGATGATCATAAAGTCATGCCTATTCCCATATGGAAGTAAATTTGTTACATGAAAAAGCTCGAAGGTTTAGGACCCCCTTGGGGCAGTTTTTTTGAGGAAGCTTCAAACAGCCCAAGAGAGAAAGGACTCTTTTGAGGATGAGAGTGATGCAGAGGCTTCTTGGAGCAAAAAGATAAGCCAGAGTTCAAAGGGGAAGGCTTGAGTTAGATAGGACTTCCCTGGTGGCTCAGCTGGTAAAGAACCCGCCTCCATGCCTGAGACCTGGGTTCGTACCTGGGTTGGAAACATCCCCCGGAGAAGGGAAGGGCTACCCACTTCAGTATGCTGGCCTCTAGAATTCCATGGACTATCCATGGGGTCACAAAGAATTGGACACAACTGAGGGACTTTCACTCACTCGCTGAGTTAGGTAAGCGATGGGAGGGGTGGTAACAGGAGTGGGGAGCTCAGTAGCTTTGGCCCAAGGGAAGGAATGTGGGGAGGTGAGCCTAGACAGGTCACCAGAGTCCATTTCAATGGATCTTCACTGATATGTCAGGGATGTGGGATGTTATTGGCAGAGGGGAGTCACTGAAGTCTTCATAGGAATCAGATAAAGACATTTCTGATTTAAGTATCAACACGACCACAATGTTCTGGATAAATTTAAGGTAGGGAGAAATTGTGGGCAGTCACTTTAGGCTGAGATGGCAAAACTGAGTGAAGGGAATTATACCTATCCTTACATCACCAGTAATTGCCTAAGATAAGATTCACCTGGAGAGCTTATTAATTATTCCAGATCATCATGATTTTCCTCCGCAAGTGGTCACGACAGTAGGGCTGGCATCTGACAAGGAATTGATCATTTTAAAATAGTTACATGTGATTTTATCTCCAGATGGCTGGGGAAATGCTCCCCGGGAATGTCTGGCTGATGAAATGTGAAATTGCATGGGATAGTGTCAAAGCAAAAACCACACCCAAGTAAAACAGGCCAAGTAGATTTTACACCATGCTATCATAGAGAAGGAAAGCCAGAACTCAGTCTGAATTCAACTCTACTGAAATAAAGGTGGGAGTGAAATATTAGAGGATTTTAGGGGAGAGATCCATGGGATGTGTTGAGCACATTGAGTAATTCCAAAACTTGCAAATGTTCTTTTCTGTGATTAGGCCACTTCTGTTTACTAACTGGCTCTCATCAATCCACCAATAAGCGAGTTAGGCTTCTACCTTTTCTCACTTCAGTTCAGTTCAGTTGCTGTCTTGTGTCCAACTCTTTGTGACTCCATGGACTGCAGCACACCAGGCTTCTCTGTCCATCACCAACTCCCAGAGCTTACTCAAACTCATGTCCATTGAGTTGGTGATGCCATCCAACCATCTCATCTTCTGTCATCCCCTTCTCCTCCCACCTTCAGTCTTTCCCAGTTTCAGGGTCTTTTCTAGTGAGTCAGTTCTTCGCATCAAGTGGCCAAAGTATTAGTTTCAGTTTCAGCATCAGTCCTTCCAATAAATATTCTGGACTGATTTCCTTTAGGATTGACTGGTTTGATCTCCTTGCAGTCCAAGGGACTCTCAAGAGTCTTTTCCAACACTGCAGTTCAAAAGCATCAATTCTTCGGCATTCAGCTTTCTTTATAGTCCAACTCTCACATCCATACACGTGACTACTGGAAAAACCATAGCTTTGACTAGACGGACCTTTGTTGGCAAAGTAATGTCTCTGCTTTTAATATGCTGTCTAGGTTGATCATAGCTTTCCTTCCAAGGAGCAAACGTCTTTTAATTTCATGGCTGCAGTCATAATCTGCAGTGATTTTGGAGCCCAAATAAAGTCTGTCACCGTTTCCATTGTTTCCCCATCTATTTGCCATGAAGTTGTTGCAGGAAGGAGGACCCCTTCCAGGGCCTGAAACTGGGCTCTTGTCTAACACTTGGAAATGAATTGTCCAAGGAGACACATGTGCTGACAAAGCAAGAGATTTTATTGGGAAAGGGCACCGGGTGGAGAGCAGGAGGGTAAGGGAACCCAGGAGAACTGCTCTGCCACATGGCTTGCAGTCTCGGGTTTTATGGTGATGGGATTAGTTTCCGGGTTGTCTTTAGCCAATCATTCTGACTCAGAGTCCTTCCTGGTGGTGCACGCCTTGTTCAGCCAAGATGGATGCCAGAGAGAAGGATTCTGGGAGGTGGTCAGACATGTGTCTCCTTTTGACCTTTCCCAAACTCTTCCTGTTGGTGGTGGCTTATTAGTTCTGTGTTCCTTACCAGGACCTCCTGTCGTAAAACAACTCATGCAAATGGTTACTATGGTGCCTGGCCAGGGTGGATGGTTTCAATCATTGTGCTTCCCCTAACAAAGTGATGGGACCAGATGCCATGATCTTAGTTTTCTGAATGTTGAGCTTTAAGCCAACTTTTTCACTCTCCTCTTTCACTTTCATCAAGAGGCTCTTTAGTTCTTTGCTTTCTGCCATAAGGGTGGTGTCATCTGCATATCTGAGGTTATTGATATTTCTCCCTACAATCTTGATTCCAGCTTGTGCTTCATCCAGCCTGGCATTTTGCATGATGTACTCTGCATATAAATTAAATAAGCAGGGTGACAATATACAGCCTTGACGTACTCCTTTTCCTATTTGGAACCAGTCTGTTCCATGTCCCAGTTCTAACTGTTGCTTCCTGACCTGCATACAGATTTCTCAGGAGGCAGATCAGGTGGTCTGGTATTCCCATCTCTTTCAGAATTTTCCACAGTTTGTTGTGATCCACATAGTCAAAGACTTTGGCATAGTCAATAAAGCAGAAATAGATATTTTTCTGGAACTCTGTTGCTTTTTTAGTGATCTAACGGATGTTGGTAATTTGATCTGTGGTTCCTCTGCCTTTTCTAAAACCAGCTTGAACATCTGGAAGTTCATGGTTCAGGTACCTTCTCTCAGAGACTGATAAATGGTAGCCTGGTCTTTCTGGCTGATTGCATTTCAAAGTAGAGAAGGCAATGGCAACCCACTCCAGTAGCCTTGCCTGGAAAATCCCATGGATGGGGAGCCTGGTAGGCTGCAGTCCATGGGGTCGCAAAGAGTTGGACACGACTGAGCAACTTCACTTTCACTTTTCACTTTCATGCATCGGAGAGGGAAATGGCAACGCACTCCAGCATTCTTGCCTGGAGAATCCCAGGGACGGTGGAGCCTGGTGGGCTACCGTCTATGGGGGTTGCACAGAGTCAGACACGACTGAAGCGATTTAGCAGCAGCAGCAGCAGCATTTCAAAGGGATGGTTCATAGTCCTTGAGAAAGACCTTCTGGGGGCTGTAAAATTGGCTGGAGGTTGGGAGATTTACATCTCAGTGGAGCAGAGAAAGAACTCACAATGACACATTTTTAAAGTAAAGGATCTAAGACAAGGAAGGTCAAGGTATAGAGTCAGGAAATGCAGAAGTTCAGGCAGGCTGAGGTGCAGGTTAAGTGCATCTTGGTAAGGGTGAGGTCTTGTTGCTGCTGTTACTACTGCTGCTGTCTGAGGGCTTCCCTGGCGGCTCAGATGGTAAAGCATCTGTCTGCGGTGCCAGAGACCCAGGTTTGATCCCTGGGTCGGGAAGGTCCTCTGGAGAAGGAAATGGCTACTCACTCCAGTATTCTTGCCTGGAGAATTTCCTGGACAGAGGAACCTGGTGAGCTACAGTCCAGGGGGTCACAGAGAGTTGGACATGACTGAGGACTAACACGCACAGCACACTGCTGTCTTACGGTGGTTTCTACCTGCTAGAGAGTAAAAGGAAGAGTCAGTGTCAGGGATGCGAGGAAAGAAAAGTCAGCGTGACTTCTGACCCGCTTGGGGACCTGGAGAGGGCACAGAAGAGCGGGCAGCCCACCGGAGGGGCACAGACAGGGGAGCGTGCAGAGGCGGCGGTGGGGCTGGAGCTTCCCGTTGGCAGGCAGAGCGGGGGTGCGGATGGACTGGTCATAACTGAGCGTAACCCTCAGGTCCTGTGTTGGAAACAGCGCCTGGCTCCCAGCATGGGTGGTTGATGAGAGAGGCAGGAGCCAGCAGGGCGGCGGTACCATCTCTGGAGTGTGGTCCTTTCTGGCAGAACACTGCAGAGAAGCTCAGAGTGCATTTATCATTGGCAGCGTGTGTTAGCTTCACCTAAGATGCGTGCATGCACACACACACACACACGTGCCTGCCGAGACGTCTTGTATGTATATTGAAGTATTTCAAAGTAAATTACAGGCATGTAAGCAGCTGAGTTGTATGGAAAACTGATTGCTTCCATTTAGCACAAGTTGTGTTAGAAATTTGTCGGAAAACTTGACTGAGGAAGTTGGGGCTTTTGGAGGCAACCTGGGTAATGATTTCGGAAGATGTGATAATGAAACCTTGGGAGCAGAGATGTTCGCAGAGTTACTGAGGATGTGTATATATTAACACGTCTTACTGTTTTTCAAGGAAGTAAGAGTAAGGGGGGAAGAATCCAGGTCTAAGAATTTCTAGTCCTCTTGAGCAGGAGTGGATGGCCCCAGGGTTACCTGCTCCAGAGAGGTCTGCAGTGCTAAGAACTGTCAAAGGTACAGTTGATTTACTCATTGAACACCAGGCTGAGAAGACGTCAGTAAAGCATTCTGAGGAAGTCAGATGAAGGATTAAAGAGTGGTTAAAAAAGAAAAAAAAAAAAGGAAAGAAAGAAAAATTTCCAGGAAAGCAATGGTTTTTCCAGTAAGTCTGGCTTTGAAAGAGAGTAAGATGTAGGGAGAGAGCAGGAAAGTCACAGGGTTAAGTTACTTGGGATATATGGTATTACTGTGTTTACATTTTTCATTTACTTTTTCTTAGTGATCAGAAGTGAGTGAACAATCAGAAAACAACAATTCCATGCAAGAGAGACCTGCAGGTCAAAGTTCTCCTGAGAAAAACTGTCAGGTCAGACAGAAGCAGCTGGTATGGCACATGGATACTATGGTTCCGTGGTATTTGGGGAGCTCTGTGTGGGGATCTCTGAGCTGCCCTGGATTTGGGTGGGAAGGTGGCCCCATCAGCATTCCACAAGGAAGATCTCTGCTCCCTCATCTTCACCCTGAGACCACCAGGCTGGTCTCAACTTGCCTGTCTCCTCTCTGCCTCTCGGTTCCCAGTGTCCTGTGCAATGAAGTCCTACCCTTGGGCTAGTATACTTGTCAAGAATATGGTCAAGTATTTTCATTTAACAAACCTTTGTGTATTTTCCCCATGATATGCTATCCTGGTTCTAAAACTTGGCCCATGTTAACGCACTTAAGCTACACGGCTCAAAATAGCCTGGAGTTAAAACTCCCCTCCAGGTCCTCCCCACCATTCTATACAGAATAAAGAACTTTCTCCCCCGAAGAAAGGAATGGACATTAAGATTGATTACGTTCAGCTCCCAGCAGACCCCAGTCTCAGGAATTCCTTACCCCGGCTGTTGAAAGCTAACTAATCAAAATAATCATGAGGAAAAACAGACCCTTCAAAACGACGTCTCTCCACACATGTGTGTTTTTTATATATACCTGCCCTCTTCCTGACTTAGCATAGCAGCCCACTGATCTGTCAGCTGCCCCTTCTTGCCTCATTAAAAGTGATCTGTTCCTGTAAGTTGCCAGGCTGGTTCTTTTTCTGAACCTCACCTTCTCTAACTCCCTTAAGTTCCCTTACAAAGACAAGATTCCATCGTTTTGCAAAAGGAGAAACTGAGTCTTAGAAGCAGTAGGAACTTGCTCAAGGCATCCCAGGAAGAGTGGCAGGGCCAAGGTTTGAGCAGAGACATCTCGCCCCTTGCAGAGAACAGTAGATGATGCTGAGCTGTGTCTATTGCTCACCTGCAGCTAAACACAGAATTGCTTCCTAAGGTGGTTTGTCAAACAGAGCCATACACACCAACCAACATGAAATTTTAAACAAACATACCTATGTTATTTTGGACTACTAGACTATTTTTAAGCTAAAAAAACTGCATAGAAAGCCCGAGTTTCTGTTGGTTATTTGTTTCACTGAAATTAATACATTGAAAGATCCCCTTTGGTTTAGAAATGTTGTATTTCATATATGTGTTAGCCTGAGTGTTTTGGGGGCAACTCAGATTACTTTCTTCTAACAATCTGTGAAAGAGCATTGCTTTCCCTCCTGATTTGTGTGCTACATGGTCAAATTAGTTATCAGGATTGACTGAAGCATCTTTATTACTTGTCTTTCCAATTTGTTGTTGTTGTTTAGTGGGTGAGTCGTGTCTGATTCTTAGTGACCCCATGGACTGTAGCCCGCCAGGCTCCTCTGTCCATGGGACTTCCCAGGCAAGAATACTGCAGTGGGTTACCATTCCCTTCAACAGGGGATCTTCCCCACCCGGGGATCGAACCCATGTTGCCTGCATTGCAGGCAGATTCTTTTCCTGCTGAGCTACCAGAGAAGCCCCAACTTTGAATTATAAATACTCCCAAACAGAATTTGAAAATTTCTACTAACATCCTAGAAAATCATTGGAGCAAGATTTTTCTTCTTGCAGTCTGGCTTTGACTGAGAGGGGATCCTTCCGGTGGCTGTATTCTGACCCCCAGGGCAGTGAGTTTGGGCACCTGCTCTAGAGCAGTGGTCCCAAGCTTTCTGGCACTGGGGACAGTTTTTCCTGGGGCAGGGGATGGGGGGGAGCGGGGCGAGGGGAGGGGATGGTTACAGGGTGATTCGAGCTCGTTACATTTACTGTGCACTTTATTTCTGTTATTATTATATCAGCTCCACCTCAGATCATCAGGCTTTACACCCCATATATAGGGGCCCCTGTACTGAACTGTCATGCCGTTATGGTAAAAGTTACAGAGACCTCGTCTTGATGCAATGTAAAACAGATAAAACTATCAGGTTCTTCATACTAATTCATTTTATTTGTTTCATAGCCATAGATAGGGGCAGTTAAAATGCTTGGCATTTCAAAATCCCGGACCACAGGTAGCCAACTTTAATCCTGAAACAAGGCAGCAGAAAGTGCGAATCTCAAAGATGAATGAATACTTTTCCTTAAATGCAAGTAAGATCAAGATTTATTATATTTGATCTGTGGGATTATAAAATGCATGAGTTCTCCTTGACAAAGTAATTAAAGGTTGCCTCTTTTTTATGATTTAAAAATGTATTTTCTATGCTTGCTTCAGTAGTACGTATACTAAAAATGTATTTTCTAAAGTACAACATCACCCCATGTGTCTGGAAGTTAGCAATTTCAAGAAATAGACTGTAATCCCCAATTAGGCATCAATTTTTTAAAAACATGCCTCAGAATTCCTTGCACTGGAGTACTAGATATAGTATGAAAGATGATTAAAATGAAGGAAGGTATATAATTATGAAGGGCTTCCCGGGTGGCTCTATTGGTAGAGAACCTGCCTGCCATAGACCCGGGTTCAATCCCTGGGTCAGGAAGATCCCCTGGAGGAGGGCGTGGCAGCCCGCCCCGGCGTTGGCCTGGAGAAGCCTGTGGACAGAGGAGCCTGGCGGGCCGCGGCGAGCTGGGCGTGACTGGAGGGACATAGCGCGCACATGTCGCTCTGTAACCTCTAGGTGGCGCCTCAGGTGCTCCCGGGAACTCGGGTCCTTCGTGTCTCAGGGCAGGAAGAGTCCAGTGAGAGGCAAAGTGATGGATCAGAAGTGATTCATTAGAACAGGATGCTTGAAAGGGCTGTGGGCAGGCGAGAGGGTGCCAGGCCCGGAAAGGAAAAGTGAGAAGGGAAAGACCGCCTTCTTCCTCTTTCTCAGCTGTCTCATCAGCTCCTCCCAGGCTGGGCAGGGGAGTCTTCTTGTCCCTACTTGGTCAAGCCAGCACTGTCATGGCACTATGGAGCAATTATTTCAGGCCTCAGTGCAGTGAGGGCCTTTCATTTGGAAATGTCCTCTTTCCATAAATTACTGTTTTTTATGTATCCAGAGAGCACGTCCTAGGGATCATTAACTTCCTGAGCTCCCTGGGCAGGATGTGGGCCTCCTGCCACCCCTGTTTCATTGTTTGGGGGCATGTCTCATGCTGTTGTTGGATGGTGGTGTTGCCAAGCAAGCCTGCTTGGCTTTGTGGGTAAGCCAACCTGCTTTATTCAGTGATCGTTAACTTACTTACGGTCCTCTAGTGAGGCTAACAGTTTAATCACCTACTTTGTCCCTTTACTCTGTCCCTTTCAATCAGGAGAAATAATATGCCCATAGGAATGAATTCAAGTATCAGAGGGCACAGAATATCATAAATGCAATTATTGCTAGCACATCAGAGGCATAAATTAAGAAGACCATAAAGAAAAAGATTGATATATTTGACTACATTAAAATTAAGAGTTAAAAATAAAATAAAATAAAATAAAATTAAGAGTTAATGCTCTTTGCAAGATACCCTAAAAATAATGAGAGACATATCACAAGGTAGGATAAGTTATTTATGATCTAAAAGATAAGTATCTAAAGTATATATACATCAGTAAGTAAAACATAAACACTGTAAGAGAAAAATAAACCAAGCAGTAAATAGGCATTTCATAGAAGAAAAGGCTGCTGAACACTTAGGATGCTGAACCTTCTTTATTGGTACTGTATGGAAACCATACAGTATTTTTAAAAAGCAGAGACATCACTTTGCTGACAAAGGTCCATAGAGTCAAAGTTATGGTTTTTCCAGTAGTCATGTATGGATGTGAGAGTTGGACCATAAAGAAGGCTGAGCACTGAAGAACTGATGCTTTCAAACTGTGGTGCTGGAGAAGACTCTTGAGAGTCTCTTGGACTGCAGGATCAAACTAGTCAATCCTAAAGGAAATCGACCTTGAATATTTACTGGAAGGGCTGATGCTGAAGCTCCAATACTTTGGCTACCTGTTGGGAAGATCTAACTCATTGGAATAGACCCTGATGCTGGCAGTGATTGAAGGCGAAAAGAGGGGTTGCAGAGGGTGAGATGATTAGATAACATCACCAGCTCAATGGACATGAATTTGAGCAAATAGCAAAAGACGGGATCTTCACTGGCTGTAGTCTATGCTGTCCCAAAGAGTTGGACACAACTTAGCGACTGAACACCACCACCACCACCTAGAGGAGGCAGGTGCTGCTTGCTTCCGTTTTGGTCCTGCTTACAAGTGTGAACCCTGCTACTAATATGAACCCAGCAGTTCCTGGAAGAGGGTCCCTGCTCACTTCACCTCTTCTTAGTCAAAGTGCCTTCACATCTCTCTGAACCTCATCTTCCCTAGATGAAAAAGGTTTGAGAGTCTCCGTTTACCGTGCTATCTCAATCTGCCCTCAGCCTGTCACAGGCCCAGGCATAGAATGCTGGTCAAGAGGTGCTTTTCTTCTGGGAGCTGGCGGGTTCGACACACGAAGCTCTGGCCCCAAGATCCTCAGTGCCCGTAATGTCCTGGGACTCTCCGGATTGTGGACTACAACTCCCAGTATGCTCCGAGCCCCGCCTTCACCCTGCCAGGTCTCGCTTGAAGTGACGCAGCCTCGGGAGAGTTTATCAGGGAGGCTGCCGGCCGCTGGTATCCTGTTCTCCCTCCCAGGTTAGCGTCTGGGACCTTCTGTGTCGCTTCGGGCACAGCGCCGCTCACACCATGGCTTGGATCCGGACTGCACAACAACCTTTCGAGAGACGTGGGTCTTTGGAGCCTCTTTAGTCCCGGAGCTCGGGCCGCAGGCAGCTCCGCGGCGGCGGACGGAAAGGTAACTAGAGGAGCCGGGCCTGGCCCTCCGGGGGCTCGGGCTCCGCTTTTAGGAGGGGCCTGGGGCCTCGTGGTGCCCTCACTCAGGCTGGCTTACTCAGGTTCAGAGCTTGGCCGGCCGCACCGCGCAGCTTTCGCTCCGCCTCCTCGGGGGGTCCTCCCGCCGCGGCGTTTCTCAGGGATGACGGCCCCGCAGCCCGGGCACCGGGCTTGGCCTCTATTAGGCCGGCCTAGTCCTGGACCACGCATCCTCGCCTCCAGCTCCCCAGCCTCCCACCTGCCTTGCCCCGGGGAACCTTCATCTTTAGCCAGCCCCTGCCCCTGATCTCCGCAATCTTTCTTAGCTTCGCTGGGTGGAAGAGGCGGTTGAGTCAGCGCAGGCCGTTCACGTCCTAGTGGCGTTGTCTTCTCTGGTAAAGGAGAAGTCGGAGCTCTGCGGGGGAGGGGGAAGGGCCGGCCCCGGGAAGCGAAAGGGGAGGTGTCCTCGTCGGAACGCTCCCTGGACTCCGGGGTTGACGAACTTTGGCTTCCGCGATGCTCTTTACTACGAGTTTGCCCTCTGAGCTTCATCAGGATAGAGGGGGGCAGTACAGCAAGTCGAAAAGCAAATAACGGCTTCCTCAGAGCTTTGTTTGAACTCCTCGGTAAAATGGGGCTGAAATCGGCCTTACAGATGGGCCGCTTATCTGTGACCTTGGACAAGTCACTTCTCCTTTTTAGTTTCTTTCTTCTAAAGTGGGAGTAAACAATGCCTACTTTGCAGGATTGCTCCAAGGGTTAAAACACAAGATAAGGGTTGTCTGAGTATCAGTACTAGCAACAAGGAATGGATTTTTTGACTTGATCAACAAACGTAGCCCCTTGCTGCGGGTCAGGTTATTTTGACCCTGAGCCCTAACTTAACTGAAAAATGTAATGAGTATAGTATCTCTTTCTAGGTTGTTATGGCAAAAACATGAAATACAGGGAGATGTTTGGCAGACTCTGCAGGGCTGTGCCAAGCTGGTTGTTTGTTGTTCTCAGAACCTCTGGAATGGATGGACTCTTCCTGAGCAGTTTTGCTAATTTGCAGCAGCTGGACAATGTTCCTCATTGATACCTGTCTGTCGGCATAATCGTCACATCACCTCTCTGGTAAGGGGACCCTTTCACTGTGCCTGGTGTCTGTCCTGTCGTGGGTGTTGAGATCAGTGACACGCCGAGTCCTCTGACATTTTCCTTGTTTGCTCCCTTGGCATGTTTGTTGCTTGTTGGCTCTTTTACATGGTGAAGCCATGAAACTCTGTGCCTGTTGAAAGAACAGCATTGGAGCTAGTCTTTAGTGTTCGCTGTGAGAAAATACCCTTTGTTATTTTTATTAGGTGGCGGGGACTCGGCTCAAAATCTGTGTAGGAAAAACACCTGGATCCCAGTCTCAATGGCTTCAAGACAACCAGAAGTGCCTGGTAAACTTAGTTCTTTTTGGTAAAGTTATGTTTTACCCTTTAAGGTTTTAAACTAGACAGAAACCACTTTTTCTGAACCATATGTAAATAGTTACTCTCTGCTATTTAGACTTAATATTTTAAATGATGCCAATCTATTATCTTATTAATATAATCCTATTAACTGATTAATATCTTATTATCACATTAAATCTTACCTTATTATCTTATTAACCCACCCAGGGTGTGAACCCAAAATCTAACTTGAAAGAGCACCCTTATTGCACTTGAGGGTATGACAAATTTGTCACTTTCCTATGTATCAAATCAAAATTCAGAGTAGTTCTTGTACCAAAATGACTAAACTCACTGCTTTTTTTTGTGAGGAGGAGGTAGGAGGTTGGGAGGAATGAAAGTCAAAGCAAAAAAGACTGATTTCAAGGCAACTTGAACTTAGTTATGAGAATACTCACTGCAACATTTAATGAGTCCTGGGTTCTTTACAGGGTGGTAATTTCTGGGTTAGTGAAGTCATTGATCCTTCCTTGGACTGTTTTAGTGGGAAGGGTTAGTGATTTTTAAAATCTGAATCACTCAACTTTTAAAAAAAAATTTTAAAATTTGTTTTTCATCATTCTGGCTGCACGGGGTCTTTGTGGTGCGCGGGCTTCTTTCTCCCGTTGCGGCCCCTGCAGGCCTGCCTTGTGCCATGCATGGGCTCCAGAGCACGCTGGCTCAGCAGTTGCGGCCCGGGCTCTCTAGTTATGGCGCACAGGCTTAGTTGCCCCGTCACGTGTGGGACCTTAGTTCCTGGCTGGGGATTGAACCCGTGTCCCCCGCACTGGACGGTGGGTTCTTCACCACTGAACCACCGGGGAAGTCCCTGAGTCAATTTTTGATTCTCAGTGTAGGTGATAGTGCCTCTCAGGGTTACTGTGAAGATCAAACATAAAATAAATGAGAGTCAAAAGTTAATACTGAATAGTCACTTACTGCCCAGAAACATTTTTGTTTTCTATTTATGGGAATATGTGTGAAAGTAGCTCAGTCATGTCTGACTCTGCGACAGTGCATGGAATTCTCCAGGCCAGAATACTGGGGCGGGTAGCCATTCCCTATTCCAGAGGATATTCCCAACACAGGGATCCAACCCAGGTCTCCCACCTTGCAGGTGGATTCTTTTCCAGCTGAACCACTAGGGAATATATTTCCTCATAAATACTACCTGACTTTATTATTTTTAGGAAGGTTATTGGGATGTCTTTAAGATGTTTGTGAAATTGCTCCCAAATTAAGTGGAGGGATAGGAGTCTCCCCTCTGTCTTTCGATACAGATCCGTCTTGAGTCTCAGACTTCGTCAGCTTGTGCTTCCGTTTGTCTTTCATTGTGGTTATGATGACTGTAAACTCCCTGTGGGCATCTGGGCCCCAGGGTTGCATGCACCAGGTTACTGCTTGTAGGGTGGGGAGCATGGAGGGTTGCATGGAGGGTGTGAGTGCTGGCTGATTTCACCTCACACTTGCTAGTGGGGTGTTGTTTAGTTTAAGATCTGTGCCTCAGTTTCCCAAGCTGGAAAAGGGGAAGAATATCTACTTAATGAGGATTAGAAAAGATGAGGGGTGTAAGTGCTTACAAGGAAGGGTACTTGGTAATTGTTATTTGGTTATGTGTTTGTTTTGATTGAGATAATCCACATACCATACAATTCAGCCATTTTAAAATGAACAGGTCAGTAGAGATTTTTAGTGTAGTGACAAAGTTGTGCAACCATCACCACTGTCTAATTCCAGAATATCTTCCTCCCAAAAGGAAGCCTTGTCCCTTTAGTAGTCATGCCTTAATCCCTGCTGTGGCTCCTCCCTCCACCCAGCTGCAGGCGACTACTTTCTTTCTGTGGATTTGTTGGTAATTGTTGTAAATCATAATAATAAGGGTAACTGCTGGTCCCGCTCTGTTTACGTAGAATGTCTTTGCTAGTTTGGGACTTAACTGCCATACTGGTTGACGTCTTGGAGAGAGTGATTGTGTAATTATAGCAAAAGGAGAATGTCAGCTTGAAGGCAGGCTCAGGCATTAGTCCTGGTTTGAAAGGATCTGCAAGCAGTGAACTTTGCTCCTTGGTCTGGCAGAGCTGAACTCCTGAGGTGGGCAGTCACAGTGGGGCGTTCCAGTGGACAGGAATAGCAGGGTCAGCCGGCAGTGCTTTGTGATTGTCAGTAGTTTCTGGATGGAAATTGCCTCTGCTCTTTTGAGTCATAAAGAATATTTGAAACTGTTTTGGATGCTGCTGGACATCCAGTGAGTCCAGCATGTCATATTGCTCTTGTTTTCTGAGGTGAGGTAGGAAAGACAGGATTTGCCTCCTCTAAGCCTTCATTTACTCATCCATAATATAACGTGGGAACAAAACTTTATGATTTTTTGGGGGCAGGGGCGGGCCATGAGGCTTGTGGAATCTTAGTTCCCTGACCCTGAATTGAACCCGGGGCCTCAGCAGTGAAAGCGCCGAGTCCTAATCACTGGACTGCCAGGGGATTCCTCAGATTTCATATCCTCAGTTTCACCTGAGTTGAGGTGCTTGGGATTGCCACGGGGCAGCTTCTGTGGCCTAAAGAATACGAGCTCTGAAATAGGTGGGTTTGGGTTTTGATTCCTTAGTGCACTTTGAAGTTATGTGACCTGGCTCAGGTAAATTGAGTTGTTTGTTCCCTAGTCCATAAAGATGGGTTAGGGCCGCTGTGTGGGTGAAGTGGAGCATCCACAGCGGCAGGCTGAGAGGAAGGGCTTTGTCTGGTGTCCTTCCCTTGCCCGGGTTCTCTCTTCCAGAACCAGCTGCTATTGCTTTGTCCCAGAAGAGGTGTTTTAGAGCCTTCCTGCCTACAGACGAGTTAATTTAAAGCTACCAGTATGTTCAGCTGCTGAACCCATCCTGACTGGTGTCTCTGTTCTTAGCTCTTGAGCCTAGTGGGCCTCTAGGCAAGATGTCCCTGCCCATCGGGATGTACCGCCGGGCATTCAGCTATGATGATGCCCTCGAGGACCCTACGCCCATGACTCCTCCTCCATCGGACATGGGCAGCATCCCCTGGAAGCCAGTGATTCCAGAGCGCAAGTATCAGCACCTCGCCAAGGTATCTGACCCTGCTGAGTGCCCTGGCAGGCCCAACCCCTTCCTTCTCCTTCCTCTGCTCCTGGAGCTGTCGGTGGCTCCTGGCACCCAGCGAAAGGGGCAGCCGCTCCTCTCTGTACACGGTAATGTTCTCTGTGGGGTCAGTGGGCCTCTTTTCCTGTATCATTCAAAACTAGAACGGCCGTGTCTTCTCCCATCACCCGCCCTGCCATCGCCACAGTATTAAGTCCAAGCTCCTTAGTCTTAGTCTGGCTTTGCATGATCCCGGTCCTCTGAACACCACGCCCCCCAGACGCCGTGATCCAACCTTGCCACTTACCTAAGATTTCTTGTACTTAATAGAGTATTCGATGCCCCTAAGTCTTTGCTTGTCACTGCTCCGATTGCCTGGAGCAGTCCCAGTCCCCACCCTGTCCTGTTCCATCCGCCTGACAGAGGGCATCCTTTAAGTCTTAGCTCAGTCCCTTCTGTGATCTTCCTCTGTCCTCCCAGTTAAACCGTCACCCCTCCTTTTCAGGTCCCCAGTGTACTTTGGATCCCCATCACCGTCCCTGCTGTGTCACTGTCACCCTCTGTTAGCATCCAGGGGGCAGGGCCGTGTCTGATGTGTACTCCATCTGCCGGATCTAGAGGAGGATGTGGCAAAAAGCTGTTCATTGAGTGATTAAAAATCGGCTCTTTCCTGAACACGCGCTGCGCTCCTCCTGCTGTCCTCCTGTCTCGGGTGCCCTCCCCGGGGAGCTGCCGCCCCGTCGGCCCTCCGCCGCAGGCACACGCCCCTCCTCAGAGCCCTTTGTGCAGCTGGGCTCATGGTTCTTACGTGCTGGCTGCAGGCGTGTTACTGGAGCCTCTGCTTCCAGACTCTCACCTCTAACTTCCCAACAACCAAGATGCCAGAAAGGCGGCCCCACTGCCTGCATTAGCGAGGCCTGCCCAGTTCAGGTGGATTCTCACCCGCACCTACAGTCGCGCAGCACCACGGAGTCTGTGACCGCTCGGGTCCTGAGGGCAGGTGAAGCCCCCGTGGAAGCAGCCCCGGGGGTGAGCCCCTAACAGCCTGTGCCCCACCCCCGAGCCAGCGTGTCAGTAAATACTGAGAGATGAAAGTTGTCACGGCGCTGCTGTGGGGTCAGAGAAGAGACAGCGGGGAGGCTTGTCCCGTCTTTGCTGTGGAGCCGACGCTGTGACTGCGGCTCCCAGCCCACCCCTCTCGGTAGAGCCGTATCTGAGTCTTCCTTTCTTTGAGGGTGCCCCGCCCGCCCCGTCAGGCTCTCAGGATGGGGTGCCTGTTGCAGTCGCCATGAAGGAGCCCCCTGCAGCTCCAGGGCACATTGCCTACATTAGTCATCCAGTAAAATTGGACCCAGTCAGTTGTTGAGGTGGAGACTTCTGTGTAACACATGCTGGCAGTACCAGGAGAAAAGGGCCCTGGCATCCTGCCTGGGACGCCAAAGCAGCAGACTCGCGGGACTGGAGCAGAAAACCAGGGCGGCTCCTGATGGAGCTTAGGGCTTGGAAGGTGGCCCACCACCCTCTTCATCTGTGAAGGCTCCTACTTGCTTCACGAGGCAAAGAATGTGCGTCCAGTCTTCGACTGCGCACTAGCTGGGACAGCTGACGTTTGGAACAGCCGCTGTCCACCGGGAACCCAGCCCGACTGCATGCATGCTTACACTGGTCCTAACTCTCCACACCCTAGGCATCCGCGTCCCCACCCTCAGCTGTCCTCCAAGTGAGGAAGCAGAGGTTTAGGTTTTACTTGAGTTCATTAGATCGTAGCTGAGAAGTTTAAATCCTGTTTTGTAACAGGGATACGATATTTCAGTGCTTCCTTCTACTCCCCTCCTTTCTGACCATCTTTCTTCTCAGTTCCTTTGGAGAAGCAGAGAACAAAGAGGAAACCCACTTCTTTGCTTCCAGTCAGCCCTGACTACCGGGTCCAGTGCTGAGATGAAGGAGGGCAGCGTGCTCCAGCTCTCACGTTAAAGATGACGGGCTGTGTAGACTTTCCAGTTTGTTTTAACAGGCCAATATTGGGCCTTTAGAGCCGTGGCCCAGAAAGGGTGGCCTCAGGCACCTGCAGCATCGGCATCCCTTGGGGATTTGTTGGAAATAAAATTCTTGAGCCACAACCCAGACCTACTGAATCCCCTCCGGGTGGGGCCCAACAGTCTGTTTAACAAGCCCTCCAGTGGATTCTGGTCCTTGGCAAAGTTTCAGAACTACTTAGTAAATGCAGTGATTAATTAAGCCAAAGCAAGCATGGTACTTGGAACACAGTCAACAGGTGTTAGTAACAGGTGTTTCTTCTGCATCCTTAGGGCCATGGTAATACAGTGTATTGGACACAGTCTGGGATGACAGTAAAGCCCAGAGCTGCAAATTCTGGCCCTCCCGCATCTATGAATATATAAATACAGGCTCTTTGCATCATGTCACATGTGTTGTCGCTGTGCATCCTATATCTAACCGGGTGGGGACGATAGCCCCTTTCCCGTATGTCCTCATGGATCTGACCGCCCCGGAGGAGGGGCTGAGGCTGACCGCCGTGTGTGGCTCACGCGCCCCTCCCCATCTTGAGCAGGTGGAGGAGGGAGAGCCCGGCGTCTCCCCGCGTGCCCCGGCCCCGCCGTCGGCCAGCGACAGTGAGAAGGCCCCTGTGGTGAAGGCCAAAGCTACCCACGTCATCATGAGCTCTTTGATCACAAGTAAGCCTCTGCGCCCTGGGTATAGAGTCCAGGGGGGCGGGGGAGAGCGGGGTTCCTGCAGCCTGCCGCAGTTCCTCACCAGCCCCGCCGGCTCAGCCTGGCTGCTCTGGCGGTACCAGTGCTGAAGCTGCCTTGAGGTGGGAGGTTTACCCAGCGCTCAGCGGCGCGCCTCGTTCAGGGGCGCTCCCGCCGCGCTCCGCTCCAGCCTTGTTCCCCCTGTGCCTCAGCGTGGCCTCGGGCAAGTTGTCTCAACTGTGGCGCCTCTGCCCCCTCCACGAGGTGGGGGTCTGGCCGGCAGCAGGCGGCAGGGTTAGACAGCACAGCGCTTGGTGGCCAGGGGTGGCGGCGGCGGCTGCGGCTGTCTCGGGCTCTGCTAGAGAAGGAGACCCACCGAGGCATGGCCCGCCTGCCCTGCACTTAACTTTTTTAAATGAAATGGCTCAGAGTTGTTCCTTTTTCCTGGACCTTGAGGCCCCAGTCTTTAGTCTTAAGAATATGTGATTTATGGTCCTGATAAGACTAGAAACAAGATAGCTTGAATTAAAAAAAATCCTAACAGGTTATCTAAACTCAGTGGTTCTGGAGGGTCCTTCTAGTTGCTGTGGGAAGTATACAGAGTTCTGCTTGTCAGCAGCAGCCTCTGCCAGGGCAGGGCATCTTGGAAGTCAGAAGCCCTGTTTATGTGCTCTGGGAGGGTGTCAGTTAGCCTTGGGCAATTCCTGAAGAACTCGCTCAGGAACCAAAAGTCCAAACTCTTACCTGGACTTTTTTCTTATTCACACAGAAATGCACCGTTTGAATCAGCAGCTACTGCTTGTATTTTGCAACCCTGAGAATGTGTCCTGGCAGTGTTAAGAAGCTTAGTCATTGTTCTTCTGTGCAGTAGAACTTCTTTATTGAAAACACAGCTTTCCAACAGCATAAAACATCATCATATATATTATTATAACTCAGATACTTATATTTGGCTTAGTTGTGTCCACCTGTAAGCATATTTTTATATAATTGCAGGTATAATAAACCATTTTATTTTTCCCAGTTAATACTGCCATGAACTTTTGATGTTGCTATAGTCTTAAAAATTTTTTTTAAACAAGCTGCATTTAAATTAGTGTATTGTATTCATTAAGAAGTCCTTTCCTGCTTTTAAAATTTTCAGGTGACTGCCTGGCAAGATTAGAAAACATCTTTATACATTAGTGTGTGTGTATGTTTTCCCTTGCTTCTATTCCTGATGGAAATAAACTAGTCCCTTTGAAGGGGAAGAACTAAGTCATAAAGGACCTGTGGCATCTGGACTTTTGGTCCACAGCTGCCACATTCTCATCCATGAGGGGTGTATTATGTAGATTGTACAGATTAAGCAAAAACCCCACTGCTGTCCAAGGTATCGCTGACACTGATGATGAGGTCACCAGATGCCGTGCCCGGCACTGTGGTGGACAGTTGCACACGGACGTGGGAAACACTGCATCAGTAGACCTTGGCTAGTTCAAGGCACATTCTCTCCAGTTTGGATCTAATTGCTACCCTGGTGGTATCTGGCCTAAATGTGGCCTGGTTTCTCTCTGGGCAGAGGTCTTAGGGAGGGTGGCGAGTCTGTCCGAGAAAGCTTTGTATTGGAGAGCTTGCCCTGTTTCTGCATGTCAGCTGCCTTTTCCGTGTTGCATTTCTAAATATTAATACACAGGAAATGTCCTGGGGTACAGATGAGAGGACGGTAAGGAGAGTTTCCTGGAGTCGTCTGGCTGTCTCTTTAGGAGTAGCCTGCTCTTTAGCTGGTGTCAGGGAGGCTTCCTTCTGCTCAGAGAGGCTTTGTGGGAGATTCAGAGTTGCTGCTACGACGCCTGTCTGGGGGATCCCCTCTCAGACGGCCAGTGTGAGCTCTTGCACCGAGGAGAACAGTGGATATCTGCTGATCTCCCCCAGGTCTCGATGGGAGAGGGGGTGGCCGTGACTGTATCTCCTCTGTCCCCAGAACAGACCCAGGAGAACATTCAGCGTTTTGAGCAACAGGCAGGGCTGCGAGATGCTGGCTACACCCCTCACAAGGGCCTCACCACTGAGGAGACCAAGTACCTTCGAGTGGCAGAAGCACTCCACGTAAGCTTGTTTCCTAGGATGGAACACACACCAAACCGTCATCATTTATGGCTGAGCCTGGCTGAGGTTCACAAGTTACCAGCTCAGCTAGTTGGGGGTTGAGGAGAGTGGTGGGGAGAGACTTGAATGAGGAATTTAGAGCTCGTGTAGTCCCCTTGGAAAGTGGTCGCACTTTAGCTGGGCTGTTAACCTCATCGTTTCTGCTTATCTGTCTATAAAGCTTGGGTTGGAGGGTCAGATGAGATTCTGGGCTCATCCGTGTGAACACATGATGAACAGAGCCAATGTGGGTCACTCTGGGTACTAGTGAGCGACCGAGGGTGAGAAAGAGTTGGGCAGCCTCAGCAGAGGTAACGCTGGCTGGGGAGGAGTGTCAGGTTCTAATTTAATTTTTAAAAATTAAATTAAAAATTAAAGTGTAGAATTGGGATGTTTTTGCTCTTTCATTTTTAAAACTGGAACGAATGAATTGTCAGTAAGGCTTTTGTTGTTTAGTCACTAAGTCATGTCTGACTCTTTGTGACCCCATGGACTGTAGCCCACCAGGCTCCTCTGTCCATGGGATTTCCCAGGAGAATTTCCCAATATTTCCCAAGAATACTGTTGAGTGGGTTGTCCTTTTCTTCTCCAGAGCCAGGGATTGAACCCACATCTCCTGCATTGGCGGGCAGATTCTTTATCACTAGGAAGCCCCTTCAGTAAGGTTAACAATGACCAAATAATTGTATAAATAAAATGATTTTCTTTCAGGAACTATCACTTTATAATTAATGCTGCTTTTAAGATTTATCAAGCACTCATATTCACTTCATCTTCTTAATCCTCTGACATAGACACTATTACCAGTGTTTTGTAAATGAAGAAACAGGGGTCTGGGGTTATGTATTTAAACATCCATAGTATCTGAGCTCAAATCTCTGGATACCCTATTCCCTGTGGATTCTTTCTCATATTCCAAGATCTTCTGAGAATCTGGCTCCTGCAGGGGCTTACTCGGAGGCATGATACACAATATATAGGAGGAGGAATGATGTAGAGTTAGTGGCCTGTGGCAGAGATAGAAGACGCTGTAGACGATGGTTGCATTTTGTAATGAGCATCCGGATGATTTTTGCACACTACACTTAAAACCGTGCTGTCTGGGAGTCAGGGTTGGCTTGGTGTCCAGCTGAAGCTCTGACAAGACAGATGCTTCTGGAGAGGAGCACGGTCAGCCTCTGACACTGAGAACTCTCCAGGGTTAAGTGTCAGTCTGAATTCAGTTGCACAGTTCCCCCCATGTAATCATGGAACTGAATCTGGCACATCATCTGCATCTTGGCCATAGGAGTAGAACATGAGGATGGCTGAGATGCCAGCTCACATAGTGTCATGTGCTGAGGATGGAGAGGATTCACACATGGGCACTTGAAGCGTAGCCTGGGCGTTGGCGTACTGGCCACGGGGCGTGGAGACGTGTGGAAGCCTTGCCCCAGGCGCTTGTCTCCCCCGGGAAACTGCTGGTCTGTTGTTAGGCGCCCGTTTACTGCACCCAGAGCACCGGGGTGACTGGGTACGGGAGGGCGAGGTTGCACAGGGAGCGTTGAGCTGGAGAGTGGCGTGCTGAGGCTGGGCGTAGGAGAGCAGGGAGGGGAGCTGAGGAGGACCTGCTGCGGGGCTGCTGGCTCCTCCACTTACTGGCTGTAAATGTGCGGAAGTCAGAAGCTCTGGTGTGAAGTTAGTACAGAGATGCTTGAGATGTATTTGATGAAAACATGTTTTTAAAAGATGGACTTTTATCTAGATGGCAGAGCCTGAAGGATATCTGTCCTGTCATCCAGATGACTGCACCTGTTAACATTTTCTTTTCATGAAGTTAGTGTGAACCAGGTTGTTTACACCCTAACTTAGCTGTTTTGTATTTGCTCTGATTTTTACAAAGTCTCTCTCCTTAACCCATGTGAGCAGAAACTAAAGCTCCAGAGTGGAGAGACAGCAAGAGAGGAGAGGCAGCCAGCCTCCACGCAGTCCACCCCGAGCAGCAGTCCCCAGGCCTCTCCTAAGCAGAAGACCAGGTGAGCCCCTCCCCGGACCCCAGCAGCTGGGGCTAAGAAAGGGTAGTGTCCCCTCCACACCGGGAGCTCAGCCCGTGGCCTCCAAGTCAGGAGGGGGAGCTGGTGGTCCCTGGCCTCAGCAGGGACCACTTCTAGAGTTGTAGCAAAAGGATGCGTTACCTGGCATCTTATCCTTTCTCTTCCAGAGGCTGGTTCACTTCTGGTTCTTCCACAGCCTTACCTGGCCCCAGTCTTAGCACCATGGATTCTGGAAGCGGGGATAAAGACAGAAGTTCGACCGATAAATGGAGCCTCTTTGGACCAAGATCGCTCCAGAAGTCTGAGTCAGGTAAGGTACCCTCTTCACTAAAGAAGGCAGCGTGGCAGGCGTTTGACCACGTATGCTGGTAGCTGCTGGCAGATCTTGAGATCGTCTGCTCTGTGGTTTGCTTCTGCAGGAGGCTTTGCCATCCAAGCCTACCGAGGAGCTCAGAAGCCTTCTCCAATGGAAGTGATGCGCGCACAAGCCGCCCGAAGGGCGGAGGAGCCAGCAGCGTCCAAGCCGCCCAAGATGGACATCCCAGCAACGGAAGGGACGAGACAGCTGCCGCGGGCCCACAGCCTCAAGCCCCGCGACCTGAATGTTCTCACACCCACTGGCTTCTAGAGCTTTCTGTCCCAGGAACGCTGCATTGAGGGTGTCGAGCCCAGCTCCCTTTACCGTGGCTATGACATAGGAAAAGTTTTGTCTTTGTGAAAATCAAACTGAGGCTAGGAGGAGACATAATTGGTTTTTGCGAAACATTAGTGCAAAGCTTATCCTTGTGTGGAAAAGCCATTTTTGTATTGCTCTAGCTTTAGACTAAACTTGAGCAGTGATGTATGGGGACCTCCCTAGAACTGGGCCACCGCTTACTAGGTGACTGTCTGCAATGTTCCAAAACCAAGGCTTCGGGATTCCTTCAGCACTGTCCAGATGCGCATGGACAGACCACGGCGTAGGGACGTCCGCGGACGAGTGCAGGCGGCTTCGGCCCTCGCGGCTGTGCTGGCGCTGGGTGCTCCGGTCTGCTGTTAGGGAACCCTAGACCCGCTGGAGATGTGGGTGCAGCTTGGAGCCAGCCGGGCAGGGACCCCCCGTTTGTGCTGGCACCAGCCTCCTCGCGTTCTGGGGGACCTCACGGGCCCCTGAGTCCCGCAGCCAGCCCTTCCTCTGGGACCTCTGGGGCCCGTGCTGCGGGAGGGGTGCTTCTCTTCTGCGTGTCACAGAACAAACACTAGTCTTAACATATCCTTTGTTGCACTTTAAAGTGAGATTAATTTAACTTCCATTTGGTTGAAAACTTCCTAAGGAGAAAATTCAGTCTACTGGCTTGCTATAGATAAATGGATGTTAAACTTTTTAAAAAAAGAGGTGGCAACTGCGGTTTGGATATAGTCTTGAGGTTCATATGAAACTAGTGTCACTCTATTTTGATTTTCTTGTTCAGGCTAGGGCTTGAAAATTTTTTTCCTGGGAGGTGGAAGAATTAAAATATTTCTGTCTGCAATCATTTTCCCCTCAAATGAGCCTCATACCTTTGTAAACATGTACCTCACTGAGGAAAGGAACTGGGGAAGCCACGTTTTCACTTCTCTTCACTGTGTACATGTACAACCACTGTCTTCAACGCTGTCTCCCATTCCTGCTGTCTTTTGCTTTGGACGTTATTGTGTCTACTCAAGGAGCTGAGCTGACCTTCCCCCAGAGGCACCCTGGAGTCTCAAATGATCAGAATTAATTTATTTGTGTCTTCTGTTATGCTTGTATCTCTTACTTGTTTTGACAATAAAAATCCTTACTACTTTCTCAAATGTAGATGGAAGTTTTTTTTCATTAAGTTATTCCATTCTGCCTACTCAGTCATGAAACCTAAGCATGATACACTTGATGTTTTGAAACACCATTGCCTTTTTATTGTATCCTTTTAACATCAGTTTTTTTGCAGCACACTCAATACTTTTGTTTATATCCCCCTTCATTACATTAGGTCTTAGTAGACTGGCCACAAATTCATAGGCAATATCACAGGTCCAATATAGGATGTTTGTTTTCCATTAGGGAGACAAACATTTCTCTTTCGAAACCGGTTCTCAGTACCTTGAATGACGTAACATTGATGTGTAGAATTTGTTCAGCACATGGATTCTTTTTTTCACATCCTGAATGGAAATGTTAAACATATAGTGCATACAGTACTACCTGTTTCAAAAAAGGTATACATAAATAATTTATTAAAAAATATATACACCGTATGTATTTAAGTCATATCTGAGAAGAGGCTAGGACAGGGTTGTTAAAGATGTCTACTAAAGAGTTAGAAAGTTATCATAGCCTACAGATAAATAAGGTAGGTTTGGTCCTGTTAGATTTTAAACTAGTTTCTATACTTCTGGGACCTCCAAGCAGCTGGAGGTGGCGTTCAGGAGGTATTCTTGGTGTCCAGGGCCTCGGATGACCTTGGGCTGCTCCGGGCCTATGGGGAGGCCTCCGAGTCGGGGTTCAGGTCTGCAGCAAAGAAGAGCAGGAGCTTGAGGAGATGCACCTTGTCCTGCAGCTGCGGGACGAGCGGCTCCCCCAGCACGTGGCCCAGGCGGCTGCGGAAGGCCTCGATCTGCTGCTCCACGTCCAGCACGGAGATGTCGTCTCCCTGCTGGGGTTTGGGCTTGACTCTCTTGATTATCAAGTCTTTCCGGTCGATCACTGAGCTCCGCAAGTGCTCTGCAGGAGGGAAAAGTCAGTGGCGCTGTTCCAAACGACTTTCCATACCTCTGTGACTGGGGAAGGGAATTTTGGTAGGTAGGGTCTAGGCAAAGATTTGTTGATGAGTGACTAGGCTACAAGTCAAAGGCCCATTTCTGAAAGGTCCTTTGTTCTGGTTCTCTCTGACCTCAGGTTTTAGTATTTAAAAAAAAAAGCCTTGCTTTTAGTTCTTTTTCCTTTGTTGATTTAGACAACGAACCTATATTAAATAATGAAACTATTTCAAATGGATATAATCAGAAAACTATTCTTGGAAAAGAATTGCAAAGAAATATTAAAATTTACGTGGTTTGTTGTGATTTTGGTTTATTGTAATTCTATTTAAAAGAATCCATTTTGTATGTATTGCAGGATAGACCAAATGGATAAATATACTCGTGTTGTTGAGAATAAAGTAAGGGTTCTCACTGTGGGAGAAAAGATTGAGTTAAGGAACAGGAAGAGGAAGAATTCTATGAAAGTGGAAACAGGTATCAGTATGAACTTGTTTTTTTTTTTTTTTAATTACATAATTTACTAGCTCTTGTCAGAAAGGGCCTAGAAGCAATAATAACTGATGGCTGTCCCAGTAGCAATCAGCGTACTTAGCACCTAGATCTTGGTTTCTAAATACTATTTCCCACTCCCCACTAAATGATACCAGAGCTCTTGGCAAAAAGGCTGATTTTAGGATCATGGCAAGGAAGTTACAAGGTGAACCTGGAACTCTTCTTATAAGAAAGTAAGGGAATGCTTAGAAACTAATGGGGACATGTAAGAGAGGTCTTGTTGGCCACATTTTGAACAATATGATGGTAAATAATGGCCCCCAAAATGGGACTATAACACACTGAATTTTAAAATGTTCCAAATCCACAGTAAATAAGAATGAGTGCAGGGAGAAGGGAAAGGTCATTTTTACCAAAAGGCCAGTTAAGAAATGTAGAAGGAATACATAACTAGAAAGGGACCATTTTTCAATCTACTAAATCAGTTCAGTAGTTCAGCAAATGAAAGGCTGAAAAGGATACTGAGTCTCAAAGTTTTACCCTCTGGGAAGACAACAATAGAGAATTCTCATAGACACGCCTTGACCAAATGGTCCAACTTAACATCAATGAGACCAAACTGATGTTACTGCCTTTTGAAGGGGTGGACACCCTCATCTCTTCTGTGTTCTTGCTGATCATGCGAGAATAACTAGACAACCCCAATTGTGCAGTGTTCTATGAAATAACTGACCTGGACTCTTCAAAAATGTCCCATCACGAGAGACAAATAAAGGCTGGCAGCTGTGTTACATGACAGGAGGCCGAAGCGCATACCAACCAAGTACAATGTGTGATGTTTGCCTGAATCCCGACCCAAAGCAAAACTAAACACCCGTCAAGGATATTACTGGCACATATTAGATAACATTCTATCAAGGATAAAATCAGTGGCATAGTGAATAATGGCATGTAGGAGAATATTCTTAAGCTGAAGTATTTAAGCATGAAGAATTATGATAGCGCAACTTACTCTTAACTGGTTCAGCAAAAAAAAGCATGTGGATGGATCAACAGATAAGCCAAATATGGCAAAACGTTAACAGCTTCTGAATCAAGGCAAAGGTTATATGAGTGTACATCGTACTGCTCTGTAAACCTTTCTGTAGGTCCAAAACTAAAATGCCGGGAAAAGTAAAAACTCCTAAAAGCAGGCATTATGAAGCCATGGCTCAGTCCCAGCAGGGCTCTGGCAGCGTGTGGGACTGAGGCACACAGTCCCACTGAGGCCCAGTCCTGGCTGCACACAGGGCAGCGGGAGGGCCCTGCGGGCCTTTTGAGTCCCAGCTGCACCAGAGACCGCGCAGCGTCATTTTCTCCATCTCATTTATAAAAGGGGGTAACGGCACCCTCATTAACAGGGTTCCTAGAAGGACTGAACTACAGGGTCTAGGAATTTGGGAAACAGAATCAACTGGAAAAAAAAAGTGTACTAAACAGATTGTAGAATATCCAGAAAGTCTGGGAACAGGAGGCACAGCTGCACTGAGATGCATGGTAGGGGCCCTTCCACATTTAACCAACGTTCACAGTGAGCGCCTACCCTGCCTCTGGGACAGGGCCAGGCTCCGGGAGACGGTGGGATCAGAGACCTGGGCCCAGCCCTCACGGACTGACATTCCAGCCGCACGAAGCCTGACAGTGAACCAGTCAGCAGAAACAGTTGTGGCTTTGGTGAGTGCAACCAAACAAACTGGGTGCTGTGATAACAGGAACATTGAGGATACAAGGGAAGCGGTGCATTCTAGTTGGGGAGGGTGTCTTAGTTGAGTCCCAAAGGATGAGAAGGAGGTAAGCATGCCAAAGTCTTATGGAAAAGCAGTCTAGGGGAAAAGCAGTCCATGTAGCGAGAAAAAGTGCAAATGCCATGATACAGGAAAAGCTTGATTGGAAAACTAGAGGTCAGAACTGGGGAGTAAGAAGGAAAACAGGACTAGAAGAGACTGGCAGGCAGCCTGGCTCACAGACCAATGTGGAGTTTGTCTTCTCCACAAGCAAAAGGAGGGGTGTGAAGGGTTTTAAGCAGTGACATGTGCAATACTTCAGTCTGCTCCTGGGAAGCATGGCCACAGGGGACAGAATCCTCTTAGCAGAATCTGGTTTTCTTAAAGCATGTGCTACTCTGAAAAACAGGAGAATGACTGTGAAATAACAGAAAGGACTGACTGCAGAGAGAGGGATGGGAGACTTGGGAGCAAGAGGAACTCAGAGTCAATACAGGAAATTCAGAGAAGCGAAGGTCAGCAGCGCCCACCGAGCCACCGCCCAAGGGGAGGAAGTCCTGGCCAGTGGACTTGAACCATCCCGGCCCAGCCGGCGGGGCCTTGGACTTCATGCTTCAGCAGGGACGAGAGTTCTCACTGCAGAGGCTCTTGGGATTGTTGTGTGAGGCAGTTTATGCAAAGGGCTTATGTGGCACAAGGCCTGCCTCAAGATACTGGGGCTGGTAGTGCTGTTACTAGGTCCTGGATCAATACTAGGGCTAGCGGTGATCATCTGTCAGGGTCATCATCACGAGGACCTCCCATCTAACAGTGCCGTGGAGCCCTTCTCTGCAGCTCTTCCACACACTGCCCTGCCAGTGCCCTGGCGGAACCCTGGGTGTCATCTTCAGCCCCAACATCCTTCAGAGTGCTTCTGCTCCACCACTGGGACCCCACGGCATCACCCACGCCCTCGTCACCATCACCCTCCCCAACCTCTCGAGTCCTCGGCCAAGCTGTCTGCCACACACGAGGCGTTTTGCTGGGTTCCCTTCACTCTGGAACCAAGGTGAATGAGCTCGCTAACTGGAGGGCCCTTCGCGCCCGCTCCTGTTTAGGAGTCTAAGTCTTGTTTCCTGCTGCTCTCCCCTTGCTCACTGAATCCTAGTCCTACTAGTCTGTTCTATGTTCCTTGGACTCATTAAGTAGCTTCTGGCCTCAAGGTCCCTGGATATGCTGTTTCTTCTTTCTGGGAAACTTTGCCCTCCCTATTTGCCTGGCTAATACCAGTACTTCACATTTTAGTCTGAGTATTCCTCCTTTAGGGAGGCCTTCCTGAGTTCTTCCATAAACAACGTAAGTCCTACTTTTTCCCATCACAGCATTTATTTTCATTGAAATTATGTTACTAGTGTGATGGTTTGTTTACAGCCAATCACTTCACCAGACAGTTAAGCTCTAGGAGGGCAGGGGCCACGCTGGTCTTAGACACTGAAGTTTTCCCAATGAGCCAGGCACAGAGGCGGCGCTGGGTAAATATTTGTCGTCTGAAGGAATGTACAAATGAACTGATGGTGCCTGAGTCTGCTCTTCTCCCCTCTGTGGGTGAGGCCCCTTGCAGGAAGGCTTGTGTGAGACTCTCCTTGGAATGGACAGGTGTCTGACTTCCGCATCACCCTCAGTGGCCCAGAGTGAAATTCAGGAAAAGCATTTTGTTCATTTAAATTCCATATGTTTAAATTCCTAGATTCATAGCTTTAAAGTATATTCTAATTACTCACATGCATCAGGAGAACTCACAGCATATGGCAACTCGTAATTCTGCTGAGGCTCGGACTTGAGTTTCACGGCTGTGAAACTGGGGTGTGGGGGCTCGCTTCCCTCAGCTCAGGTGACAGCCCAGCATCCACCTCTCTGGGGCTGCTGTGCCCTCTACGGGAACATTTAAAAAATGTGGGGGGTTCAAGATACATTGCTCCCCAAGGTCAAGGGTCAGTATGAGAGTAATTTAACCATGTATATAGAGAGTTTAGGAAGTGGGCATCAGAAATTCCTTAGGACCTCATCTAATCTCATCCGGGATTCCACAGAATATTAATCTCCTCCAGTGTGTTTCCACGTACACAGACTTCGGCAACAGACCTCAGTCTGAATCCTGGCTCTGCATGTGCCTTCCTCTCAGCTTTTGTTTGCCCATACGTGAAAGGGGGTTGGCACTCATCTCACAAGCTTACTGGGTTAGATAAGCCAGTGTATGTGAATTTATCTATGCCCCTTCCTCTCTTCCTCCTTAGAAGTTCTACACAAAGGGCAAATGTGGACTCCCCAGTCTCTTTCTTTCCTCCCCCGCCCCTGGAGCTGGACAACTCTCTGTGCGTGCTCAGTCGCTCAGTCACGTCTGGCTCTTAGCGACCCCACGGACTGCAGCCCGCCAGGCTCCTCTGTCCACGGGATTCCCCAGGCAAGAATACTGCAGTGGGTTGCCATGCCCTCCTCCAGGGGATCTTCTCCACCCAGGGATCGAACCTGTGCTTCCTGAATTGCAGGGGGATTCTTTATCTGCTGCGCCACCTGGGAAGCCCATTGGACAACTCTGGCTGACCTGAAAACGCACTCAATGACATCCTCCGCCCACTTGAACAGGGCAGAGATGACTAAGGAGCCGTTGCAGTAAAATGCCTCCTGATAAAGACACTGACTATTTCAGGGAACCATTCAGTTCTGTTCTTTGCAGGACACTATTTTCAAATTGCTGGTTCTAAATATTTCTTCTCCTTCTTAACTCTTTTCCAAAGAAGCTGAAAAGGATGGTAAGGATAAAATAGGATTGAACACCCCATTTATTCTTGGTTAGTATACACTGGTCTGAGAGCTTCCTCTCCCTTATTCAAGGCAGAAGAGAATATTCTGTAATAAAAGTAGATCCCATGTCCACCTTAAATTACTATTGCCCAGGACCCAGGTATATTCCCTGGGAAACAAAACAGAAATGAACAACAAGTATTAAAGGTGAACTTTAAACAAAACCAAGCTGCTTTAATATTAAACTTTCTGCTAGATCTCCAAAAGAAACAATTACATAAACCTCAGTGAGGCTGAGGACACATGGAATTTGCCTTGGGGCTTTGTTCTTAGAAGGACACGTACCTTTCTTTGAGCATGTTAAAAACAGCACAAACCACAGAGCCACATGTCATGGCCCTGACGGAGCTCTGTTATGTTTTAGTTACAAGCGTCTGAAACAGAGAGGACCCTTGCAGCATCCTCCTGGCCAGGCAACAGGCAGCCTGAGAGCCAGCTAACGTGACTGAGCACCTTCTGCTTTATTTCATGCCTATTAGCAATTAGTCTTGGCAAGTTATGTATTATCATCCCCATTCTATAGAAGGAAGAAACTGAGGTCTAGAGATATAAAATGAGCTGCCCAATGCAGAGTAGGTGACTAGGTGATGGAACTGGGATTCAAACCCAGACCTTCTACATTAAGTTCGGTGCTTTTAGTTTTTTTTAATCTTTCTGTAATACCTTCCTCAATTCCAGGCACAAGAGGCTGTACGGACCATCTTATCTTCCCAAGAGCATTACTGAGCTAAAATCAACCTCAATATGATCATGGCAGGTAGCAGGTAGATCATGTATGTGTGTATATAGGTGTGTATATATATATACACACACATATATATGCATATATATACATATACATATATATATATTAAGGACACAATAAAGGACAGAAATAGCAAGGACCTAACAGAAGCAGAAGAGATTAAAAAGAGGTGGCAAGAATACACAGAAGAACTGTACAAAAAAGGTCTTAATGACCCAGATAACCATGATGGTGTGGTCACTCACTTAGAGCCAGGTATCCTGGAGTGTGAAGTCAAGTGGGCCTTAGGAAGCATTACTATGAACAAAGCTAGTAGAGGTGATGGAATTCCAGCTGAGCTATCTTAAATCCTGAAAGCTGATGCTACACTCAATATGCCAGCAAATTTGGAAAACTCAGCAGTGGCCACAGGACTGGAAAAGATCAGTTTTCATTCCAATCCCAAAGAAAGGCAATGCCAAAGAATGTTCAAACTACCATACAATTGTGCTCATTTCACATGCTAGCAAGGTAATGCTCAAAATCCTTCAGGCTAGGCTTCAACAGTATGTGAACTGAGAACTTCCAGATATACAAGCTGGATTTGGAAAAGGCAGAGGAACCAGAGATCAAATTGCCAACATCTGTTGGATCATAGAAAAGCAAGGGAATTCCAGAAAAACATCTACTTCTGATTCATTGACTATGCTAAAGCCTTTGACTGTGTGGATCACAGCAAACTGTGGAAAATTCTGAAAGAGATGGGAATACCAGATCACCTTACCTGCCTCCTGAGAAATCTGTATGCAGGTCAGGAAGCAACAGTTAGAACTGGACATGGAACAACAGACTGGTTCCAAATAGGAAAAGGAGTAGGTCAAGGCTGTGTATTGTCACCCTGCTTATTTAACTTATATGCAGAGTACATACATGTTGGATGAAACACAAGCTGGAATCAAGACTTCCAGCAGAAATATCAACAACCTCAGATATGTAGATGGTATCAATATAATGGCAGAAAGTGAAGAGGAACTAAAGAGCTTCTTGATGAGGGTGAAAGAGGAGAATGAAAAAGCTGGCTTAAAACTCAATGTTCAAAAAACTAAGATCATGGCTTCCAGTCCCATCACTTCATGGCAAATAGATGGGGAAAAAGCAGAAACAGTGGCAGATTTTATTTTCATGAGCTCCAAAATCACTGTGGTTGGTGACTGTAGCCAGGAAGTCAAAGGAAGCATGCTCCTTGTAATAAAAGCTATGACAAACCTAGACAGCATAGTAAAAAGCAGAGACATCACTTTGCCAAAAAAGGTCTGTATAGTCAAAGCTACGGTTTTTCCAGTAGTCATGTATGGATATAAAAGTTGGACCATAAAGAAGCTTCTTTTTCAGGATCCCATCCAGGATCATGTTTTGCATATAATATTCATGTGTTTTAGTTTGACTTTAATCTGGAATAGTTCTTCAGTCTTCGTTTTTTGTTTTATCTTCCTTTGTTTTTAAGATATTGGGACTTTTGAAAGTACAGGCCAGTTAGTTTGTAAAAGGCCCTTCAATCTGGGTTTGTCTGATGTTTCCTTCTGATTAGATTCAGGTCATAAATTTTTGGCAAGAACATTACCTAAGTGATGAGGTGTGCTCAGGGTATCACAAGAGGACTGTCAGTTTTCTCCCCTGTAAACTCACTATCTTTCCTTATGTAATTTATAACCACGTTAGTCTTCCTAGGGGCCTCATCAACCCTTGGCTGATCAAATCACTCTTATTTGAAGCACCTATTCTACCACCATCCTTGTCTATATTCGCCCCCGAGGGTTAGTTGACTAATCAGTCTAACTCTCCCAGATCCTCAGGGGATTACTGGCTTTGCCTGTGACTGGGGCAGAGCCACTTTCACAGTCTTACATCGTTTGCAAGATGTACATTTTTACCTTGCCACTGATTTTCTGTGTATTTGTATCATACTGACAGATGTTTACAACATCCAAGTCAGTGAGCAGTAGACCCAACAAAGATTCTGCAGTGATGGGCCAGGGAAAGCTGCCAGGGCTGTCAGGACATTACTGAATCTTGCTCATGTTAGGATGACTTTCATTTACCCACGCAACCCTAAGGACTGTGAGGAGCACTGTAGCATCTGCCGTAACAAAAACACTAAGTTAATTCCTCTGTTTCAGAGCAGCGATTCCAGCTATGTCCTTTCTCATTTCTTGCAGTTACACCAAGGAATAATGATTTACTGAACTTAATAGAGTCCCTTATGTGACTTTAATTCATAATAATGTCCACTGCCAGACTCCCACACCACCTGGTTTGTGCCCGAATGCTCCTTACCTCTTAAAACATGCTGGTAACTGGACAACAGAAACTGCAGGTGCTCGACCAGCTCATCCCATTTCTGCCACTGGGTTTTATCCGACTGCAGAGATAGTAAAAGCAGTTGGTAATAAATTCTTTCCTCAGTAAGAGGTGTATACAGTTTTTAAGTAACTTTTATAAAAAGCTCCAGGATTAAGGAAAAGGTGTTCTAGGCCTGGACTGAAGTAGGGAAAACATACCTGACACTTGAGCAGTGATGTGGAATTGTTCAGGAAATAGAGGGCCTGGGCCAGAGACAAGGGGAGGCGGGTGGGCGTCTCACAGCTGTGGAGAAATATGATTTCCAGCACTTTGCAGCGTAGAAGGTGGCTTTCCATGGTAGTAAAGAACATCTCTCTGCATGGAGAAGAGAGAGAGTGCACCATCGCAACTATTGTTTCAAGGAACATATACCACAGTTCTCCCTGAATGCTCTAAACTTTGCCTAAACCAGAGAAGGCTAAGAAGGAACACAGTGAAGACCTGCAAAATCACAAAGCCTGTGGACAGGGCACAAACGGATTCATTCATGAATTGACACCTGCCAGACGGGGGGCGGGGGGGTGGGAACTCCTTGACGTCTGAAAGCAAAAGACTAGTTTAGGACACTTAAAGAAGAGTTACAGCGTACTCTAACCAAGAGAATTAATCATGAGATTAAATGTTTCTGAATGGCCATAAAGTGCCATAATTGGCACAAATGAAGAATATTATTAAGAGAAATAAAAGAGGGTATTGCTCTCGAAAAGCTGATGGTTGAACAGGGGAAGAAGTGTGCAACAGGAACCTGAAGCGCAGGGCGGGTGTACACACGGTGCGGCGGTGCTCCCGTGACGTGCACGGGAGGGCACACGTGGTCAGGGGCTGGAAGCAGCCTGATGGGGGCGGTGGCGCATGTGACAGCGGCCAAGGGGAGTAAAGAAGGCCCACGGTAAGCAGCACTGCAATGCCAGGAAACACACGGTGACAACCAAGGAGAAAAGACACACATCTGGGGCGCCGCGGCCTTCTTCCATTTCTGAGGAGTCCCCGAGGGATGTGGCCAGCGAGGGTGGGCGGGAGCACGCTCAGAGGCCTGAGAAGAGAGCTGTAAAACAAGGGCTGAGCTTCGGGAAGGTGAGTCCCACTCACTGTTCTAAATGCAGTGTCGGCTCCCCCGCAGAACGCGATGGATCTCAGAGGCACAGGGTGCATCTCTGGACTGCCTAAAGGCTGTTGCCTGAAGGTTTGGTTGGTGGTTCTTGCCAGGTCTGCACATCAGAGCAGTTTCTGAGGAGATGGCAGCAACAGAACCTGCCCCAGACATCAGGGTTCTTTCTTCTACAGCCGCCCCTTTGCAGTGGGGCAACATTTGGAAAAATAGGGGGCTCTTTGTGCCACTGCTGCTTATAACAATGATAAATAACAAAGTACCTCTTTGTTTTTATATTCTCCTTCCTTTTCCTTTTGCTGTTCCACCAGACACGTGTTATTAGTGTAAAAGCGAAATTAAAAAAGCAAAATAAATACTTTTAAAACCTTTGCTTCTTACCATTCTAAAGCTTAAAAAAAGTCTAAAATATTTATGAAAACCCATTCAATCTCTTTAATGTATTTTTTAGTACCATTCTATACCTTCTCTGTCAAATTTTCTTTAATACAAAGGACAAATTATTACATTCATAAGATATTCTCCAATTTCTTTTAAAGTCTAATTTCTACTCTGCATTTAGTGTATGACTTTCACAGACAGTTGTCCTGTTCAATAACTTTTAATTTCAAACTGTATTTTCTCTTCCAGTTTTGACTCCAGAGCCTACATTTGTCCTGGGTTTTATAATCCAAGATGGCAAACCCAGAAATATACAAAGGACAAGAAAGTAATTTTAATGTGTTGGAAATAGTAGGAAATGGAAGTACAATTATCTATAGCAATTCAAATTCAAATTTTAAAAACAAGATAGACAGGAAGGCTAAACTTCCAGGTCCAGCCTTAACAAGTATATCTGGTGTTAGATTTACTCTTTTATCAACAATTATAAACCTGAACAAAATATATAAAATAACTATTTTCAGGCGTTGGATAAACTACTACAAATGACTATTGTTCTTGAGAGAAAGGGAAACAAAGGTGGTGAACTCCATGTTTACACCAGATTTCCTTCTGGGGGCACTTTCTAAGGCCAAGGAAAGTATGGGTCCTAAACAGAAAGCAGTGGATCTGCTGGGCAGAGCAGAGACTGGAGGTCAGGGGAGCTGAGGTGGCGGGAATATCTGTAATGGTCCCCCTTGGCACATGGACAGGGAGATAGCCAAAGCCTGGGGTAGAACAGCTAGTGAGGGCTGTGAGATGAATGGGGATTCAGGAAAGTGCCCAGTGTTAAGAGAGATGAGGTTTCAATGAACTAGAGGAGAAATCTCATTGAACATGTTGGGCATTCGGGTGCAACCCCAGAAGACTAAGCTATAGAACATTAGTCTCTTAAGAAAGGCTGCTTTAGAATACCCTTACAAGTCCTAGAAACAAGCTTCAAAAGAAGAAAGCTAATCTGCTAAGAAATCACTGTCTGTCAGAATGAAAGTCAATATTCTTTAAAGGAAGTCAGCAAATTTCAGACTCAACAACGGACCATTCATAATGTTAGGCATACAATAAAAAGTTACTAGACGAGGGAAAAAACAGGAAAATGAATCCATAATTAGGGTCTGTTTCTGCCCATAGAAACAGACTGATGACACAAATGTTGGAATTAATAGACAAGGACTTTAGAACAGCTGTTAAAAATATGCTCAAGATTAACCAAACCACCAACTAACCAAGATATATGAGTGACTAGATGGGGACTCTTAGCAAAGAGAAATGGATACTCTACGGATGAACCAAATGGAAGCTCTTGTTCTGAAAGATATAATATCTGAAATTAAAAAAAAAAAAATCCATCGGATAGGCTTCACAACAAATTAGGCAGCACAAAAAAGAAAAGAAAAGATCAAGGAACATGAAGACTATCCAAAGTGAAACAGAGAGAGAAAAAAAGACAAGTCAAACAAAACAAAACAAACAAACAATAGTAGAAAACACCAGAGTCGTAATATTCTGTGGAACAGTGAGACACAGCCTAGCATATATGTACTCGAAATCCCAGAAGATGGTGAGAATTCAGGCCAAAAAAGTTTTTTTAAATGCCCAAGATATTTCAAAATTTGATCAGATTCAAGAATCTCAAACCCCAAGCAGGGTAAACATAATGGAGACTACAACTAGTCACCATAACCAACTAGACGGAAAAACAAGCAGGGGCCAGAGGGAAAGGGGGCACACGACATAGAAGGGAACAACAGTGACAAGTTCTAATGACTTCTCATGAGCAAGCCAGAAGAAAGCGGAGCATCTTTAAAATAAGTAAAAATACCTAGCAATCTAGAATTTATATCAAGTTAAAACACTATTCATATATGAAGGTGAGATAATAAACAAAATAAACAAAAGCTCAAAGAATGCATTACAAGTAGACTTGCAGTATAAAAAATATTAAAAGAAGTTAAGTTCTTTACATGGAAGAGAAATAATACCAAATGGAACTTGGATAGTCAAGAAAGAACACCAAACATGGTAACTGTGTGGATCTGATGTGTGTTTTTTCCAACGACACTAAGCGATTAACCCAGTTTTGACACTATTTACCATAGCGTCAGATTCTGCAGGTTAAGGGCTCAGTCCTAAAGGCTGCCCTCGCATTCCCTCTTTAGATACCAACCCAAAGTCCAGGTTGTCAAGCTGTGTGCTTCTGAACCACACAGCTACAGATGGAAGGTTCCCAGGACCCCCACTGAGCTTTGATTAATCTGCTACAGCGGCTTACAGAACTCAGATAAACCCTTTGCTTACTAGATTACCAGTTTATTACAAAAGGTGTAACTCAAGAACAGCCAAATGAAAGAGATGTATGTGTAAGGTGCGGGGAAAGGGTGAGGCACTTCCGTGCTCTCTGGGTACACCACTCTACAGGCAATCTCCACCTATTTACCAACCCGGAAGCTCTCTGGACCTAGTCCTTTGGGGTTTTCAAGGAAGCTGCATTAGACAGGCATGGCTGATTAAGTCAGTGACCATTGGTAACTGAACTCAACCTCCAGCCCCTGTCCCTTCCAGGGAGGAGGGGGTGGATCAGGAGGAGGGCGGGCAGTGGAGAGCTGGAACGGAAAGTTCCGCTCTCTAGTCACATGGTTCCCCTGGCAACTGGCCCCCATCCTTCAGGTCCCCAAGTGGTTTTCTCAGAGATACCTCATCAATGGAACAAAAGATAACTTTATTACTCTCATCACTTAAAAAACTCCAAAAGAGCTCTGTGCCAGGACAGGATGAAGGTCTCTCTCAAACACACACACACACACACACACACACACACACACACACACACAAGTGTGGATGGTAAAGAATCTGCCTGCAATGTGGGAGACCCAGGTTTGATCCCTGGGTCAGGAAGATCCCCTGGAGAAGGGAATGGCAACCCACTCCAGTATTCTTGCTGGGAGAATCCCATGGACAGAGGAGCCTGGTGGGCTATAGTCCATGGGGTCGCAAAGAGTCAGACACGACTGAGCAACTAACAACCAACATATAATGCAAAAATTGCACTCTTTGGCATTTATTCCAGAGAAATGAAGATTTATGTTTATTCAAAAATTTGTACATGAATATTTATAAAAGCTTTATTCATAATAGCCCCAAATTGGAAGCAACACAGATATCCTTCAATGCGTAAAATGGTTTAAAAAAAAATACCAAAGGTATACCCATACAATGGAATACTATTCAGCAATAAAAAGATACCACAACCTGAATGAATCCCAAGAGATCTATGCTAAGTGAAAAAGCCAATCCCAAAAGGTTACCTACTGTATGATTCCACTTATATAATATCTTGAAATGATCTAATTATGAAAATGGAAAATAGATAAGTAGTTGCCAGGGGTGGGGTGGGAGGGGAGTGGGTAGGGTTATAAAAGGTCAAAAACAAGAACATTTTCTAAAGTAACCAAGTACAATGACCAAAAAAAAAAAAAATCAGAAAACCAATCTTAATGGAACAGTATTATATTAACCGTAGACTTTAATCAGATTCTTTTCATTGTCCTAATGTTGCTATTAATAGCAAAAGAAAATCGCAGGTTACGCACCGCATTCAGTTGCCTGTTTTTTTCAGTGTCCTTTGGTCTGGAACAGTTCCGCATTCTTGCTTTGTCTTTTATGACACTGACATTTTGGAAAAGTGCAGTTCAGTTTTTTTCGTAGAACATTTCTCATTGGGAATTTCTCTGATATTTATCCATGATTTGATGGAGGTTATGCATTTTTCGGCAAGAGGACTACAAAAATGTTTCGTGCATCCTATCAAGGAGCATATGATGTCAGTTTGCCCCACTGCTGGTGTTAATTTTGATTACTTGACTCCATAGTAATTTTTCACTTCATAATTGATATCTTGTGAGAATATACTTTCAGACTATGCAAATATTTTGGTACTCCACAAAATTTCATCATTTTAGTATCTGGTCATACCTGAATTAATTCTTATTATGATGGATGCCAATTGGTATTTTCCCCCCGAATTCATCATTTCTTCTTATATTTATTAGTTGGCTTTCTACTATAAGGAAGAGAGTCCCTTCTCTTCCTTCCTATCAGTATTAGAATCATGGGTTATTATTCTACACAACAGTTTATAGTCTTTTACTGTCAATATTTATTTTGACACTCAAATTATCTCAGATTTAGTCAGTGGAAGCTCTTTAAGCTTCTTTTGTCATGTTTTGAACGTTCTTTGAACATTTCCTCACTTTTTGGATCAAGATGTTCTAGGCTCGTTTTACATGCTATCTCAGCTGTGGAATCAGGCATTCCTTAACAAACTCTGGTTCCTTTCAGTGTAAACTAGTATTTAGGAACAAAGGTCTGCGCACTGCTCCTAGGGTGTAGTTGTTCCTATGCTCTCTTAGTGGGTAGAGGTAGGAAAGAAATGTACGAATCCACACATACACACACATAATACATGTATGAATGCTCACACATCTATATTTATTCCTGTATCTACCTATTTATTAGAAACCACAAGCTCATATTGATGCCTCCAAATCCAATCCAGCACCACAGCGTTCCTTCTATCCTCTCCCCTTTTCATATGTGCAACTCTCTTCTCTGACAGTGAGAAACTTGGCTCTCACTATCCACAATACATTTAAGTGTTTAATCCTAGAATACATATAAGATAGTGTTTAAATTGTTAATACTTCCTGTGAAAAAGAAATATACTAACTAGAGTTTAATATTTATTTACACTTCATTTGTTTGTCTTTAGCCTGAGGGTATTTAGTCCAAATACTGCATTTTAACTTACTTGGATGCGCTGGGGAAGATGAATAGTTATCGTAAAAAGATAGTACAAGGGATCTTTGTGGTGATGGAACAGTTCCGCATATGTTGATTGTCTTGGTGATTATATGAAGCTACACATGCGATAAAACTGCTTAGAACTGCACATGATGAGTGCAATCTGGATGAACTGGGTGAAATCTGAGCATGTGCTATAGATCATGCCAATGTCGCTTTCTTCTTTGTCATATGTTACAGTCATGCAAGAGGCAGTCACTAGGGGAGAAAGCGAGGGTACAGAGCGCCGCTCCTACCAGTTTTTGCAACTTCCTGTGAACTTTTATTTAAAAATAAAAAGTAAAGAAAAAGTTGCTTGGGTTTTTCCTCCCCCCAACTCTCTCCCCTCAGCCCCATTTAATTGAATAATAATTCATTTAAAACACAGGTTAATTTCTGTCTGTTTGTATTGTTTGTTAGGCTACCCTCCAACTTCCTCACTGATTTTTTTTTTGAGTATATAAAACATTAACATGGTTCTGAAAGTCTAAAAGTTATAACTATACAAAGAAGTATACTCAGGGAGTACTATATTACCAATACCACTATTAAGGTCATTATCACTCCAGCCTAGAACCCTAGCTCCTTTCCAGCCCATCTATCCCTATATGTAAGCAATTTGATTGGGTCTGCATTTATCTTAACTTTCTTTTTTTACAATTATAATCATGTATATTAAAAAATTCCTCATTCTTATATGTATATTTATTGTGCATACTCTATGTATTTTGCTTTGTTTACTTAACAATATATTTTGGGAAACAGTTCATTAAAATTTTGCTCCTATTTTTAATATTTACTTTTTTATAGCTACATCTTCATTGTGTAGATGTACCACAGACTTTCAACCACTGTCCTATGTATGGGAATTTGGGTTGTTTCTAGTATTTTGAAATTATAAACATGCTGTTGTGAATATCCTTTCTTGCATATATATTTTCATATTGTTAAATGTGTATCTTTAGGATAAACTTCTACACATGATTTTTCTGGGTCAAGAGGTAATGTACATTTAGCTTTGTTAGATACTGTAAAATCCCACCACACACACCCCTGCCTCCCACCAACCATAACGCTTGTACCATTTTGCATTACCACCAGGAAGGTATGGGCACCTACCTGCTTTCTCAAACCTTCACTAACAGAGTGTTTTATAGTACTTTAAAATTTTTATTATTTGTATAGGTTGGAAATAGTATCTCAGTGTAGTTTTAATTTACATTTATTTTTTATATACATTTCTTTATAAGTGAAGTTGGACATTATACAAAAATAAAATTACTATCCCTAGTAAACATAGATGAAAAAGCCCTTAACAAAATATTAGCAAGTTGAATCTGTCAATAGAAAAGAATAATATATCACAATCAAGTAGGGTTTTTTATTCCAGGAATGCAAGGTTGGTTATAATATGAAGAAATCAATCAATGTAATTCATCATATCAGTGGAATGAGGGAAGAAAAACTATGATTATTTCAATAGATGAACAAAATACATTTTATATATTCAAATACCTATTCTTCATAAAACACGGAATATCTTAGACAAAGAAGGAGGCCTTCTCAATCTGACAATGGGCACCTATGAAACATCCACAGCTAATATTATACTTAAAAAGACTGAATATTTTTCCTCTAAGATCAGGAACAAGGCAAGGATATCTGTTCTTGTCACTTCTCAAACATTCTATTGGAGGTATCAGCCCTTGCAATAGGGTAAGATGAAGAAGGAAAAGGTATACAGATTGGAAAGGAAGAGATTAAATTTTTTATTTGCAGACAATATATTGTGTAGGTAGAAAATTCTAAGGAAATCAGAGAAAAATTCCTACTAAAATAACTGAATTCAGCAAGGCTTCAGGATTTCTACCACTATCAGTGAGCCACTGGAAAATAATAGGTTACATAAGTTTTACTTTTGTCAAAACTTCGGAATGATACCTATGTAAATTAGTTTATATCATTTAACAGAATGTAAACTATACATAAACTTTAAAAGATTAAAAGGTAAAGCCATATAAACTATCTTCTAGTGTAATTTGGGGTGGTTGCAAATTTTCCCTTCCTGAAAAGTTTTAAATTAGGACCAGGTTTCATTTAAGCTATTTTTGTCTATGTTTAGTTTAAATTTATTTACAGTTACCTACTCCTTAGATTTCCCATCTCTCACTAAAATCTGGGCATAAATAAATAAACAGTATGGAAGCTGGATCCAAATGAAATACTAACAAAGTGATAGAGCAAGCATGATATTTATGAATGCTTCCTTCTGGCTGACCACTGTAAGTACTGCCTTCTTTGAACTGACCTTGGAAGTAGGAAGTCCTAGGTTTAAATCTGGATTCTAAATCTGATTAGCTATGTAAACTTTGGCTAGTTATTTAACTATTTAGAGTATTTTTCTCATTTGTTAAATGGGAACACCATTATAAAGCTTTACAAAAACATGGGATAATTAATGTAACAATGATTGGTGCATTGTACGGATCCAATAAATGTTCGTCTTAATCTTAGCAGGATAGTTTAACTAAATCTTTACTACAATTCTATTTGGAATGACATTTTCTTCTAACAGAGGAACCAGAAACGTACAAGAGTAGTCTTGGCCACCACCTGGGAGCTTAGGGGTGGGGTGGGAGGCAGAGAGGAGCTGACAGAGACTCCCTCAAGGGTCGCCACCCTACGGCGGCTCTCCCCTGGTGAGTCCTGTTCCAGCAACTGTTCACGAAATTACAGTCACGATAGCTTATTTTCCCTCCTTTGGGTTCTAAAATTACTGGTTCAAAGGAGGAATCATTGGTCCTAGCCAACTCTTATTTCTTTGTCTCTTCCTAATGGAATGCTTCACTAATTAATGTTTAGAGAAAGTGAATTCCTTATTCCTAATAACTGGGCTCATTTTACAGGTACAACTGTATTCATTCTTGGATCAACTCTTCTTCCCCTCAGACGGACAGGCCTATTTCACCCAACAAGACTTTAGTAAACATTTATACCAGGCTCTATGGCTGAGGGTCAGAGAAGATGGTAGTGCTTAACAGCTGAAAACTCGAGGGATAAATAAAGTTATTAGACAAATGGATAAAGTGGGAAATTTAGGCTGCATTTAAGGTAACCTGCCTCTTCCTAAGAAATTATGCTTTAGTTGCAAATAATAATTGGTTGAGAAACTATTTCTTTCAAAAGCTTAAAGAGACAGGAACTATTTCTCTACCTTTTTTCTCCCTAATTTAACTACTGTTTGGAATTTTCTTTTGAAATCATGTTCCCAGATCAAAAAATAAAACAAAACTAAGACTCACCTCTGACTCCTCTCAGGAATGTCCAGCACAAACCCAAACATCATTTCGGCAATTTTATTGGAGCTGCATGTGGGGGTCCTGTCCACCTCAACAGCGATAGACAGCATCCTCTGGAGCTGGCATACAATCCTGAGTCCAGAACACAGAACACAAATGAGCGGGAGGGTTCCTGCTGGCTGGGATGAGGTACCCGCCGGTGTACTAAAGGCTCTTGTAAAGCACACACTAGGTCAGGGAGAACTACTCAAGCATCAGCATGCTTTTATTAGCAATTTCACCTACCTGAATCCCTCTTGCCAGATCATACTATCAACCTCTCAGAACCTGGGGTTGCACTGCAAAAGCAAGCTGCTTTTAAATTCAAAAATAGAAACATATAATCTTTTTAAAAATATAGTTGCTTATCTATTTATTTTTTAAAAAATTTTGGCCATGCCAGGAGGCAAGTGGGATCTTAGTTTCCTGACCAGGGATCAAACCTCTAGAACCTTCCTCAATCTGCCCCTGCATTGGGAAGCATAGCATCCCAACAACTGGACTGCCAAGGAAGTCCCTAGGAACACATAATCTTAAGGATCTAGAGAACTTTAAGGATATCTAACCTAAAGCCTCTATATTCTACAGATGAAGAAACAGCTCCAGAATGACTAACAATTATCTGAATTTCTTTGATAGGAGAAAATGCAAATTTACTACATAGTTTTCTCCTGTTACTGGTTCCTTTACAACAATCTTTCCCTAAGTTCAGTGTCAGAATTTCAACTGGTGAAACATGACCCTCTCTCCCATCAGACCTAACTGTGGGAGAGACCCAGGTTGAAAGAAGGAATCTGAGCAACCCCTCAAGAGGTGAGCCTCGCCTGAAGCTAGCCTTTTCTTTTCAATGTCTCATTTATTTTTTTTCCCAATTATTTTTATTAGCTGGAGGCTAATTACTTTCTAATGTGCACTGTTATTTGTGAGGCAAAGAAGGGCTCTGTTTGCAGCAAATCTGCAGCCAGGACACAAGAGGCAGACCAGAGTCAGAGCAGACTCTGGCTCTGCAGTGACAAGCTGTTCAGTTTCTGACAAGTTACTAAACTGCTCTGAGGCAAAACTCTCGCATCTCAAAAAGGGGCAATAACACCACTATTTCAGAAAGTTCTGCTGAGTAAGAGATCTGGCATATAGGTACTAGTTAATGGTAAACAGCAGTGCCTACTGTTGTTAAGATCATGATAAATTGATTTTTGAGGGCTCTAATTTTATTTTTCTAATATCTACTTATAATTACTATTATTATATTAGCTTTCTCTAAGGGAACAGTGTCCGCCTCTCTCTTGGTCTATATACTGGGGTTCTGACATAATATTTTCCTACTTTAGGTCCTTCCCCACTCTGCCAAAGCAAATGGTTCATTGTTCCAAAACTGTCTCCCTTTAGATATACGATTGTCTCCTAGATTAGTTAAAATCCATAGTACTTATATAAGAATCCGGTCAGTGCAACTAAATTATAGCTCTGTGAATTTAGGCACAAATGCTATATTTGAAATATCAAGCTTAACTGGCTTTTTAAACATAATTGACATAGAATAGCAGGTTACTTGTACAAGGGCAGCTCCAGCCCACAAAATCCTGGCATTTCCCCCAAAATGCCAAGACCACTTTCAGTCCCATAAGAGAAATGCCAGGGATTTCTTTCCGGTACAGTCTGAGGGAATGGGACCTGATCTGGTCTGAACCATTGCTGCTCCAGCCTGCAGGCTTCAGCTGCCTCTCTCCCAGGACCGGAGCAGAGAGACCCAGGCCCGCGAGGACCAGCGGCTGTTAGCACACCCACTACCCATGACTCCTCATCTGTCAGCGGGCAGATGAAGTGGTGAGTGGCTGTGATCCTGTATCGTCTCGTGGAATCTAGGAAGGGGAGCACATGGTTGTTCAGCTTTTGTTCCACTTCAGCTGGTGAATTCACGTAGTGAAGTCCTATTCATCTAGGGGGAGAGCATCTGCTTTTTGTTTCACCTCTGGAATTAGGAACTTAGCCTTTAGTCAAACTAAGGTGGTTTTTAGTAAGAATCAGCCTATTTCCCAAGAGCTGTTAATTTTGGGGAAACTGCTCGTAGAGAGTGGTGCTAGTCTCCAACACAGTAAACCCCAGAGCTCCAGGGAAGAGAACGTCCGCCTGCTCCTTACAGCTGATTGGCATTCTTTGTCAGGTTAGGTTGGGAAGAAGGGTGGCTACTGCTGGTCTTCAAGATTCCTTTTCCTGGAGAGGTCTGATTCTCATTTGGGGGCTGGATTAATCTGTCTTCAGTTACTGCTCTGATCAGCCACTTGATGACATCCCTGCAATGGAGAAAAAGATAAAAAAGAAAGTTTAAACTTCTGTCTTACTGTTATCGTGCTCAGAACTGCAGCTTTAACATGGATTCCTAGACACCTAGATTTCCCTAAAGGCAACAGAAAGGGGCACTGAGGCTATTTTGAATATTTTACAAGCCTAATGGAAACCCTACATTTAATTGCAGGAAGTTACAAAAGATGAGTAAAATGTCAACATTTTTCTTTAAGTTAGCATTATTGAAAGGTATATCCAAGGTTAGAGAGTACTATCTGTGGCTTCCCGAGCAGGAACATTCCTTGACAAGGCAGAAAGCTGGACTAGACGACCTCGTTGGCTTCCTATTATTAGCCTAATAACCAAAGTTTACGGTATGTTCAGTGCAGTCATACCTTGTACAGGGTGTAGGCGCTCAGCATTAGTAAGATAAAAGCTTCTGATACAGTCCACATCTACTTTTGTTGCCTTCTAAAATTTAACTAATAGTAAATAATTTTTTAAAAATCCACAAAGAAGGGAAGAAAAGGCAGATAATAACAGTAAAAATCTGGAAGTTGAAAGGAAAATTAGTATTTCACAAAACAGAATATTATATGGTAGTGGAAATGAATAAGCTACAGTGGATAGGTAACAATATGGACAAATTTTAGTACACTATAACATTAAGTGAAATAAAAGTACCAATTGATTATATATAGCATGATACTCTTATATATACAGCTAAAAGGAAATAGAATAAAAATATATACTTCACAGGAACACATACAGATGCAATAAACTACATAAAGAAGGGAAATGATGAATATTTGGGATGCCAATTACTTTGGATGCAAAAAGGTGCAAAAGTGGGTGACAGGATGGATAGATGGTTGCTGCTGCTGCTAAGTCAATTCAGTCGTGTCCAACCCTGTGTGACCCCATAGATGGCAGCCCACCAGGCTCCCCCATCCCTGGGATAGATGGTTAGATGTAGGTAATTGTCAAGGTCCTATCCTTTGATTTAAGGGGTGGGGTAGGAGATGCTGATTACAAAATTCAGAGTAACCAATTAGCCAAGTAAATAAGGCAAATGTCATATTTAGATGATGTTTAAACTAACTCTATACCTTTGGCAAAGGGATACATTTGAACTGACGTGGCAGAATTGAGGAAGCTGAATACTAAGCCACCAGTAGAGAAGAGTAATCCTATTTAATCCTATTTAAAAGGCAGTACAAGGTTTCCATGAAGTTAGGATAAAAGAGGGTAAATTAAAAAAATAAATAGAACAGTTTATAATCTGTTTAAGAAACTTTTAGAGTCCTAGATCTTCTTTTCCAACCCTGGAGACTACAGGTTAACTCTGTGGAGAGATAAATAGGGTCTCTGGACTAGGATATCAGGCACAGATGGGAAACAAAAGGCATCAAAGCAAAAACAGGGGCGTTGAGTGAAACTGTGCATGCTCAGTGCAGAGATCCTTGCCATCTTCCCACACCTACTTTCAAAAACCTGGCATCCTGGTCTCTATCCTTCACGGAGGAGATCTGAAGTCTTTTCTGGAAAACCTATCCAGCCCAAGAGGAAAGATCTAAAGTCACTGACAAGGTATTTTCTAAGAAATGAGAAGCCGGTTCCACCTGCAGGAAAACTCAGAAATGACAAGTCCCCACCTGTACTCAGAGCTTCCATCAGCTTTTGAGATGCCCTTAAACATGAATAGAGCACCAGATTTATCCAGACATCTATGGACATATTCCAGCATAAGAGATAAAGGAAAAAACCCCAAACCAACCCTCCTCTCTCCTCAAAAAAGCAACTTGGATAAAACAGACATTATACAGAAAAATAACAAAAACTATCATTAGTAACATCAAAGACATGAAAAGACACAGATCCATGAAAGAAAAAGACAAGAACAGATTCCTATTTATTAATTTTAAAAAGGAACATTTAAAGAAAAAGTAAAAGAGCTTTTGGAAATGAAAAATATGGTAACAGCAATGAAAACTCTATTTTCAGGAAGATAAAGACCATTACAGTATACTAACACATATATATGGAATTTAGAAAGATGGTAACAATAACCCTATATGCAAAACAGAAAAAGAGACACAGAGGTATAGAACAGACTTTTGGACTCTGTGGGAGAAGGCGAGGGTGGGATGTTTCAAGAGAACAGCATCGAAACATGTATATTATCTAGGGTGAACAGATCACCAGCCCAGGTTGGATGCATGAGACAAGTGCTCGGGCCTGGTGCACTGGGAAGACCCAGAGGGATCGGGCAGAGAGGGAGGTGGGAGGGGGGACCAGGATGGGGAATACATGTAACTCCATGGCTAATTCATTTCAATGTATGACAAAAACCACTGCAATGTTGTAAAGTAATTAGCCTCCAACTAATAAAAATAAATGAAAAAAAAAAAAAGAAAAAGAAAACTCTATTTTCCAGAAATGAAGGATATGAAATGGCCCACTGAATGCCCAGCATAACAGATGAATATAGACCTAAAACAAGTATATTGGGCAAAAAGAAGAGTCTGCAAACATCCAGAGGAAAAAATCAAGGCTCATACAAAGAATCAGTAATCAGAGTAGCCTATGGCTTCTTAACAGCAAGAAGCTAGAAGACAATGGAAAATTCAGAAAATTTCCTTTAATATTCTGTAGAAAAGTTGTTTGTAACCTAAATACCTATACTCACATGAATCATTGTGTGGAAGATAAAGATATTTTCAGACATATAAAAGCTCAAAAATTTTACTTCCCACATACCTTTCTAAGAAGCTACTGGAGACTGATCCATCAAAACAAGGGAGTAAACCAAAAAAGAAAAGATATGAAACATATCCAACACTGGGAACAGGTGAAGAGAATTTCACATTTATGACAGAGACTTGGCAAAGAGGACAGCCAATCCAGGTTAAAGGAGGTCAAAGTACTCCACAACAGACCTTCAAGAAGAAGAACCTCGTAAGTGTGAACAAACATCTTGACAGGGTATTTAAATCAAATGGCAGATAATTTGGGGCTGACTTCTGATATGCAAAAGAATAGGAGGAAACTAAAAATGAGGCAATTATTAACTCTACAGAAAAGAAAAAGTTATGAGAAGGAAAAGTAATCATAGTTTAATACTGGGCTCAACTCTGACTAGCACACAGTTATAGTGATCAGAACATCACATACTGATCTAAACAGAATTCTGATATAGCTATATTATGGTATGGGGGCTGGGAAGTGTGTGTGTGTGTGTGTGTGAGAGGAGGGAGAGAGGAAAAAGAGCTAACTCCTCATCTTTCAGGTGGGGAGCCAATAGATTATAGCTAACAGTGGACTGCGAGGAGATCCAACCAGTCCATCCTAAAGGAGATCAGTCCTGAGTGTTCACTGGAAGGACTGATGTTGAAGCTGAAACCAGTACTTTGGCCACCTGATGCAAAGAACTGACTCATTTGAAAAGACCCTGATGCTGGGAAAGACTGAAGGTGGGAAGAGAAGGGGATGACAGAGGATGAGATGGTTGGATGGCATCACTGACTCAATGGACATGAGTTTGAGTAAACTCTGGGAGTTGGTGATGGACAGGGAGACCTGGCATGCTGCAGTCCATGGGGTCGCAAAGAGTGGGACACGACTGAGTGACTGAACTGAACTGAACAGTGAAACATCAATAATTTGCAACACAAGCAAGTATTCAGCCATGAAGAAGTTAAATCCAAGGAATCTCTTAAATGAAAGAGTTGAAAGCAGTTACCCCTGTGGGAAAAGAAAATGTGGGTGAGGTCATCTGGGGACAACAATATTTCTTAAATTGTGTAGAACCAGATTACTCTTTGTAAGCACAGTTAAAAAGAAAAGAAAATCCCTTAAGGGAGACTGACTTACCACCACTCTCTTTTAAAAGCTTATCTTTGAGGTATAACTTATATAAAATAAATTACACACTGGTTTTTGTTTAACAAGTTTTTTTTTAATTTTAAGACAGAAAATGGAAATTTTATTTGTGCGAAGCTGAGGATTACAACCCAGGAATAACTTCTTCTCTGACAACTAAAGGTCATAGCACAGTTATATCCTTTGATGTTTTGATAAATATATGCACATATCCATGGACCACAACCTCAATCTAACAGCCATCTCTTATTGAATCAAAGGGCTTCCCTGGTGGCTCAGATGGTAGAGTGTCTGCCTGCAATGCAGGAGACCCAGGTTTGATCCCTGGGTCGAGAAGATTCCCTGGAGAAGGAAATGGCAACCCACTCCAGTACTCTTGCCTGGAAATCCCATGGACAGAGGAGCCTGGCAGGCTACAGTCCACAGGGTCACAAAGAGTCGGACACGACTGAGCGACTTCAATTTAGTTTTAGTTTTTTATTGAATCAAATACAGCTTGTTTTCCCTCCAGCTGGAATTGACTTTTTTCACTATGCACAAAATAGTGTATTTTATTTGCATTTAGAGGTCATAAATTCCCATGTTTAAACTCAAGAGCATAGTGTTGGATATACTGAGAGGCTTACACCCTGAAAGGTGGAAATGAGTGTCAGCAACTTGTTAACGGATTGAATTGGGTTCATGTCTCCCATCTCCCAATTCAATGCCTAAGCTCACAAAGCAGAATGGTCAGGAGAGCTGCTGTCACTATTTAAATTATTGTTTTTCAATTTTACACCCAATTACGCTATCCTGTGCTCTCTGTAGTTTCTCTACTTACTGATTTTCTACCCCCTATAATTAACATGTAAACTTTACATAAAATGCCACATCCACAGAAATGGATAGAAGCATGCAAACTAAGGGAGAAAAAGCCATTGTCGTTATTGCTCAGTCACCCAGTCGTGTCTGACTCTTTGAGACCCCATGGGCTGCAGCACACCAGGCCTCCCTGTCCCTCATCATCTCCCAAAGTTTGCCCAAGTTCATGTCCATTGCATCGGTGATGCCATCCAGCCATCTCATCCTCTGATGCCCTCTTTTCCTTCTGCCCTCAATTTTCCCAGCTGATTGATACTCAAAAACATAATGAAATGTCCTTCCTTTTTAATTAAAGGAATTATAATAGTAAATATCCCATAATGGCCTGTGAAAACTATTCTTAACAAATATGCAAGAACATATGAGAATGTATATATGACTGAAAAAATCTCAGTGATGTTTTGAAAAAAGGAATGCTGAAGAGAACCGTTTCTAAAAGAAGCAAAAGAAGGGGGTAGTTCCAGGATGAAAATTCTAGTCTGAGATCCCTACCCTAGAAGCCACATTTCCCCCCACTTTTATAAGGATATGGTAGTTTCCCACTCTGAAGCATCCAGAAGCTTTAGACCTGATTTTACAGAAAAAAAAACCAACACATGTTTGCTACCTTATTGTATCTTGTTCTATGTAACCTATTATCATAAAAGATTTCTCAGAAAGTAGTAGTGACAAATGAAGTTTATCCTGAGTTACTCAGGGGGGTGGAAATAAATTTAGGCTCATAGCAGTTGTGAAATTTTACACAAGTTCATGTTTTCCCGGTATCTCATGAGGCTGTCTGAACAATACTGAAATAGATTAAAGGAGGTCTGATGGTCTCAGGAGGAAAAACCACACAAGTTATGGCATCTGACATACAGTTGGTACACAGAGTTTTTTCCCTAGGACTGTCTATATTTGCCTGCGATGCAGGAGACCTGGGTTTGATCCCTGGGTCAGGAAGATCCCCTGGAGAAGGGAATGGCTACCCACTCCAGTATTCTACCTGGAGAATTCCATGGACAGAGGAGCCTGGTGGGCTACAGTCCATGGGGTTGCAAAGAGTCAGACAGGATTGAGTGGCTCACACTTTCACTTTCATAGTAATGATATCCATCCCTGTTACATTATCTAGTCACTGGACAGTCTCAGCCGCCCGCTGCGCTCTCGGGACTGGAGGACCTATCACCCCAGGCTGCAGACGCTGCTTAACTGACACTGTGTCTCAGCCGCCCGATGTACTCTCGGGACTGGAGGACCTATCACCCCAGGCTGCAGACGCTGCTTACCTGACATTGTGTCTCAGCCGCCCGCTGCGCTCTCGGGACTGGAGGACCTATCACCCCAGGCTGCAGACGCTGCTTACCTGACATTGTGTCTCAGCCGCCCGATGTACTCTCGGGACTGGAGGACCTATCACCCCAGGCTGCAGACGCTGCTTACCTGACATTGTGTCTCAGCCGCCCGCTGCGCTCTCGGGACTGGAGGACCTATCACCCCAGGCTGCAGACGCTGCTTACCTGACATTGTGTCTCAGCCGCCCGCTGACTGGAGGACCTATCACCCCAGGCTGCAGACAATGCTTACCTGACATTGTGTCTCAGCCGCCCGCTGCGCTCTCGGGACTGGAGGACCTATCACCCCAGGCTGCAGACAATGCTTACCTGACATTGTGTCTCAGCCGCCCGCTGTGCTCTCGGGACTGGAGGACCTATCACCCCAGGCTGCAGACGCTGCTTACCTGACATTGTGGGGCTGCTTGTCGCAGGACAGCACGGTGCTTGCAATGGCTTGCTGCAGGTGCTGTCGCTGCCTCCTCAGGATCTGCTGGAAATCATCTTCCAGGGTCTGTACGACATAACGCAGAAAGAAGACTCGCCCGGGCAGGTTTTGTCCCTTGGGGAGAAAAAGCGAGAAGTAAGAATTTCCTCTGTCTCCTGGATGACACACCACTGGGCTCTCATAAATACTAAGTCAAGGGAACATACATGGGTCAACAAGTGTGTCTGTGTCTAAAAGCGAGGCTTGTGGGAGAGAGCAAGCAGCCTAGGCTATTACAAAAGAGGGCAAGCGAGGCAATCCTAGAGCTTAAAAAGTCAGTCTTTTTCTCTCACTGAAACTCAGTGATGAACCCCGGGCTCAGGATAGGCCCCAAGCTGTGTATATCTGGAGAGACAGACAGAAAAATGACTGCTAAGCTGCTAGATCAAACCACCATGATCTTTATCCCACTGCTAAACATGAGCTGATGCACAGTCTATTGTTTAAGCAACGCTGAGATGGGTTTTTTGTTACAGGTGAAAGGATCCTAATTGCTGAAGCCCAGCTAATGCAGGTAAAGAGCATGGGCTTTGGTGATGCAGAGACCTCATGTATCTCTTTGAAATTCAGCCCCATTCCTTACTTAACTTACTGCTCTGCGTCTTGGTGTCCTCATGATCCACATGGTGACGACCCTAGCCTTACCAAAGCCAGGCAGGCATGCACAGTCTGTTGGTTCCCTTTTACTGATGAAGAGAGACCTAACTCTGGCCTTGTTCTATTTGTTTTCTAAAGGTCTTACAGCTTTTTGGTCCCTCATTGCCTGCACCACTATCTTTTGTCTTTAGTTGATTTTTTAGGTAATGAAATGCTTATATTCTTTTCTAACTGCCTTTTCTGTACATTCTATAGCTAGTGTCCTTGTGGTTACCATGGGGATTACATTTAACATTCTAAAATTATAATACTTTGAATTTATACTAGGTTCACTTCAATAACACACAAAAGCTTAGGTCTTTATGGCTGTGTTCCCACCCGTTTTAGTTAAAGTCACAGAACTACATTGTGTGACCAAAAATAAACTAATAATTCTTTAAAACAATTTTTGGTTTATTTATTTAGTTTTGGCTGCCCTGGGTCTTCACTGCTGTGCTCAGGCTTTCTCCAGTTGCTGCAAGTGGGGGCTACTCTCTAGTTTCGACGCATGGGCTTCTTCTTGTGGTGACGACTTCTTCTGTTGCAAAGCATGGGCTCCAGGGAGCATGGGCTTCAGTAGCTATGGCTTGCAGGCTCTAGAGCGTGGGCTCAGCAGTTGTGACACAGGGGCTCAGCTGCCCCATGGCATGTGGAGTCTACCCAGCCCAGGGATGGAACCCGCATCGCCTTCATTGGCGGGCAGATTCTTAACCACTGGACCATCAGGGAGGTCCAATAATTCTTTTTGGTTCTTTTCAATCTTTCAAATTATGTAGAAAACACTATGTGGAGTTACAAAGTTAAATAACACTAGCTTTTAGATTAATAATTTAAATATGTATTAGTCAATTAATACATTATAGAAAACCAATGTGGAGTTACAAATCACTGTCACAATAGTTTTTATAATTGCCCATGTATTTATCTCTACTAACATCTATTTATTCATATGTCTTCAAGTTACTGTTTAGTGTTTCATTTTAGCCTGCAGGACTTCTTTCAGTGTTTCCTGCTGGGCAGGACTAGTGGGAATGAATTCCCGCAGCGTTTGTTTTTCTGGGAGTATCTTTACCTCTCCCTCATTTTTGAGGGACAGTTTTGTTGGATACAGGAATGTATCACCCCACTATCTACTAGCCTCATTTCCTATGAGAAATCTTACTGAGGATCTTGTATTGATGTGTCACTTCTCTCCAGATGCTCACTCATTTCTTGAAGGCAAGTTTTGCCAGATATGCTATTCTTGGTTGACAGCTTTTTTCTTTTAGAACTTTGAATCCATCATCCCATTACCTTCTGACCTACATGGCTTCACTGAGAATTTGCTGAGAGACTTATACAAACTCACTCGTATGTGATAATTCATTTTTTCCTTGCTGCTTTTAAGTCTGACTTTTGACAGTTTGATTACAACGTTTCTTGGTGTGAATCTCGTTGGTGTTAACCTTCTTGAATTTGTAAGTCTACTTCTTTCCTCAGATTTGGGAAGTTCTTTGGTCGTTAAGCTCTCTGCCCCCTTCTCTTTTCCTTCTCTGGAACTCCTGTAATGCGTATGTGGCCCGTTTAATGACGCCCCACAGTCCCTCAGGTGCTCCTCAATTTTCTTCACTCTTTTCTTTTTGCTTCTCTGTCTCAATGATTTCAAAGACCTTTCTTCATGTTCACTGGTATTTTTTCCTCCTGCCTGATCAAAACTGTTGTTGAACTCCTCTAGTGAATTTTTCAATTCAGTTATTATACTTTTCAGGTCCAGAATATGTTTGATTATTATCTAAAGTTTAAAAATTTAATATTCTCATTTTGTCCATGCATCATTTTGTTTGTGTTCTGTTTTGTGTTCTGCTCTCCTTGAGCAGCGGAGATTTGCATTTCTTTAGGGTCACTTTCTGGAACTTTATTTCATTCTTTTGATTGGGCCACACTTCCCTGTTTCTTTGTGTGACCTGCAATGCTCTTTTGAGATTTAAACATTTGAAAAAGAAACCAACTTTCCCAGTCCTTATGCACTGAGTTCATGCAGGGCAGGGCCCTTAACAATCAGTCTGGCTAAAGGTCCTTAGCGCTCTCAGAACTTTTCTGGAGATGTGTTTTCTCTGAGCTGTGTGTGTGCTTTTATCTGTCTTAACTACCCAAGCAGCTTGCCCTTGTTTCTTCTCAAGAGCCCACAGTCTCTTGCTCCCCCAGTACCTGTTTATGGAAATGCATACTCTCTGAAGCTCTAAAATGCTGCAGTGCTCACCTTTCTTTTCAGCCAGAAAACTAAGCCAGGGTTTTCAATAGTGTTCTGAGTCAGGTGAGACAAAAACTATCCCCATGACAAGCCAGAACACAGGACTTGATGTTCTCTCCTTGGTTTGCATCCCAAGGGTACGGGAGACTTCCTCTCAGTAGCACCATGCTAGGCTGGGCAGGGAGGCGCATGGACACACAGCAATACCAAAAACTTTCCTGCTCCTTTCAGTGGAGCCCCTTCTTGGCTGTGCTCTGGCCTGCGCACTGCAACTTCTCAACTGGTTTCTAGAGTTTTCACAAAGGTATTCCAGACCATATATTGTTGTTAAGTTGGTGTCTCCAGTGGGGAACAAGGGCCTGGAGCGTCCTCGTCTACCATCTTGGTGGTGTTTCCCACATCATCCTTTCTTAAAGCCCTGTGCTTTTTTTGCTCCAATCTGGAGTGACTCTTTAGGTCTACTATTTGTGGTAATCTCAGGACTTCTCTTTCTTACTCTTCTGGATTAGGTCCAGTGTCCTTTGGATCCTGTGCCTCTTCCTTTTTTGATTTCTCCTCTATCCTTTGTATGCATATCTTCAAGTAACCTATGAAATGGGGTGTATGAATATTTTTTCAAGCTTGTACATGTCTGGAAATGTCTTTATTCCACCCTCACACTTAATCAATAGCTTGGCTGACTACAGAATTCTAAATTGATAATAATTTGTTCCATCCATGTTCTTTTGGGTAAGTAGACAGAAAGCTGGCAGTTAAGCTCGGGGATCCCTAAAGGTCAGAATGTAGACTTTTTTCTGCAGCACCAACTCTACCCTGAAAGAAAGTGAAAGTGAAGTCATATCTGACTCTTTGTGACCCCATGGACTGCAGCCCACCAGGCCCCTCTGTCCATGGGATTCTCCAGGCAAGAATACTGGAGTGGGGTGCCATTTCCTTCTCCAGGGGATCTTCCCGACCCAAGGATCAAACCTGGGTCTCCTGCACTGCAGGCAGACGTCTTTACCCTCTGAGCCACCAGGGAAGCCCAATATGAGAAGTCCAAAAACTCTCTGTTCTAAAGGGCAGACTCCCTCCCTCCTTGGCAAGCCCATGTTCCAGCCTGTAGCTTTCGCTGCCTGGCTTCACCAGTCAGCACTTTTATGTTTCCTTTAGCTTTTCCAGTCTTCATTCAAGCCTTTTGTCTTTCCCCTTATTTTCAGCGCCATAGGTTCATAACTTCTTCTATTCATTTACTGTTATTTTAAGTGAAATCTTAAGAAGGGGAGGGATAAGTGAGCATATTCAATCCTGAATCGGAAGGCAGCACATTCCATTTCAATAGAAATATTTTGGTCTGGATCAGGGGGGTAAAAGGTAAAAGGAAGGAATAATGGCAAAGACCGTACTACCAGATTTACTGTCACTTTTGTTTCTAGTTAAAACTACCTGTGCAAAAGATTTCTGCATGCAAATTGTTGTTACCTCTTCCTCCATGACATAAGCGAGCAACTTCCAGTCCCACTCCACCGTCTTGGCATTAGCTGGATGTAGCCTGAAAGTCAAGTGACAGCAGTTAGGATTCTGGAGATTTTAGTGGAAGGAAGGATGGGATCTGGAGGACAATAGAAGCGATAGAAGACGACAGACGATGACAGAAGTGATAGAAGACGACAGAAGCGATAAACAACGATAGAAGTGACAGAAGACAACAGAAGACAACAGACACGATAGAAGACAGAAGACGATAGAAGACAGCAGAAGCGATAGGAGACAATAGAAGCAATAGAAGACAACAGAAGCGATAGAAGACAACAGATGATAGAAGACAGCAGAAGCGATAGAAGACAACAGAAGCGATAAAACTGACAGAAGACAACAGAAGACGACAGAAGCAATAGAAGACAACAGAAGATGACAGACGCGATAGAAGACAACAGAAGCAATAGAAGACAACAGAAGCGATAGAAGACAGAAGCGATAAACGACGACAGAAGCGACAGAAGACAACAGAAGACGACAGACGCGATAGAAGACAACAGACGCAATAGAAGACAACAGACGATAGAAGACAACAGAAGCGATAAAAGTGAAAGAAGACAACAGACGTGATAGAAGACAACAGACGATACAAGACAGCAGAAGCGATAGAAGACAACAGAAGCAATAAAAGACAACAGAAGCGATAGAAGACAACAGAAGATGACAGAAGCGATAGAAGATGACAGAAGTGACAGAAGCGAGAGGCGTCTTCCTATCCTCAGTGCTCTTGCCCACCCATGTCATCTGGGGGAAGTGGAACTTCATTTTCTTTTTCTAGCTACCTAGTATCTATTTTCTTTTGGGAGGCATTAGCACTCCAATTTTGCCTTGAAGAAATCAACTCTTTATTACTCTTAGCCCAGTGGCTTTCACCCAATAGGACTGGGATGAAGCCCAAGAAGCATGTTGAGCTAATCATGATATTCTGTCCCACAGTTCACATGACAGATAGACTCATGTCTTATGTTATGCCAATTAAAACCTGTAAGATTCAATTTCAGAACTCTCGTGTGATTATAAAAGAAGTGGATGCTCTCTTGTATTAAGAGTGTCTAAGAAAGCCACCATATGAAGCCTAGAAACAGAAGCAAAGTAAAGCTGAAAAATGGATACTGGTAACCATTTTGGAGCTGAATTAAGTCACATCTTACTCCTAGGTTTCTAGGTTTTTAGTAACATGTGTCATTAAATTCTCTTTTATCATTTGTTAAAGCCAGTTTGAATTGAGTTTCCTGTCATTTACAACCCAAATAATATTAATATACTGTCACCCTCTCTACTGTTTTAGTTGAATAAATCTTAGGCAAGAGAAAATTGTGCCCTGAGTCCAGGTTCCCTAAAAGATTTGCCAACAGCCAAGGTCCATACTGTTGAATTTTCATGAGAAGCATGTAGGCCTCCTTCAGAACATCCACAGTCTCAGAGCCACTGAGCAGGATTTTCTGGATGATGTGAGCCACAATTTCTCGGGGCGGGTAGTGCTGGGGTGATACAAAGTCCATCAGAAACTGCACAGTCCCCAAGGGGAAGTTTTCTTCAATGGTGTTTGCTACCATCCTTAATCTTCGATGAGGGATAGGTTCTAATTTTTGACCCTTGTTCTGTAGAAATAAAAAAATAAATAAATTAAGATAGGTTTCTATAGACAAAAACGCAAGAGGTTCTAGAATAAGTTGAAGACAGCATTTGAAATATTCATAATTAGAAAAACTGAGATCGAAAAGCCTTATCTAAAAAACTTCTAATGATATGGGAAATGCTTATATTAAGTTAAATAAGAATTCAAAGTTCTACACGTAAACATGACTTCATCTGTGTTAAAATATAGCATAGAAAGCAAAGTACAAGAATCAAGAGCTAACCTAAGTTGATTTTGAAGTGGGGGTGGTAAGATATTTAGGGGTAGTTATGATACTGTATCAGATACTGAAACAAAAAGATGAAGAAAGATGTTTTAAATATGTTTTACTATTAGAAGAATTTCATTTTGTTGATTTTTTTTTGAGTCAACAGTAAATATTAAGCTGCTTCACCCCCTGCCCCTATCCCCAAACAGTACGTATATGAAGACTGAGAATGTGTGAAAAAACTTTCCATTGTCTAGGTGGTGAAATGATGGATGCTTTTTCCTCTGTATGTACCTTTGTATTTTTCAATTTTTCTGTAATAGACAAATAATCAGAAGAAAAGCAAATGCTAAAAACACTGATATAGGAATAGAATAATAACAATAATTATAATAACAATCTTTTTAACATCTAACTTATTCTCACTTAATTCTTACAACTCTAAGAAATACATACTATTATTATTCCTATTCATACATAAGGAAACAGATTTAGAGAGAAGCCCTTGTCATGCAACAGAAGTTGGTTTCATATGGTGCTGTTAGTTCAGAGCTACCCTCTACATTCATATTCTATATAAACAACAAAGACAAAAATAATAAATACATTTTTGTTAAAATCCTCAATTATTAAAAAACTTAAAGTGCCTACAGAAAGGCCAAAAGGAAGAAAATATACCCAACTATTAATATTAATAAATGCCAACTGATAGCATCATGTGGCTAAGTATTTTTTAATATTGTATATTTTTAGATGTTTTATACTAAGGAAGCAAGCATTATTCAAAATCTGAGAATAAGCATTAATTTTGAAACACCAACTAGACAAAATTTTGACAGCTTATGTGTAACAGTAGAATAGTGATGGCTAGAACTGCCCTTCCAGGCACAGGGCCGTGAGCATCTTGGAGGGAGGAAGTCCAGCTAGCTTTCTTACGTCTCAAGCCACCTAAGCGTAACTCCTCTGATCTCACGGCTGAGACACCAACACTGTAAATAGCACGTAATAAGACTTGAGAGCAAGAGAAGAACGAAAATCTTGCTTTGGTGACTATTTTATGTGTGATGCACTTTATGATCTTGAATCTGTATTATTCATTACTTGCCTACAAATGGGGACCTCTACAAATTTTAGATAAAGTTTATAAATTGTTCTAAAGCCCTTTTCCTTAAGGGGAACAACTATTTATAGAGCATTTCTATAAATGCTGAAAGGTTGCTTTGTGCTTCCGTGTGTTTACCTTTAAGCCAAACAATGACATGATACAGGTGCTATGGCCCATTTCAGAGCTAAAGAAAAAGAGACTCAGGAATTCAGGCTGATTGCTGGCAAGTGGCAGCACAGAACCTGGCTAAGAAGGCACTGGGCGAATCTACTAAACAGCTTAGAAACCAGCTTTTAGGGGTTCCACATAGAAACCCCTATATAGGGGATTATATTCAATATCTTGTGAAAACCTATAATGGAATATAATCTGAAAAAATAATGGACTCACTTTGCTATACACTTGAAACTAACATGATATTGTAAACCAGCTATATTTCAATAAAAATATTATTAGAGCCGTCCTAGTAGATGTGATTTTCTTTTTTTGCAGTTCCCTAATGACTGGCTTGACTTTCCTGGTGGCTCAGATGGTAAAGCGTCTGCCTACAATGTGGAGACCCAGGTTTGATCCCTGGGTTGGGAAGATCCTCTGGAGAAGGGAATGGCAACCCACTCCAGTACTCTTGCCTGGAAAATCCCATGGACAGAGGAGCCTGGTAGGCTACAGTCCATGGGGTTGCAAAGAGTTGGACACAACTGAGCAACTAAACTTTCTAATGACTGGCTTAAGACCCAACATTCAAAAAACTAAGATCATGGCATCTGCTCCCATCACTTCATGGCAAATAGACAGGGAAACAATGGAAACAGTGACAGACTTTATTTTCTTGGGCTCCAAAATCACTGCAGATGGTGACTGCAGCCATGAAATTAAAAGACGCTTGCTCCTTGGAAGAAAAGCTATGACCAACCTAGACAGCATATTAAAAAGCAGAGACATTACTTTGCCAACAAAGGTCTGTCTAGTCAAAGCTATGGTTTTTCCAGTGGTCATGTATGAATGTGAGAGTTGGACCATAAAGAAAGCTGAGCACCAAAGAATTGATGCTTTTGAACTGTGGTGTTGGAGAAGACTCTTGAAAGTCCCTTGGACTGCAAGGAGATCAAACCAGTCAATCCTAAAGGAAATCAGTCCTGAATATTCATTAGAAGGACTGATGCTGACCAGCTGAAACTCCAATACTTTGGCCACCTGATGAGAAGAGCTGACTCACTGGAAAAGACCCTGATGCTGGGAAAGATTGAGGGCAGAAGGAGAAGGGGCAGCAGAAGATGAGATGGTTAGACAGCATCACCTGACTCAATGGACATGAATCTGAGCAAACTTCGGGAGACAGTGGAGGACAGAGGAGCCTGGCGCCACAGTCCGTAGGGTCACAAGTTCAGACATAACTTAGCGACTGAGCTGCAAGAAAGTGAGGTCTCCAGTGCTGGCTTCTAAGTGTGAGGCTGAGTTTGAACCCGGCCCTGATTCTACATGGGATGGTTCCACAAACGGGAGAAAGATAAAAATGTGAAACTCAACAGATCCTGTTCTGTCATGTGTGGACCCCCTTGAGCATATACAAGGCCTATACAAAGGACACTTGATCCCCAAGGGACGGCATGTCAGCTCACCTCTCTTGTGTCTTTATCTGGTATTAGTGTCTGGAAGAAGAGGTGATGCACCGGAGGGCGTAAGAAGTACTTCAGTCTATGTAGGCACGGTCTGTTGTACAATCCGCCTTGTGGTATCTGTGCCTGCATCAGGGCACACCCGGGGTTGACAGGCTCTGACAGCGATCTCTCTTTTCTGGCTGGATTTTCTGTGGCAGAGGTCCAAGGAATTTTCTCTAAGGAAGTCTCAAACTCTGGGGACGGTGGGCTGGGAGAGGAGCTTGGAGAGGATGGAGTTGAGACATCCATAGGGGTGTCACGGTTCCGTATGTCGTTCTGGGGAGAGGCAGGCCTGATTTTTGGTAAATGAGGTCCAACTGTGGGTGGCATGTCTTCCAACAAGCATGACATGTCCCCAGGTGAATGCAGCATGTTTCCTGATAAGCATGCGACGTCTCTAGATGAATGTGGTACACTTGCTGGTGACGGTGGCGCATCTCCTGGTAACGCTGGAGCATCTCCTGGTAATGCTGGCACATCTCCTGGTGACGGTGGTGTGTTGACGGGTGACTGTGACATATCTGCTGGTGGCTGTAGCATGCTGACCAGGGACGGTGGCGTGTCTCTTGGTGACTGTGGCATGTCTCCTGATGACTGTGGCGTATCTTGTGGTGTCTGTGGCATGTCTTCCAGGGACTGTGGCATGTCCTGCAAATGGGCCACATCTTCCAGACATGATGTATTCTGAGGTGGACCTGGTACATCTTGAGGTAGGCCCAGTGAGTGTTGAGGTGGGCTTGGTGAGCGCTGAGGATGCCATGATGAATCACGAGGTGGACTTGGCATATCCTGCTGGGGGCCTGGCACATTCTGAGGGCAGGGCATGTCTTGAGGAGGACATGGCTCTTCTTGAGGCAGGCGAGGCAAAGTTTGTAGCTGGTACTGCATGGTTAGTGATGGGCATGACAAGGCTCGTGGTGGGCATGAGGAGGCTCGAGGTGGACATGGTGAGGCTCGCAGTGGGCATGGCAAGGCTTGTGGTGGGCATGGCAGGGCTGTCCTTTGATTGCTACTGCTACTATTATTGCTGGTTTGGGGGAGGGAGTGAATATTTGAAGAGGGTTGTAGGTTTGCCAAGAAGCTGAGATCACCTTTGAATATGGTTGAGCTACAGTTCGGTTCTACTGGGTAAACAGAGTCCCCACTGGTAGACATGGGCAGCTGGGGACCTTCGAATGCAGTTTCTTCCAAAAGGTCCAAATCCACAGGATCACTATTGATGATTCTCCGTGCTGCAGGCCTAGAGCTTCTGTCCACCCACCCTTCCGTTATCTCTTTGTTGGAGAGGCTGACACATGCTTGAAGACTGGCTGGCTCTTTCTGGGAAGGAGCAACAGGTTCTAGAGTCAAGTCAAGAGTGGCAATAGGTCTATTTTCTTCTTCAGATCCTGTCAGGTCAATCACACAGAGTCCACTGCGATCCTTTGCCCTTGGTCTGGTTTCTCTAGTTAAGTCAATGACGTCCTGTTGAAGGATTGTGAGAAGATAAGAGGTTAAGCGGTGGGATTCTTAGCTTTATCTAAGAGGACTTAAAGCTTAGCTTTTAAGACTAAACCTATTTTACCTTTTCATTTCACTGACAATTTGCATATCTTGTATAACATAAGTATTAGTTTATTTTCTTTGGTCAAAGTTTCACTGTTGTCAAAGCTGCCAACTTCCATACCTTCTTAAATTACCCAAAGGCCATAGCACAGAACAGAGGGCACAGAGGGAAATGGTTTATGGTCCATGATGGACAGAGGAGCAGTAGGGAAGATTTCAACCTTAAGGCAAAGTGAAAAGCAACCTTTGGAAAAACAAATACACAGGATAATCTACAATAGAAGTGAAAGAAAGGAAGCTAGTACAAGAGAATCTACTTTGTGCTAAGAACATGGTGAGTGCTTCCATACATCTTTAATTTTCACAGTTACCCTATCAGGAAGGCATTTTATCATCAGGAAGGCATTATCATCTCCATTATACAGATTGGGAAACTAGAGTTCAGAGGGTTATGAATTATTTAGCCATGAAGCAGAGAAAGACACTCAAACCCAGGCCTGTTTCTTTCTTTTCCTGTTAGGACCTAAGATATACAACCTCATTCAATGTATAATCAGCTTATAGTCAGATATGGAGGATAATACAATATGGGTTATAAACCTAACAGTGTTAAGTTTAAGTATACATTAATTACAAAAGTATCTTCTACCTTCACTACCACTCCTTGGCAAAATGATTAAGCAGTTCACGAAGCCTAATGATGCTAGTCGGAGGCACTTAAACAACCTCTGTGTCAGGAGCCAGGAATAATATTGCTCTATCTTCCAGGTATCTCTTCACTTGGTTGGGTACCACTGCCTCTGGTATATTAGGTAGCAACTGCTGGACTACCAATGCTATTGCTGCTACCACAGTTTCCACACTATTTCTTTTAGCAAATGTGATGGTTACCACTGTCAACAGCACCAAAGCTGAACACAGGATTCTGGGTGAGTCAAGCGAGAAGTTGGCATGCATCTCCTCCTGGAACAGGGATTGCTTGGTGAAACCGAATGCCTCATTCCTAAGAAGCAGCCATAGAGTATCACTGCCTCTCTACTGCTAGCTGAACTCAACATAAATAGCTATAAGGGTCTGAATTCAACTCCTCTGCCATGGCCAATTCCTAAAACACAATATTATCATGTCTCTCTCACTTAAAACCCATCAGTGTATGACAAAACCCACTACAATATTGTGGGGTAATTAGCCTCCAACTAATAAAAATAAATGAAAAAAAAAAAAAACCCACCCTATGAGGTACAGGATAAAGGACAAAGGCCTTAGTAAGACTCTTGAAAAAGCTGAAGTCCCTCAATTGTGTCCCACTCTTTGTGACCCCATGGACTATATAGCCTGCCAGGCTCCTCTGTCCATGGAACTCTCCAGGCAAGAATACTGGAGTGGGCAGCCTATCCCTTCTCCAGGGGATCTTCCCAACCCAGGAATCGAACTGGGGTCTCCTGCATTGCAGGTAGATTCTTTACCAGCTGAATTAGAGTCCTTCATAATTTAGGGTCTTCCTGATTACTCTTCCTCCTCATTTGAGCAAATTGCATAGAAATACTTCAGATCCTTATATATGCCATGCTTTCTCAGCATTCCTATCTTTATGTTTGCTTATGGTTCTTTCTTTTGCCTGGAATGACTATCATTTGTTTGATTGTTTGAATGTTTCTTGTCTTTCAAGACTCAGGACAGATATCACTGTGTCTGAAAATTCTTCCAGACCACTTCTGGTCTCAAGTTAAATTATTTGTTTCTTTCCTTATATCCCCACTGCATCTGTGCAAACTTTTTTCTTTTTAAAGAAGGACACTTCTTTTTTTAAAATTTATTTTTAATCGGGGGAAAACTGATTTGCAGTGTTGTGTTGGTTTCTACCATACAGCAATGCAAATCAGCCATAATTACACATACATCTCCCTCTTGAAGAAACACTTTTAAAAAATTATTTATTTGGTTGCACCATGTCTTAGCTGCAGTATGTAGGATCTAGTTCCCTGACCAGGGATTGAACCCAGGCCCCCTGCATTGGGAGCAAGCAGTCTTAGCCACTAGACCACCAGGGACGTCCCCAACTTTTCTTTTAATCCCAAAGAATTTGATGCTTTTAAATGATACTGAAAATGGAAATTTTTTTCATTTTCCAATTATTCATTGCTAGTATCAAGAAATACTACTGATTTATGTATGTGTATTATCTCTGTGTCCTTTGACCTGGCTAAGTACCTTTGACTAATACTTACCTACTAGTTCAAGTAACTTTTTTTTGTAGATTCCTTAAGGTTTTCCATATAAGAAATCATGTCATAAATAAAAGTTTTACTTCTTCCTTTTCAATCTGCCTTTTATTTCCTTTTCATCACCATTGTAGTGGCTAAGGCATTCAGTACAATTCTCAATAAAAGTGTTGAAACCAGACGTACAAGACTTTAATCATTAAGTACCATGTTAGCTGTGTTGTTTTCATAGATGCCCCATATCATGTTGAGAAAGTTTCTTTATTTTGTTTTCTGAGAGTTTTAATTGGGAATGGTCATTAGTCATATGATTTTTTTGTACCTGATATTTTATGATTTTCCCTTGTACTACTAATGTCAAAAATTATACTCATTGATTTTCTAATGCTAAATTAGTCCTGGGGAAAACCCCACTTGGTTATAATGTATTACTCTTTTTTGACATTGTTTGGTTTAACGTATCAATATTTTGTTAAGAATCTTTACATATCCTTGAGGGACATTCAGTTCAGTTCAGTTCAGTCGCTCAGTCGTGTCCGACTCTTTGTGACCCCGTGAATCACAGCACGCCAGGCCTCCCTGTCCATCACCAACTCCCAGAGTTTACTCAAACTCATGTCCATTGAGTCGGTGATGCCATCCAACCATCTCGTCCTCTGTTGTCCCCTTCCCCTTAATTTGTAGTTTCCTATTCTTATAACTTCTTTTACTGGTTTTGCTATCAAAATTAAATTGACTTTTTGAAGTGACTTGGGAGCTATTCTCATCCCCTCTATTCAGGTTGTGTTGGATTGGTACCACATCTTTCTTCAGTGTTTATAGAAGTGAAGCTATCTGGGCCTAAAATTTGCTTGTAGTTAAAATTTGGAAGACAAAAGGCTATTAACATTTTCTACATCTCGTGTTAATTTTGTGACTTGTGAAACTGGTCTGTTTCATCTAAATCGCCAAATTTATTAGCATAGTCAATCAAAATAGTGTTTAATATCTTTTAAATTCTAAACTTCATATAGATTTATCCCCAATTTTTTTTATTCTCAATATTGGTAACTTATATCCTTTGCATTTTCCCCCCGATCAGCCTAGCTAGAAGTTTATCAATTTTACTGATATTTACAAAGGACCGGGTTTTTCATCTATTTCCTTTGTTTCTATGGTTATCATGATCATTTCCTTCATTCCATTTACTGTGGGTTTGACTTTGCCTTTGTCTAACCTCATTCATCTTACACCTATCTTTGGCTGCGCTGGTCTTCACTGCTGCGCCGGGGCCACTCTTCACTGCGGGGCGTGGGTCCTCACCGTGGGGACCTCCCTCGCTGTGGAGCGCAGACTCTGTGGTGCGTGGGCCTCACTGCTCCAGAGCACGTGGAATCGCCCTGGACAAGACGGAACCTGTGTCCCCTGCGCTGGCAGGTAGATTCTCATCCACTGCACCTCCAGGGAAGCTCTTCTTCTACCTTCTTAATGTGGAAGCTTAGATAACTTGATTTTTGAAATCTTTCTTTTCTAACAATAGCATTTAAAGCTAAAAATTTTCCTGGAAGTACTGCTGTAGCTTCACCCCACAATTTTTAATACAAAGTCATTTTATTATCATGCAGTTCAAGCTTACCTTCACTATGGTCAGAAAACAAAACCCTGTAAGATGTCAATCTTTTGAACTACACTGAGGCTTGTTTTATGCCCTAACACACGGCCTACTTGTTGAATGTTCCTTGTATGTTTGGGGGAAAAAATGTGCATTCTGCAGTTGTTGGCTATAAATGTTAATTAGGTCATGGTTGTTGGCAATAGCTTTTGGATCTTTGACTTCCTTCACCTTTGAAGGGATGCAGTTGTGCTATTAATTACTGAGTGTATTAAAGTGTCCAACTAAGACTGTGGCTTTGACCATTTTCCCCTTGTGTTCGGTTAGTTTTTGCTTCATGTATTTTGAAATTCTGTTTATTAAGTGTGATAATAAACTTATTTTACCTTCTTAATGTATTAACCTATTCATCATTAAAACAATACTTATCCTCTCAAGTGTCCAGCAATCTTCCTTGTACTGACGTCTATTTTCTCTGGTAAATAATAGAGACACTTTCTTATGCATATTGTTTGCCTAGTGTATTTCTATCTTTCTATTTGCCACGTATTTGTGCCTTTGTATTTAAAGTGCACCACATATAAATAGCTCATAGTTGTTATTGCTTTTTGTCCAATCTGACCACCTCTGCCTTCTGACTAGTTTTTGGTTCATTTACACTTAACTGTTGATATATTTCTTTTATATCTGCATCCATGTGTTTGTTTCTTATTTTTCCTATCTGTTCACTCTTCCTCTGTTCTTCCTTTCCCACTCTCCTTTGAGTTAAACATATATTTTTTGGAATTCCATTTTAATTCCTCTGTTGGGGTTCTAGCTGTATTTTTTTATTATATTTTTAATGGTTACTCAAGGGCTTCCCTAGTGGCCCCGTTGATAAAGAATCTGCCTTCCATGCAGGAGACCTGGGTTTGATCCCTGGGTCAGGAAAATCCCTTGTAGAAGGGAATGGCAGCTCAATCCAGTGTTCATTCTTGCCTGGAGAATTCCATGGACAGAGGAGCATGGTGGGCTACAGTCTAACTCCTCTCTTCAGCTCTTATTTGGGCTTTCCAGGTGGCTCCAGAAGTAAAGAACCCACCTGCCAGTGCAGGAGATGTAGAAGACATGGATTCAATCCCTGGGTTGGAAGATCCCCTGGAGGAGGGCATGGCAACCCACTCCAGTGTTCTCACCTGGAGAATCTCATGGACAGAGGAGCCTGGTGGGCCACAGTCCAGAGGGTCGCACAGAGTTGGACACGACTGAAGCGACCTAGCACGCATGTGGTTACAGGGGCTTTCCTGGTGGCTCAGAGAGTAAAGAATCAGCCTGCAACACAGGAGACCTGGGTTCGATCTGTGGCTTGGGCAGATTCCCTGGAGAAGGGAACGGCTACCCACCCCAGTGTTCTTCCCTGGAAACTTCCATGAACACCGAAGCCTGGAGGGCTATGGTCCCCAGGATCCCAGAGCGGGACACAGCTGAGCGACGAGCACTTTCACACTTTTCATGTAGCTACAGTATACAGATTCAATGTACTCCAGTGTACCGAGGAGAAATACTAAAATACTTGAGATAAAAATGCAGAGATCTTACAAAGTATTTCTCTTGCCTTGTGCCCCATTCTTTATTTTTGCTGTCATATATATTATACTTATATATATATAGCATAAGTATTTACTTTCAGTTATTTATTTTTAAGGAAATTAATAGAAGAAAATACTTTCTTTTTGTACACATATTTACAATTCCTAGTTCTCTTCATTTGTGTAGATCCAACATTCCATTTGGTGTCATTTCCCTTCAGCTAAAATATCTTGTAGTACAGGAGTGCTAATGATCAATTCTCTCACTCCATCTGAAAATGTCACTATTTTGTCCTTATGTTTTAGTGATTTTGCTTATTTTTGGCTGTGCTGGTTCCCCACTGCCAGGCAGGCTTTTCTCTGGACGCAGCGAGTGCGGGCTGCTCTCTAGCTGAGATGCATGGAGTTCTCACTTCAGGGGCTTCTCCTGTTGTGGAACAGGAGGGCATGGCAACCCACTCCAGAGCTCTGTCCCTCCCCACCCGCCATCGCCTGCTTTCTTTCCACGGAGCCCACCTAGCTACTTTAAAATTTCAGTTACTATATTTTTAAACTCCTGAACTTTTCTTTTCTTAAAATAACAGAACTTTATTGTCTCACAGTTCTAAAGTCCAAAATCAAGGTGTCAGCAGGGTCATGCTCTCTCTAACGGCTGTATGTGAGATTCCTTCCTTGGCTCATCTAGCTTCTGTTCATTAAGCAATCCTTGGCACTCCGTGGCTTGTAGATGCATCACTCCTATCACATGGCCACCTTCTCCCTGTGTATCTCCACACTCTCTTCCCTGTGGATGCCTCTTCTATGTCCAAATTTTGTTTTTATAAACTGAATTTCTGCTTTTTATAGCTTTCATTTCTCTGTTGAGATTTTCTATCTATTCACTCATTGATGTCATATTTTCTTTAATCGAATAAACATATTTATAGTAATTATTTTGAAGTTTCTGTTAAATCCAACACTTACGCTCACTCCAGCCAGATTCCATTGACTGCCTCCTTTTTTTTTCTCGCCCTGAGAATGAGTCACACTTGTTTTTTTGCATGTCTAGTAATTTTTGGTTGAAAATTGAGTTTTATAGATACATGTAATGATTTGATTGTTTTCTTCCAAAAATTGTCTTTTCATTGTTGCTGCTCTAGCAGTTGATCTGCCTGAACTCAAACTGCAAGCTCTGTCTCCTTCATACATAATGCAGGGCTGCTATCTTTGTCCTTATGCTTTCGAGCTACCACCTTTGTAACCTGGCCTTTTGGGGGCGGGGGACAGGGTGGTTCTCTCTTGTGCCTACCTAGATTTCACTACTGGCCAAGGATTTGGGCAGAGATTTTACTTTGATTTTGGGGTTTGCCCTTCCTGTGATTTTCTTGCTTCTAGAGATTAGGGATTGCAGTCCTAATTTTTTTGCTGCTCTGCTATCCTTTACCTCTATCCCCTGACATTTCAAAACCATAAAATTTTCAGCTTTCTGTCACTTAAGTGGCAAGTGATTAGGGAATGCAGTCTGTTAAAAGAGCAGCAAATTCATAGATATTGCCCTATGCAGCTCTCTTTCAGTAGATTTCTCACTAGTGTCTGCCTGATTTTTAACTGGACCCTCAGGGAGTATTCTGGCACGTCAAGGAGTTTCACAGATTGGAAGCAAAATTCAACTGCACTGCTCAACCTTGCACAGCTTACTGCGTCCCTTTTTGATGACTCCAAAGCACTGTACATACTAATATCACTTCAGTGCATATCAGAGAGCACTTCCATATGCTTCCCCTCATTAGACAGTACAGTATCCTGTACCCTTACATAGTATTTTAGACTCAACTCATAGTATTTATTAACTCATTAGATAAATGAATAAATGTAGTCTAATGACAATTGTTTGTTTATCCTTTCATCTCATTGTCCTCTGACAGTCCTCTTAACTCTTTCATCACATATTACTCTAAGTTTTCAGAGATAACAAATTATCTTTCTAGTTTTAATAATTATGTCAGCAGATGGAAACACAGATGACTAAGACTCTCCAATGGGCTCCCCTGGTGGCTTAGTGGTAAAAAACCCACCTGCCAACGCAGGGGACTCGGATTCAGTCCCTGAGTTGGAAAGATTCCCTGCAGAAGGAAATAGCAACTCACTCCAGTATTCTTGCCTGAGAAATCCCAGGGACAGAGGAGCCTGGAAGACTACAGTCCATGGGGGTCACAGAAGAGTTGGACATGACATAGCAACTAAACAATAACAAGGCCCTCTAACAGACTGCATCTATAGAATGAAACACAGCAATAAGCTCATAAAGTCCTTGTCTACCCCAATAACCTTATTTTCTGACCCAGATGTCTCAGAACAACCCTGTCAGGTGAATATCATTCATATTTTCTAGCTGTAAAAACTAAAACCCAGAAAGCAAACTACTTTTGGGTTTCTGGATCTGTGTAAATGAGAAGTCTCATCCATTTACACCTTCAAGGGGCTAGTCCAAGTTACTTCCCAATTATGGTGCTGATAATGGGATTTGCTCTTCACCTCTCCAGGTTATCTCATGATTTTGGTTATACTTTTCTCCTTGGAGATTTCTGTTAATTTCTGCTAACCCAGCAAGCAGGAAAAATTAGTTTCTTTCAGAATCTAATTGTTGTTTTAGCAGAGATCCCTTTAAAGTCAGTCAGTCATATTGCTGAAGGCAGAAGTTCCTAGGTCCAGGTGTTTTTACAATATTCCAATATTAGCTGCTTATCTTTCCCACTAGGACTGAGTATAATGCCATAATGACTGGCACAGCATCTTTTGAAAAATGTCAAAGTGCTCAAGAAATATCAACTGAATCTAAAAAAAATAATTTTGAGAGGGAAAGCTCATCTTCCATACCTCACATATGGACCTTCCATTCACCGAAAATAATACAGATACTTCAGGTTTCTCTCTACCTATCACTCTTTTCCAACAAGGCAAATGGAATGGCTTCATTATTTGGTGAAACTAGAACCAAGGGCTGAACACAGAGTCCCCTTTCTTTGTTTTAAGCCCTCTTCCCTAAAGATCCTATCTGCTTTTTCCATGGGTAAGGTTACCATGCAGGCTTTTAACTTGAAACTTGTTAGGTAGGAAGGGGACAAAGAAGCATTAAGTTTAATTATAGTTTTAGGGAACCCAAATGGGGCTACAGATCCATGAAGCTTATTCTAACTAAGCACTATCAGTAACACTGCTATTATATCAATCTCCATCTATCTGACCTATATATCCTTTTCCTGTCTCTATGAATTTGCCCATTCTAATATTTCATATAAATGGAATCATAATTATGTGGTCTTTATGTCTGGCTTCTTTTTTTAATGTACATATTTCATTGAAGTATAACTGACTTACACTATTTCAGTGGCACAGCAAGGTGATTCAGTCATACATACAAACATTATTTTTGAAATTATTTTCCATTATAGGTTATTACAAGATATTGACTATAGTTCCCTGTGCTATATAGTAAACCTTTGTTGCTTGTTGCATATCTATTTTTTTAATTAGAAATCTAGCATTCTATTCATACTAAGTCAAACAATTGGAATCAAAGTTTCAGAAATTTTGAGGCAAAGATTGATAAGTTTTCTAAAAAATATATATTACACATATTATTTATATATATGCATACAAAAGCTTTTCTAGTAAACCTGATAAAGGCTTGAGAAAGAACACCAGAAAAAAAAAGAGATGGAAAAATTGGAAAACAAACTAAATGAAATGAGAGCACTGAATATTAAATAGAAAAAGTGAAACAAACTAGATAAAAGTAAAAGATCATCATATAGTCCAGTTGTTTTAAACATGACTGCTTATTAGAAACATATCTGGAGCTCTGGAGATAAAAAAAGCAATACCTGAGCATTTGTATTTTTCAAAAAATTTCAAGATAATTCTGATATGCATCTGGATTTTAAAAAGTGATTACAGGTTTTTCTATTAAATGGTAGTTTTGGTGATATAGAATTCTATTATTTCTCTGTTGACAAATCACAATTAAATGATATTAAGTGAGTAATAGTTACACAGTCACCATAGTGAAAGATATTTATCAGTTTTCACAATGAATAGCCAGAAAAAAAAGATAATTATAATTGCAAGCCATAATGGGAATATGATTAACTTAACAATATAAAATAATTACATACAATTTGGGGGATCAAGCAGAGTGATGTGGTAAGTGGAAGTGCATACATGCACATGTTTTCATCTGTCTAGCCAGTCTATGCCTTTTGGCTGGTGCATTTAATCCATTTATGTTTTAGGTAACCATCAGTCTGTATGATCTTATTAGAAAGCCTTGTTCAGTGATCAATGCAAAGAAATAGAGGAAAACAATAGAATGGGAAAGACTAGAGATCTCTTCAAGAAAATTCAAGATACCAAGGGAACATTTCATGCAAAGATGGGCATAATAAAGGACAGAAATGGTATGGACCTAACAGAAGCAGAAGAGATTAAGAAGAGGTGGAAAGAATACCAGAAGAACTATATCAAAAAGATCTTCATGACCAAGATAACCACAGTGGTGTGATCACTCACCTAGAGCCAGACATCCTGGAAGGTGAAGTCAAGTAGGCCCTTAGCCAGCATCACTACAAACAAAGCTAGTGGAGGTGATGGAATTCCACTTGAGCTATTTCAATTCCAATCAGGCTATTTCAAATCCTAAAAGATGATGCTGTGAAAGTGCTACACTCAATATGCCAGCAAATTTGGAAAACTCAGCAGTGGCCACAGGACTAGAAAAGGTCAGTTTTCATTCCAATCCCAAAGAAAGACAATGCCAAAGAATGCTCAAACTACTGCACAATTGCACTCATCTCACATGCTAGCAAAGTAATGCTCAAAATTCTCCAAGTGAGGCTTCAACAGTATGTGAACCGTGAACTTCCAGATGTTCAAGCTGGATTTAGAAAAGGCAGAGGAACCAGAGATCAAATTGCCAACATCCGTTGGATCATCGAAAAAGCAAGAGAGTTCCAGAAAAACATCTACTTTTGCTTTATTGACTACACCAAAGCCTTTGACTGTATGGATCAAAACAAACTGTGGAAAATTCTGAAAGAGATGGTGAACACCAGACCACCTGACCTGCCTCCTGAGAAATCTGTATGCAGGTCAAGAAGTAACAGTTAGAACTGGACATGAACAACAGACTGGTTCCAAATTGGGAAAGGAGTATGTCAAGGCTGTATATTGTCACCCTGCTTATTTAACTTATATGCAGAGTACATCATGCGAAATGCCAGGCTGGATGAAGCACAAGCTGGAATCAAGACTGCGGGGAGAAATATCAATAACCTCAGATATGCAGATAACACCACCCTTATGGCAGAAAGCGAAGAATTAAAGAGCCTCTTGATGAAAGTGAAAGAGGAGAGTGAAAAGGCTGGCTTAAAACTCAACATTCAAAAAACTAAGATCATGGCATCTGGTCCCATCACTTCATGGCAAATAGATGAGGAAACAATGGAAACAGTGACAGACTTTTTTTGGGGGGGGGCTCCAAAATCACTGCAGATGGTGACTGCAGCCATGAAATTAAAAGATGTTTACTCTTGGAAGAAAAGCTATGACCAACCTAGACAGTATATTAAAAAGCAGACACATTATTTTACCAACAAAGATCTGTCTAGTCAAAGCTGTAGTTCTTCTAGTAGTCACGTATAGATGTGAAAGTTGGACTATAAAGAAAGCTGAGCACTGAAAAACTGATGCTTTTGAACTGTGGTGTTGGAGAAGACTCTTGAGGGTCCCTTGGACTGCAAGGAGATCAAACCAGTCCATCCTAAAGGAAATCAGTCCTGAATATTCATTGGAAGGACTGATGCTAAAGCTGAAACTCCAATACTTTGGCCACCTGATGCAAAGAACTGATTCATTGGAAAAGACCTTGATGCTGGGAAAGATTGAAGGCAGAAGGAGAAGGGGATGACAGAGGATGAGATGGTTGGATGGCATCATCAACATTAGTTTGAGCAAACTCCAGGAGTTGGTAAAGGACAGGGAAGCCTGGCATGCTGCAGTCCATGGGGTTGCAAAGAGTTGGACATGACTGAGCGACTGAACTGAATAATATTATTACCATTCTCTTAATTGTTTTGGGCTTATATTCTGTAAGTGTTTTCCTTCTCTTGTGTTTCCTGCCTAGAGAAGCTCCTTTTCAGCATTTGTTGTAAAGCTAGTTTGACAGTGCTGAACTCTCTCAACTTTTGCTTGTCTGGAAAGCTTTTGATTTCTCCATCAAATCTGAATGAGAGTCTTGCTGGGTAGAGTATTCTTGGTTGTAGGTTCTTCCCTTTCATCACTTTAAATATATTGTGCCATTCCCTTCTGGCTTGTAGAGTTTCTGTTGAGAAATCAGCTGATAGCCTGATGGGAGTTCCCTTGTATGTTGTCATTTTTCCCTTGTTGCTTTTAATATTTTATCTTTAATTTTTGTCAGTTTGATTACTATGTGTCTTGGTGTGTTCCTCCTTGGGTTCATCCTGCTTGGGACTCCCTGTGCTTCCTGGACTTGGTTGACTATTTCCTTTCCCATTTGGGGAAGTTTTCAGATATTATCTTTTCAAACATTTCTTCTGGTCTGTTTCTCTCTTCTCCTTCTGGGACCCCTATATTATGAATGTTGGTGGATTAACTGTTGGCCCCGAGTTCTCTTGGGCTGTCTTCATTTCTTTTCATTCTTTTCTCCATATTTGTTGTTCTACAGCAGTGATTTCCACCATTCTGTCCTCCAGGTCATTTATCCGTTCTTCTGCCTCAGTTATTCTGCTGTTGATTCCTTCTAGTGTATTATTCATCTGTTTGTTCTTATAGGTCTTTGGTAAATATTTCTTGCATCTTCTCAATCTTTCCCTCCATTCTTTTCTGAGATCCTGAATCATCTTCACTAACATTATTCTGAATTCTTTTTCTGGAAGGTTGCCTATCTCTACTTCATTTAGTTGTTTTTCTGGGGTTTTATCTTGTCCCTTCATCTGGGACATAACTTTCTGCTTTTTCATCATGATTAACTTTCTGTAATATGGTTTTTGTTTTAGCTGCTGTGAGATTGTGCTGCTTCTTGCTTCTTCTGTCTGCCCTCTGATGGATGAGGCTAAGAGGCTTGTGTAAGCTTCCTGATGGGAGGGACTGGCAGTGGGAAAAACTGGGTCTTGCTCTGGTGGGCAGGGCCTTGCTCAGTAAAGCTTTAATCCAATTATCTGCTGATGGGTGGGGTTGCACTCCCTCCCTGGTAGTTGTTTGGCCTGAGGCAACCCAGCCCTGGGGTCTATGGGCTCTATGGTAGGGTTAATGGTGAACTCCAAGAGGGTTTATGCCAAGGGGGACCTTCCTGGCCTGATGCTGCCAGTGCCCCCGTCCCTGTGGTGAGCCCCTGCCAACCCACGCCTCCACAGGAGACCCTCCAACACTAGCAGGTAGTTTTGGTTCAGTCTCCTGTGGGGTCACTGCTCCTTTCCTCTGGGTCTTGGTGCATGCAAGATTTTGTTTGTGCCCTCCAAGACTGGAGTCTCTGTTTTCCCCAGTCCTGTGGAAGTCCTATAATCAAATCCCATTGGCCTTCAAGGCCAGATTCCCCAGGGATTCCCAGTTTCTTTGTCAGATTTTATTTTTATCATGATTGCACCCCTCCTGCTGTCTTGCTGTGGCTTGTCTCTGGATGTGGGATATCTTTTTTTGGTGGGTTCCAGTGTTCTCTTTGTGCATATTGTTCAAAAGCTAGTTGCAATTTTGGTGTTCTCACAGGAGAAGATGAGCACACATCCTTCTACTGCACTGTCTTGAAACAGAACCTATATGTGAGCTTCATGGTAACCACAAAGCAAAACTCTCTAATATGTACATAAAAGATAATGTGAAAGGAATGTATGCATAACACTAAAGGAACTCATCAGACCACAAGGTAAGAGACCAGGAGAAGACAGAACAGAAACAAACCAGAAAACTGCCAGAAAACAATGAAAAAAATGGCAATAGGTACACATCTATAAGTAACCACACACCTATCAATAATTATATATAAGCAGGCTAAATATATAGCTTTAATATATATATTAAAATATAGCTTTAAATATAAGCAGGCTAAATTCTCCAATCAAAAGACACAGAGTGGCTGGGTGGATTAAAAAAACAAGACATTAAAAAAAATAAACATATGCTTCCTGTTAGATTTACTTCAGATGTTAGGACACACTCTGACTAAAAGTTAAGGGATAAAAAAGATGTTCCACGCAAATGGAAACCAAAAGAAAGATGGGGTAACTATACATTATCAGACAAAATAAACATTAAAATAAAGACTGTAGCAAAAGACAAAGAAAGGCATTACATAATGATAAAGGGGTCAATCCAACCAGAGGATATAACATTTGTAAATATTTATGTACTCAACATAGGAGCACCTAAATATATAAAGCAAATATTAATAAATGTAATGGGAGAAACTGACAGCAATAAAAAATGTGATACACTTTAATACCCCATTTACATTAATGGACAGATCATTCAGACAGAAGATCAATAAGGAAACACTGGCCTTAGAAGACACATTAGGCCTGGTTAATTTAATAGATATATATAGAACATTCCAGCCAAAAGCAAGATATTATACATTCTTCTTATGTGCACATGCAACACTCTCCAGGATAGATCCTATTTAACAAAACAAATCCCAATAAATTTCAGAAAAAGAGAAGTTAAAAAAGAATACCTTGAGACAAATGAAAATGGAAATACAACTTACCAAAATCTATAGGATGCAGCAAAATAAGTTTTAAGAGGAAACTTGACAATGATACAGGCCTACTTCAAGAAACAAGACAAATCTCAAAGAAATAATTTAACTTTACAACTAAAGGAACTAGAAAAAGAAGTGAAGCCTAGAGTTAGTAGAAGGAGGGATATAATAAAGATCAGAGTAGAAAGAATTGAAAGAAAGACTAAAAAGACAACAGAAAAGAGCAATGAAACTAAGAGCTGGTTCTTGAAAAGAAAATAGACAGATCTTTAACTAGATTCACCAAGAAAAACAATAGGAAGGGCTCAAATGAATAAACTCAGAAATGAAAAAGAAGTTACAACTGATACCACAGAAATACATAGGATCATAAAAAAACTAAGAGTAATTATGTCAACAAATTGGACCACCTAGAAGAAATGGATAAATACCTAGAAACATAATCCTCCGAGACTGAATCATGAAAAAATAGAAAATCTGAATAGACAGATCAATTTATTCTAGGAATGCAAGGATGGTTCACCACCCACAAATCAATTAACAAGATATACATGAATAAAATGAAGGATAAAAATCAAGATTATAGCAACAATTGCAGAAAAAGCATTTGACAAAATTCAACATTCATTTATACCAAAGACTCTCAATAAAGTGGGTAGAGATGGAAACATACCTCAACAAAATAAAGGCCATATATGACACACCCACTGTTAACATCATATTCAGTGGTGAAAAGTTGAAAGCTTTTCCTCTAAGATCAGGAATAAGACAAGGATGTCCACTCTTGCCACTTTTATTCAACATGGTATTGGAAGTTCTAGCCAAAGCAATAAGGCAAGATGCAGAAATAAATGGCATCCAAACTGGAAAGGAAGAAGTATAATTTTCACTATTTGTGGACAATATATAAAATGCTAATAACCACATCAAAAAAAAACTATAAGAACTAATAAATGAATTCAGAAAAATTGCAGAGTACAAACTAAATATACAAAAATCTGCTGCATTTCTATACACTAACAACGAACAGTTAAAAAAGAATTTGGGAAAACAATCCCATGTACAATGGTATCAAAAAGAATAAAATACCTAAGAGTAAATTTAACCAAGGAGGTAAAAGACCTGTATATCAGAAAACTATAAGACACTGATGAAAGACACTGAAAACACAAATTAATGGAAAGATGTTTTATGCTCATGGTTTGGATGAATGAATATTGTTAAAATGTCCATATTACCCAAAGCAATCTACAGGTTCAATGTAACCCCCATCAAAATCCCAATGGCACATTTCACAGAAATAGAACAAACAATTTTAAAATTTATATGGAACCACAAAAGATCCCAAATAGCCAAAACATTCTCGAGAAAGACGAACAAAGCTGAAGACACTGCACTCATTGATTTCAAATGCAATATGATTTTGGCATAAAAGCAGACATGTGGATCAATTTTAAGAAAAATAGCCCAGAAACAAATCCCATACATACATGGTCAATTAATTTATGACAAAAGAGGAAAGATTATACAATGGACACTCTTTAGTAAATGGTGTGAGGAAAACTGGAAAGCCACATGAAAAAGAATGAAACTAGACTGCCATCTTACACCACACACAAAAATTAACTCAAAACGAACTAGAGGCTTGAATATAAGACGTGAAACCACCGAGCTCCTAGAAGAAAATAGAGGCAGGAAGCTCCATGACATTAGTTTTGGTGATTATTCTGTATCTGATTCCAAAAGCAAAGACAACGAAAGCAAAAACAAACAAATGGGACTACATCAAACTAAAGCTTCTGTACAGCAAAGAACACCATCAACAAAATGAAAAGACAACCTCCTAAGTGAGAGAAACTATTTGCAAATCATGTATCTGATAAAAGATTAATATCCAAAGTATATAAAGAGCTCATACAACTCAATAACAAAAAGCCAAAACTCTGATTATGGAATGGACAGAGGACCTAAACAGACATTTACAGACGGCCAGCAGACACGTGAAAAGATGCTCAGTATCACTAATCACTAGGGAAATAAAAATCAAAACCACAATAAGGTACCCGTTAATTCCAGTAACAGTGGCTCTTATTAAAAAGACAGGCGATAACAAGGGTTGGTAAGGATGTTCTAGAAAAGGACACCCTTGTGCATTTTTAGTGTAATGTTTAGCACAGTGCTATGGAAAACAGTATAGAAGTTTCCCCCCAAATTAAAAATAGAACCAACATGTGATCCATCCAGCAATTCTACTTCTGGTTATTTATCTGAAGAAAATGAAAACATTAACTTGAAAGCATATATGCACCCCTACATTTACTGAAGCATTAGTTACAATAGCCAAGAAATGAAAACAACATAAGTGTCTGCTAATGACTGAATAAACACGTAGTGCATATATATTTATATATGCGCATACACGTGGGGCTTCCCTAGTGTCTCAGACTGTAAAGAATCTGCCCGTGATGCGGGACACCTGGGTTCGATCCCTGGGTTGGAAGATCCCCTGGAGAAGGGAGTGGCTACCCATTCCAGTATTCTCACCTGGAGAATTCCATGGACAGAGGAGCCTGGTGGGCTACAGTCCATGGGGTCACAAAGAGTTGGACATGACTGAGCAACTAACACACACACACACACACACACACACACACACACACACACACACACCAGAATACTACTCAGCCATAAAAAAGTACGAAAAGAATGAAATTTTGCCATTTGTGACAACATGGATGGAACTTGAGGGTATCATGCTAAGTAAAATAAGTCAGAGAAAGAAAAATACCATGATTTCACTTACACGTGGAATCTAAAAACAAAAACACACAATATGAAATTCACAGGTACAAAGAATATAATGGAGGTTGCCGGGAGGGTTGGGAGGGTAAGCAAAGTTGGTTAAGGGGGTCAAGAGGTATAAACTTCCTATCAATAATGTTTTATAATATATTGATGTATGATAAATGATGTAGACGGACTTATTATGGATGTCATTTTGCAGTGTGTATAAATATGGAAGCATTATGATGTACACCTGAAACTAATATAACGGTATATGTCAATAAGTGAAGGATTTTTGGAAAGGGGAACATGACACTAAAGTTCATTTATAATGTGTAAAACTTTGATTAAAATGTAAAAAGTTCGTTAATTAATTAAACTTTGTTAGTTAAATCACCATGATGTATTAAAATATCTTAGTTTCATCAATTATGCATCAACAAAGCAAAAAATTTAAATAAATAACTTAAAACAAGAGAAATGTGAGAAAACCTAGAAAAAACTCTGGAAAATATTGAGCTGGGGACCAATACTACCCTAACTTTCACTGCATACCATTCTCTAGTATTTGAATTTTTTGGACTGGTACATTTTTTAAATTGATAAACTTTACTTTTTAGAGCAGTTTTTGGTTCATGGCAAAACTGAACAGAAAGTATGGAATGTTACCATATAGTCCAATCCCCACATATGTACAACTTTCCCACTATCAGTATCCAGCATCACAGTGGTATATTAGTTACAACTGATAAAACTAACCTGGCACGTTATCAATACCCAAAGCCTACAGTTTACATCAGGGTTTACTCTTGCATTTTATGGGTTTTGACAAATACATAACAACATGTATCTACCGTTGAGTATCACACAGGACAGTTCCACTGCCTGAAAATCCTGTGCTCTGCGTCTTCAGTACTTTCTCTCCACTAACTTCTGAAAACCAAGGTCTTTTCACTGTCCCCATAGTTTTTACTTTTCCAGAATGTCATATTGTTGGAATCACATAGTATAGTCTTCTCAGACTGCGTATTTCTGCTGCTGCTGCTAAGTCACTTCAGTCGTGTCCGACTCTGTGCGACCCCATGGACTGCAGCCTACCAGGCTCCTCTGTCCATGGGATTTTCCAGGCAAGAGTACTAGAGTGGGTTGCCATTGCCTTCTCCAAGACGGCATATTACTAAGTGAAAAAGCCATTTAAGTTTCCTCCAAGTATTTCCATGGCTTGATAGATCATTTCTTTTTAGTGCTGAATAATATTTCAGTGTCTGGAGGTAACAGTTTACTTATCCATTTACTTACTGGAGGACATCTTAGTGGCCTTCCAAGTTTTGGCAATTATGCATGAAGCTGATATATAAACATCTATATTCAGTTTTTTTGTGTGTGGATTTGTTTCAATTCATTTGGGTAAATACCAGGGAGCAAAACTGTTGGTTTGTACTATAAGAATACATAAGTTTTGTAAAAAACTGCCAAATTGTTTTCCAAATTTGCTGTACCATTTTGCTTTTCCACTAGTAATTAATGAGAATTCCATTATTCCACATCCTCACCAGCATTTGCTGTTGCTCTGAATTTTGTCTATTCTAAAATCCAGATGTAATAATACTTCACTGTTGTTTTAATTAGCAATTCCCTAATGGCATATAGTGCCTGATGAACTATGGACAGAGGTTCGTGACATTGCACAGGAGACAGGGATCAAGACCATCCCCATGGAAAAGAAATGCCAAAAGGTAAAATGGTTGCCTGAGGACGCTTTACAAATAGCTGTGAAAAGAAGAGAAGTGAAAAGCAAAGGAGAAAAGGAAAGACATACCCATTTGAATGCAGAGTTCCAAAGAACAGCAAGGAGAGATAAGAAAGTCTTCCTCAGTGATCAATGCAAAAAAAAAAAAAAAAAAATAGAGGAAAACAATAGAATGGGAAAGACTAGAGATCTCTTCAAGAAAATTCAAGATACCAAGGGAACATTTCATGCAAAGATGGGTTCAATAAAGGACACTAATGGTATTGACCTAACAAAAGCAGAAGATATTAAGAAGAGGTGGCAAGAATACACAGAAGAACTGTAAAAAAAAGATCTTCATGACCCAGATAATCACGATGGTGTGATCACTCACCTAGAGCCACACATCCTGGAATGTGAAGTTAAGTGGGCCTTAGAAAGCATCACTATGAACAAAGCTAGTGGAGGTGATGGAATTCCAGTTGAGCTATTTCAAATCCTAAAAGATGATGCTGTGAAAGTGCTGCACTCAATATGCCAGCAAATTTGGAAAACTCAGCAGTGGCCACAGGACTGGAAAAGGTCAGTTTTCATTCCAATACCAAAGAAAGGCAATGCCAAAGAATGCTCAAACTACTGCACAATTGCATTCATCTCACACACTAGTAAAGTAATGCTCAAAATTCTCCAAGCCAGGCTTCAGCAATACGTGAACTGTGAACTTCCAGATGTTCAAGCTGGTTTTAGAAAAGGCAGAGGAACCAAAGATCAAATTGCCAATATCTGCTGGATCATCGAAAAAGCAAGAGAGTTCCAGAAAAACATCTATTTCTGCTTTATTGACTATACCAAAGCCTTTGACTGTGGATCACAACAAACTGTGGAAAATTCTGAAAGAGATGGGAATAACAGACCACCTGACCTGCCTCTTGAGAAACCTATATGCAGGTCAGGAAGCAAGTTAGAACTGGACATGGAACAACAGACTGGTTCCAAATAGGAAAAGGAGTACGTCAAGGCTGCATATTGTCACCCTGCTTATTTAACTTATATGCAGAGTACATCATGAGAAACGCTGGGCTGGAAGAAGCACAAGCTGGAATCAAGATTGCCAGGAGAAATATCAATAACCTCAGATATGCAGATGACACCACCCTTATGGCAGAGAGTGAAGAGGAACTAAAAAGCCTCTTGATGAAAGTGAAAGAGGAGAGTGAAAAAGTTGGCTTAAAGCTCAACATTCAAAAAACTAAGATCTTGGCATCTGGTCCCATCACTTCATGGGAAACAGATGGGGAAACAGTTCCAGAGTTTATTTTTTGGGGCTGCAAAATCACTGCAGATGGTGACTGCAGTCATGAAATTAAAAGACACTTACTCCTTGGAAGGAAAATTATGACCAACCTAGACAGCATATTAAAAAGCAGAGACATTACTTTGCCAACAAAGGCCCGTCTAGTCAAAGCTATGGTTTTTCCAGCAGTCATGTATGGATGTGAGAGTTGGACTGTGAAGAAAGCTGAGCACTGAAGAATTGATGCTTTTAAAAATAAACAAATGGGACCTAATGAAACTTAAAAGCTTTTGCACAACAAAGGAAACTATAAGCAAGGTGAAAAGACAGCCCTCAGATTGGGAGAAAATAATAGCAAACGAAGCAACAAAGGATTAATCTCAAAAATATACAAGCAACTCCTCCAGCTCAACTCCAGAAAAATAAATGACCCGATCAAAAAATGGGCCAAAGAACTAAACAGACATTTCTCCAAGGAAGACATACAGATGACTAACAAAACACATGAAAATATGCTCAACATCACTCATTATCAGAGAAATGCAAATCAAAAACCACAATGAGGTACCATTACACGCCAGTCAGGATGGCTGCTATCCAAAAGTCTACAAGCAATAAATGCTGGAGAGGGTGTGGAGAAAAGGGAACCCTCTTACACTGTTGGTGGGAATGCAAACTAGTACAGCCGCTATGGAAAACAGTGTGGAGATTTCTTAAAAAACTGGAAACAGAACTGCCATATGACCCAGCAATCCCACTGCTGGGCATACACACCGAGGAAACCAGATCTGAAAGAGACATGTGTGCCCCAATGTTCATCACAGCACTGTTTATAATAGCCAGGACATGGAAGCAACCTAGATGTCCATCAGCAGACGAATGGATAAGGAAGCTGTGGTACATATACACCATGGAATATTACTCAGCCATTAAAAAGAATTTATTTGAATCAGTTCTAATGAGATGGATGAAAACTGGAGCCCATTATACAGAGTGAAGTAAGCCAGAAAGATAAAGACCATTACAGTATACTAACACATATATATGGAATTTAGAAAGATGGTAACGATAACCCTATATGCAAAACAGAAAAAAAGACACAGATGTATAGAACAGACTTGTGGACTCTGTGGGAGAAGGCGAGGGTGGGATGTTTCAAAAGAACAGCATCGAAACATGTATATTATATAGGGTGAAACAGATCACCAGCCCAGGTTGGATGCATGAGACAAGTGCTCGGACCTGGTGCACTGGGAAGACCCAGAGGGATCGGGTGGAGAGGGAGGTGGGAGGGGGGATCGGGATGGGGAATGCATGTAAATCCATGTCTAATTCATGTCAATGTATGACAAAAACCGCTACAATATTGTAAAGTAATTAGCCTCCAACTAATAAAAATAAAAGGAAAAAAAAAATTGATGCTTTTGAACTATGGTGTTGGAGAAGACTCTTGAGAGTCCCTTGGACTGTAAGGAGATCCAACCAGTCAGTCCTAAAGGAAATCAGTCCTGAATATTCATTGGAAGGACTGATGTTGAAGCTGAAACTCCAATACTTTGGCCACCTGATGCAAAGAGCTGACTCATTGGAAAAGACCCTGATGCTGGGAGGGATTGGGGGCAGGAGGAGAAGGAGATGACAGAGGATGAGATGGCTGGATGGCATCACCAACTCGATGGACATGGGTTTGAATAAACTCCGGGAGTTGGTGATGGACAGGGAGGCCTGGCGTGCTGCGATTCATGGGGTCACAAAGAGTCGGACACGGCTGAGCGACTGAACTGAATTGAACTGAATGGTGTCTGATGTTGAACACTGGCCATCTGTATGCCTTCTTTATAATGTGTCCGTTTATGTCTTTTGCCCAGTTTTTAATCAGGTTGCTTGTTTTCTTATTGTTGATTTTAGGAGTTATTTGCATATTTTCAGTAACAGTCCTTTATCAGATGTGTCTTTCATAAATATTTTCTTCCAGTCTGTGGCTTATCTTCTCATTCTCTTGTTTTTCAGAGAAGTTTTTAGTGGTAGTGAAGTTTAGTTTAGCAATTATTTCTTCCATGGATTATGTTCTTGATGTTATATCTAAAACATCATCACCAAACCCAAAGTCATCTAGGTTTTCTCCTGTCTTCTAGGAATTTCACAGTTTTGCATCCTAGGTTCAGGTCTATGGTGCAGGTTTTGAGCTGATTTTTATGAAAGCTGTAAGGTCTGTGCCTAGATTCACATCTTTGCCTGTGACTGTCCTGCTGTTCCAGCACCATTGTTGAAAGGACTCTCTGCTCCCTTCTACTACTTTAGCTGCATTGTCAAAGATCAGTTGACTAGAGTAATTTGGGTCTATCTCTGGGCTTTCTATGGTGTTCCACTGATCTATCTGTCTATGCTTTCACCAATTTCTTACTGTTTTGATTACTGCGGTTTGTAGTAAATTTTGAAGTCAAAAGTGGCAGTCCTCTGACTCTGCTCTTCTCCAATATTCAGCTGGTTATTGCATCTTCTTAAAGAGAAAGGGAACCACCTTTCTCAGACCACCTTATCTGTCTCCTAAGAAACCTGTATGTGGATCAAGAAGCAACGGTTAGAACTGGATATGGAACAATGGACTGGTTCAAAATTGGGAAAGGACCACATCAAGGCTGTATATTGTCATGCTACTTATTTAACCTATACAAAGATTACATCGTGTGAAATGCTGGGCTGAATCAATCACAACTGTAATCAAGATTACTGGGAGACAAGGTTTACTACAGCACTATTTACAATAGCTAGAAAGAGGAAGCAACCTAGATGTCTATCAACAGATGAATGGATAAAGAAGTTGTGGTACATACACAATGGAATATTACTCAGCCATAAAAAGGAACACATCTGAGTCAGTTCTAATGAGGTGGATGAACCTAGAGCCTATTTTACAGAGTGAAGTAAGTCAGAAAGAGAAAGATAAATACTGTATACTAATGCATATATATGGAATCTAGAAAGATGGTACCAATGAATTTATTTGCAAGGCAGCAATGGAGAAACAGACATAGAGAACAGACTTATGGACACAGGGAGAGGGAAGAGAGGATTAGACATATGGCAAGAGTAACATGGACACTTACATTACCATATGTAAAATGGACAGCCAATGGGAACTTGTGTTATGTCTCAGGGAACTCAAACAGGGGCTTTGTATCAACTTACAGGGGTGGAATGGGAAGGGACATGGGAGGGAGGTTCATGAGGGAAGAGACATATGTATACCTATGGCTGATTCATGCTGGTGTTTGACAGAAAAAAACAAAATTTCTGTAAAGCAATTATCCTTTAAAATAAATAAATAAAAAAATTACCTGTTCAACCTCAAATATGCAGATGATACCACTCTAATGACAGAAAGTGAAGAACTAAAGAGCCTCTTGATGAGGCTGAAAGAGAACAGAGTGAAAAAGCTGGCTTAAAACTCAACTTTCAAAAAACTAAGATCATGGCATCTGGTCCCATCACTTCATGGCAAACAGAAGGGGAAAAAGTGGAAACAGTGACAGATTTTATTTTCTTGGGCTCCAAAATCATGCAACCATGAAATTAAGGTGCTTGCTCCCTGGAAGGAAAGCTATGACAAACCTAGACAACATATTAAAAAGCATAGACATCACTTTGCTGAAAAAGGTCCACATAAGCAAAGCTATGGTTTTTCCAGTAGTCATGTACAGATGTGAGAGTTGGACCATAAAGAAGGCTGAGTGCTGAAGAACTGATGCTTTCAAATTGTGGTGCTGGAGAAGACTCTTGAGAGTCCCTTGGACTGCAAGGAGATCAAACCAGTCAATCCTAAAGGAAATCAACCCTGAATATTCATTGGAAGGACTGATGCTGAAGCTGAAGCTCCAATACTTTGGCCACCTGATGCAAAGAGCCAACTCACTGGAAAAGACTCTGATGCTGAGAAAGATTGAGGGCAGAAGGCAGCAGAGGGTGAGATGGTTGGAGAGCATTATCAACTCAATGGACATGAGTTTGAGCAAATTCCAGGAGATAATGAAGGACAGGGAAGCCTGACGTGCTGCAGTCCATGGGGTCTCAAACAGTCAGACATGACTAAGTGACTGAACAACAACAAATTGCCTCTCCATATAAACTTGAATCAGTTTATTGATATCTACAAAATAACTTGCTGGGATTCTGATTGGGATTGCATTTAATCTATAGATAAGGTTCATAAGAACTGACATCTTAACAATATTGTTTTCCTTTCCATGAACATGGATTCAGTTCAGTTTAGTCACTTAGTCATTGTCTGACTCTCTGCAACCCCATGGACTGCAGCACGCTAGGCTTCCCTGTCCATCACCAACTCCCAGAGCTTGCTCAAACTCATGTCCATCAAGTTGGTGATGCCATCCAACCATCTCATCCTCTGCTGTCCCCTTCTCCTCCTGCTTTCAATCTTTCCCAGCATCAGAGTCTTTTCCAGTGAGTCAGTTCTTCTCATCAGGTGGCCAAAGTATTGGAGTTTCAGCTTTAGCATCAGTCCTTCCAAGTGAATATTCAGGACTGATTTCTTTAGGATTGACTGGTTTGATCTCCTTGTAGTCCAAGGGACTTTCAAGAGTCTTCTCCAACACCACAGTTCAAAAGCATCAATTCTTCAGTGCTCAGCTTTCTTTGTAATCCAACACTCACATCCATATATGACTACTGGAAAAACCATAGCTTTGACTAGATAGACCTTTGTTGGCAAAGTAATGTCTCTGCTTTTTAATATGCTGTCTAGGTTGGTCATAGCTTTTCTTCCAAGAAACAAGTGTCTTTTAATTTCATGGCTGCAGTCACCATCTACAGTGATTTTGGAGCCCAAGAAAATAAAGTCTGTCACTGTTTCCATTGTTTCCCCATCTATTTGCCATGAAGTAATGGGACTGGATGCCATGATCTTAGTTTTTTGAATGCTGAGTTTTAAACATCACTCTCCTCTTTCACCTTCATCAAGAGGCTCTTCAGTTCCTCTTTGCTTTCTGCCATAAGGGTGGTATCATCTGCATATCTGAGGTTATTGATATTTCTCCCAGCAATCTTGATTCCAGCTTGTGTTTCATCCAGCCTGGCATTTCACATGATGTACTCTGCATATAAGTTAAATAAGCAGGGTGACAACATACAGCCTTGACGTACTCCTTTCCCAATTTGGAACCAGTCCATTGTTCCATGTCCGGTTCTAACTGTTGCTTCTTGACCTGCATACAGATTTCTCAGGAGGCAGGTCAGGTGGTCTGGTATTCCTATCTCTTGAAGAATTTTCCACAGTTTGTTGTGATCCACACAGTCAAAGGCTTTGGTGTAGTCAATAAAGCAGATGTTTTTCTAGAACATGGAATATATCTCCATTTATTTCTTCTTTGATATATTTTATCAGTTTTATAGTTCTCCTCACATAGATTTATCTCATAGATGTTTTATGAGATTTATATTTAAGTATTTAATTTTCAGTTTTGATGTAAATGGTAGTATGCTTTAAATTTCAAATTCCCCTTGTTCATTGCTGGTATACGGGAAAGCGATGACTTTTGTAAAGTGACCTTGCATCCTACAACGTTGCTATTATTACTTATTAGTTTTTTTTTTTTTGGTTGCTAATTCTTTTGGGTTTTTTCTACATAGGCAATTATGACATCTGTGAGTAAAAATTTTCTTTCTTCTTTCCTAATCTGTATACTTTTTCTTGCCTAATAACATCAGCTAGGACTTCCAGTACAATGCTGAAAAGCATTGGTGTCAGAGGATGTCCTTGACTTGTTCCTGGTCTTTTTGTTGTTTTTCACAGTTTTGGAGGCTCAGAAGTTCAAAATTAGGGTGTCTGTAGGACCATGTTCTCTTAAATGCTCTAGGAAGAAACTGTTCTGTGCCCTTCTCTTACCTTCTAGTGTTCATTGATTTGTAGTTGAATAACTCCCAAAGTCTCACAGTGTTCTTCCTCTGTCTTCACATCTTATAAAGATACTACTTATATCAGACTAAGGGCCCACCCTACTTTCTGTAATCTCATCTTCACTGATTACATCTGCAATGACTTGATTTTCAAATAAGGTCACATTCTGCAGTGGCAGCGGGAGCTTCAACACATCTTTTTGGAGGACCCAATCCAACCTATAGAAAGTCTTTATTATGTAAGTAAAACTGGGCTACGTCGCTTCAGTTGTGTTTGACTCTACCGATTACAGCCTGCCAGGCTCCTCTGTCCATGGGATTCTCCAGACAATATGGGAGTGGGTTGCCATTTCCTTCTCCAGGGATCTTCCCAACCCAGGGATTGAACCCACGTCTCTTTTGTCTCTTTACCACTAGCGCCACCTGAGAAGTCCAAGTAAAACTGACAAGTTAGTAAAAACAACAACAACAAAAAAAATCCACAGGAAGTCCAACAGGACAAGAACAGGCAATTAACTCACATAAACTATACACACACACTCACACACATATAGCACACTACATTCAAGAACTCATGAATCTTTCCTCTAACCCTGTTCTTCCCCAAGACGTCCCCATGTCAATGACTGACACCAACTTGCATCCAGTTGCTAGGGACAAACCAAGGCATCATGCAGGATTCCCCCCTTTCCCTCATTAACTACAACCAAGGATTGGGACTGTAACTAAAAGTGGGGTCTGGCTGCTTGTCATTCAAAAAGTCAATAAAGAAGCAAGGTTGTTGGAAAGGAAAGTTTGCTTTATTTTGGATGCCAGCAGCTAGGGTATGGGGGGGTATAGAGGGTGGACACCTGTCCAAAGGCCAACTCCACCCCCTGAAAATCAGTGGACAAGAGCTTTTATAGGCTGAGGGAGGGGGCTACATGCAGAAACAGTACAGTCAGCTCTGACAGTCATCTTGAAATTGGTCATCAGTGGTCTGATCAGCGTCATCTTGATTGTTTTAAGTACAGTTAGTCTTCAGTTCCAGGGTTGGTTTGTTCCCATTTCCTTGAGGCCAGTTCTTGGAATTGTGGCAGCTTATGTCATGGCTACAGTCTGGTCATCATGTAGTTAACTTCTACCTGGTGGGGGTTTCAGTATCAGAAGACAGCTCACAGGATTTGGCTCAGAATATTATCTATAATGCCTGAGAAGGAAGGAAAGGTCCTTGAATTTGTTTACGGACTAAATTATCATTGGTCTCCTTTGACTGCTTTCCTTTGTTTCTGCATTTTCTCACTTCTCTGATTAAACTTATTCTTTGGCTAAAGTTTTTCCACAGACAAAAGGCAGGCAGAGGACGTACAAGGCAATGACCACGGGTCCTGCTGTTTTATGACCAGCTGATTTTACTTCATTGGCACCTTCCATATCCCTCCAGTCATCCAGTCGCACTACCTACAAAGCTATGATGATCTCTGGTCTGGACTGCTGCTGCAACCTCCAAGACAAATCTCTTTGATTTCACTTTTGTCCCCTTACAGTAAGGTGAAACTGGTTTGTATGGGACAGTTTCAGTTTTTGCCTGTTGTTTGACACTCTGTCCAGTTAGCAACCTCTTTCATTTGCAAAAGGATCCCCATCTGGATGATAAATTATATGGTCAACTTACCTTACAGTCTTTTCTCCTCACAGTAACTAAAGTCACTTTTTAAAAATGTAAATTAGATCATGTTATTCCCCTGCTTAAGAGCCTTCAAAGATTTCTTATTATATAAGAATAAAATCCAAATTCCTTATCGTGGGCTACAGGCCTTATATAGTCTATATAAGTCTATATACTTCTCATTGCTTCCAACTCTGTCACTTACATTCTAGCCCCACTGGCCTTTTGATTCCTTCAATTAGTCATGCTCCTCTTACTTCCAATCTTTGCTTTTGCCACACCCTTTGCTGTTACTTTATTCCCCAAGATCTTCTCATAACAAATCTGTCATTTTGGTCTCAGATCAAATATTAACTCTTCAGAGAGGCCTTCTTTGAAGACACAATCTAACGTTCCCAAACCCACCCAAATTGTTCTCTATTATACTGTTCACTTATTTTTTAGTTTATTGCTATTTCCCCACTAGAACATAGGTTCATTGTCACCTTGTTCACCTTTGGTACCCATGGGCAGAGCATGTGCTCAACAAGTATTTAATGAGAGAACGAATCACTACCTACAACCAAAGGAAAAAATTAAAACCATGACAGCTCACAGAATCTAGCTATCAAACCAGCAAATACTGAAAAACCGAAAATGCCTTACTTTTCTTTCTAACGCTCTGTGTTAGACACCTATGCGATTGTTTACTCTTTGTCTCCCTCTGACTAAAATGAAATCTCCACAAAAACAAGGACTTGATTTTGTATTTTTAGCTGTAATCTTAGCAAGTGTATGCCAACAACAGTGTCTGGCATATAATAAGTGTTCCATAATTATTTACGTATTCAGTAAATTGATGATATCTAGGGATGAGTAGGTAGTAGAGAAAGGGGTATGGTGAGAATATAATTGGTGTACAATTTCTGTAGGAAATTTGACAATATATATCGAAAGTCCCCAAAGAGGGCATACCTTTAGACTCAGCAATCTCACTTCTAAGAGGAACTTATCCTAAACAAACAAATGAACAAAGGTACAAAGATTACTTATTAGGAAATTTCTGACTTGTCTTATAATAGAGAAAGTTTAGAAATGGCAGCATAACACCCATTTATAGGAAAAGGTACATGTAATTATAAATCTGTACAATGAAATACATTATAAATATTGGTGAAAATGTATATTTGTTGATGTAGAAAAGTATATTAAGACAAAAAGGCAAACAAAAAAAGAGAAGTACAGCAAGATTTCATATTTGCAAAAACACAGTGGGAGACACGTGGGTATATATGAGCGCACCCTGGCACTCACAAAGAACAGTTTAGGCAGGCATACTTCAAAATGTTAGCATTGGTTATCTTTGCAAGGTGAGATTAAGGGCAATTTAAACTTTCTTTTGTATACATTTCTTAATCTTTGTAATTAGGCCAACCAAAATTAGCTAAACATGTTCTGCTGTTATAAGTGTGTGGGGGGTGGGAGGGGAGAGGGGGAAGCAATAAATATAAAAAACACAGACATATTTCATCAACTTACTGAAGTCTAAAGCCCAGGTTAAGAGCCAGAAGTTCAGAAACATCAACTTCAGCATTGGAGGTGGCTTTCTGATTTCCTGAATTCAAGCAAGTTGTTTCCCCTCAGTCAATATTTGCAAAAAAGAAAAAAAAAAATCACAAAACTTGTTTCTTTTATTTCATTGCTTGCCAAGATTGAGAAAACAGCATAAAGTGTAGCAAAAGCTATCAATTTATGCTGGGCACTGTCCTTGTATCTTTTCATTAAAAACCTTCTAAGGGTCCTGCCTGGTAATTAATTAATGTTCTCAAATGCAGAAGCTGAAAGAGACAACAGAACTTGCCAAAGCTCCCAGAGCTGTTGGGCGGATTGGGAAGTAGAGTTGGGATTTAAACAGAAGTTTCTCTGACCTCAGGGCCTTGAGGAAAAGCTGGACAAAGGTGCTTTAGGCTCTATAACCTTGAGAGTCTCTTAATGCCTCTGATATTTTGTGTGGTTATACTACCACCCTTATAAACTTGCAAGAAGGATAAAAGGAGAACCAGCCAGGAGTTCTGAGAAAGCTGGAGGAAATATCTGGAGAAGCGAGATTTACATTGGGTGCTACTCTGGAACGTGCCTTTCACGTCTCTTCAGTTAAATGGCTCCAACTCAAAATGTTTGATTGAGTGGTCACAGAGGAGGAGGGGAAGCTTGTGATCACCCCTATGTATGTGCAAGAGGGTTATAGCACATACCACAGACTTGGCTAAGGATGACATCTGGGCACTTGAAGAAGGAAGCTGGCCCAGGATGACGGGAGGTGGACACTCCTTGGGAGAAAAAAGCAAAGCTGGTAGGAAGTACAAAGTTAAAGGGGGACTGAGAGAAGGAGGAGGAGGGAAGAGGAAGAATTAGGAGAGGCAGTTGAGGGTTATTCTGCAGTACTTTTTTCTTCCACCTTTTTTCTTTCTATATTCTTTCCCTTGATTATCTCAAACATAATTAGGCCTTCAGTGCTTCTTTCTATTTAGATAATTACCACATCTCTCCAATCCTGACTGTTCTCCAGAATTCAAGTCCTCTGAGGTCCAAAGTGAATGCAGCATTTCTGCCACTTCAAGCCTGCTTCTTTTACATTCACTCTCACCATCAAACGTCTGTCTGAACTGCTCTCTCCCCCATTCCGTCAACCATTTTTTCATCCAACAAATCTATCTAGTATGTTCCCCACACTGTACTAGGGACATCCAGTCACTTTTACCTTGAAAATCTCTTGTCTGTCCATCTCTTCTAAATTCTTTACTGAAAGTTATAGAGAATTCCTCTTGCTTGAACCGTGGCAGCACAGCAGTATAAGTTAATTGGTTTTGCATGCCATTCATTCTTATAGTGACCTCCTAGATTTAACACTATAACTGAGACAGAAGTGGCTCACAGTGGAGGCTTAGGGACTAAAAACTCTGGGAAGGGGATTGAAGGAGCAGAAGCTGGACTTGTCTAGATGAAATATTTACATAGGAAGAAAGGCGTTTACAAATAACATCAGCTTGACAATTCTGTTATTTTGGGGGGGTAGCTTTAGGAGGCTGAGAAGATTGTTGAAAGTCTGATGTTGAGAGTCTCCTGATACCGAGAAAGCCCCGCCCACCTCCCATCCCTTGCGTATTCTATAGCTACTTGTAGATTTTATCACCTTCTAAGACAGAAGCCAGGAATGTAGAATTCCTCATCGCATCCCCAGCTCTTAGTATACCTGGCCCATAGTAGGGGCTCAATAAATATCTGTGGAGGATTCTAGAAAGGCAGGGACCACAGATGTTTTATTCACCACTTTAGGCAGAAGGACAAAGACTAACCAGCCCGAGGGTTAAAGAAACCGTGGATGTTTCCCTCCCTATTCCTTTAGAGCTTGGTAAATGTTTGCGAAGCGCCATAAACCGCCCTCCCGCACAACTCCAAAACCCGGCCCCTCGCTCGACTGCCAGGCCCTGTAGCTTGGCCACTGTCTGGCCCAGGCCCCAGCTTCCCTCCCTCCCCGCCCGGGCTCCTGTTACCTCCCTGCACACATCTGTACACACCACAGGCCAAACAATTACGCGCTCCCGCACGCCCGCCTCGAGGTCCGGGTCTCCCCAGAGGACCCCGTGTGTCCCCGCCCCCCGCCCAAGGCTCTGGGCAGCCCGCGGCCTGGCCTGAGGAGCGCCGCCGGCTGTGGGCTCCAGCGGCCCCCGCACCTGGCGCGCCAGGACCTCGTCCATGTGCTCAGCGGCCACTCTCCAGCCTCAGCCGCTCTCGGGCTTGAGCGCGGAGCCCGGGAGGCCCCGCGTTTCGACCCGGGGCCCGCCGCGCTCCTCGGGGCGGGACACACCGGGAAGGCGGGAAGCGGCTGCAGCCGTGAGGCGCCCGGAGGCGGGCGGCGAAGCCGCGGAAAGCAGCGGGCTGGGCCGAGGGCTGTGCGAGCGGCGGCGGGCTCCGACCGCAGGGGGCTCGGCGAGCGGCGGCTCGCTCACTCACCACAGTCCGGCGAGGCAGCGCACCGGGGGTCCGGGACAGGGCCCGGCGGAGCCTCCGCGCCCGGCCAGAGCGGGTCCCCCCGGAGCTCTCCGAGTCGCTGTCGTCCGAGATCACGATGAAGTCCTCCATGGCTGCGGGACCGGCCGAGACAGCGCGCGGGCGACCAGCGACCCAGGCGGCAGCGACTTCGGTTCCTGCTGCTGTGGTGGGGGCGGACGGCGACCGGAGCGATCCGCCCGCCGGCCCCGCCCCTTCCCGCCCCGCAGGCCCCGCCCCCTGCCCTCCGGGGCCCGCCCCCTGGCGGCGGGCGGCAGGCGGCAGGGTCAGGGCCGCCGTCATGGTACTTGGCAGTGGCCCTGGTCCTCCCTTCGCGAGGAGAAAAGGGAGAGGGGAAAGATCAGGTCGCAGCCGGCTTGGGCTGGTGTTGGGGCCGGTCGTGCGGGACGCTGAGGCTGTGAGGGCTTTCCCCGCTGCTTCCCACTGACTCCAGTGTGAAATGAGGTGTGAACAGGCCTTTCTGACCGCCGTAAGGGCTTCAACGGACTCACCCGGAGAGGCCCTTGGAGGATGGGACCCAGGCTTGGACTGGCGGGGTGCGGTTTGGTGGCGGGGGCTGACTGAGGGTGGGTGAGCTGGCCTTTGGTTGAGTAGGCGGAGAAAGGCCCCCTTCTTTGTGCGCACGTGCAGGCCCCTCTGTGGGATCACTTCCCAGAAGTGGACTTACTGAGTCGAAGGCGCTGTTGCTGTTGTTTCGATAAGTGAGGCAGAATACTAAATTGTACCAATTTGCGAGTTTCACCAACAATCTGTGTCACTCAGGAATTTAAACTGAGATTTAGAGATTTGTTCAGTTGATAGCAAGATCAGAGATTGGGAAAAAATGCCCACAGAGAAGCAGTGAAGGAGCAGACATTGTGAATAGTTAGATGTGATGAAGAGCAAAAAAGATAACCCAGTGGAAGGAGAAGTGGTCAGTAGTTGGTATAGGATAGGAATTGTGTTACAATAAATCTGTGGTGTTGACCCAATCTTGCTGCTCAGGCCCTAGCAATTTGGCAACATGTTATTAACAGATCCAAAGGAAAATGAGTTTATCAGAAAGGGGATTGGTTCCTAAAGGAATAGCTATCAGGTGCTATCTAAGCACCGTCTAGAGCAGCGATTCTCAAAACTTAGTGAGGATTAGAATCACCCAAGAGGCTTGTTCGGAGAAGGCAATGGCAACCCACTCCAGTACTCTTGCCTGGAGAATCCCAGGGACAGCGGAGCCTGGTGGGCTGCCGTCTATGGGGTTGCAACTGAGTCAGACACGACTGAAGTGACTTAGCAGCAGCAGCAGCAAGAGGCTTATTGAAACAGACTCCTGGACCTCACCCCAGATTTTCTGATTTAGTGGGTATGAGATGGGGCCGCCTCAATTCATTTTTAACAAGATCCTAGGTGATGTCAAGCCAATGCTGCTGTTGTGGGGACCACTGCATCAAAAACCCACAGGCCAGGCCAACAATGGTCAATGGCCAACAGATTTCAGATGTTCTGGTGATATGTTTGAAATCATCCTTGTGAAGGGATTCATTAAATTTTTTATCTTCACCAAATGCCATTAAACATTTAATTTAACTTCTTTTCTGGGTTTCTGTGACTTGCATCTCTGTTACCACTTCTTTTGATTCTCCTTAGCTAACTTTCCTAGTAAGTCCTCTAACACTCCTTAAATCATAGTGTTCCTCATGACCTTTGCATACTTTCCCTAAACAATCTCAACCATTTCCATGCTTTAATGATAATTTTCATGGTGGTTACTCCCATATGTTTAGCTTCAGCCCAGCCCTGTCTTCAAAGTTCCTGATGTATCCAAATGTATCCAAAAGTATCCAAATGTCTGTTGAAGCTCACAGGCGTTTCAAGTTGAGTATGTCCAAAAGTGAACTTAAAAATACCTATCCCCCTACCCTGTTCTCCAAAAATAAAGCCTGTTTCTTCTCTGTGTTCCCTCCTTCAGGGACTGGTATGGGTAGCCAGCCAGTAATTGCTCAAGTCAGAAATCTGAGCTTTATGCTGTCAACAAATCCTGTCTCTTTTATCCCCTAAATAATTCTTGCACTCACTTGCATCTTTAGGTTTCTCCCCTTAGCTCTTGGTCCTGCTAAGTAGGGATGAAGAGAAGGGAGAAAGAGTGTTCTCTGCAAGACTGTCTATAAAGAGTTGTCTGCTCTTTTTCTTCTGGTTTTTGCTACTTTAGTAATGGTTCTCCCAATGTGTCAGGAGTCCAGATGCCAGCTCTCTTACTTGGACTGGGAACATCCTTGCTTTCTAGGGCCTCCCCTGTGCACTCTCTAAGGTAGGAGAGGTCAGTCTCAACTCTTTCTCCAGGACATTCCCATCCCTGCCAGGGGTAGTCTAACATACAGCCTTTTGTTGTTGGGAGATCCTTGTCTAGAGGAGCTTCTTGGGGAGTGATAGCAAGGGACTGAAGTCTTGGCCATCTTCTATGCTCTCCAGTTGACTCATGCATGGAGAATTTACATGTGTAACTCAAGGAGGAAAGGAATGCAGGAAACTCCCATCTTGGTGCCCTTCTGTTAGCATCAACTAGCTCTCTCCCCCCTTCCTCCACCACAAAGATTATCAGGGGCTTGTCGAGGCAATAGTTCAGTGACTTTGAGACAAGGTCTCATCTTGGGGAGTAGAGAGAGTAGTTTATTGCACTTTAAACTTGTGGGAAGGGATTGGAGAACAAGATGAATGGCTTGCATCTTCTTTAGCTAGGGAAAATCAAATGGATGATTGCTATCTATAATAAGTGATTTTCATTCATGGATATAAGAACTAATTGGAAAAAATTCAAATATTTACCTCTGTTGTAGAAAATATGATAAAGTGATTAATATTAGTAGCTGACTCTTAAGCATATAAATAGTGATAAGACTTTAGGGGTACAATAGTGTTCTGATTGTATGTATCTTTCTCATCATCCATCCTACCTGAAACTCAAGAAATACAGAATCCCTGGTTATATAATGTGAGTACACTTGCAAAGTTCCTTGTCCTTAGCTGGCAACCTAGATGGATGAATACTGGCCCCGAAGTTGCCTTTCTTAAAACCGTAAGTAGCATCACTTATGTTTTCTTGGCCATCCTGGATCGTTCTAGAAGTATGCTGTTTACTCAAGACTTCCAAATTTATGATGACGTCTTTTTCAGAAATTACTATGTATCTGTATTTTTCTTTTTCTTCTGGGTGGATTTTTTTTCCAGATTTAATGAGATATAATTGACATATAGCATTGTGTAAGTTTTAAATGTGTGATGTTTTTGTGTATGTATATGTTGAGAAGTGTTTGCCACAATAAGGTTAGTTAACGCGTCTTTTCCCAGGTAGCACTAGTGATGAACCCACTTGCCAGTGCAGGAGACGTAAGATATTTGGGTTCAACCTCTGGGTCAGGAAGATTCCCTGGAGGAGGGCATGGCAAATCCACTCCATGCCCCATTCCATGTATTCTTGCCTGAAGAAACCCATGGAGAGAGGAGGCTGGCAGTCTATGGTCCATTGAGTCACAGAGAGTCAGAGACAAGTGACTTTTTTTTTTTTAAACACACAGCACAGCACATCTTTTACATCACATAATAACCATTTTGTTTTTGTGTTATGGTGAAAACAGTAAAGAAACTTTTGAGTATATGATACAGTATTGTTATCTGTAGTCATCATGCTATGCATTAGATCCCTGGAAATTATTCATCTTATAATTGAAAGGTTGTAATTTTAACCAACATCTTCCCCAGCCCCCAGACACCAACAGCCCCCATTCTACTCTCATTTTCAAGTTTTGTGTTTTTAGATTCCACATGTAAGTGAGATCATAGAGTATTTATCTTTCTCTGCTTTATTTCACTTAGCATAGTGCCCTCAAGGTCTATCCATATGGTGCCAAATGGTAGGATTTTCTTCTTTTTTATGGTTGAATAATATGTGTGTGTCTGTTTTTCAAGATGACACTTCTTCATGACTTATTCCCCTCAATCATACATAAATTGGGAGAATAATGCAGCCATTTATTCCTCAAGTGTACACCCTCATGAATGAGTTCCCAGTAGATGCCAGGCACCTTGTTAGGGGTTGGGAATGCAACAGTGAGCAAGAGAGCCCTGGCCTCAATCTCCACAGTGTTTTGTTGTTGTTCAGTCACTCAATTGAGTCCAGATCTTTGAACCCCATGGACAGCAGCACACCAGGCTTCCCTGTCCTTCACCATCTCTCAGAGCTTGCTCAAACTCATGTCCATTGCACTGGTGATACCATCCAACTATCTCATCCTCTGTCGTCCCCCTTCTCCTCCTGCCTTCAATCTTTCCCAGCATCAAGGTCTTTTCTAATGAGTCAGCTCTTCATATCAGGTAGCCAAAGTATTGGAGCTTCAGCTTCAGCATCAGTCCTTCCAATGAATATTCAGGACTGAGTTTCCTTTAGGATTGACTGGTTTGATCTCCTTGCAGTCCAAAGGACTCTTAAGAGTCTTCTCCAACACCACAGTTCAAAAGCATCAGTTCTTTGGTGCTTCAGCCTTCTTTATGGTCCAACTCTCACACCCATACATGACTACTGGAAAAACTATAGCTTTGACCAAACAATTCTCTGTTGGAAAAGTAATGTCTCTGCTTTTTATACGTTGTCTAGGTTTGTCATAGCTTTTATTCCAAGGAGCAAGCATTGCCACAGAGTTTAGCAATGAAGAAAGTATCTCTTGTCTATGATGAAGAAAAGAAATACTGATCCCTTACTTTCTTTTTCTGAAATGATTTTTAATTAAAAATTTATAGTACATGAAAAAATAATATCTCAAAATGCAAATCAAAACCACAGTGAGATACCATTTCACACCCATTACAGCTTATTATTTTAAAAAAGAAGTGGGGGGTGGGAAACAAGTTTTGGTGAGGATGTGGAGAAATTGGAACTCTCAGTCCTGGGAATGTAAAATGGTGCAGCTGCTGTGGAGAACAGTTTGGTAGTTCGTCAAAAAGTTAGAATTACCACATGAACCAGCAATTCTACTCCTAGATATTTTCCCCAAAGCATTGAAAGCAGCGACCCAAACAGATACTTATCCACCAATCTTCACAGTATTATTCGTAGTAGCCAAAGGTAAAAATCAAGTGTTCATCAACAGATAAATGGATAAACGAAATGTGGTATATCCACATAATGGAATTTTACTCAGCCTTAAAAAGGGTGGAAAATATGACACATGCTATACCATGGATGAAAGTTGAGAAACCTATGCTAAATATAATAAGCCTGTCAAAAGGGACAAATATTTAATGATTCTACTAATACGAGTTACCTATAATAGGTAAATTCATAGAGACAGAAAAATATTGGTTATCAGAGGTAGGGGGAAGGGAAATGGGGAGTTATTTAGTGGGTGCAGAGTTTTTACTTGGGATGATGAAAAAGTTCTAGAAATGGAGAGTGGTGAAGGTTGTGTTATACTGTGACTTTACTTACTACTGAAGTGTGCATTTAAAAATGGCTATAATATGAATTTTATGTGTATTTTAACCACAACATATGAATACTTCCATTTTACTAGAAAATCGAAACATTATAGACACAGTTGGAGCCCTCCTTGACCACTTCCTTCATCCTGATTCTAGTCACCCCTGTTCAGTGCTTCTGTGCTTACTTCTCTAGAGTTTGTTTTTTTAAAAAATATTTATCTGTATTCATATGTACTTATCAAAATGTATTTTCAGCTTTATCCAAAAAACATATCTGCTTTAGTATGGAGATGTGAATCCATGGTTTGCAGTGAGAATGTTCTAAGCAGCAAGGCTACCTGGCTTATTAATGGAGACTTTAAAGATGGATATATATCTTTACAAGTTTTGGGTTTTTTTTTTCAGTTTTCTTTTTTTTGTTGTGGCAGGGTTAGTGCCTGCAGACCCACTTTTGTTTATGCTAAAGCTGGCCAGCTCAGGTTTCACTCCTGCCTCAGGGAACACTCTGTTCTCCTTGCTGGATTCCAGGTATAGACTCCCAGTTTCGGGTCACTGCTCTCTTTTGCACAGGGCTGCTTTAGTAGGCAGTCTCTCAGTGTGCATAACTTTATTTAAATCATTTTCTTTTCCTTTTCCCGTTTCTATTACAGCTTCTAGTTTGCAGAAATATCAAGTATATGTCAGAATTTATATTAAAAAATTGTTTTCTTCTGTGTTCAAAGATCATGTATCCTCATTCTGAGAAAATTAAGACAATTCAGAATGGTTGCAAAACAGAATGTATATGCACTTTGATAATCTTTCCAGACATTTCTTAATGTAATTACCCACAGGTGCCAACACATAATTTTACATAAGTAGGATCATACTATGCACATTATATTGCAATTTGCTTTTTTAAATTATAAAAAGAAATCTGTATAGTCTTATGTGTCAGTGAATATATATATACAAACCCATTTTTTACTTACAACAATACTTTTAAAAATAGAATGGGATTTGCTCTTATTCTATAGAAAAGCACAAAGAAGCAAACATTCTCCCAACCTTGAATGCCTACAGGGAATAGTTTGTTAAGTTAAAAGAAACACATCTATGAGATTAGAAAATTCATGCTACAAAAAGTTCCCCCTTTTGAGGGGTGACTTCCCTTGTGGTTCAGCTGGTAAAGAGTCTGCCTGCAACATGCAGGAGACCTGGTTTGATCCCTGGGTTGGGAAGATCTCCTGGAGAAGGGAAAGGCTACCCACTCTAGTATTCTGGCCTGGAGAATTCCATGGACCATATAGTCCATGGGGTCGCAAAGAGTTGGACACTACTGAGCGACTTTCACTTTCACTTTCAAAAAGTTATACAATAAAAAGTGAATGTTGAAAGCCACCCTCCCTTTCTAAGTTCATTTACCCAAGGCTAAAATGCCTTCCTTAGTTTCTTGTGAATCCTTCAAAACATACAGAATTGCTTACATATTCTTATTTCTGTCACTTTTTTTTCTGTTTTTAACACAAAAGATAATAGTATACAGTTGCTTACTTTACTTTTATCATTTAATATATTATGGGGTTAGTTCCCTATCAGGAAGGTATAAAATACAATATAGTGTAATAGGGTGTGCATGCATGCTACATCACTTCAGTTGTATCCAACTCTTTGCAACCCTATGAACTGTAGCCTGCCAGGCTCCTCTGTCCATGGAATTCTCCAGGCAAGAATACTGGAGTGGGTTGCCATGCCTTCCTCCAGATCTTCCTGACCCAGGGGTCAAACCTGCATCTCTTACATCTGCTATATTTGCAGGTGGGTATATATTTGCACTGGTGCCACCTGGGAAGCCCATAATACAATATAATATATAATAAATATATCTCTGGGCTGCTAAAAAGGTAATTTGTTGTAATGTGCCACAATTTATTTAATCAGTTTCCTATCATGGTAATTTTGATTGTTGCTAGAGTTTTCCTTGTTTGTTTATTGTGGGTTTTTATTTTACTGTTACAACTAACATTACAAGAATACCTATGTACTTATGTCACCGAGTCCAAGCTTGTTTTGCTGGCCACACAACAGGCCGATGAACTGGAGATGAGGTGTTGTGGCAAAGAATGTGACTTTTTTGCATTTGCAATGAAAAGCAAGTCAAAGAAACGATTACAACATGGAGTCAGAGTTGCTTCTCTTCAACATTTATCTTTAGAAGTCTTGCCAGTATATCCACAGAGAGAATCCTAAGCATTGAGGGCTGGGTTAAAGGATATATGTGTCTTAGGTTTTGAATGAAATTACCAAATTATTTTCCAGAAAGCTTGTACATTATTTTCCAGAAAGCCAACAAAAGTGCCTAAGGGCTTGTTTTCTAAAATTCCACAAGCATTGGTTATCAAAAGTTTTAGTTATTGCCAATCAAATACATTAAAATTAGTATCTTGTTCTGATTTGCATTTACTATATTATGAATGAAGTTGAGATACTTTAAGAATGTTCATGGCCATTTGTAGTTTTTTCCTTGAAATGTTTATTCACTGTGTTTTTCTCCTGGGCTGTTCATCTTTTCCAATAGTTACCAGTAGAAGATGGCAGAGGAGTAGGACAGGGAGACCACTTTCTGCCCCACAAATTCATCGAAAGAACATTTGAATGTTGAGCAGATTCCACAAAACAACTTCTGAATGCTGGCAGATGACATCAGGCACTCAGAAAGTCAGCCCATTGTCTTCAAAAGGAGGTAGGACAAAATATAAAAGATAAAAAGAGAGACAAAAGAGTTAGGGACAGAGACCTGTCCTGGGGAGGGAGTCTTAAAAGAGGAGAAGTTTCCAAATACCAGGAAACCCTCTCACCGGCGGTCTGTGGGGAGTTTTGGAATCTCAGAGGGTGACATAACTGGGAGGAAAAATAAATAAATAAATACAACCCACAGATTATGTGCCTAATGGCAACTCCCAGCAGAGAAGTAGCCTAGACGCTTGCGTCCACCACCAGCAAGCGGGGGCTGAACAGGGAGGCGTGGGCTGCATTGCTTAGGGTAAGGACTGGGCCTGAATGCCCTGAGGGCAATCTGAGGGAGCTAATGTGAGATAGCAACCCAAACTGTGGGATAGCCAGAGAGAGAGAGGAAAAAAAAAAAGAGGAAAGAGAGAGAGAGAGAACTTTCCAGCAAAAAGCTCTAACCTAAGGCACTGCCGGCCCGCTCACAGAACAAAGGACTGAGCGAATACCAGAGGAGAGCTAGCTGGCTGCAGACCCGCCCATCCATCGCCAGAGGCAGGGAGGCAGGCGGGCGGCAGCCAGAGCTGGAAAGGGGCAATCTCAGCCCCAGAGAGGCATCCTCTACCAAACTGCGAGCAGGCTCCCAGTTGCTAACCAAGTCTTCCTGGGATCCTGGACGGTTGACATCCACCGGGAGGGTCGCAGCCAGAGATCAGCTCCCCAGAGGAGACACACAGCACACCTGAGACAGCGCTCCCGCTGTGCACCCAGGAAACTGAGCGGCTGGGACCGGGGAGGTGATAAGACGCACCGCCCACCTGGGGAGAGTGCGCTCACCTGGTTGCCTGAGCTGCTCAGACCTGGGAAGGGCACAAAATGCAGGCCCAACTGAGTCTGTGCCTTTGTGGAGTACCCGAGAACCTGAACCTGAGTGGCTTAGACCTGGGAAGTGCATGCAACCCAGGGCCCGCCTCAGACAGTTCCTGGCAGAGCAACCTGGAGCCTGAGCAGTGTAGACCGGGAAAGCACACACGCTGTGAGCAGGGGCAAACCCAGTGTGGCTGAGACACTGCGAGCACTCCCCACACACGCCAGTGATATTTGTTTGCAGTGTTCCTCCCTCCCCACAGCACAACTGAACAAGTGAGCCTAAATAAGTGACCACCTTTGCCCCCTTGTGTCAGGGTGGAAATTAGACACTGAAGAGACCTGCAAACAGAAGAAGCCAAAATAAACAGAGGGAACTGCTTTGGAAGTGACAGGTGCAACAGATTAAAACCCTGTAGTTAGCACCAACTACATTGGAAGGGGCCTATAGATCTTGAGAAGTATAAGCTGGAACAAGGAACTATCTGAAACTGAACTGACCCCACACTGCCCGCAACAGCTCCAGAGAAATTCCTAGAAGATTTTTACTATTATCATTTTTTTTAATTAAAAAGAAAATTTTTAATTTTAAGTCCTCTATTACTCCTTTGATTTTCATTTTTACAACCTACTATTACCTTGCCAAAAAAAGGACCCTATTTTTAAAGCAAACTTCATATATATTTTTTATAATTTTTGTGATTTTGTTTTGTTTTTTTAATATTGTATTTTTGAGAGTCTAACCTCTACTCTAGATTTTTAATCTTTGCTTTTTGGTATTTGTTATCAATTTTGTACCTTTAAGAATCCAATCTTCAGTACCCATTTTTACTTAGGAGTGTGATTACTGGCTTGATTACTCTCTCCCCCTTTTGACTCTCCTTTTTCTCCCCCAGGTCACCTCTATCTCCTCCCTCTCCCTTCTCTTCTCCCAACTCTGTGAATCTCTTTGTGTATTCTGGGCTGCGAAGAGCACATAGGGAATTGATTACTGGCTAGATTGCTCTCTCCCCTTTTGATTCCCCCTCTTCTCCTCCTGGTCACCTCTATCTCCCTCCTCCCTCTTCTCTTCTCCATGTAACTCTGTGAACCTCTCTGGGTGTCCCTCACTGTGGAGAATCTTTTCACCATTAACCTAGATGTTTTATCATCAGTGCTGTATGGATGGAGAAGTCTTGAGGCTACTGTAAGAATAAGACTGAAAACCAGAGGCAGGAGGCTTAAGTCCAAAACCTGAGAACACCAGAGAACTCCTGACTCCAGGGAACATTAATTGATAAGAGCTCATCCAAAAGCCTTCATACCTGCACTGAAACCAAGCTCCACCCAAGAGCCGACAAGTTCCAGAGCAAAACATGCCACACAAATTCTCCAGCAACGCAGGAACATAGCCCTGAGCTTCAATATACAGGCTGCCCAAAGTCACACCAAACCCATAGACATCTCAAAACTCACTACTGGACACTTCATTGCACTCCAGAGAGAAGAAATCCAGCTCCACCCACCAGAACACTGATGCAAGCTTCCCTAACCAGGAAACCTTGACAAGCCACTCATCCAACCCCACCCACAGGGAGGAACCTCCACAATAAAGAGGAACCACAAACTGCCAGAATACAGAAAGGCCACCCCAAACACAGCAATCTAAACAAGATGAAAAGGCAGAGAAATATTCAGCAGGTAAAGGAACATGATAAATGCCCACCAAACCAAACAAAAGAGGAGGAGATAGGGAGTCTACCTGAAAAAGAATTCAGAATAATGATAGTAAAAATGATCCAAAATCTTGAAAACAAAATGGAGTTACAGATAAATAGTCTGGAGACAAGGATTGAGAAGATGCAAGAAATGTTTAACAAGGACCTAGAAGAAATAAAAAAAAGAGAATCATCAATCAATAATGAATAATGCAATAACTGAGATCAAAAACATTCTGGAGGGAACCAACAGTAGAATAACAGAGGCAGAAGATAGGATAAGTGAGGTAGGGATAGAATGGTAAAAATAAATGAAGCAGAGAGGAAAAAAGAAAAAAGAATTAAAAGAAATGAGGGCAACCTCAGAGACCTCTGGGACAATGTTAAATGCCCCAACATTTGAATCATAGAAGTCCCAGAAGAAGAAGACAAAAAGAAAGGGCATGAGAAAATACTTGAGATAATAGTTGAAAACTTCCCTAAAATGGGGAAGGAAATAATCACCCAAGGCCAAGAAACCCAGAGCGTCCCAAAAAGGATAAACCCAAGGCAAAATACCCCAAGATACATATTAATCAAATTAACAAAGATCAAACACAAAGAACAAATATTAAAAGCAGCAAGGGAGAAACAACAAATGACACACAAGGGGATTCCCATAAGGATAACAACTGATCTATCAATAGAAACTCTTCAGACCAGAAGGGAATGGCAGGACTTACTTAAAGTGATGAAAGAGAAAAACCTAAAACCCAGATTACTGTATCCAGCAAGGATCTCATTCAAATATGAAGGAGAAATCAAAAGATTTACAGACAAGCACAAGCTGAGAGAATTCAGCACCACCAAACCAACTCTTCAAAAAATGCTAAAGGATCTTCTATAGACAGAAAACACAGAAAGGTTGTATAAACACGAACCCAACAACAAAGAAAATGGCAACGGGACCATACCTATCAATAATTACCTTAAATGTAAATGGGTTGAATGCCCAAACCAAAAGACAAAGACTGGTTGAATGGATGCAAAAACAAGACCCCTATATATGCTGTCTACAAGAGACCCACCTCAAAACAAGGGACACATACAGACTGAAAGTGAAGGGTTGGAAAAAGATATTTCATCCAAATGGAGACCAAAAGAAAGCAGGAGTCACAATACTCATATCAGATAAAATAGACTTTGAAATAAAGGCTGTGAAAAGAGACAAAGATGGACACTACATAATGCTCAAAGGATCAATCCAAGAAGAAGATATAAAATTATAAATATATATGCACCCAACATAGGAGCACTGCAATATGTAAGGCAAATGCTAACAAGTATGAAAGGGGAAATTATCAGTAAACAATAATAGTGGGAGACTTTAATATCCCACTCACACCTATGGATAGATCAACCAAACAGAAAATTAACAAGGAAACACAAACTTTAAATGATACAATGGACCAGCTAGACCTAATTGATGTATATAGGACATTTCACCCCGAAACAATGAATTTCACCTTTTTCTCAAGTGCACACAGAACCTTCTCCAAGACAGATCACATCCTGGCCCATAAATCTAGCCTTGGTAAGTTAAAAAAAAATTGAAATCATTCCAAGCATCTTTTCTGACCACAATGCAGTAAGATTAGATGTCAATTACAGGAGAAAATTATTAAAAATTCCAACATATGGAGGCTAAACAACATGCTTCTGAATAACCAACAAATCACAGAAGAAATAAAAAAAGAAATCAAAATATGCATAGAAATGAATGAAAATGAAAACACAATAACCCAAAACCTATGGGACATTGTAAAAGCAGTGCTAAGGGAAAGGTTCATAGCATTACAGGCTTACCTCAAGAAACAAGAAAAGTCAAATAAATAACCTAACTCTACACCTAAAGCAACTAGAAAAGGAAGAAATGAAGAACCCCAGGGTTAGTAGAGGAAAGGAATCTTAAAAATCAGGGCAGAAATAAATGCAAAAGAAACAAAAGAGACCATAGCAAAAATCAGCAAAGCTAAAAGCTGGTTCTTTGAGAAGATAAATAAAATTGACAAACCATTAGCCAGACTCATCAAGAAACAAAGGGAGAAGAATCAAATCAACAAAATTAGAAATGAAAATGGAGAAATCACAACAGACAACAGAGAAATACAAAGGATCATAAGAGACTACTATCAGCAGCTGTATGCCAACAAAATGGACAACTTGGAAGAAATGGACAAGTTCTTAGAAAAGTATAACTTTCAAAACTGAACCAAGAAGAAATAGAAAATTTCAACAGACCCATCACAAGCCTGGAAATCAAAGCTGTAATCTGAAATCTTCCAGCAAACAAAAGCCCAGGACCAGATGGCTTCACAGCTGAATACCAAAAATTTAGAGAAGATCTAACATCTATCCTACTCCAACTCTTCCAGAAAATTGCAGAGGAAGGTAAACTTCAAACTCATTCTATGAGGCCACCATCACCCTAATACCAAAACCAGACAGTGATGCCACAGAAAAAAAGAAAACTACAGGCCAATATCACTGATGAACATAGATGCAAAAATCCTTAACAAAATTCTAGCAAACAGAATCCAACAACATATTAAAAAAAATCATACATCATGACCAAGTGGGCTTTATCCCAGGGATGCAAGGATTCTTTAATATCCACAAATCAATCAATGTAATACACCACATTAACAAATTGAAAGATAAAAACCATATGATTATCTCAATAGATGCAGAGAAAGCCTTTGACAAAATTCAACATCCACTTATGATAAAAACCCTCCAGAAAGCAGGAATAGAAGGAGCATACCTCAACATAATAAAAGCTATATATGACAAACCCACAACAAACATCCTCAGTGGTAAAAAATTGAAAGCATTTCCCCTAAAGTCAGGAACAAACAAGGGTGCCCACTCTCACCACTACTATTCAACATAGTTTTGGAAGTTTTAGCCACAGCAATCAGAGAAGAAAAAGAAATAAAAGGAATCCATATTGGAAAAGAAGAAGTAAAACTCTCACTGTTTGCAGATGACATGATCCTCTACATAGAAAACCCTAAAGACTCCACCAGAAAATTACTAGAGCTAATCAATGAATATAGTAAAGTTGCAGGATATAAAATTAACACACAGAAATCCCTTACATTCCTATACACTAACAATGAGAAAACAGAAAGAGAAATTAAGGAAACAATTCCATTCACCATTGCAATGAAAAGAATAAAATACTTAGGAATATATCTACCTAAAGAAACAAAAGACCTATATATAGAAAACTATAAAATGCTGATGAAAGAAATCAAAGATGACACAAATAGATGGAGAAATATACCATGTTCTTGGATTGGAAGAATCAATATAGTGAAAATGAGTATACTACCCAAAGCAATCTATAGATTCAATGCAATCCCTATCAAGCTACCAATGGTATTTTTCACAGAACTAGAACAAATAATTTCACAATTTGTATGGAAATACAAAAAACTTTGAATAGCCAAAGTAATCTTGAGAAAGAAGAATGGAACTGGAGGAATCAACCTGCCTGACTTCAGACTATACTACAAAGCCACAGTCATCAAGACAGTATGGTACTGGCACAAAGACAGAAATAGAGATCAATGGAACAAAATAGAAAGCCCAGAGATAAATCCGTGCACCCACGGACATCTTATCTTTGACAAAGGATGCAAGAATATACAATGAAGAAAAGACAATCACTTTAACAAGTGGTGCTGGGAAAACTGGTCAACCACCTGTGAAAGAATGAACAGAACACTTTCTAACACCATACACAAAAATAAACTCAAAATGGATTAAAGATCTAAATGTAAGACCAGAAACTATAAAACTCCTAGAGGAAAACATAGGCAAAACACTCTCCAACATAAATCACAGCAGGATCCTCTATGACCCACCTCCCAGAGTAATGGAAATAAAAGCAAAAATAAACAAATGGAATCTAATTAAAAGCTTTTGCACAACGAAAAGAAACTATAAGCAAGGTGAAAAGACAGCCTTCAGAATGGGAGAAAATAATAGCAAACGAAACAACTGACAAAGAATTAATCTCAGAAATATACAAGCAACTCCTGTAGCTCGGCTCCCTAAAAATAAACAACCCAATCAAAAAAGAGGCCAAAGAACTAAACAGACATTTCTCCAAAGAAGACATAGAGATGGCTAACAAACACACGAAAAGATGATCAACATCACTCATTATCAGAGAAATGCAAATCAAAGCCACAATGAGGTACCATCTCATGCCAGTCAGAATGGCTGCTATCCAAAAGTCTACAAACAATAAATGCTGGAGAGGGTGTGGAGAAAAGGGAACCCTCTTACACTGTTGGGAATGCAAACTAGTACAGCCACTATGGAGAACAGTGTGGAGATCTCTTAAAAAACTGGAAATAGAAGTGCCATATGACCCAGCAATCCCACTGCTGGGCATACACACCGAGGAAACCAGATCTGAAAGAGACACGTGCACCCCAATGTTCATCATGGCACTGTTTATAATAGCCAGGACATGAAAGCAACCTAGATGTCCATCAGCAGACGAATGGATAAGGAAGCTGTGGTACATATACACAATGGAATATTACTCAGTCATTAAAAAGAATGCATTTGAATCAGTTCTAATGAGGTGGATGAAACTGGAGCCTATTATACAGAGTGAAATAAGTCAGAAAGAAAAACATGAATACAGTATACTAATGCATACATTTGGAATTTAGAAAGATGGTAATGATAACCCTATATGCGAGACAGCAAAAGAGACACAGATGTATAGAACAGTCTTTTGGACTCTGTGGGAGAAGGCAAGGGTGGGATGATTTGAGAGAATAGCATTGAAACATGTATATTATCATATGTGAAACAGATCGCCAGTCCAGGTTCAATGCATGAGACAGGGTGCTCAGGGCTGGTGCACTGGGATGACCCTGAGGGATGGGATGGGGAGGGAGGTGGGAGGGGGGTTCAGGATGGGGAACACATGTACACCCATGGCTGATTCATGTCAATGTATGGCAAAAAACCACTACAATATTGTAAAGTAATTAGCCTCCAATTAAAATAAATAAATTAAAAAAAAAGAAATGCTGCTAATATAAAAAATTAAAAAAAAAGTTACCAGTAGAATTTGTATGAATACCTAAGGCTTATTAAGCAAAGCATTACATTATTTTATAATTTATTCAACTACCTAATAATGAACACTTAGGGCATTTACAACATCATGCTGCAGTTTTGAGCATTCTTATACTGACATACTTATCTGTACCAAATATCTCTTTAAGTTAGATTTTTAGAAATGGAATTCCTTATTTACAGCCAAAGTATTTGTCAAAATTTTCAAAACACCATTGTTTGATGGGGAAAAGGTACACATGGAGAAAAGAAGAGGAATGAAATAGTCTTTCCTAAGTGTGAGGTTCATCAGCTCTAAATCAGAGCTGAACTATTAGTATAATTGATGATGTTATCATCTGCATTGCTTTCATTAGTGAGCTTCTGAAGAATCCCAAATCTCCTTCTCTATTTGTGTTCTCTATTACAGACCTCCCAGGAGTCTACAAACTCTATGGAGAAAAAAAGAAAAAAGCTATAGCTTTTATAGCTATTATAATAGCTTTGTAATTTTAAATTGAATAATAATGTTTAAAAATTGTACGTACATTCTGAATCATTTTATGGCCATGCAGTTTTTATGTTGGCTTTACATTTCTGTTTACAATTGTCTGAGTTGGTACATACTGTTTGAAGGCACATTTAGCATTGTGGTAGTTCATGAATTTAAACTGAATAGAGAGAAGTAGTGGGAGAATTAAGTCAGTTACCTATGGCACTGGTGGACTCCTGGGGAAGCGGAGTTCAAAAGAAACTCTGCACAAAGCAACCCATTAGATTAGAAGAATGCAGGAGACTATTTGGTGGAGGATGAATTACTTAAATCCTGTCTTTGTATCTAACATGTTAATTAATGATAAGTGTGGTAGAAAATATAGAGTGAAGAAACTTTACATTTCTGATTTGAGTAATAACTGGATTAGAATACCAATTTAGGCCAATTGTATTAATGACCACAGTGCCAGCCTCAGTTTTATAGGAGTTATGGGGATTTTTAATTTTAACTGCATTAAACTAGTGTTCTGAGATTGCTTGGGTGGGCTGCCTTGAGTTAGTAAAGAATGAAGTTATTAACTCCATTTCATACAACATAAATATCTGAACAGATGGTTTCTGCATTTGTATTATTGACAGACAAAATCAAGTGGACAAAAATTGGTTTGTTCTCATTATTGATCAAATATGGATTTATTTGATTATTATGAGGCTATATACACATACATATGTATAAAACATTAATCTGATTTTCTTTTTTCCAGTTACTTGACAAAAACTCCAAGATGAAAATCTATGACTTCAGTTGTTTTCCTTTGTCCTCGTTACCACTACATTCAGTTTTACATACTTATTTGTAATATTATTATTACTAGAATTTTGATTCATACATTTTATTTAACATGTACCATAAATAGTTTTCCATATTTTAATCTGATTTTATTCTTATTTTCTTTTGCCTATGCACTCTTGACAATCATCATGTAAGCTATGTCATTTGCCCAGGTATATGAGCCCACACAGTTTTCTCCATAACCATCTAAACATCTAATATATATCTATATCTATATAGATATAGATATGTACAAATAAATACACAAAATATGGAAGATTGTGAGTTTATCATTTGGTTTTACAAATTGAGATCATAAAATCATAAACCATATGCATTTCTTAGTTATATCCTTTCTTACCTAATTTATCAGGGTAGTCTGCCAGAGTAGGAGCTGTAGATTCAACTTGATTTTTTAAAATAGCAACATAGTTTTCTATACTCCACATGGATACATTCATTTACTCTTCTTCCATTGGTGGAAATTAAAGTTGTTTTCAAGTTTTTTGTCATTATAAATAATGCCACAATAGATATTCTCTTAAGTTCATCCTTAGATGGTTAGAATTGAAACTATTAGATCAAAGGATATGTATATTTTTTGTTTTTAATATATAAGGCCATATTACTTTAACAAGCTGTGTGTGGACCTTACTTAGATCTCAATTCATGCAAACTATGAAAGTAAGTATGACATTTGTAAGATAATTGGAAATTCAAACACTGACTAGATATTTCATTAAATTGAGGAATTTTTGTTATTTTTAAGATGTGATAGTGGTATAGCTACAAAATGAAATATTTATGGATGAAATACTTAAGAAAATTGCTCGAGGGAGAGAAGTGAATGAAAGGATGAATGAAATAAGAGTGGTCATGACTTGATAGTTGTTGAAGCTGGTATAATGGGAGTTCATTATATCATGATCATCTTTTTTATATGTTTGAAATTCTCCACAATAATAATTTTCAAAAATTAACAAGTCATACTATATCTAGTGAGGAAACTTATTTCCATATATTTCCCTTAAAACTGAGCATTACTTTTTCTATTTTTGAAAATCTGATGTGTGAAAAAAAGGTGTTAGTTGCTGTCATTTGCATTTACTTTATTGTTAGTGAGGTTTATCATCTCGAGAGAGTGTAAAGCTTCCTCACTGGCAGCTAGCATCTAGGCCGTAGTGTTCCCAAAGGAACTTACATAATACTTTCTAGAATCTAGATAAGCTGTACACAAAGCCACTCTGACATATCTGGAATGAGAAAGACAAGACCACTTTGCAACCATAGAAACAATAAAACATCCCCCACTCTGCCTAGCCTGAGTGACAGCTGCTCTTTTACCAAGGACAACTTTGGCCTTGCTTTAATGCTACTTATTAGATAAAAATTATGAACCTATCCAGCTACTAAATTGCCCCAGTTTCTTGACAACCTTCAATCCATAACTGGTCTCCACTTTTTTAACTTTTCTGGAATAACCCAGCACCAGTGCAAGTTCTGTGAGAAGCCCCTTCCAATCCTCTTGTTGAGCCCTATAATTCCTCTGGAGAATTTTCTCCCTTGTGGCAGAAAGGTAAAGAAACATTTTCTTTCTTTCTTTCTTTTTTTAACTATGGATATGACGGTAAAGAATCCACCTGCAATGTGGGAGACCTGGGTTCGATCCCTGGGTTGGGAAGATTCCCTGGAGGAGGGCATGGCAACCCACTCCAGTTTTCTTGCCTGGAGAATCCCCAGTGGACAGAGGAGCCTGGCAGGCTACAGTCCATGAGATCTCAAAGAGTCGGACATGACTGAGCAACTAACCACAGTGCAGCACATGTTCCTGAAGGTCTTTGGTCAGTGGTCTTTAAAACAATCTTTGCAAAGTGTATCATCCATTTGAATTTCCTCTTCTCTGGGACATTTTCCCAGTTTAGTGGGTAGTTCTGAAATTTTCCCTTTTGTTTTAGAGTCAGTCACATTGACAACCCTAGGACCTGTATGTATGACTTCTTAGTCAGAAGGGGCAAAAGATAAGGATTCTTACTCAGGTTGGATCATTCCAGGTTTGATGGAAAGAATTTTCAGGATCTTATTAATTCATCAGGAAGGCTGCTGAGAGATGAGGTTGAAAGTAGGAGCTCAGCTAAGTTGGACTTCTCTATTTGCTACAGACAATTCTGGTTATTTTCTTGGCCACCAATCTTATTTGGCCAATGTTGATGGACTGTGTGTGTAAGGGTGCGCATACGCGCGCGTGTGTATATACCATTTATTGCTTGTTTCATTAGGTATTGAAAGAGAAAATTTATCATCATAACTGAGAAGTCTAATGTTTCTATTGAATTTTGTTTTATATTTGTACAAGGTCTAATGTGAGATAAATAAAAATTCAATGCTACTTTGTACTTTGTTAATTGTTCTTGTATTGATATGAAATAGTACTGTTTGTCCCTTTTAGTGCTTTTCATCTTGACTTCTACCATTTGTTACATTAACATTGTAACATACATAACACAGTCTTTGTTTGGTATGCTGGGAAAATATTTTGGTATTTAAAGCCATGTGTTTTTATCCAGTATGTAACTGTTTTTCCATTTAGATGACTAAACCCTGAGTCATCCTTTGCCATGAGGGAGATTGTCACAATAGAATCAGAGTGAAAAAGAGGCAAATTCTTGGCTCATGAAATTCCTGGCCAAGGCTCAGGTATAGCTGTAGGACGTTCAGATCCAGTCTCTTCACCTTCACTTAGGGGAGAGAAGAGACATGGCCTGTTCTGTTTGCTCTATTAGTCCTGTTTCCTTAAGTGTTAATGTCTGTCTTTTGTGAGATGTAGTGTTTATCAGTTTTGATGATAGAATTTTTCTCAAATATTTTCTAATTCTTGGGCTGGGTGTTCATCTTGATCTTTGAAGTTCCCTGTTAGTCCACAGGTGAGCGCTAGATCTGTGTATCCATCTTGTTGCTAGGAATTTCAGGAGAGTTTGAATTTGCTGCTGGATGTATTAGTGAGGCAAATATGATCACTTCTACACTATGGAAGCCGGCCTGGAAGGTCTATACTAGCGTCCAGTCTTCTGGGACCAGGGACAACCACATTGCCACCATAGGCACTGCAGTGCCCTGCCTCGTGGCCCAGTTACTTGCACTCACTGCCCTTACCAGGAAGCAGAGGTCTCTACTGCTCGTTGCTTTGCAAAATCTGGGGAAAATTATTCTAGTAGTTGCCTTAGCCAAGTCTCATTCCTATTGCCCTGTATTCTCCATCTCTGAGTTGGGAGAACCTTCAAGTTGCTGTCCACATTTGCTTCAGTTTTTTCCTCTGAATATTTCAGGTTATAATGTTCTCTTCCCAATAGTCATGTATGGATGTGAGAGTTGGTCTATAAAGGAAGCTGAGCACCAAAGAATTGTTGCTTTTGATCTGTGGTGTTGGAGAAGACTCTTGAGTGTCCTTTGGACTGCAAGGAGGTCCAACCAGTCCATCCTAAAGGAAATCAGTCCTGCATATTCATTGGAAGGACTGATGCTGAAGCTGAAACTCCAATACTTCGGCCACCTGATGCAGAGTCAACTCGTAGAAAAGACCTGTTGCTGGGAGAGATTGGAGGCAAAAGGAGTAGGGGATGACAGAGGATGAGATGGTTGAGTGGCATCAATGACTCGATGGACATGAGTTTGAGCAAACTCCAGGAATTGGTGATGGACAGAGAAGCCTGGCGTGTAGTCCATGGGGTCACAAGAGTCAGACATTGACTGAGTGACTGAATTGAACTGAATGTTCTCTTTCAGTCTGATACCATTTGCTTTCCATTTTCCAAAGATTTACTTATCATTCCAGTAGATTAATGTCATTATCAACATCATATCAGCCCTCAGCACTTCTGGATAATTCTCCACTTTTAAAATCAGTTGGATTTTTAAAATCAGTATATTTATTCTATACTGCTTAAACTTTTGACTGTTCTAGGTCAGAAGGCCTCGCCATTTACTACATTACCCCTCCATACTCTACAGAAATGGTGCTCACTCAGTAAATCTGACTTCTGTGGTGGTTTTAAAATCTGGGTACAAATCTTCCTCCTTCAAAATGTAGAGTTTTATTCCCCTACCCTTAAGTGTAGGTTGTATTACCTGACTTGCTGCTGATGAATAGACTATGCCAGAAGTGATGGTATATGACTTCCAAGACTGGGTCACAGTATAGCTTCAACCGCTCTGTCTTGGGTTGTTTGCTCTGTGGAATCCAGCTGTGAAGGGGCCCTGTTGGAAGGGGATCCTCCTGTCCTGTAAACTCTTCAGAGGACCATAGCCTGCCTGGCATCTTTACTGTAGTCTCGTGGGAGATTGAGCCAGAACCATAGTTCAGCAGCTCCTGGGGTCCTTCCTTTCAGAAATAATATTTCATTGCATGTATATACTACATTTCCTTATCCGTTCACTCACTGATGGACACCTGAGTTTGTGCTGTTATGAACATGGTGTACAAATATCTTTTGGGGACCCTACTTTCAGTTCTTCTGGATGTATTCCCAGAAGTGGAATTGCTGTGTCATGCAGTACACTATTTTTTATTTTTTGAGGAACTGTTACAGTGTTTTCCATAATGGCTATATCATTTTACATCCCCACCAACAGTGAACAAGGATTCCAGTTTAAGCAGTTTATCAAATTTTTCTTTTATGGATTGTTGCTTTTGTGTGATATCTAAGAACTTTTTGACTAACCCAAGATCATGAGGGTTTTCTCCTGGTTTCTTCTAAAAATTTTAGAAGTTTTAGCTCTTACATTTAGATCTTTAATTCATTTTGAGCTATTTTTTAATAAATGGTGTGAAGTGAGGATCTAAATTCATCTTTTTTGCTTGTTAATATTCAATTGTTCCAGCAGCATTTGTTGAAACTAATATTCTTATTAGAATTATTATTAATTAATTATTAGTTATTATTAATTATTCTGGCACCTTTTTTGAAAATCAACTGACTATAAATGTTAAGAGTTTTGGACTCTCAATCCTGTTCCATTGATTTATATATCCAGTAAAAAAATTTTATTTGGCTGTTCCAGGTCTTTCTTGCTACACACCAGTTTTCTATAGCTGTGGCGACCAGGGCTACTCTCTAGTTGTGGGGTGTGGGCATCTCATTGCAGTGGCTTTTCTTGTTGTGGAACACGGGGCTCTAGGGTGAGGACTTTAGAAGTTGTGGCTCGAGGGCTTAATATGTGGAATCTTCCTGGACCAGGTATTAAAGTCATGTCCCCTGCATTGACAGGCAGATTGCTAGCCACTGAACCACCAGGGAAGTCCAATATATCTATATTCATGCCAGTACACTGTCTTGATTTCTGTAGGTTTAGAATTTATTTTGAAATTGATAACTGTAAGTCCAACTTTGTTTTTTTTTTTCAAAATTGTTTGAAGCAGTTCTGTTCTGGGTCTTTTGAATTTTTATATGAGTTTTAGGATCAGATTGTCAATTTCTACAAAAAAAGGCAGCTGGGATTTTGGTTTGCTTGCACTGAATCTGTTGATCAATTTGGGGAAAAATTGCCATTTAAGAAGAGTAAGTCTTCTAATCCACGAGTATGAAATGTCTCTCCTTTTAATCTTCTTTAATTTCTCTTAGCAATATTTTATAGTTTTTTTCTTCCAGCTTCATTGAGATATAAGTGATACACAGCATTGTATAAGTTTAAGGTGTTCAACATAATGATTTGACTTAAATACAGTATATGGGTCTTATGCCTTTTTTTGTTAAATTTAGTCCTAAGCATTTAATCTTGACATTACTGCGAATGTGATTGTTTTCTTTTCTTTTTTATTAGCACTGTTGTTGCTGTTTGGTTGCTAAGTCATGTCTGACTTGTTTGCCACCCCATGGCAAACCTGTAGCCCACCAGTCTCCTCTGTTCACAGAATTTCCCAGGCAAGAATACTGGAGCGGGTTGCCATTTCCTACTCCAGGGGATCTTCCTGACCCAGGGATGGAACCTGCGTCTCCTGCATTGGCAGGCAGATTCTTTACCACTTGAACCACCTGGGAAGACTATGTTGATGCAAAAGATAAGATAAATGGTTTTCAGGTCAAACCTTGTTATACATGTTTGCTCTTCTACTTAAGAGATTTTACACTTTGGTTAGTCTCTCTTATCTTCCATAACTTTATCTGTGAAATGGGGTTAAAATGTATCTTAGTTGCTCTGGATCCCAGCTCTCAGAGCCTCAGGAGACTCTGCCCTATGAGGGGTCTTCTCCCTCAGAGGGTTGCCATGGCCAACAAGAAGGGGTGCTGGAAGTGGGCCATTGTTGGCGGTGTCAGTACGGTTCTAGTGTTTGCCATTGCAATAATCGTGGGCTTCTCACTGCAGAAGTGCAACGCCCTGCCAGGCTATGAACAGGATGGGACCTGCCGCTCTGATGCAGACATGCTAGGCTACCTGCTAAGTTTGGGTCAGATCACCCAAAGGGACGGCCTGCTGGTCACCTCGTACCAACCACGCTGCCAATAGCAAAGAGCAAATGCAGGCTGCCCTCAGCAGCAGTGTCATGGTCTTGGAATCAGACGTCACAATAGAAGGACTCAGCATAGTCAGCAAGACAGGGGTCCCCGTCACGGCGCACCCCCCAGCCGTCTACAGTGACAACACCCGAGAGCAGTGGCTGGAGGCTGTGCTGGCCTCTTCCGAGAAGGGCAACAAACTAGATTTCAAGAGCATCAAGGCTGTGGACCCCTCCCTGGACCTCCTGCAGCGGCTGACAGAGGAGGGGAAAGTTCGAAGGCCTGTGTGGATCAATGCCGACATCCTGAGGGGTCCCAACATGGTCAGATCAACAGAGGTCAATGCCCCACAGTTCCTGGCCTTAGTCCAGGAGAAGTATCTTGAGACAACCCTATCTCCAGGCTGGACTACCATCTCCCTGCCCTTGTTCCCAAATGGGATATACACCCAGACCACGGTGGAGAAGATGCAGGAGCTGATGGGAGCAGTGCCACAGAAGGTCACCTTCTCTGTGTAGCTTGTCATGGCCAGGGACGTCTGGCCCCACCTCAGCTGGCTGCTGGGCCAATCTGACAGGTACAGCCTGACAATGCGGCAGTCCGCCTCAGACCCTGTGACAGTGGACGACCTCCTCTACATCCGGGACAACACCGCCACCCACCAAGTCTGCTATGACTTCTTTGAGCCTCTCCTGTCTCAATTCAAGCAGCTCACCGTGAATACTTCACAGAAGCAAAGATACTAGACCAGGGGCAGCCTGATCCCTGCTCTCCAAAACCCTGGAGATGAGGGTCTGAGCGTGCAGTGGCTGGTTCCTGACATCCAGCACAGCAACAGTGCGGCTCCCAGACTGTGAAGGTGTGATCCTGCTGGATGTGGGCCTTCAGGAGCCTGCAGCTGGGGACCCTGTGCCCATCGTCTATGCCCCAGATGGCCATGCCCTGATGCTTGAGTCCTGCCTGCAGCAGCTGGCCATGCGCCCTGGACACTGGGGCCTCCATGTGCACACAGCAGAGCCCCCCACCCTGCAGCCATCCCTGGCCACGCTGGCCACCCTATGCGCCCTTGGCCGCCTGTCTAGGCCTGTGGGGCTTGGGGCCACAGTCTCCCACGGGAGTTTCATGGTCCCTGGCTATGTGACTGGCAGGGAGTTGCTTACAGCTGTGGCCGAGCTGTTCCCCCACGTGACAGTGGCCCCAGGCTGGCCCGAGGAAGTGCTGGGCAGTGGCTACAGGGAACAGCTGCTCACAGATATGCTGGAGCTGTGCCGGGGCCTCTGGCAACCCGTGTCCTTCCAGCTGCAGGTTGGGCCTCTGGTCAGAATCCTGCTGGAATCGTGGCCCAGCTGCTGGCAGCCTCCCGCTGGGCCACGGTCACAGCGGAACACAGCCCTGGCCAGGGCCACTATGCGTCTATGTGGGCAGTGCTGCTGGCAGCAGCGCCATGGAGAAGACCCGAGTCTACTACAGGCTACCCCAGGGCTACTGCCAAGACCTGCAGGCAGATATTGGCAGACATTGAGCACCCAGGGGTGCTGGCCTGGTGGACCCCGGCTTCCCACAGGGGCGGCAGGAAGGAATAAATGCCCCTGCTTCCTCAAAAAAAAAAGTTTTTTAGTCCTTTTGTTGTAAGGACTAAAGGGGAATTTGTAGGTAGAAGGACTCAAAATTGTGATCCGTAACTGATAGTTCCCCTTCACTGAACAGGATCCTCTAGAATGAACCTTTGAAGGAGAGCACTCTTCCCCAGGATAGTAAAATCAACTTCTTTTAATTTTTTTTTTTTAATTTTTGGTTGTGCAGTGTGGCATGTGGAATCTGAGTTCCCTGACCTGGGATCGAACTCACATTTCATGCAGTGTAAGTGTGGAGTCTTAACCACTCAACTGCCAGGGAAGTCTTTAAAGTAGGCTTCTTTTAATTAACAGGTTCTCTATCACTTCATTTCCCTTACAAGTTATCCTTTGAAAACCCATGACCCATGGAAAATGATATTCCCATGACTCATAGAGATTTTCCATGTCTGAAATTTGCTGATTCCATACTTTTGATACAACTGGGCATGCTCCTCTCTCTTATATACTTCCTGCATGTTGGCTGTTGTATCTAGAGGCTTGATCAGATTTAGTTTTATGCCCTTGGCAAACTGTAGATGTTGTATGCTTTCGTCAGAGGCTTGTAATGTCTGACTGTCCCTTTTTTTCTTTGTGTGTGTTGCTTGCAGCTGTTGGTGCTCATTGCCTAGGATATTAATTTGTGGTTGCAAAATAGTGCTATTGTAATTCTATTATTTCTTATTAATTTATTTGTTGAAATGTTTTTGTAAAGAAATATTTACCTTTATATGGTTACTTAGTGATTCATTTCTTTTCAAAAGGTTGGATAAATATTTGATTTTTTTTCCTTTGTTTACCAGTTCTCAAAATAAGAAATTTTCTATCCTTTATCTCAAAATGTGGTTAGTTTTTAAAAAAATATTATTGTGATTTTACATCCTTAAACATATTTGATATGGTTCACTGTATTCTAATTACTGTTCTTATTGAAGCACAAATTAAACTCCAGATAATATTCCTTAGGAAGTGCTCATGCAAATAATATTCCCTGACTTCTTTCTTATTACTAATAAAGTTTATTTGTGTGCTTTACACTTGAAATTTAGTTTTGCTGGATATAAAAATCCTTCACTTGAATTTTCTATTTTGTTTATCTTAAATGTTTTCCCCCTTTTTTATCTGTTTTACTTATTATGTTACAGATATGTAGCATAAAGTGTAGCTTTCAAAAAGACTGATTTTTAACTTATTTTCCTTCAAGAAACATCAGCTTTTTTGCCTATATGCCCAGAGACTTTTTCCAGTATTCTATAGTATATGCCTTAATATTGATTGTTCTGGGTTCAGATTTTCAGGTATATGATGTATTCTTTCAGTATGTAGCTTGAAATGGTTTTTTATTTCAGGAAAGCTTTCTTGAGTTAGTTTTGGGTATTTGTTGTATTGCTTTACTTTGGTTTTCTTCAGTTTCTCTTATTATCTTCTTAGTATTCCAGTCCACTTATCACTGTCTATCTTGTCTCAGCCACCCAGAGCTCAAGCCTATGTGCTCATCCTCCTAACTGTGTCCATATCAGGTTTGACCCATGGAGAAGTACTTTGTTTCCTGAAGTGCGGGTGCTTTGGTCAGCATTGGGGGTATGGATGAGTTAGTTTGGTGCAATTGCTTTTTCCAGGTAAGCTACTCTGCCAGTACTTCCTTTTTTGGATAGTTTTATTTCATCCTGGGTGAAACTGGGCCCTCCCCTTATTCCTGATACATGGGAAATTGTCTGTCTACCCTCACTGGTCTGTAAGGACCCTTAGTTTTAGCAATCATGGGCAGATGCTAGCTTCAATATTAGAAGATCATTTTATTGACACTGCATAAGTAGAGACAGATAACTAAAACCCACACTTCCATAGTGAGAATCATATCTTTCATCTTCAGCCATCAGGAATTCTTGAATATCATGTTTTTAACCTCTGCACATTGCTACTTCACCACTATTAGCGTAAATGAATTTATCTCCTTAAGACAAGTTTGTTTATGTCATGACAATCACTGCCAGGTAACAAGGGAGCAAAAGGTTTGAAAAGAAAGTGGCAAGTGTCAAGGAAAATTCTTTGTAAAAATAGTTTACATTTTAGTAAATTTTTTCCATAAAAAATATTTATTTTTTGCACTGGGTCTTAGTAGCAGCACACAGGATCTTTAATCTTTTTGTGACATGCGGGATTTTTTTGCTTGATTGTGGCATGTGGGATCTTTATTTTTTTTTTTTAATATTTACCTGTTTTTAGTTGATTGATGATTGCTTTACAATATTGGCTTGATTTCTGTCATACACTGACATGAATTAAGCGTAGACATCCACATGTCCCCTCCCTCTTGAGTCTCCCTCCTCCCTCCTGCCCATCCCCACCCCTCTAAGTCATTAGGGGGCCCAGTTTGGGTCTCCTGAGTCTTACAGCGGATTCCTACTGGCTATGTATTCACATGTGCTAGTGTATATACATCCACGCTGCTCTCTCCATTTATCTCCCCCTCTCCCTCCCCTCCCCTCCCCTTATCTGTAAGTCTGCTCTCTATGTCTGTGCCTCCACTGCTGCTCCGCAAACAGATTCGTCAGCGCCATCCTTGCAGATTCCATATGTATGTGTTAACACACAATATTTGTTTTTCTCTTTCTGACTTACTTCACTCTGTATAATAGGCTCTTAGATTCATCCACCTCATTAGAACTGACTCAGATGTGTTCCTTTTTATGGCTGAGTAGTATTCCATTGTATATCTACCACAACTTCTTCATCCATTCATCTGTTGATGGACATCTAGGTTGCTTCCATGTCTTGGCTATTGCAAATAGTGCTGCAGTCAACAAGGGGATACATGTGTATTTTTCAGTTTTGGTTTATTCAGGGTGTATGCCTAGGAGTGGGATTACTGGGTCATATGGTGGTTTTATTCCTAGTTTTTAAGGGCTCTCCATACTGTCTTCCATAGTGGCTGTATTAATGTACAATCCATGTGGGATCTTTAGTTGTGGCATGCAAACTCTTAGTTGTGGAGTGTGGAATATAGTTCCCTAACCAGGAGCCAAACCTGGGGCCCCTGCATTGCAGATGTGGAGTCTTAGCCACTGGACTGCCAGGGAAGTTCCCCAATTTTTTCATTATAAACAAAAAGTTTAAATATAGAAAGTAGGTGAAAGAAAGAAGAGTAATCTGTGGTGTCATCACCTAGGGACTAGCTGTAGTAATGTGCATTTCTTGTTCTTTTTTTTTTTAATATATAAAATGTGTTAGTCACTTAGTCATGTCCAACTCTTTGCAACCCCATGGCTTCTCTGTCCATGGAATTCTCCAGGCAAGAATACTGGAGTGGGTAGCCACTCCCTTCTCCAGGGGATCTTCCCAACCCAGGGATCAAACCCAGGTCTTCTGTGTTGCAGGCAGATTTTTACCATCTGAGCCACCAAGGGACTTAAATATATTTGTCATGAATTACCAAAATAATTATGCTTTGCTTTTAATAACCACCCCCCCCAAAAAAAGCAGAACTTGAAAATGGAAAAATGGAGAAGAGTATTCATATTACAAAAGAAATTCCCTCAGACTTATTTTTAAATGTGACTCTATTGTTTTTGGAAATATCATACCCTTAAACAATTTCCAATTATACAAAAGAATAACAGCAGGTAAAAAAGTTGACATTCCCTTATTTAGAATGAACTACTGTTGGGACACATTGTTTTCCACTTCCCAGGTGGCACAGTGGTTAAGAATCTTTCTGCAGTGCAGGAGATGCAAGAAATGAGTTTGATCCCTGAGTCAGGAAGATACCCTAGAGTATGAAATGACAACCCACTCCAATACTCTTGCCTGAAAAATTCCCATAGGGTTGCAAAGAGTCAGACATGACTGAGCACACACATACATACAACCTATTATTTAGAGATGAACTCATGGCTGTGGGTTTTTGTGTTGAAAAAAAGAAGGAACTGAAATTAATAACTTAATCTTCTATTTTAAATAACTGGAATAAGAGCAAACTAAACTCAGAGCAAACAGAAGGAAGGAAATATTAATGAGCAGAGTATGAGTAAATGAAATAGTAGAAAAACAGTAGAGTAAATCAAGAAACACCAAAAATTTTCAACAAAATTGGCTAACTATTAGCTAGACTGACCAAATGTAAAACAGGGGAGATTCAAGTTATTAAAATCAGGAATAAAAGTAGGGACATTACCACCAACATAATAAATGAAGAGAATTATAAGGGAATGCTATGAACAACTATATGCCAAAAAGTTAGATTATGTAGATAAAATGGACAAATTCCTAGAAACACACAAATTACCAAAATTGACTTGAAGAAATAACAAACCTGAGTAGATCTGTGACAACAAAAGATATTGAATTAGTGATCAAAACCTTTTCACAAAGAGATGCTTAGGACCATACAGCTTCACTAGTGATTTCTACCGAACATTTGAAGAAGAGTTAAAATCAGTTTTCATAAACTACTCCAGAAAAATGGAATCAGAGGGATACAGCCTAGCTCTTTCCAAGAGGCTAGTATTATCCTGTTGCCAAGGTCAGAGACAAACACCACAAGAAAACTATAGACAAATATCTATTATGACTCTAGATACAAGAATCCTTAGCAAAATACTAGCAAACTAAATACAGTAGCATGTAGAAAGGTTGTATACCATGACTAAATAGGATTTACCTGAGGAATGCAAGGTTTGTTCCACATATGAAAATCAATGTGTATTAATACATAGTAATAGAATAAGGGAGAAAATCCAAATGATTATATCAATAACTTCAGTTAAAGCTTTTGATAAAATTCAATACCCTTTTAAGATAAAGACAATAAACTAGGAATAGAAGGTAATTTTCCTAGCCCATAAATGATATCATACTGTATGGTGAAAGATGGAGAGCTTTTCCTCTAAGATCAGGAACAGGATAAGGATGTTTGCTCTATTCAACATTGCACTGGAAATTTTAGCCAGAGCAATAAGGCAAGAATGTAATAAAAAAACATCCAGATTGGAAAGGAAAAAATAAAATTATTTGTGTGCATGCGTGCTAAGTTGCTTCCAACTCTTTGTGACCCTATGGATGAAGTCCACCAGGCTTCTCTGTCCATGGGTTTCTCCAGGCAAGAATACTGGAGTGGGTTGCCATGCTCTCCTCCAGGGGATCTTCTTGACCCAGAGATCAAACCCGCATTTAACACTGCTACACTGGCAAAAGAGGTCTTTACCAGTAGCGCCGCCTGCAGATGATACAATATTTTATATAGGAAATCCTAAGGCATCAAGTAATTCAGCAAAGGTTGCAGGATACTAAGATACCAAAATCAGTTCTATTTCTATATGCAAGCAATGAACAATCCAAAAATAAAAACAATTCTATTTACCAGTAGCATCAAAAATAATAAAATACTTGGGAATAAATAAAATAAAAAATAAAAGAAGTGTAAGACTTGTACACGGAAAACTAAAAAACATTTTTAAAAGAAATTAAAGAACCAAATAAAAGGAAAGACATCTTGTATCCATAGATTTGTAAGACTTCATATTTTTAAGATGGCAGTGCTCTTCAAGTTGATCTATATAGATTCAATGCAATCCTTATCAAAATCCTAACTACCTGTCTCTCTCTTTTTTTTTTTTTGCAAAAATCAACAAGTGGATTTTAAAATTCATATGGAAATACAAGGAGCCCATTATAGCCAAAACAATATTGAAAAAGAAAGAACACAGAAAAAATATTTGAAATTTATGAAACATGAATTTTATCTCAATAAAAAGAAATACAAAGGTAAATGTTAGCTATTGTTAAGAGTACCATTGTGGTGAGCACTGTCCAGCCATCTAGATTCATTATATAACCCTGTGTTCATGTGACACAAGGATGCATTCCTGCTGCTCTCTGACCTGTTCATCTTTGCATACACTCAAGAATACAGTGATGATTATCCTTTATGAAGTTTTTTTCATTATGCTATCATCCTTTGGATAAATCACTGAACTCCTAGACTGAGAGGTAGTCACATTTTGTATAGGTGCAAACAAAGAGCAAACGTGACTGAGCATCTGGCACTTTCACTTTACAGAAACCACCTTGTGGAAAGTCTATTTCAGTGTATGTTTTTAGCACCAGGTCATACCATGTTTGTGCAACTTTCTTTTAGTTATCTACTTCACCTACTACATGTAAAATATAATTTAATTTACATACAACCCTTCAGGAATATGTCAAATATGGATGCATTACTTTTTCTAAATAGTTCAGCATGATACCATTTTGTATATGATTTTTTCCCTAGGTGAAGACACAAAAATAAGATTCTCAGAGAAGTAGAATAAATGAATATCAATTTGATGAATACCATAAATAGGAGATAGTCTAAGTCTCATTAGAATAGTAATAGGTAAATAAGTTATAGTACATCCTGTGAGGACACCAAAAGAATGAGGAAGAGTTATATGTATTGAAGTGTAAGGTCTGCAAGACATAGAGCTAAATGAGAAGAGCAAATAGCAAATCACTGTATATGATGTGTTCTAATATAGACCAAATAATACTTAAACTAAGTATATAGGAAAAGTTTTTGAAGAATATATATCAAACAATACATTAGGAGAATGAAGTAGAATGGAGGATGAAAGGTAAGTATAATATCTTACTCTTGTGTGAATTTTATGCAATAAGCGTGTCTTCATGTGTTACTTTAGGTAACATAAGTAATATTTGCTCTTTGTAGAATATTTTGATATGCTGATAGATATAAAAGTGAAGTGAAAGTCGCTCAGTCATGTTCGACTCTTTGTGACCCCATGGACTATACAGTCCATAGAATTCTCCAGGCCAGAATACTGGAGTGGGTAGCCCTTCCCTTCTCCAGGGCATCTTCCCAACCCAGGGTCTCCCACATTGCAGGAGGATTCTTTACCAGCCGAGTCACAAGGGAAGCCCAAGAATACTGGAGTGGGTAGCCTGTCCCTTCTCCAGCAGATCTTTCTGACCCAGGGTGTCCTGCATTGCTGGCAGATTCTTTACCAACTGAGCTGTGAGGGAAGCCTGATAGATATAAAGAGAAGATTAATAATAAACTATAGGTCCATAAGTCAGAAGCATTAAACATTCTAATATATTTTAATATAGTCTTTCTATATATGTATTTTATCATATAGTAGATACAATTTTGAATTTTTTTTTTTTACTTAACAGCATACTATTAGTATTTTCCTACTTTAATCTTAACCATGATCAAAATATTGAAAATCAAAAGCTAAAGAAATAGTATCTCGGGGGAAAATTGTATATTTTTAAAATGAGCCAAAGAAGTACAATTTTGGTTTAAAAAATGTCTATTTGTGAGATTGTATGGTTCAGTGGAAAGAATCATGGCTCTGGAGGCAGATAGAACTTCTTTCAGAATGCTAACTCTACTACAAGGTGTGACCTTAGTTAAGTAACCAACCTATTTATGTAGTGACATTAATATTTATGCCTTACCAAGGCACAAATTGAAGAGCTCAAAGAAGACCTAAATAAATGTAGAGACATATTGTATTCATGGATTGGAAGACTCAATATTGTTAATTCTCCCTAAATTAGAGAGATTTAATGCAATTAAAGATTAGAGATTTAATGCAATTCCCATCCAAATCCCAGAAGGCTTCTGTGATAGACTCAATGTTTTTGTTCTCCTCCCCGCCCCGCCCCGAAATTCCTAAGCTGAAACCTGATCCCTAAAATGATGGCATTTGGAGGTGGAGGCTTTGGAAGGTGAATGGGTCAAGAGGCAGGGCTGTCATGAATGGGATTACCGTTTTTACAAAAGAGACTCTGGAGAGAAACCTTGCCCCATTTACTGTATGAAGGCACAGCAAGAAGACAGTTTGTCTATCAACTAGGAAGCAGACTCTCATCAGACACCAAATCTGCTGGTACCTTGATTTTGAACTTCCTTCCTCCACCACTGTAAGAAATAAATTTCTCTTATTGATAAACCATCCCGTCTGTGGTACTCTGTTACAGCAGCCTGAACAGACTAATACAGAGTCTTTGTATATAGTGTATTCTGATGCTGTATGGAAAGGAACTTGTAAGCCAAAACAATTTTGAGAAAGAACAGAGTTGAAGGACTACTTGATTTTAAGACGCACTGTAAAGCTATAGTGAGTAAGACAGCATAAGATCGGTGAAAGGATATACATATAGACAAATGAAATATATACACAATAGAAAATATAGAAAATATACCCTCATAAAGACTGTCAACTGATTTTTGGCAAAAGTGAGATGGCAATTTTTAACAAATAGTGCTGGAACACCCAAATGCAAAAAAGTAAATGTTTATCTATACTTCATGTTGCATAACCACCACCTCCGCACCCCCCCCAGCCCCAGCCAAAACTCCAATTGGTTGGTAGACCTAAGTATAAAACATAAAATTATAAAGCTTTTAGAATAAAACAAAAGAGAAAAAATTTTCCTATTGGCTTAGGCAAGTACTTCTTAGATCTGACACCACAAGCATGATGCATAAAGAAAAAGTTGATTTGTTGAATCTAGTCAAAAGTAAAAACTTTTGCTCTACGAAGGACTCTGTAAGAGAGTAGAAAGCCAGTTCCATATTGGAGCACATTACAAGAAAAAAGCACTTGTATTTAAGAAATATGAGAAACTCTCAAAATTTAACAACATTTACCCAAACATTTAAAAAATGGGCAAAAGATTTGAACAGACTTCACCATAAGGAATATGGTTGGATCTAAGGATGGCAAAGAAGCAACTGAAAACATCATTAGTAATAATTAAAACCATAATGAAATATTATTGCATACCCATTAGAATGGCTAAATTAACAAAACACAATACCAAGTGCTGATGAGCATGCAGAGTAACCAGAATCCTGGTAGGCCTGCAAAATGGTTTGCCACTTTGGTAAACAGATTGGCAGTTTCTTAAAGAAAGTAAACATATTGACCATATGACTTAACAATTCCATTTCTAAGGCTTTATCCCAGAGAAGTAAAAATTTATGTTTATACAAAGATTTGTATACACATGCATATGTGCTTATAGCAGTATAACTCATAAAAGAATGGAAACCACTCAAATGTCTGTCTGTAGGTGAATAGATACACAAATTGCGGAGTGCTAATGAGCAACTGAGGAACGAACTATTAATGCACACAACAACAGGAATGCAGTTCAGAGTGTTATTGTAACTGAAACAGCCCTGTCTCAAAAGGTTATAGAATATTCCATTTATATGACAGTCTGGGAAAAAAAACGTAGAGACAGAGACCAGAGCAGTGACTGCCAGGAGTCAGGTTGGGAATTCGAACACACAGGGTAAAGGGAATTCTTTCTCAAGTTGGAATTATTTTCCCATCTGGTGGTGCTTACAATACTGCACGCATGTCTAAAACCTTATAGGACAGGACATGGAAAAAAACAAATTTTACTTTTTTGTGATTAAAAAACCAAACAAACCCGTGCCTTGCTGGGTTGTCACTGGCATTCAATGAAGTATAATCCATCTGATTCATAAGGGATTCTCATCGAGCAGTAGCAGCTATTACTGTTTTGCCCAGAGAGTCAGCACAGGCTCGTAAACTACCTGGCCTGTGTTGAGATCCTGCTCTTCCACCTACTGGCCTGTGACCTCTCTGCATCTCAGTGTCCTCCGTAAAATGCGGTTGTGATTGTATTAATACCTATCCTAAAGGGCTGGTAAGCAGAAAATAAGTTAATATAGACAAATACTTAATGAATTGTTGGTTTCTCTTCACTGGTTTCTAAAGGAGATAAGCTGGGGAAGCATAGTGGGACCCCCTGAACTTCTTGTGGGTTGGCACTCCACAGTCTTCTGATGTCATTGCTCTTTGCTGGTAAAGATAGCAAATATGACAGCAATCAGACAGCAGGAACTGTGAAGCCGTTTGGGTATCCTGATGATTCCTGGTGGGAGGACCTGGCGTAGGGAAAAGGCCCTGGCAGAGAGACACCTTCCTTTTATCAGGGGAGTGTCCTGGCTCCTCACAACAAAAATTTGAAGCGACGGATGTTAAATCCTTCCGCGGGTCACAGCTCTAGGTCAGTGTTACAGCTCAGTTTTATTTAGAAAATAAAGGAAAATACATCCTCGAGGCATGAGGGCATGCTGACCCAAAAGATGCAAAGAGAAGAGAGAGAGAGAAAGTGCGGGGGGAGAGAGACACCCAGGCCCTTTGGCTCCTTTTTTTATATGCTTTTTTCCTCCCGCTGGGCCTGCCATATGTAAATCGGACTAGCCAGGAATTCTGTTTGTTCTACCTGAAGTCCTTACTCCGGTTCTCAGATCTTCCTTTGTTCTATTTTCCCAAGCTTTTCCTTTCCTTGTCTTTTAGCCACGGCCATTCTGGACTCCTTCTTCCTATTCCACCTACCTAACACTTTGTATACTTAGCTCGTTTTGTTCTCTTGAATCTCATAGGCATCTTAAGTGTTTGAACTTACTGAGCATCTTTTTCAGCAGCAGAAAATTAAGGACTTCCTGTTTCCCCAGCCTGAAGGAGGCCTCTCTTTGGAGAATGGTGGTGTAGAGTTACTGTGGGCTGATTGGCTGGCTGCAACATTAGCCCATTGAGGATCTCTTTGAAATTCTGTCCTAGGTCTTTGACAGAACGGTTCAATTAGTGCCTCTGGTCTTTCCTTAGGAGCAACTTTGGTTTGCTACTGCTTGAATATATCAGAATTAAGTGGCGTGGGTAGGGAACGGTAGGGACGAAAGTGGAGTTTTTAAAATTGATTTTTAACTTTAAAATTAACAAAGATTTGCACATAAAAGTCTAAATTTATATGTTATATACATTTTGTGAATAAAGCATTTAATAAAAGTGACTAAATTCTAGGAGTTTGAAAATTATGTTTCTCAGAGAGGTTTTGTGGTTTTGCATTAAAAAAAAAAAATCTCAGAAATAAAGTTTAAAGAGGATATAATTTTGTCTTTCATGTTGTAACCAAGATCTCTGTGAGATATAAGAAATGTGAGGGTGAAAGAGGAGAGTGAAAAAGCTGGCTTAAAGCTCAACATTCAAAAAAAGAAGATTATGGCATCCGGCCCCATCACTTCAAGGCAAACAGATGGGAAAAAAGTGAAAAGAGTGACAGCTTTTATTTTCTTGGGCTCCAAAATCACTGCAGCCTCAATATTAAAAGATGCTTACTTCATGAGAGGAAAACTATGATAAACCTAGACAGCATTTTAAAAAGCAGAGATGTCACTGTCACAACAAAGGTACGTTTGGTCAAATCTATGGTTTGTCTATTAGTCATGTACGAATGTGAGAGTTGGACCATAAAGAAGGCTGAGTGCTGAAGAACTGATGCTTTCAAATTGTGGTGCTGGAGAAGACTTGAGAGTCCCTTGGACAGCAAGGAGATCAAACCAGTTAATCCTAAAGGAAATCAACCCTGAATATTCACTGGAAGGACTGATGCTGAAGCTGAAGCTCCAATACTTTGGCCACCTGATGTGAAGAGCCAACTCATTGGAAAAGACCCTGATGCTGAGAAAAGTTGAGGGCAGGAGGAGGAGGGGATGACAGACAGCTGGAAGGCATCACTGACTCAATGGACATGAGTTTGAGCAAACTCTGGGAGATGGTGAAGGACAGGGAAGCCTGATGTGCTGCAGTCCATGGGGTCACAAAGAGTCAGATGTGGCTTAGCAACCGCACAACAACAACACAGTGCATGGGCTACAGCAAGCCTGAAAAATCATTAGTTATCTGTATGTTATTAGCATGTGTATGTATGTGTGTTATTTGTATGTATGTTATTAGTATTTGTATATGTAGTATTAGTGTTCGTATGTTATTGTACAGTTATTAGTATTTGTATATATACCTGGCCTCACTCTATAAAGGATTTGTGGTGGCTTATGACAAACATTGAGAAAAGTAGTAAAATATAAATAAGAAATACACTATTAGGAAAAGACAAACATGAATTAGAATAGAAAGTAAAAATTGGGGCAAGCAGAGAAATTAAAGAGAAATATGCAAAGAGTAAGTGCTTCCCAGATGGCATGGTGGTAAAGAATCTACCTGCAATGTAGGAGACACGGGCTTGATCCCTGAGTTGGGAAGACCCCCTGGAGGAGGGCATGACAACCCACTCCAGTATTGTTGCTCATTAGCTTAGTCCTGTCCCACTCTTTACTGTAACCTCATGAACTGCAGCATGCTAGGCTTCCCTGTCCCATCTCCTGGAGCCTGCTCAAACTCATGTGTACTGAGTTGATGATACCATCCAACCATCTCATCCTCTGTTGTCCCCTTCTCCTCCTGCCTTCAGTCTTTCCCAGCATCAGGGTCTTTTCTAATACTCCAGTATTCTTGCCGGGAAAATTCCATGGACAGAGGAGCCTGTGGGCTATAGTTGCAAAGTGTTGGACACAACGGAAGAGACTTAGCAAGTTTGCTTAATTGAATGATTGAACTAAACATTTGGTTCTGAACTTCCTCAGCAAAGTGAGGAGGGGGGTAAGCAATTTTATTGCTAAAAAGAAAAACACACATACCAATTCCTTAGAGAAAGCAAAACTTTTGTTTCCTCTTACCTCCAAAAGAAATGGCTCATGTAGGAGGCTATTACATATGAATATAATTTTTAAAAGTGCTTTGGCATAAAAAAAGAAGACAAAACCAAAACATGTGACACATTTTGGTGTATATCAGGACTTTTTCTGTGTTCACATTGACATATAAAATATATATCAGTTAATCTTCATAAAAATCTTTTGAAGGATAGACAAAGCAAGTATGACATGTTATAAACAAAGTACTCAATGCAGTTGTTAGCAATATTGTAAGCAAAATGTAATGCTTACTGGTTGTTAATAGATCATTTTCATTTATTAGGCTTGCCTTCTGTGCCTGATACTGTAGTAAGTACTTTATACAAGCTGCTACCCAGTTTTCACAACAGATTTCTCTCAAACTGGATTATTACCATCATTTTATGGCTTCCGGGAGAGTGAGTAACTCAAGGTTACTCGATGACAGTGTTCAGATCCAGATTTTTCTAAAGGTCTATATGCCTTCTGTGGCAACAGGCTACTCTGTCTCCACAAGTCTTGCCATCTCATTTTACAGACTTACACATTAGATGCCTCTGAGAAGTTGAGTGTTGGCAGAGTTTAGCAAGAGATGGAATCAGGTGTTCAGTCTCAGAGTACTGACTTGCACCTTTCAGGGAAGGGCCTCCTCCCACCTTCCCTGAAGAACGTTGCAAACCAGCTTGCTACCACTTTGTGTTGACAGGATACTGCTCTCAGATGCCTGGAGAGCCTTTGCTTTCAAGGTTTCTGTGAAATGCCAGTGAGAATAGACTTGGAAGTATTTGCAAGTATCCATCTTGCGAATGGCTGCCTGTGGCTCCATTTCTGGGTCTATCCCCTTGGAATTGTGACCAAATGCAAAGGGTTTGTTCCAGGTATTATTTGTCCTATTAACATGCCTTTCCTATCAGTTTGGATTCTTTTATTTTCTCCTCTAGATGTGTGAAAAGCAAATGTAGCAAACTTCACACTTACTACTTAAACAAGAGATTCATTACTTTTAACCAAAAGAGCAACTGTAGCAATGGGAAAATTGAAACACACATCCAAGAAGAAGGCCCAGCCTGTGGCCTCCTCATCTGACTATCAGGGTCAAGCTCCATCACCTTCTTTCCTTGGCTACTCCCGGGCTTGCTGTCCAGCCCTAGAGACCAGCTAAGAAAGAGGGTTTCGAACTTGGGGCTCTGCCAGTGACTCAGACACAGAATTCTATGGTTTGGCTAGTTCTCTAGTTTTTCCAGTCATGTCTGGCCATTTATTCATTGATCAATCCAGGCATAGCCTTCAGTTAGTTTCTCCTTTAAATACCAGTGAGTTGGGAGGATGATGACATTAGCAAGGGGCCAGACTGGAGTTGGCTTCGAAAACCCGAGGCTGGCTCTGCTGATGCCGTGCAGCTGTGTGGACTGGCATTGCAGACGGGGGTGAGAAGTAGCTACGATTAGAGTGTCATCCAAAGAACAGAGTGGTCTCATGCGGCCTGATCTTTTTCTGTTGTTTCTGTTCCTAATCTTTTGCCGATTCCCAAAGCATCTTTGTGGCTTTGCATTATGGAAGGATGAACTTGCTTATCACACCGAATATTAAACTGTGAGATGCATGTGTGTGCCTTGTGGGTTGTGGCCCTCACCCTAACCTGTGTGGCATTAAGGGTGTGCAGCCGAGGTCCTGGCAGGGAGCCTCGAGCGGGTGAACAGGAGGCTGCAGGGGAGCATCCTGGCCCGAGGCAGTGAACATCCAACAAGCCGGAAGCAGTTAGTTCCGAGGAGCAGGACTGGCCAAAAGCAGGTTGGATTCTCTGCATTAGAGGACTGGAGTAAGGAGTAGAGAAGAGGAATCAGGAACTGGCCATTCCGGAGTCTCCATAGGAGTGTGTGTGTGTGCACGCGCACGTGTGTGTATGTGTATGTGCATGCGCGTATGTGTGCAAGCAATAAGCTGAGCTGTTTGGAGTGTGGTGCATGAGAGGGCTCAGTTTACAGTGACTAAATGGGGTAGCCCATCAGGTCTTTTCTGTTCAAAAATATTTGTTTTCTACTCTCGAAGAGTTCTAGTCTCAAAAGGGGCCATGAGATGTCTGCCTTCATTGGAAGGAGACAAGCACGCGGATGGAATTAAGAGGTAAGCCTGTCTTTGAAGGCGTGGAGGGTGTACCTGTGGACCTGTAGCGCACCCTCAGAAGTCCCGCGTGTAGGTAACACAGCACCTCCTTTCCTCCCCCGACTGCTGCTCTGCAAACCAGATGACTTCACACCTGAGCAGAAGGAGGTTTGAATCCTGGCTCCAGCAGGGATTGATCTGAACCACGCCCCTCATCCATGAAGCGGGGACCATCAGTCCTCTTCTCCTGGGGTTGCTAGGAGAATGAGAGGAGGTAAAGGGTTTGTGAAGCGCCTAGCACAGCACCTGGCCCATGGAGATGCTTCACACAGCCCTGCCCTGTGAGGTGGAGCAGCTTCTAACGAGAACACGGGCCACCTGGCCGGCAGAGAGGCCATCAGTCTGTCAGCTTTCTCAGCTCTAAATGCCGGCGCTGCACAAGCCAGCTCATCATTCCAGGAGTAGGTGCTGGGCAGGGAGGAGGCTTATCCATCACAGCCTGGGCCTGGCGGGAGGTCCAGAGGAGAAATGTTAGATCTGCTTTCCTGCGGCATCTCTTGGGGCTCATGATGGATGTGTGTGCCTGTGAACAAGTGGAGCAGAAGTGAGGACTGCATGTGACAGTGAAGGAAGAGCAGGGCAGGGTAAAGCTGTTAGCTGAGGTTTCTGGAAGGGATTGGGTGGGGAGGGGGTGGACACTGTGCAAGTCTTCACTATGGAGGGTGTGAATATTGGGCAGAGGATATGGGAGATGGGGTGCTGTGGGTTGGAGGTGGTGGAGGGTCCTGGGATGTAGGGTGGGTTGGTGGAATGTGAGATGGGCTTGGGGAGAAAAGGGAGGGAGGGTGGATAACATCGGTTTGGACTGGTTGGCAGAGTGGCCTGGTGAATAGGGCAGTCTTATAGCCCTGGGTTGAAATCCTGGTTCTGGAAGAATTTGGCCAAATTGCTTCACCATCACTATTTTTCTTATCTGTGAAAAGTACGTAATTAATAGTGTAACTTGTGATGGCTGAGTTGGCAAACATGTAAAGGACCTGGCATGTTGTGGATATTCAATAAATAGCAACTATTATTTCTGTGTAGCTGCTATATAAACCTCTTGGGGCAACCCCCGGTGGCTCAGACAGGAAAGAATCCACCTGCAATGCAGGAGACCTAGGTTCAGTCTCCTGGATCAGGAAGATCCCTTGGAGAATGGAATGGCAACCCACTCCAGTATTCTTGACTGGAGAATTCCATGGACAGAGGAGCCTGGTGGGCTACAGTCCATCAGGTTGCAAAGAGTCAGACATGACTGAGTGACTATCACTTCACTGAAACCTCTTACTTTGAGGTTTTCATTGTCCCCTGGGCTAATCACATTGTAAAGAAAAGGGAGGGTTAAAGAGTTGTTAATATGATAGAGTAGCCTACAAAAATATATGTGAATTGGACAAAAGAATATTTAAAGTTTATTTTTTAGTAATATTTATGGGTGTAAGACCCATTGTTAGCATTTAAGGACACTAACTTGAAATATATTCAATGATTACAAATTTAGTAAGTTCATATGTTTAAATTTTTGCTCATATGGAGCTGTAAGCTATTGAGCTTTACAGCATCCATCACTTCAGTCTTTCACCCTGTGGGAAAAGCAGGCAGAGTGTGAAAAATGCCCACCTGACTGGCAGTGTCATAGCAACAAAGTCACCAGGTAGAATCTACCTGGCTGAAATGTCACCAAGTCCCTCTTCCGGCCTTCAGCTATCCTTGGGAGGTGTTGCCTCTGGAGCCACCTTGGGTTTGCCAGGAGCAAGTTGCTAAACTCGCTTGTTTCCCGTTCCCTTCTTGAGAGAGTTACTGGGGTACAGGACAGGCAGTGGTGTGGGTACAGCACAGAATCTGTCAGAACATCTCCTGGAGGACCAAAGGAGATCTGGGCGGGGCACAGGCCGATTTGTCCCTGGTCATCACTGTACCCAGAGTGGGGATTGAAGTCAACTTGGAGGAAAGTTTCTCTATGAAATGAGATCTCACCATGGAGTTCCGGTGGATGATGACCAGGCCTGTGAAGATTTATTGGGCATTTCTGATGCATTGCATCTCCGCAGTGGCGGCTGAGGTGCTGTGATCAACACGGAGCAGAGGGAGGCCCCCTTGTTCTCTGGGTAGAAAGGAATCTTTGTCGGGTTGACCAAACGTTGGAGCTTCCTCTGAGGGCTGAGCCTGGTACAAGAGAGAAGGGACTGTCAGACAGCTGTACTTTGGGCCCATTTTTCAGGTGAAAACCGAGGTGCAGGGAGGTGAGGGAACTCGCCCAGCGTCTCCGGGTTGGCACGCTGGTTTGAAGTTTCTGTTTTCCACTGAGCTATGCCCTGCGTGGTGGCCCACAGTCCCAGCGGTTGAGGGTCAGTGCAGGCTAGGTGTACCTTCACAGCCACACTGTGAAGGCTTGGGAGCCTTTGAAGACTCATCCATTCACATTGGGGTCCGTCTGGAGCTTTGTGCAAAGTTGTCATGATGCTGAGACCAGAGAAGAGAAGGTGTGGCTTAGCGAACTGAAATGACACATGAAGGGCAAAAAGATCCATTCACTGCGTACCCAACCCTGTGCCAGGCCTGGGCTGCGTGCTGCTGAGGGTACAGATGTGAAGACCAGCCAGTCTCTGCCCCCAGGCACCCACAGCCTGGTGTAGAGATTGGTGACAGTGCAGTGTGAGTGGTTTCACAGAAGAACTTTCCCCAGACCTGATCTTCCTAGACCATGTCCTTCTCAGCACTTATATGCCTTCTTGTAAATATAGCAGCTGTATTAAGCATATACCATGTGAGGCGAAACAACGACCCCCAAAGATGTCTGCATTCAAATCCCTGGAACTTGTGAATACGTTACCCTGCCTGGTAAATTGACTTTGAATACATGATTAAACTAATGATTTGGTGATAGAGAGATTATCCTATATTATTCAGGTGGGTCCAGTAGGGTCCTCATAAGGGGAAAGCAAAAAGGTGAGAGAGAGAAAAAGGAAATGTGATGTGGAACTAGGAGTTTAAGTGATTTGGAAGATGCAGTAAGGGGTCAAGAGCCAGGGAATACTGTTGGACTCCAGAAGCTAGAAAGAGCAAGGAAACAGAGTCCTCCCTGGGCTTCAAAGGAACACAGTCCTGCTAACACCTTGATCTTAGCTTTTGACCTCCAGACTATCTAATAATACACTGGTGTCGTTTAAAGCCACCTGATTGTGGTGGCTTGTCACAATGGTGATAGGAAATTAACGTATGTACTACACAATTCATTGGATGTTCACATATTCACAGACTTGTACAACCATTACCACAATCAATTTTAGGACATTTTATCACTCTCTCTCTTAAAAAGCTTATCCCCATCAGTGGTCACTCCTTTTTACTACTTACAGTTAGTCATGTGACTTAGGGGTAAGTTTCCTTACTTCACAAACCTCAGTTGACTCATCTGTAAATGGGATACTTCATAATTCCAAAGGTGGTTGTAAGAGTTCAGTGAGACATGGTGTATAAGGATTTGGCACAGTGGCTGCAAAGTCAGCCTTCGGTAGGTTATTTTACTGTTTTATAAGTACCCAGGAGGACGCTGTGGCAGAAGTGCAAGGGAGAGATGAAGGAGGGCCTTAATGAGGCCAGTGACTGAAGAGTGGAGGGTACGGGATCTGGTTTCTCGCAGATGCTCCAAGCTCTGTGTTCTCCCTTCCTTGGAGAACAGCTTTACCTTTCTGCTAGCATTTTAATTCCATTAAAACCGACCAGCTGGTCCCTGTGTGATCACTAGAGGGCAATAGAACAAAGGCCACATATAGAAGGTAGCATTGGCCCCGATCTGCGCATTCAGCTTTTATTCCTGTTCTGAAGCCTAATTATATTGTATATGCATTGAACTGTCTCCTCCTCCCTCCCTCCCTCCCTGCTCTGCGTATGTGGTGACATTTTTGTTCCCAAACACTTCACGTCTCAGGGCACCTCTGAGTTCCTATTCCATCTGTGCCCTGGGATTAGTCACAGCTAAAGCCTCTTACTTTCTGACAGCTGTATTTATTTCTCAAGGGTACAGGTGGCTGCCGAGCACGGGGGCCTGCACCCCACAGCTCAGCAGAGCCTAGGATGAACCACAGTTGCTCTTCTGCCAGTTCAGAACTTGGGGTCTCTTTCATCTTGCATTCATCCTCCACCCCTCAGGGAATATCAATTTCACCCAAATCACTTGGACTGAGATGGTGATGGTGGGCTGTGGTGGGTGTGACCCCCCGAAAGATTCAGATGAGGTCCCTAGAGAGAGGAAGAATGGACATTTATGCAAAAGGCACAGATGTCCACTATGACTATCACATGGGAAAAGAATAATCCACCAGTTAAGAGTCCTGACTTGGCGCTCCAGTTCCCATGGACGAAATCCCAGTTCCAGCATTTACAAGTTGTGTGACCATGGCTGGGTCACTTCACCTGTCAGTCCGAGTCTCAGAGTTTCCGTTTACTAGGTGGGAGTAATGGCCCAGCCTGGTGGGCTTGAACCAGTGTGAGAGCACGCTGCGAAAGCACCAGGAGGCACGAGCATGTGTCACTGCAACTTGGTATGGCTTGAAATCTGAAGTCTCTGATCCAGCAAATCAATTTCTATATATTTAATTAAAGGAAATGAAAAGTTAACTCAAAAAAGTACCTGTAGCCCCTTGTGCATCGCAGCATTATTTACACTAAAGAGGATATGGAAAACACCTAAGTGTTCACTGATGGATGAATGGATAAAGAAATACGGTGTATATATACACTATGTATATAATATAATTTAGCCATAGAAAATAATGAAATCTTGCCATTTGCCACAGCATGGATGGACCTTGACAGCACTGTGTTGTGTGTGTGTGTGTGGGGGGTGGGGTTGTGTGCATGCACATGCGCATGCTTAGTTGTGTATGACTCTTTTTCAACCCCATGTACTGCAGCCCGCCAGGTTTCTCTGTCCATGGGATTTGCCAGGCCAGAATACTGGAGCGGCCAGCTCCTTCTCCAGGGGATCTTCCCGACACAGGGATCGAACCTACATCTCTTACATCTTCTGCATTTACAGGTGGGTCCTTTACCACTTGAGAGCATTATGCTAAATGAAATAAGTCAGACAGAGAAATGATCTCTGTCTTCAGACAGACCATATGATCTCACTTATATTTGGAATCTAAAAAGTAAACCCCAAACCAAGCTCATAGATACAGGGAACAGATTGGTGGTTTCCAGAGGTAGAGGGTGGGGGAATGGGTAAGATGGTTGAAGGTGGTCAAATGTATAAACTTTCAGTTATGAAATAAGTCCTGGGATGTAATGTACAGAATGGTGAAAGAAAGTGAAGTGAAGGTGAAAAAAAGTGAAGTGAAAGTGAAAGTTGCTCAGTTGTGTCTGACTCTTTGTGACCCCATGGACTATACAGTCCATGGAATTCTCCAGGCCAGAATACTGGAGTGGGTAAGCCGTTCCCTTCTCCAGGGGATCTTCCCAACCCAGGGATCAAACCCAGGTCTCCTGCATTGCAGGCGGATTTCTTTACCAGCTGAGCCACCAGGGAAGCCCAAGAATACTGGAGTGGGCAGCCTATCCCTTCTCCAGTGGATCTTCCAACCCAGGAATTGAACCGGGGTCTCCTGCATTGCAGGTGAATTCTTTACCAACTGAACTACCAGGGAAGCCCGCAGAATGGTGACTATAGTTAATAAGAGTGTATGGCATATTTGAATACCCATCACAAGAAAAAATTGTAACTATGTATGGTGGCAGATGTTAATAAGACTTATTGTAGAGATTTTTTTGCAATGTATGCAAATATTGAATCATTATGTTGTGCACCTTAAATCAATATAATGTTATATGACAATTATACCTAAATAAATGAAATCCGAAGTCTCTGATTTTTTACCTGACCAGTTCCAGGCACCTGTCCACAGGCAGCCAAAGCCCCCTGGGTTCAAGTCCTCAGTCAGCTCCTTACTAGCTACATTTTTCTCCTCCATAAAGTGAAGGTCATCATTCCTGCCTGCCAGCATTAGCGGGAGAAGTGATAAGGTGATGTGTAGACAGTGCCTGGCACATATTGTTCTGTAACTAATGATAGATGCCTTCTCAGTACAATTATTACTCCAGAGCACCCTAGGAGTCCAGGTGCAACCCTCGGAGGACAGACCACATGCTCTGAGAACAAACAACCATCCTTCTGGTTAAAGGGTGCCTTTGGCCAGCAGCCAAGAGTCCTTGGAGGCTTTGTGTAGCCTGGCCCTTCCTGCAGTTCTTTCAACCAGGGCTGGGTACAGCCTCACAGAGGTTCACATTTCTCTCTTAATTACCCCTCAGGCTCTCCTCTCAGCCTGTCTTTCATTTCCACCACAGGCTTTCAGCCAGACAATCTGAACAGAATCTCATCTGGAGTGTGTTAGCTCTTCTCCCACTATTGCTGGCAGAGGTCTGGGATCAGCTCTGCATTAGGACAAGTTGAAAGTAAACACACATTTGATCTAATGTGGCCCCTCCTCCCATTCCATAGCTTATCTTAGATTTGCATGGCTCCAAATCAGGGAGCACAAGAGTTTTTGGAAAAGACCTTTGTAGTTGTTCAGTTGCTAAGTGCTAAGTCAAGTCTGACTCATTGTGACTCCATGGACTGCACCATGCCAGGCTCCCCTGTCCTCTGCTGTCTCCTGGAGTTTGCTCAAATTCACGTCCATTGAGTCGGTGATGTTATCTAACTGTCTTATCCTTCTCCTTTTGCTTTCAATCTCTCCTAGCATCAGGGTCTTAGTGAGTTGACTCTTTCCATCAGGTGACCAAATTATTGAACCTTCAGCTTCAGCAACAGTCCTTCCAATGAATATTCAGGGTTGATTTCCTTTAGGATTGACTGTTTGATCTCCTTGCTGTCCAAGGGACTCTCAAGAGTCTTCTCCAATACCACAATTCGAAAGACCTTAGAAAGCATTTAATCCACTCTACCCATTTTACAGCAGGGCAAATGGAAGATGTTAAGTTGCCATGTTCACATAGATAACTTGAAGATACAAATGGAGATGGAAAGTAGGTCATCAGAATCTTAGTTCAAAACTCTACAACAATTCAGTACTTCAATCTTTCACTTATTCCTTCAAAAATATGAATTGAGCAACTAACACCTTATGCCTAGTCCTTTTGTGGACACTGGAGAAAGAAAGATAAATAAACAATCTGCTCTCGAAGTGCTTATGAACTGTTTATCTATTTGTCTTTTGGTCCTCCATCCATCAATGCATCTATTTATTCATTTATCCATCCATCTCCTTTTTTTCCCTACCCATCTTTCATTCATCCCTTCATCTTCATCCTTTTGTACATTTGTTCTGTCCATTCATTTTACCACTTATCTTACCATCAATTCGTTGGCACATCTGTTCATCTGTTCCTTTATCCTCCTACCCATCTATCATCTGTCCCTGCTTCTATCAGTCTATTTCTCTTTCGGTACACACATTGGTCTTGTCATCATTCACAATTTCTTGTGTTACGTGGCTCTAGGTTTTGGCTTGAGCTCAAGACTTAGATAAGTGAGAAGCATTTGTATTTCAATCTTTGTGTGAACATACACTTTCTTGTTTCTTGGTTAAATACCTAGGAGTAGAATGGCTAGATCATACAATAGATATTAATTTATAAGAAATTGCTAAAAAAAGTTTCAATTAATTTTTACTCTTTTACATTTCTACCTGTTCCTACACAACTTTCCAACTTTTTGCATGGTCGTACTTTTAAATTTTATCCATTGGGCTTCTGGTTCAAGATGGCAGAGCAGGAGGACATTCAGTCATCTCCTGTGAAAGCATCAAAATCACAAATAACTGTTGAACAACTATCAACAGGAGAATGCTGAAACTTACCACAAAAGGATACCCCACATCCAAGACAAAAAAGCAGCCTCAATGAGATGGTAGGAGGTTCACAATCATGATAAAATCAAATCCCATAGCTGAGGAGTGGGCAACCACAAACTAGAGAACAATAATACCAAAGAAGTTCTCCCACTGTTGTGAAGGTTCTGAACCCTATGTGAGGCTCTCCAACCTGGATTTCAAACTGGGAATCTGATCTTGAAGGCTAGCAAGATTTGATTATAGGACTTCCATGGGACTGGGGGAAAGAGACTCCACTCTTAGAGGGCACAAACAAAATCTTGTGCATGCCAAGACCTAGGGGAAAGGAGCAGTGACCTCACAGGAGACTAAACGAGACCTACATGCTATAAAGAAAGCTGAACGCAGAAGAATCGATGCTTTTGAACTGTGGTGTTGGAGAAGACTCTTGAGAGTCCCTTGGACTTCGAGGAGATCCAACGAGTCCATCCTAAAAGAGATCAGTCCGGGTGTTCACTGGAAGGACGATGTTGAAGCTGAAACTCCAATACTTTGACCACCTGATACGAAGAGCTGGCTCATTTGAAAAGACCCTGATGCTGGGATGGATTGAAGGCAGGAGGAGAAGGGGATGACAGAGGATGAGATGGCTGGATGGCATCACCGACTCAATGGACATGGGTTTGGGTGGACTCCAGGAGTTGGTGATGGACAGGGAGGCCTGGTGTGCTGTGGTTCATGGGGTCGCAAAGAGTTGGACACGACTGAGCGACTGAACTGACTGACTGACTGACGTACTAGCTTTAGAGGGTGCCCTGTGGAGGTGTGGGTTGGCAGCGGCTCACCACAGGGATGGGCACACTGGCAGCAGCAGTCCTGGAAGGTCCCCCTTGGTGTAAGTCCTCTTGGAGGGGATCATTAATCCTCCTGTAGAGTCCACAGACCCCAGGACTGTTTAATCTCAGGCTGAACAACTAACAGGGAGGGAGGGCAACCCCACACATCAGCAGATAATTGGATTAAAGCTTTACTGAACAAGGCCCTGCCCACCAGAGCAAGACCCAGTTTTTCCCACTGCCAGTCTCTCCCATCAGGAAGCTCACACAAGCCTCTTAGCCTCATCCACCAGAGGGCAGACAGAAGAAGCAAGAGGAATCACAGTCCCATAGCAGCTAAAACAAAAACCACATTACAGAAAGTTAATCAGGATGAAAAAAAAGAAAGTTACATCCCAGATGAAGGGACAATATAAAACCCCAGAAAAACAACTAAATGAAGTGGAGATAGGCAACCTTTCAGAAAAAGAATTCAGAATAATGATAGTGAAGATGATCCAGGATCTCAGAAACAGAATGGAGAAGATGCAAGAAATGTTTACCAAAGACCTAGAAGAACTAAAGAACAAACAGAGATGAACAATACACTAGAAGGAATCAGTAGCAGAATAACTGAGGCAGAAGACAGATAAGTGACCTGGAGGACAGAATAGTGGAAATCACTGCTGCAGAACAGAATATATATTTTTTAAAAAATGAAAAAAGTGAAGACAGCCTAGGAGACCTCTGGGACAACATTAAACACACCAATATTTGCATTATTAAGGGTCCCAGAAGGAGAAGGAGAGAGAGAAAGGACCTGAGAAAATATTTGAAGAGATAATAGCTGAAAACTTCCCTAACATGGGAAAGGAAATAGTCAACCAAGTCCAGGAAGCACAGAGAGTCCCAGGCAGGATAAACCCAAGGAGGAACACACCAAGACACATAGTAATCAAACTGACAAAAATTAAAGACAGAGATAAAATATTAAAAGCAACAAGGGAAAAATGATAACATACAAGGGAACTCCCATCAGGCTATCAGCTAATTTCTCAACAGAAACTCTACAAGCCAGAAGGATATGACATGATATATTTAAGTGATGAAAGGAAAGAACCCACCACCAAGAATACTCTACCCAGCAAGACTCTCATTCAGACTTTTCCTCTCTTTCTTTTAATCAATTTATTTTAATTGGAGGCTAATTACTTTATAATATTGTGGTGGTTTTTGTCATACACTGACATGAATCAGCCACGGGTGTACATGTGTCCCCCATCCCAAACCCCCTCCCACCTCCCTCCCCATCCCATCCCTCTGGGTTGTCCCAGTGCACCAGCTTTGAGTGCCCTGTTTCATGCATTCAAACTTGGACTGGTCATCTATTTCACATATGGTAATATACTTGTTTCAAATCATCCCACCCTCACCTTCTCCCACAGAGTCGAAAGGTCTGTTCTTTATATCTATGTCTCTTTTGCTGTCTTGCATATAGGGCTGTCATTACCATCTCTCAAAATTCCATATATATGCGTTAATATACTGTATTGTGTTTTTCTTTCTGACTTACTTCACTCTGTATAATAGGCTCCAGTTTCATCCACTTCATTAGAACTGACTCAAATGCATTCTTTTTAATAGCTGAGTAATATTCCATTGTGTATATGTACCACAACTTTCTTATCCATTCATCTGCCGATGGGCATCTAGGTTGCTTTCATGTCCTAGCTATTGTAAACAGTGCTGCAATGAACAATGGGGTACTCGTGTCTCTTTCAATTTCTGGTTTCCTTGGTGTGTATGCCCAGCAGTGGGATTGTTGGGTTGTATGGCAGTTCTACTTCCAGTTTTTTCAGGAATCTCAACACTGTTCTCCATAGTGGCTGTACTAGTTTGCATGCACACCAACAGTGTAAGCAGGTTCCCTTTTCTCCACACCCTCTCCAGCATTTATTGTTTGTAGACTTTTTGATGGCAGCCATTCTGACCAGTGTGAGATGGTACCTCATTGTGGTTTTGATTTGCATTTCTCTGATAATGAGTGATGTTGAGCATCTTTTCATGTGTTTGTTAGCCATCTGTATGTCTTCTTTGGAGAAATGTCTATTTAGTTCTTTGGCCCATTTTTTGATTGGGTCGTTTATTTTTCTGGTATTGAGCTGCATGAGCTGCTTGTATATTTTTGAGATTAATTCTTTGTCAGTTGCTTCATTTGCTGTCATTTTCTCCCATTCTGAAGGCTGTCTTTTTACCTTGCTTATAGTTTCCTTCGTTGTGCAAGAGGTTTTTAAGTTTAATTAGATCCCATTTGTTTATTTTTGCTTTTATTTCCATTACTCTGGGAGGTGGATCATAGAGGATCTTGCTGTGATTTATGTCAGTGAGTGTTCTGCCTATGTTTTCTTCTAGGAGTTTTATAGTTTCTGGTCTTACATTTAGATCTTTAATCCATTTTGAGTTTATTTTTGTGTATGGTGTTAGAAAGTGTTCTAGTTTCATTCTTTTATAGGTGGTTGACCAGTTTTCCAGCACCACTTGTTAAAGAGACTGCCTTTTCTCCATTGTATATTTTTGTCTCCTTTGTCAAAGATAAGGTGTCCAGAGGTGTGTGGATTCATCTCTGGGCTTTTTGCTTTGTTCCATTGATGTATATTTCTGTCTTTGTGCCAGTACCATACTGTCTTGATGACTGTAACTTTGTAGTATAGTCTGAAGTCAGGCAGTTTGATTTCTCCAGCTCCATTCTTTTTTCTCAAGATTGCTTTGGCTATTCGAGGTTTTTTGTGTGTTTCCATACAAATTGTGAAGTTATTTGTTCTAGTTCTGTGAAAAATACCATTGGTAGCTTGATAGGGATTGCATTGAATCTATAGATTGCTTTGGTTCATATACTCATTTTCAGTATATTGATTCTTCCAATCCATGAACATGGTTTATTTCTCCATCTATTTGTGTCATCTTTGATTTCTTTCATTATTTTATAGTTTTCTATATATAAGTCTTTTGTTTCTTTAGGTAAATTTATTCCTAAGTATTTTATTCTTTTTGTTGCAATGGTGAATGGGATTGTTTCCTTAATTTCTCTTTCTGTTTTTCATTGTTAGTGTATAGGAATGCAAGGATTTCTGTGTATTAATTTTATATCCTGCAACTTTACTATATTCAATTCATTGATTAGCTCTGGCAATTTTCTGGTGGTGTCTTTAGGGTTTTCTATGTAGAGGATCATGTCATCTGCAAACAGTGAGAGTTTTACTACTTCTTTTCCAATCTGGATGCCTTTTATTTATTTTTCTTCCTTGATTGCTATAGCTAAAACTTCCAAAACTATGTTGAATGGTGGTTTGAATAGGTGAAGGCTGGCACCCTTGTCTTGTTCTTGACTTTAGAGGAAATGCTTTCAATTTTTCACTATTGAGGATAATGTTTGCTGTGATTTTATCATAGATGGCTTTTATTATGTTGAGGTATGCCTCAACATGCCTGCTTTCTATGCCTGCTTCCTGGAGAGTTTTTATCATAAATTGGTGTTGAATTTTGTCAAAGACTTTCTCTTCATCTATTGATATAATCTGCTATAATTTTTATGATTTCTTTCCTTCTGCTAACTTTGGGGTTCTTCATTTCTTCTTTTTCTAGTTGCTTTAGGTGTAAAGTTAGGTTATTTATTTGATGTTTCTCTTGTTTCTTGAGGTAAGCTTGTATTGCTATGAACCTTCCTCTTAGCACTGCTTTTACTGAATCCCATAGTTTTGGGTTGTCCTGTTTTCATTTTCATTTGTTTCTATGCATATTTTTGTTTCTGTTTTGATTTCTTCTGTGATGTTCATTATTCAGAAGCCTCCGTATGTTTGTATTTGTAATAGTTTTTTTCCCTGTAGTTGACATCTAATCTTACTGCATTGTGACAAGAAAAGATGCTTGGAATGATTTCAAATTTTATTTTAACTTACCAAGGCTAGATTTATGGCCCAGGATGTGATTATCCTAGAGAATGTTCTGTGCACTTGAGAAAAAGGTGAAATTCATTGTTTTGGGGTGAAATGTCCTATAGATATCAATTAGGTCTAACTGGTCCATTGTATCATTTAAAGCTTGTGTTTCCTTGCTAATTTTCTGTTTGGTTGATCTATCCATAGGTGTGAGTGGGGTATTAAAGTCTCCCACTATTATTGTGTTACTGTTAATTTCCCCTTTCATACTTGTTAGCATTTGCCTTACATATTGAGGTGCTCCTATGTTGGGTGCATATATATTTATAATTGTTATATCTTCTTCTTCGGGATTGATCCTTTGATCATTATGTAGTGTCCTTCTTTGTCTCTTTTCATGGTCTTTATTTCAAAGTCTATTTTATCTGATATGAGTATTGCTACTCCTGCTTTCTTTTGGTCTCCATTTGCATGAAATATCTTTTTCCAGCCCTTCACTTTCAGTCTGTATGTGTCCCTTGTTTTGAGGTGGGTCTCTTGTAGACAGCATATATAGGGGTCTTGTTTTTGTATCCATTCAGCCAGTCTTTGTCTTTTGGTTGGGGCATTCAACCCATTTACATTTAAGGTAATTACTGATAAGTATGATCCCATTGCCATTTACTTTGTTGTTTTGGGTTCGATTTTATAAATCTTTTTTGTGTTTCCTGTCTAGAGAAGATCCTTTAGCATTTGTTGAAGAGCTGGTTTGGTGGTGCTGAATTCTCTCAGCTTTTGCTTGCCTGTAAAGCTTTTGATTTCTCCTTCATATCTGGATGAGATCCTTGCTGGGTACAGTAATTTTGGTTGTTGGTTTTTCCCTTGATCACTTTAAGTCAGTCCTGCCATTTCCTTCTGGCCTGAAGAGTTTCTATTAAAAATCAGCTGTTATCCTTATGGGGATCCCCTTGTGTGTTACATGTTGCTTTTACTTTGCTTCTTTTAATATTTGCTCTTTGTGTTTGCTCTTCATTAGTTTGATTAATATGTGTCTTGGGGTGTTTTGCCTTGGGTTTATCCTGCTTGGGACTCTCTGGGCTTCTTGGAATTGGGTGGCTATTTCCTTCCCATTTGAGGAAAGTTTTCAACCATTATCTTCTCAAGTATTTTCTCATGCCCTTTCTTTTTGTCTTCTTCTTCTGGAACACCTATGATTTGAATGTTGGGGCATTTAACATTGTCCCAGAGGTCTCTGAGGTTGTCCTCATTTCTTTTAATTCTTTTTCTTTTTTCCTCTCTGCTTCATTTATTTCCACAATCCTATCTTCCACCTCATTTATCCTGTCTTCTGCCTCAGTTAATCTACTGTTGGTTCCCTCCAGAGTGCTTTTGATCTCAGTTATTGCATTATTCATTATTGATTGACTCTATTTCTTGTCAATCAATTCTTCTCAATTCTTGTCTCTAGTCTATTTATCTGTAACTCCATTTTGTTTTCAAGATTTTGGATCATCTTTACTATCATTATTCTGAATTCTTTTTCAGGTAGACTCCCTATCTCCTCTTTTTTGTTTGGTTTGGTGGATATTTATCATGTTTGTTTACCTGCTGAGTATTTCTCTGCCTTTTCATTTTGTTCAGATTGTGTTTGGGGAACCCTTTCTGTAGGCTGGATGTTCATCAGTTCAGTTCAGTTGCTCAGTCGTGTCCAACTCTTTGTGACCCCATGGACTGCAGCATGCCAGGCTTCCCTGTCCATCACCAACTCCTGGAGCTTACTCAAACTCATGTCCATTGAGTCAGTGATGCCATCCAACCATCTCATCCTCTGTTGTCCCCTTCTCCTCCTGCCTTCAATCTTTCCCAGCATCAGAGGGTCTTTTCCAATAAGTCAGTTCTTCGCATTAGGTGGCCAAAGTATTGGAGTTTCAGCTTCAGCATCAGTCCTTCCAATGAATATTCAGGACTGATTTCCTTTAGGATGGACTGGTTGGATTTCTTTGCAGTCCAAGGGACTCTCAAGAGTCTTCTCCAACACCACAGTTCAAAAACATCAATTCTTCAGTGCTCAATTTTCTTTATAGTCCAACTCACATCCATACATGACTATTGGAAAAACCATAGCTTTGACTAGACAGAACTTTGTTGGCAAAGTAATGTCTCTGCTTTTTAATATTCTTTCTAGGTTTGTCATAACTTTTCTTCCAAGGAGCAAGTGTCCTTTAATTTCATGGCTGCAGTCACCATCTGCTGTGGTTCTTCTTTACTGTAGAGTCTGCTCCCTGTGGGTGGGATTGGAGTAGAGGCTTGTCAAAGTTTCCTGGTTGGGGGAGTGTGTGTCTATGTTCTGGTGGGTGGAGCTGTATCTCGTCTCTCTGGAGTGCAATGAAGTGTCCAGTAGTTTGTTTCACTTTTTCTATTTAAAATTCATGGCTCCCATTTCATTTAGTTTATGTTTTCCAGTTTCTCCATCTCTTCTTTTTTTTTTTTAATGTTCTTTCTCAAACCTTTATCAAGTGTAGTAGAAAAGCTTTTGTATACACATATATATATAATATGTATAATATATATATTTTAGAAAACATGAATTTTTGCCTAACTAAAAAAATTATGACATTTTGATTCCACTTGTTTGACTTAGTATGAATAGAATGCTAGATTTCTAATAAAAAAAAAAATATGCAACAAGCAACAAAAGTTTACTGTATAGCACAGGAACTATAGTCAATATCTTGTAATAACCTATAATGGAAAATAATTTCAAAAATAATATATGTGTATATGTATAACTGAATCATCTTGCTGTGCACCTGAAACATTGTAAGTCAACTATACTTCAATAAAATATATATATATATTAAGAAAAACAAACAAACAAAAAAAACAAAATTATCCATTGTAATAGATATGATTTTAATTTTCTTGTTCCTTTAATGACAAATACTTGTGAGCTCCTTTTCATGTGCTTATTTACTATCCATTTATCATTTTGGCAAAGTGTGTGCAAATATTTTGCCCATTAAAAAATTGAATTGCTTATATTCTTATTATTGAGTGATATTTTTAAGATGTACACATATTCTACATTGAAGTCCTTTATCAGACATATACTTTGCAGATACTTTTTTCTCCATCTGTGATTTGTCTTTTCATTCTCTTAATAGTATTTTTTAAAGAGCAAATTTTGTTGAACTCCAGTTTATTATTTTGTTCTTATATGGATCTTTGCTTATGTGCCATATAATAAATTTTTGTCTAGCACAAGGTCACAAAAATGTTCTATTTTTTCCCCTATATGTCTTATTGTCTCAGGTTTTACATTTAGGTCTATGATAGATATTGAGGTAATTATTGTGTATGGTGCAAGGATCCAACATTATTTTTTTACATATGATTATCCAGTTATTTTACCACCGTTTGCTGAAAGATTGCTTTCTCCACTGTATTGCCTTTCTACTTTTGAGAGCTGACTCATTGGAAAAGACCCTGATGCTGAGAAAGATTGAGGGCAGGAGGAGAAGGGGGGGACAGCAGAGGATGAGATGGTTGGATGGCATCACTGACTCAATGGACATGAATTTGAACAAACTCTGAGAGACAGTGAAGGACAGGGAAGCCTGGCATGCTGCAGTCCATGGGGTCACAGAGAGTCGGATATGACCTAATGGCTGGACAACAACAAAAAGACTATTTACATTTAAGGTGATTGTTCATGTGGTTTGGGTTGAGTTCATCGTCTTGCTACTTTTTTTCTTATTTGTTCCATCTGTTGTTATATAAATGGTTGTTTTAGGGTTTATAGTATATATTCTTAGCTTATCGCAGTCTACCTACAAGTGACATTATAACATTTCATATATAAGAATCTTACTGTATTATAGTTTCATTTCTTTCTTCTCAGACTATATGCTATTATTGTCACATATTTTACTTATACACATATTATAAACCCCACAGTATATTGTTAGTTTTGTTTACATAAACAAGCTTCTAAAATATTTAAATAACATGAAAGCAATCATATATATTATGTAGTTATTACTTCTGGGGCTCTTCATTCCTTTGTGTAGATTTGCATTTCCATGTAGTGTTCTTTTGCTTCTGCCTGAAGGACTTCCTTTAGCATTTCTTATAGTACAGACCAGTTGGTACTAAATTATTTCAGCAATTCTTTGTATGATAAAGTATTTCTCATTGGATTTGAAAAGGTATTTATAGTGGATATAGAATTCTACACTGACAGTTTTGTCTGTTTCAGTACTTTAGGGATAAGTGTCATTCTCTCCTCACCTGCAGTGTTTATGATGGTCAATCTGCTGTCATTTTTTTCTTTGTTGCTCTCTATATAATGTCTTTCCCCCCCTCTGGTTACTTTGACATTTTTCTCTTAATTACTGATTTTGTATTTTTATTATCATGTACCTTGGTTGAATTTTCTTTATCATTTGTGCTTGGCTTTTGTTGATCTTCCTGGATCTATGAGTCTATATATTTGAAAAATTTTTTAGTAATTTTTGTGTCGTCCTTCAGGTGCTCTGTTTACACATATACATATCTTTGCCTCCATATCTTCAGGTTCTGTGACTGTGGATTCAACCAACCATGGACTGAAAATACTGTTCAACTGAGGTTGGTTGAATCCTCAGATGGTGAATCTGTGGAAGTAGAGGGCTAACTGGAAGGGACCCAAGCATCCTGCAGGTGGTCTTGGAACTAACCCCCTGAAGATACTAAAGGGTGATTCTATTAGGCTCCTTAAAGCTGTTGCACAGCTTGCTGATGCTCTTAAACAACCTTTTTCCTCTTTCTGTTTTATTTTAGATAATGAATATTTCTTATGTCTTCAAGTTTACTTTTTCTTCTGCAGTGTCTAATCTGCCATTAATCTTCTCTATTGTATTTTATGTCTTAGACATTGTAGTTTTCATTTCTAGAACTTTAGTTTGGCTCTTTTAAAAGTATCACCATTTCATCCATGTCTTGTCTTAACTTTTTGGGTCTATGGAGTATAGTTACAGTTATCATAGCTATTTGATGCTCTTATCAGCTTTTTCTGTCATTTCAGAGTCCATTTAGATTGACCAATTTTTCTCCTCATTATTGGTTATCTTTTCCTGCTGCTTTCTATGGTGTTAATCAGATTAGATGCCAGATGTGAATTTTACCTTGCTTTTTGTAAGATATTTAAGTACTTCCATAAATATTCTAAAGCTTTGTTTGGGGATGAAGCTAAGTTACTTAGAAAAACATTGATTCTTTCAGGTCTTACTCTCAAGATTTGTTAGGTGTGATAGGAATAGTAATTTTTCTAGGGCTAATCATTCTCCATTACTGAGGCAAGACCTTTTTACCTATACTACCCAGGGCCCCATGAATTGTCAGGCTTTCTAATCTGACTGGTAGGATCAGGTACTCTTCTCAGCCCTCTGTGAACTCAGGTACTGTTCTCACTCTTCCTCTCAGACAATTTCTCTTTCATCTGTGGTAGTTTCCTAATACAAGTGCAACTGATCAGTTCTCTGCCTCATTCCCAAGACATCCAGAGATGTCTGGAGATTTCTTTCCAACTTTGTCCTGTCTGTTATTCTGTCTTGTGAACACTAGCAGCCTTTGTCTCCCCAGCTGCTCAACTCTGTCTCCCCAACTCCAAGAGTCCAACTATTCCTTCTTGCTTCCTTCTTCCCATGCCTGGACAGTGCTCAAGGCAGTGAGCTAGGGCAGTCACAGAGCTCACCTTGACTGTTTTCTGTCTCACATGGTTCACTACCGTTATTGTCTGAGGTCCGCTCTCTTGAAAACTGTTGTTTCATACTTTTTCTGTTTTTCTTTTCTGTTGTGTCAGATGGGAGGTTGAATCTGTTCCATTACTTCATCTGGCTGGAAGCAGAACTGTCCATTACCTTTTTATTCTGTTATTCTTCTTTTAAAACTCACCATAGTAGCAATCTTTCTCCATAAAAACCAACAGCTTGACAAAGTGTGTTCCATAATCCTTTGATTGCTTTGCTTCTCAAAGCAGGTTCTTCTCATAGAATTGATCAGTTGCACATGTATAAGGAAACTACCAGAGATGAAAGAGAAATTGTCTGAAATGAAGAGTGAGAACAGTACCTGAGTTCACAGATGCCTGAGAAGAGTACCTGATCCTACCTGATGATCTGAGGTGTTGTCAGATCTTCCCCATTTTACAGATATGGGAACCAAGCCTCAGAGAGGTTAAGGGACTTGTCCAAAGTCATGTGGTCTATAAATGAGTAAGCCTATGAGAAATCTGTATGCAGGTCAGGAAGCAACAGTTAGAACTGGACATGGAACAATGGACTGGTTCCAAGTAGGAAAAGGAGTACATCAGGGCTGTATATTGTCACCCTGCTTATTTAACTTATATGTAGAGTACATAATGAGAAACACTGGATTAAGCACAAGCTGGAATCAAGATTGCCAGGAGAAACATCAATAACCTCAGATATGCAGATGACACTACCTTTATGGCAGAAAGTAAAGAAGAACTAAAGAGCCTCTTGATGAAAGTGAAAGAAGAGAGTGAAAATGTTGGCTTAAAGCTCAACATTCAGAAAACTAAGATCATAGTGATCTCATCACTTCATGGCAAATAGATGGAGAAACAGTGGAAACAGTGGCTGACTTTATTTTTCTGGGGCTTTGAAATCACTGCAGATGGTGATTGCAGCCATGAAATTAAAAGACACTTACTTCCTGGAAGGAAAGTTATGACCAACCTAGACAGCATATTAAAAAGCAGAGACATTACTTTGTCAACAAAGGTCCATCTAGTCAAAGTTATGGTTTTTCCAGTAGTCATGTATGGATGTGAGAGTTGGACTATAAAGAAAGCTGAGTGCTGAAGAATTGATGCTTATTTGAACTGTGGTGTTGGAGAAGACTCTTGAGAGTCCCTTGGACTGCAAGGAGATCCACCAGTCCATCCTAAAGGAGATCAGTCCTGGGTGTTCATTGGAAGGACTGATGTTGAAGCTGAAACTCCAATATTTTGGCCACCTGATGTGAAGAGCTGACTCATTTGAAAAGACCCTGATGTTGGGAAAGATTGAAGGCAGGAGGAGAAGGGGACGACAGAGGATGAGATGGTTGGATGGCATCACTGACTCAATGGACATGAGTTTGGGTGGACTCCGGGAGTTGGTGATGGACAGGGAGGCCTGGCATGCTGCGGTTCATGGGGTCGCAAAGAGTCGGACATAACTGAGTGACTGAACTGAGCTGAACTGATGTCCCCACTATACTGTGTTGACCTTGTAGTTCCCAGGAGGGTCAATAGAGCCACACGAAATAAGGCTTGTCTTTGTTATATTTTTTTAAAGTGTTTGGTGGGAGAGATAAATAGGTGGACTCAGAGAATAATATTTTCCAGATCACAGAGCTAATGAGCCTGGTACTTAGAGAGGGTTAAGGGTCTCAGTGAGTCATCTTCTAACTGCACTTACCCTTGACTCACTTCGAAGGAAGGGAGTATGTCTTCTAGCCCGATAGGAGAATTGGGCTTTTTTAAAGAGCTGTAGAATTGGGGGTCTAAACCCTCTAGAAAAAGAGAGCGTTACTGACTGCTCAGTAGCAGGGTGTGTGTGGGTGAAGGGGAGGCAGGAGCACCAGATGGCCAAGTGTAGACTTGTGAAAGCTGTGGGTTGAGGGTGCTGAAGTGGGGGTTATAGGTGCAGCTGGCTCCCTATCCCTCTCCACCCATCTCCTGGCTTGTATGGTTCTCCCTGCTTCTCCCCTTTTTTCTGAGTGAAAAAGGTAGGGAATAAAATAATGAAACCATGAGTAGGTGAGGTGTTAGGGAGACAGCTTGCTAGGGTGGGCAGCACAAATGCCTGGAGGGTGGGGAGGGAGGTGGTAGGAGCACATGTGCGGATCTGAGCTCTGAGAAACTGGGTGATGGGGGGTCAGCCTGGGTGTGCAGAGTTGCATGTGGGGACACTGGATGGTGATATCCCAGGGACAAATGCTCCTTGGGAAGAAGGCTATATAACCTTTTCCTGGTCACAGGGGACTTTGGAACATTCTCATGTTTCTTTAAAGTGAGGTTCTTCTTAGAATCTTTTAAAGTATGGAATGGAGTGGAACATGATAGTTTTCATTTATTCAGTGCCTATTATATGCTCAGAACCCATTTCACATGCATCAACCCATTTCATATCATATTATACTAGCTGCTATCATTTATTCCATTTCACAGGTACAGAATTTGAGGGTCAAGCAGGTGGTGGCTCACTCAAACATCCTATGCTCTGTTTTTTGTTTTTGTTTTTTTTTTCAATGAGAGAGATGTAAGGAGCTGGAGCCTCACTGATTTGCCCTCATGTTGGGGGGAGGAGTCTGTCCTCAACTTGCCAGATTTGGAAAGGGATGAGAGAAGAGAACAAGGTATTGAAGACTGACATCAAACACAATATTGGATACTATATCTTATGCATTATGCTTGTTTTGATTATGCAATAGCAATTCCCCTTCCCCTTGGGAAGCTGGAGCTTCAATTTGTATGTGAACATTCCCTATTTATTGACTTTTTATTTTAAAATTGGAGTATAATTGCTTTACAATGTTGTGTTAGTTTCTGCTGTCACAACAACATGAATCAGCTGTATGTGTAAATATATCCCTCCTTCTTAGGCTTCCCTCCCGTTTCTGCCCGGCCCCATCCCTCCAGGCCATCGCAGCGCTCTGAGTTGAGCTCCCTGTGCTGCTCAGCAGCTTCCCACCAGCCGTCTATTTTGCACATGGTGATGTATATATGTCAACGCTACTCTCTCAGTTCTTCGCAACCTTTCCTTCCCCACACTTTGTCCACAAATCTATCCTCTACATCCCTGTCTCTATCCTGCCCTGAAAATAGGTTCATCAGTACTGCTTTTCTAGATTCCATATATATGCATTAGTATACAATATTTGGTTTTCTTTCTGACTTACTTTATTCAATATGACAGACTCTAGGTTCATCCATATCACAACAAGTGATCCAACAGTGTTCCTTTTTGTGGCTGAGTAATATTCCATCATGTGTGTGTGTATGTGTGTGTGTACATATATATATATATATATATATATATATATATATCACATCTTCTTTATCCATTCATTTGTTGATGGACATTTAGGTTGCTTCCATGTCCTGGCTATTGTTATTTACAATAAACAAAATCACTGCAGATGGTGACTGCAGCCATGAAATTAAAAGATGCTTACTCCTTGGAAGGAAAGTTGTGACCAACCTAGATAGCATATTGAAAAGCAGAGACATTACTTTGTCAACAAAGGTCCGTCTAGTCAAGGCTATGGTTTTTCCAGTAATTATGTATGGATGTGAGAGTTGGACTGTGAAGAAAGCTGAGTGCCAGAAGAATTGATGCTTTTGAACTGTGGTGTTGGAGAAGACTCTTGAGAGTCCCTTGGATTGCAAGGTGATCCAACCAGTCCATCCTAAAGGAGATCAGTCCTGGGTGTTCATTGGAAGGGTTGATGCTGAAGCTGAAACTCCAGTACTTTGGCCACCTCATGCGAAGAACTGACTCATTGGAAAAGACCCTGATGCTGGGAAAGTTTGAAGGCAGGAGGAGAAGGGGATGACAGAGGATGAGATGGCTGGATGGCATCACCGACTCGATGGGCATGAGTTTGAGTAAACTCCAGGAGTTGGTGATGGACAGGGAGGCCTGGCGTGCTGTGATTCATGGGGTCACAAAGAGTGGGACACAACTGAGCGACTGAACTGAACTGAACTGACTGAGATAAACACTGTGGCACATGTCTTTTTTTTTTTTTTTTAATCTTTATTGAACTTGTTACAATATTGCTTCTGTTGTTTATGTTTTGGTATTTTGCCCATTCGGCATATGGGCTCCTGGTTCCTGAACCATGGATCGAACTTGCACCCCCTCCAATTGGAAGGCAAGTCTTAACCACTGGATGCCAAGGAAGTCCCACATGTATCTTTTTGAATTATGGTTTTCTCAGGGTATATGCCCAGTAGTGGGATTGCTGGGTCATATGGTAGTTCTATTTTTAGTTTTTTAAGGAACCTCCATACTGTTCTCCATAGTGGTTGTATCAATTTACATTCCCACCAACAGTGCAAGAGGGATCCCTTTTTTCCACATCCTCTCCAGCATTTATTTTTTGTAGATTTTTTGATGATGGCCATTCTGATCAATGTGAGGTGATACCTCATTGTGGTTTTGATTTTGATATGCACTTCTTTAATAATGAGCAATGTTGAGCATCTTTTCATGTGTTTGTTGGCCATTTATTTGTCTTCTTTGGATAAATATGTCTTCTGCCTGTTTTAAAAAAAATTATATATCTGGCTATGCTGGGTCTTTGTTGAGGCATGCAGGATCTTTAGTTGCAGCATGTGGGATCTAGTTCTCTGACCAGGGATCAAACCCAAGCCCCCTGCACTGGGAGCTTGGAGTCTTAGCCACTGGACAACCAGGGAAGTCCCTGTCCATCTTTTCTTTTTATATTGAGCTACACGAGCTGCTTGTATATTTTGGAGATTAATCTTTTGTCAATTGCTTTGTTTGCAAATATTTTCTCTAAAATAATGTCCTTCTTTGTTTCTTATGAACTTTTAAAAAAATTTAAAGTCTATTTTCTCTGATATTAATATAGCTACCCTTACTTTCTTTTGGTTATTTGCATGGAATATCTTCACCCATCCTTTCACTTTCAATCTATTTTGGTCTTTTGGATGGCATATAGTTGGCACATGTGTTTTGATCCCTTTTGCTAGTCTTCGTATTTTGCTTGGAGAATTTAGTGCATTTTGCATTTAAAGTAATTATTTAGAAGGGATTACTTGTGTCATTGTGCTATTTATTTTCTATATGTGTTATCCCTTTTTAACCCCTCATTTCCTGCATTACTGTCTTCTTTTGTGTTTAGATGATTTTTGCAGTAAAATATTAAAATATTTTTGCAGTAAAATTTTCTTTCTTTTTCTTTTTTGGTATCAGTTCAGTTCAGTTCAGTTGCTCAGTTGTGTCTGACTCTTTGTGACCCCATGAACCGCAGCATGCCAGGCCTCCCTGTCCATCACCAACTCCTGGAGTTCACCCAAACCCATGTCCACTGAGTTGGTGATGCCATCCAACCATCTCACCCTCTGTCGTCCCCTTCTCCTCCTGCCTTCAATCTTTCCCAACATCAGGGTCTTTTCAAATGAGTCAGTTCTTCGCATGAGGTGGCCAAAGTACTGGAGTTTCAGCTTCAGCATCAGTCCTTCCAATGAACACCCAGGACTGATCTCCTTTAAGATGGACTGGTTGGATCTCCTTGCCATCCAAGGGACTCTCAAGAGTCTTCTCCAACCTCACAGTTCAAAAGCATCAATTCTCCTGCGCTCAGCTTTCTTTATAGTCCAACTCTCACATCCATACATGACTACTGGAAAAACCATAGCTTTGACTAGATGGACCTTTGTTGACAAAGTAATGTCTCTGCTTTTCAATATGCTATCTAGGTTGGTCATAACTTTCCTTCCAAAGAGTAAGCATCTTTTAATTTCATGGCTGCAATCACCATCTGCAGTGAGTTTGGAGCCCAGAAAAATAAAGTCTGGCACTATTTCTACTGTTTCCCCATCTATTTGCCATGAAGTGATGAGACCTGATGCCATGATCTTAATTTTCTGAATGTTGAGCTTTAAGCCAACTTTTTCACTCTCCTCTTTCACTTTCATCAAGAGGCTTTTTAGTTCCTCTTCACTCTTTGCCATAAGGGTGGTGTCATCTGCATATCTGAGGTTATTGATATTTCTCCCAGCAATCTTGATTCCAGCTTGTGCTTAATCCAGCCCAGCGTTTCTCATGATGTACTCTGCGTATAAGTTAACTAAGCAGGGTGACAATATACAGCCTTGACGTACTCCTTTTCCTAGTTGGAACCAGTTCTAACTGTTGCTTCCTGACCTGCATACAGGTTTCTCAAATGCAGGTCAGGTGGTCTGGTATTCCCATCTCTTTCAGAATTTTCCACAGTTTATTGTGATCCACACAGTCAAAAGCTTTGGCGTAGTCAATAAAGCAGAAATAGATGCTTTTCTGGAACTTTCTTGCTTTTTCGATGATCCAGCTGATGTTGGCAATTTGATCTCTGGTTCCTCTGCCTTTTCTAAAACCAGCTTGAACATCTGGAAGTTCATGGTTCATGTATTGCTGAAGCCTGGCTTGGAGAATTTTGAGCATTACTTTGCTAGTGTGTGAGATGAGTGCAACTGTGTGGTAGTTTGAGCATTCTTTGGCATTGCCTTTCTTTGGGAGTGGAATGAAAACTGACCTTTTCTAGTCTGTGGCCACTGTTGAGTTTTCCAAATTTGCTGGTATATTGAGTGCAGCACCTTCACAGCATCATCTTTTAGGATTTGAATAGCTCCATTGGAATTCCATCACCTCCAGTAGCTTTGTTCATAGTGATGCTTCCTAAGGCCCACTTGATTTCACATTCCAGGATGTCTGGTTCTAGGAGAGTGACCAAACCATCATAATTATCTAGGTTGTGAAAATCTTTTTTGTATAGTTCTTCTGTGTATTCTTGCCACCTCTTCTTAATATCTTCTGCTTCTGTTAGGTCCCTGCCATTTTTTTTCCTTTATTGAGCCCGTCTTTGCATGAAATGTTCCCCTGGTATCTCAAATTTTCTTGAAGAGATCGCTAGTCTTTCTCATTCTATTGTTTTCCTCTATTTCTTTGCATTGATCACTGAGAAGGCTTTCTTATCTCTCCTTGTTATTCTTTGGAACTCTGCATTCAGATGCTTATATCTTTCCTTTTCTCCTTTTCCTTTCACTTCTCTTCTTTTCACAGCTATTTGTAAGGCCTCCTCAGGCAGCCACTTTGCTTTTTTTTCTTTTTCTTTTTTTCCATTTATTTTTATTAGTTGGAGGCTAATTACTTTACAATATTGTAGTGGTTTTTGCCATACATTGACATGAATCAGCCATGGATTTACATGTGTTCCCCATCTTGAACCCCCCTCCTACCTCATTGCATTTTTTTTTTCTTGGGGATGATCTTGATGCCTGTCTCCTGTACAGTGTCACGAACCTCAGTCCATAGTTCATCAGGCACTCTGTCTGTCAGATCTAGTCCCTTAAATCTATTTCTCACTCCTACTGTATAATCATAAGAGATTTGATTTAGGTCAAACCTGAATGGTCTAGTGGTTTCCCCTACTTTCTTCAGTTTAAGTCTGAATTTGGCAATAAGGAGTTCATGATCTGAGCCACAGTCACCTCCATGTCTTGTTTTTGCTGACTGTGTAGAGCTTTTCCATCTTTGGCTGCAAAGAATATAATCAATATGATTTTGGTGTTGGCCATCTGGTGATGTCCATGTGTAGAAAGTCTTCTCTTGTGTTGTTGGAAGAGGGTGTTTGCTATGACCAGTGCGTTCTCTTGGCAAAACTCTATTAGCCTTTGCCCTGCTTCATTCCATACTCCAAGGCCAAATTTGCCTGTTACTCCAGGTGTTTCTTGACTTCCTACTTTTGCATTCCAGTCCCCTATAATGAAAAGGACATCTTTTTTGGGTGTTAGTTCTAGAAGGTCTTGTAGGTCTTCATAGAACTGTTCAACTTCAGCTTCTTCAGCGTTACTGGTTGGGGCATAGACTTGGATTACCATGATATTGAATGGTTTGCCTTGGAAATGAACAGAGATCATTCTGTCATTTTTGAGATTGCATCCAAGTACTGCATTTTGGACTCTTTTGTTGACTATGATGGCTACTCCATTTCTTCTAAGGGATTCTTGCCCACAGTAGTAGATATAATGGTCATCTGAGTTAAATTCATCCATTTTAGTCCATTTCAGTTTTCTGATTCCTAGGATGTTGATGTTGGATGTTGACGTCTTGCCATCTCCTGTTTGACCACTTCCAATTTGCTTTGATTCATGGACCTAACATTCCAGGTTCCTATGCAATATTGCTCTTTACAGCATCAGACCTTGCTTCTGTCACCAGTCACATCCACAACTGGGTGTTGTTTTTGCTTTGGCTCCATCCCTTCATTCTTTCTGGAGTTATTTCTCCACTGATCTCCAGTAGCATATTGGGCACCTACTGACCTGGGGAGTTCATCTTTCAGTGTCCTATCTTTTTGCCTTTTCATACTGTTCATGGGGTTCTCAAGGCAAGAATACTGAAGTGGTTTGCCATTCCCTTCTCCAGTGGACCACATTCTGTCAGACCTCTCCACCATGACCTGACCGTCTTGGGTGGCCCCACATGGCATGGCTTAGTTTCACTGAGTTAGATAAGGCTGTGGTCCATATGATCAGATTGGCTAGTTTTCTGTGATTGTGGTTTCAGTCTGTCTGCCCTCTGATGCCCTCTCTCAGCTCCTACTGTCTTACTTGGGTTTCTATTATCTTGGACGTGGAGCATGTCTTCACATTTGCTCCAGCAAAGCGCAGCGCTGCTCCTTACCTTGGACATGGGGTAGCTCCTCTCAGCTGCAGCTCCTGCCCTTGGATGTGGGGTAGCTTCTCTTGGCCACTCCTGCACCGTGCAGCCGCTGCTCCTGCGCTATTCTATAGCTATTTTTTTTTGTGAGTACTGTAGGCATTACATTTAAAATCCTAAAATTATAACACATTAATTGGAATTTATACCAATTTATCCTCAGTAACATATAAAAAACTTCTCCTTTGTATTAATAGCTTTGTCCTCATCCCTTTTAATTGTTGATGTTACAAAATTACATCATTATACATTATATGCCCCAAAATATAAACTTATAATTCTTTTGAGTACTTTACACTCTTAAATTATGTAGAAACTAAATGTGGAGTTACAAAAACATTACACTTCTAGTTTTTAGATTTATAACTTTTAAAAGTGTACTAGTCTCAAATCTTGTAGAAAAGAAAATATAGAGTTGCAAACTGTTGTTACAATAATAGCTTTTATAGTTGCCCATGTATTTTTCTTTATTGATATCTTTATTTTTTCATATGGTTTTGTGTTATTTCTTATTGTTCTTTCCTTTCATCCTATAGGATTTTCTTGAAAATTTCTTGCAGGGAAGGTCTAGTGGCAGGAAATTCTTTCACCTTTTGGTTATCTAGGGATGTTTAATTTCTCTGCCATTTTCAAGGACAGTTTTGCTGGATGTACGATTGTTTGTTCACAATCTTTTGTCTAGCACTTTGAAATATTGATAACAGTGCAACAGTGCAATTTATAGTATTCTGGACTATAAATTTCTAATGAGAAATCTGCTTATAATCTTATTGACAGTTCCTTGTATGTGCTGATTTCTTTTCATGGTTCTATTTTTTATTTTTCTTAAAATTTTTAAAATTGAAATGTTGTTGATTTACAGTGTTTCAGGTATACAGCAAAGTGATTTTATTTATATATATATATATATATATATATGTAAACGTATATGTAGTATTTTCAGATTCTTTCCATCATAGGTTTTTACAAGATATTGAATTAGTGTTTGTTGTTTATCTATTTTATATACAGTAGTGTGTACTTGTTAATCCCAAATTCCTAATTTACCCCTCCCCCCTCTCTATTTGCTTTTATCCACCCTGAAAGTTTGAAAGTTTGATTTTAATGTGTCTCAGCATGGGTCTCTTTGTGTTCATCTTACTTGGAGTTTGTTGAGCTCCTTGGATGTTTATCCTTCATTGCGTTTAGGAAGTTTTCAATCATTTATTTATTCAAATACGTTCTCCACCCTTTTAATGCTTTCTAAGCCCACTGGGACAGCGTCCCCCTCCCTGCCGTGTGTTGGTACACTTGATAGTGCCCCACAGTTTCCTCAGGCTCTGTTCACTTTTCTTCAATTAATTTTTTTCACTGTTACTCAGATTTGATAATTTCCATAATCTTATCTTTCGGAGCTTCCCTGATGTCTCAGACAGTAAAGAACCCACCTGCAATGTGGGAGACCTGGATTCTATCCATGGGTTGAGAGGATCCCCTGGAGAGGGAAATGGCACCCCACTCCAGTATTCTTGCCTGTAGAATCCCCGTGGACAGAGGAGCCTGGTGGGCTATAGTTCCTGGGGTCACAAAGAGTCAGACATGACTCAGTGACTAAGCACAGAATGCGCAAGCGCGCAAGCGCGCGCGCACACACACACACACACACACACACACACAGAGTCTTATCTAAGTCTTTCTTTGAATCCCTGTAGTGAATTTTTCATTTCAGTTCTAATTGTTAGTTCCACAATTTCTTGTTGGTTTCTATTTTAGGTTTTCTATATTGATATTTCCATTTTGTTCATATGTTGTTTTCCTCTTGACTTTCTCCGTATCTTCCTTTAATTCTTCAAAGATTTTTAAGATAGTTGTTTAAAGTCTTTTTCCAGTGTATCTGTCATCAGATGTTTCTGGGGGACAGTATCTGTTGATACATCTATTTTTCTTTGAATAGGCCATATTTTTTGGTTTGTTTGTATGGCTTGTGATTTTTTATTCTTGAAAATTGGAAATTTTGAATCTAATAAAGTGGTAATTCTAGAAATCAGATTCTCCCCCTTTCTCAGGATTTGCTGGTTTCTGTTATTGTTTTTATTCATTACTCCTGGTTTTCTTTGATGTTGGCTCTCTCTGAGCAGAGAATCAGCCTGAAGTATGAATAAGATCTTCTCAGGTCTTTCCTCAGCTTTTACCTGAGTGTGGCATTTATTTTCCAAGTGTCCCTGTAAATGCAGTTGTTTTTTGAATGTCATAGCCTTTAATGTCTGGCTCTCAAAAAGGGAAATGGAGAAAAAGAGAAGAGGGGCTGGCCTTTAAAATTCCCTGAAAGTCACTTCAGCCAGAGGAAGACGGGCTTGCAACAAGATGGGGTGGAGGAGGAGAGAGGTATAATGGCTGCCTTCCTTTTTGTCTGCATCTCTGTGATCAGCAGTAGATACCAGCAATCACAGCACAAATCCCCAGTATTTAGAGGATATGGTCCTTTCTGCTCACCTGACCTCAGCACGCTATATGCAGGTTATTCAAAGAATACGTGGCAGGGCTATATGCCACGGGGCTGGAGGTGGAGATGCATGGCTGGTACTGTGCTCAGAGCTGAGATGGGAGTCAACTGGAGCCTTCCTGGTCAAGCCTTCTCCTGGAAGTTGTAGCCTTCATTTATCTCCAGAGTTCCAAAACAGTTAACATCAGGCAGATTCTTCTAGACCAACTGTTGTCTATGTGGGAAGACAGATTCCTAGTTCTTTCTAATCTGCCATCTTCCAGAGCTCTCCCTAAACAATTCTTACAGTAATAACAAGGTCAGTTTTTTTTAGGGGAGGGGAAATCTTCTGTAGTTCCCAATATTACCTAGGTATGTGTGTGTGTGTATATATATACACCTAGAGCTGCAATACTATCAGCTTTATAATTAAAATTCTAAGCTGCTAAAATCAACCTCCGTACCCTCTCCTTAGTTTGATTTCCTCATTCGTCTGACTATTGTCATGAGTCCACCTTGCCCAGGAGACTCAAACCTTCCCCACCCTGTAATAATCTTTTTGATGTGTCAGCTTGGCTAGGCTACAGTCCCCAGTTAGTCAATCAGACACTAATCTAGATATTTCATGTGAAGGTGTTTTATAGATGAGATCCACAAATAGTTGACTTTAAGTAAAGGAGATAATTTTATATAATCTGGGTGGGCCTGTGTCCATCAATTGAAAGAACTTTAAGGCTGTTCAGGGTCAACACGACTGAAACGACTTCACACACACATGTGACTCCCCCGAGAGAACAATTCTGCCTTTGGAAATGACCTTCATCCAGTGCCTGAGAGTTCCACCCTACCCACTCTGACGGCCTGCTCTGTGGATTCAGAGTTGCTTAGTAACCCCCACAGTGGTGTAAACCAATTCCCTGAAATCAATCTTTCTAACATTTATCTTTCACTAGCTTGCGTCTCTGGTTGAACTGGTTGAACAACTACACATCGAGGATTTGCCAGAAGTAAGTGGCTCCTTCCTGTTTTCTTTGGCAACAACAGCTTCTCCAAAGCCCCCACCAACATAGGACTTACATTTCAAGCCCCCTCCTTCCTTATCTACTCTTCTTTCATTGTAGCATGTTTGTCTCAGGTCCTGAAAGTTCCCTGGACACATCCTGGCATCTCTGGACTTACTATGTTTGACCTGATTCTGCCATGAATGACCCTTAAATTCCTAAGACTCCCATATATAAAAACATCCTGCAGGGTTCGAACAAAGGTCAGCTCCCAAAGAGAATTTCTGGGTAGCAGAAATGACTATAAAAATGGTCCATCTAGGGGCTTCCTTGCTCGCTCAGTGGTAAAGAATCCACCTGCCAATTCAGGAGACACAGGTTCGATTGCTTACCTGGGAAGATCCCACTTGTCGTGGAGCAGCTAAGCCCGTGCACCACAACTACTGAGCCTGTGCTCTGGAGCCCAGGAGCTGCAACTACTGAAGCCTGAGTGCCCCAGAGCCCGTGGTGCACAACAAGAGAAGTCACAGCAATGAGAAGCCCACACACTGCGGCCGGCAACTAGAGAACCCCGCTCACTGACACTAGAAAAAAGCCCACACAGCAACGAAGACCCAGCACAGCCAAATAAATAAACTAAAAAAATTTTAATTAAAAACATGATCCATGAATGGTATTTTTTAATATGAAGGTCAAAGAAGCACAGAAATGCTGAGGAATTTTTATAGATTCAAGGAGACTAAAGAGACATGATAACTAAATACAGTATAAAATTCTAGACTAGATCTTGTATTGGAGGAAGAATGCACTAAGGATATTAGTGGCTAAACTGACACAATTGAAATAGGTAGTAGATTAAATTTAATGGTACATTTCAAATTACTAATGTTTATAACTATGCCGGGGATAGGAAACAGAATTTCCTTATTCTTAGGAAATATTCACTGAAATATTTAGGTGTAACGAATAACTTAAACTTACCCAAATAGGCAAAAGAGTGATATGTATAAGTATAGACAGAAAAAATAGAACAAAATGCTATAACTAGGTGAATCTGGGCCATAGGAATAGCAGCACTCCTACTATTCTTGCAGCTTTTCTCTAAATTTCTTAGTTTTTTCCAAAATGAAAAGCTTTTTTTAAAAAAATAATGGCCAATGCCTCTGTTCCCCTGAATTTTATCTCTCCTTTGGTACACTGACTTCAGTCTCATAGCCCCCAGAAATGTGCTATTACAAGGGTCTCAGTGAAGAGCAGAGGGAAACACTTATGCAACTGAGGTTCTATACAGAATATAGAAAAAGAACACACGGGAAAATGAAATAGAAAGCATAATATATACCAAAATACATAATTAATATAGAAATAGAAAAAATTACATTTACAACAGTTTCAGATGCTAAGAATCAGAGTGAAGAATTTAAAGTCAGTAAAACCAGAGTTCTAGTCAATACCAGCCAAGTGACTTGGAGCAGGACATTTTACCTCTTTGTTCTTAGTGTCCTTATCTGGCACTGGGAGATATATTCTCAGTGCACGTAGGAGAAAAAGTGCTAGCAAAATTGCTGCTGGCCAAAATCTTGACTTTCTCTGCGCACTGACGCCGAATAAAAACTACAGAGACAGAGTTCAGAGGAAATAGAAAGGTGGCTTTAATTTTCAGCAAGCAGAGAGGGGAACACAGTAGGTTCACGCCTCAAAAACTGTGCCCCCCAGCCCCATGAGAGGTCTAGGGGCTTATATAAGATGAGGAACAAAGGTGTTAGGATCTTGATTTCTTCCTCTTGCATTGTTTCAAAGACAGTCATAGGCTGGCATCAGTAACCCAGTAATTGAGTCTGGCAGTTCGGTGGCTCTGTGGCCTTCTTTCTGATATGTAACTACAAGGGGAAGGGTGTTGTAAGGGTAAACACCAGATACAGGATGTATTTAGCATAGAGTCAAAAGAAAATAGGTGTGAATTATAGCTCCTGCAGGGTTAGGGGGCAGAAAAGCAAGCTTAGTTTCAGACATGCAGAGTTAGGAGCAGTGCTGGTGGCTCAGTGATAAAGAGTCTGCCTGCAACTCAGGAGACACAAAAGACACGAGTTTGATTCCTGGGTCAGGAAGATCCCCTGCAGAAGGAAATGGCAACCCACTCCAGTATTCTTGCCTGGGAAATCGCATGGACAGAGGAGCCTGGCGGGCTGTAGTCCACGGGGTCACAAAGAGTCAGACACGACTGAGCCACGAGCAAAACAGAAAGAACTAGGAGTGTTCAGGCCTGCTCACTGCTCTCTTTATCTTCTTCTCAGGAAAGGGAAAGAAAAAAATTCATTCCTCTTTTTTCCCTTTTCACCGCAATAATAATAATAAGATTCCTGAAAATGAAAGGTAAGGAGGGAAAAAACTAGATACCAAATAATGTCCACCCCAAGATCTTAGTAATGTCATCAGTCTTCTTTGCAGTCTGAAAAGCTTTCAGGTCTCCAAGAATTTCTAGCTTTAAAGGGGTAAGGAAGTGAATGGGGAAGGAAAAGGGCCATATTTCCTAAGGCTCCTCTCAGAACTTTGTGCATTATATGTGGACTCACTTAGTATTTAGGACCTCATGGCACTCTCCCATGCTGCTGGTGGAAATGTAGATGTTAAAACTTCAGGTGTTTTGACAATACTTACTCAAATAAAAAGTGTATATGTGCACAAAGAAATCTGTATGGGGAATGTTCACAGCAGTATTGTCCTAAAAGCAAATTCATGGACATGAAACGTCCACCAAAGTGATCAGTTGAACAAACTATTATATAATACATCTATATTAAAGACTATATCCATTAAAAGAATGAGACTTGCATATACTTATGATTTCTTATATGTGTTTACAACAGAAAGCAACTTATGTAAGGAATGCTACCATTTTGGGGGGTTGGGAGAGGGTAGGTTAATTTACACTTAAACTACTGTATGGATCACAACAAACTGTGGAAAATTCTTAAAGAGATGGCAATACCAGACTACCTTGCCCGCCTCCTGAGAAATGTGCATGCAGCTCAAGAAGCAACAGTTAGAAGCAGACATGGGAACAACGGACTGGTTCAAAATTGGGAAAGGAGTACATCAAGGCTGTATATTGTCACCCTGCTTATTTAACTTATATGCAGAGTACATCATGTGAAATGCCAGGCTGGATGAATCACAAGCTGGAATCAAGATTGCTGGGAGAAATATCAATACCTCAGATACATAGATAATACCATCCAAACGGCAGAAAGCGAAGAGGAACTAAAGAGCCTCTTGAGGAGGGTGAAAGTGGAGAGTGAAAAAGCTGGCTTAAAACTCAACATTCAAAAAACTAAAATCATAGCAGCCAGTCTCATTATTTCATGGCAAATAGAAGGGGAAAAAGTGGAAACAGTGACAGATTTTGTTTTCTTGGGCTCCAAAATCACTGTGGATGGTGACTGCAGCCATGAAATTAAAAGATGTTTGCTCCTTGGAAGAAAAGCTATGACAAACCTAGACAGCATATTAAAAAGCAGAGACATCACTTTGCTGACAAAGATCTGTATAGTCAAAGCTATGATTTTTCCAGTAGTCATGTATGGATGTGAGAGCTGGACCATAAAGAAGACTGAGTGCTGAAGAATTGATGCTTTCAAACTGTGGTGCTGGAGAAGATTCTTGAGAGTCCCTTGGACAGCAAGGAGATCAAACCAGTCAATCCTAAAGGAAATCAACCTTGAATATTCTTTGGAAGAACTGACTAATGCTGAAGCTGAAGCTCTAATACTTTGGCCACCTGATGCAAAGAACTAACTCACTGGAAAAGACCCTGATGCTGGGAAAGACTGAAGGCAGGAGAAGAAGGGGTGACAGAGGATGAGATGGTTGGATGGTATCACTGACTTGATGGACATGAGTTTGAGCAAGCTCCGGGAGTTGGTGATGGACAGGGAAGCCTGGCGTGCTGTAGTCCATGGGGTCACAAAGAATCAGACGTGACTGAGCGACCAAACAACAACTGTAACAGAGCAGGATGAGCACAGCTCTTAGCAGGCAGCCGTTGCTGTGCCGCATTACTCTGCATCCTGTAACTAGGCAACAGGTCTCGTTCAGCCATTGGTCAGTGCCTCGGTGGGCCCCCTCCCCAACAAGAAACCAACTGTCAATGAGTGACCATTAGGGAAGTGATTCAGCCAAGGGTCAGTGGTCATCAGGTGGAGAGTGAGGTAAGAGGCAGATTCAGGCCTTCTCCTGGAGGGTCCAGGGAACAGACTGGGGACTATGTCCTGCAGGGCTCTGGAGCCCTGACTAAGGCCCTCCACTAGCCTTGGCCCAGGTCTTGAGGACAGCGGTGAATCTCTCCCCCATCCCTGTCTCTGTGACCTAATAGCAGTGACTGCCTGGGTCGCAGTCTGTGAGACCTGGTCTCTTCCACTTGGGTGGTCTGAGGAGACTGAGGGCCAGTTTGATTTGGTGCCTGGCTCCCTCAGAGTTGACAGCTGGGCAAAGTGTGGAAACCTGGCCCTGCAGGAGCTGCCAGCTGAGATCTGCCTCCTCTTGGCCAGGACTGAGAACTTGGGAGAGCGAAAGTTGTGCCTTGGGACCTTGTTGCTTCTTGTCAAGACGGAGAATAACATCGTTTGGTAGGAGACTATAGGAACATCATTACCTGATCATGACCTGACTTCAAGAGCAAAGGCTCTGGCACCAAGAAGCTTCCAACAACTTACCACGCCCCTCTCCCACCTTTTGCTTTTAAAGGGGCTTGCTGAAAGCTTTTAGTAACTTCGGGGTTCCTGGGGGCATGAGCCACCCAACTCCTTGTATGAACCTATAATAAACCTTTCTCTGTTCCAAACTCTTAATGTTTTAGTATTGATTGGCCTCACTCAGCCATTGCATACATGGACTTGTGATTTGGTACCAAAACCACCTTTGGAAGGCCACACAAGAAATTTTACAGTATTATTTTGTAAGGGGAATTTGGGTACATCAGAGAGAAGTATTCTCACCCACTTTATTCCCTTTCTTTTTTTCTACGTTTATTATCAAATGCATGTGTTACCTTTTTAAAAAGTCCTGTTTTCATGCAAATTTTCAGCCAACTTTTCATCACTGAAACACAGCCCCCTGCTCACTGGCCCTTTTCAAGCGACTTGTCTGGCGCTAGCAGCTCACCACCCCTTTCAGTTCTGTTCAGTTCAGTCACTCAGTCGTGTCTGACTCTTTGCGATCCCATGAACGGCAGCATGCCAGGCCGCCCTGTCCATCACCAACAACCGGAGTCCACCCAAACCCATGTCCTTTAAGTCGATGATGCCAATCCAACCATCTCATCCTCTGTGCTCCCCTTCTCCTGCCCTCAATCTTTCCCAGCATCAGGGTGTTTTCCAATGAGTCAGTTCTTCCCATCAGGTGGCCACCCCTTTCTTCAGAAAATGCTGGACATGTGGTTTGAGGTATGGGTGTGAGGTGTGGGGACCAGTCCAAGGGGCATGAAAAGGCATTTACTCTTCACTCTGTGTATTTTATATATTTTTGCATATATAATAATGCACATATAGAACAGCCTTCTAAACACAGGAATTTGTCTGAAAATCATCCCCAAACGCCTTCGGCAACTCTCACCCTTGCTTCAGCCTCCTCTCCCTTTCTCCTCTCCGCCTCCCCAAAGAAGTGAAAGCGAGAGTCGCTCAGTAGTGTCCCATGGACTATACGGTCCATGGAATTCTCCAGGCCAGAATACTGGAGTGGGTAGCCGGTTCCTCCTCCAGGAGACCTTCTCAACGCAGGAATCGAACCGAGGTCTCCTGCATTAGCAGGACGATTCTTCACCAGTTGAGCCACCAGGGAAACCCCAAACCTCTAGCCTATTTCCCCAGGGAAGTTCACCAGCTCCTCCTTCTGCAGTAGGAAGTAGAGAGCCTTCGGCTCTAAGTGAGTGGGCTGAAAGGTGGGAGTAATCCCAGAAAAGCAGCACGGCGAACTGATGTTTAGCAGAAATGCGTTATTTAAGGGGTACAAATATATCTACCAAACAGGAGTTAAGGAGAAAATAAGGACCCTAAAGACCTCCTAACCGTTAATAGTGAAGGAAATTCCAAGAGGAACCTTGACAACTGGAAAAGGTAACGGCGGGAGCGCGTTGCATGCTGGGACTTGTAGTCTCTTCCGGTTGTGGTCCACAGTGCGGGTGCGCGGAAGCGCGGGTGGTCTCTCCCGCGCATGCGTGCGGCGGCGGCGGCAGGGCTGATTGCGGCTGAGAAGAATATTACCGAGCCGGCGTCCGGGAGTTCGGCATGGCGATTCCCCCGGCGTCCATGGGACCCTCAGCGCTGGGCCAGAGCGGTCCCGGCTCGATGGCTCCCTGGTGCTCAGTGTCAAGCGGCCCGACTCGCTACGTGCTCGGGATGCAGGAGCTGTTCCGCGGCCATAGTAAGACGCGCGAGTTCCCGGCTCACAGCGCCAAGGTGCACTCCGTGGCCTGGAGCTGCGACGGGCGTCGCCTGGCCTCAGGGTCCTTCGACAAGACGGCCAGCGTCTTCTTGCTGGAGAAGGACCGGTTGGTGAGCCGCTGGGACCCGGCCCAGGCTAGGGAGAGAGGGGGTGTGGTAAGGCGAGGTTGAAGAATGGGCGTGAGGAGAGTGGAGCTGAGGAGAAGGGAGGAGGAAGAAGGGGTGTGGAGGTGAGGGGCGTGTGTGATGCGCGAAAGAGGAGTGTGGGGGGTGAGGAGCGGGGAACGGACTGAGGAGAGGTGAGGATGGGCGTGGTGGAAGGGAGGACTGGTGGTTGGGGGAGGGGCGACGATGTGTAGGGAGTGTGATAGTAAGGTGGCGTGAAGATGAGCGGGGGCGGGGTGGGGGGCGAAGGTGAGTGTGGAGAGTAAAGGCCGGTGGTGAGGATGGCGGGGAGACTTGTGTGGTGGTGAGGAGCGGCTGGGACAGTGGTGGTGGGCTCCTGTGGTGATGAGGAGGGTCATTCTGAAAATGGCAGGACCTCCGTGGAATTGAGTAAGCGGGTTGGGACCCTTGGTGGAAGAGTAAGGGTAGAAAACCAGAAAGGAGGGAGGGCTAAAGAGTAAGGGCATTGGTGTGGACCCCGTCCAAAGAACTGTTCACACTGATTGGGGAGGAAGGGAGGGTAGGGTTTTGGGAAGGGTTTAAGGGAAGTGACTTAGAAGGACTGGATTCTTTACTCATCCAAACTTCTGTTGGTCGCCAGATACCTCATTTTGAATAAGGTTAAGAAATTACATGGGTAGGCAGGTACATATGGGTGAAATGGTATCTGGATTTTGCTCTTTCAGGTCAAAGAAAACAATTATCGGGGACATGGGGATAGTGTGGACCAGCTCTGTTGGCATCCAAGTAACCCTGATCTCTTTGTTACTGCGTCTGGAGACAAAACCATTCGCATCTGGGATGTGAGGACTACGAAATGCATTGCCACTGTGAACACTAAAGGTAACTGTTCAGAGGGCAGTAGGAAGATAAGCCACTGCTAGTCATTTTAAGTATCTTCTCTGTGCCTGGCCCTGTAGGTATGGGACGTCCTGAGCTGAATAAGACAGTCGCCAGTTCCAAGGACCTAAGAGTTTAGTGCAGGGAGAGACATGTGTATTGAAAAAACTAACATAATATAACATGGTCATCCTGTAATGGATAGGTCTACAAGGTGGATACTGAGAATGGAAACACTTAAGTATGCCTGGGGAAGATAGGGAAGGCTTCACAGAATTTGAGCAAAGTCTTAAGGTAGCCATATACATTTAGTGGTCACCTTGTAGTGGGTAGGCAGCTCTAGCAGGGAGCTGCCTATAGGCTAGAATGACTGATCTTGGAATAAATGACTTTGACACTTGGGGAGAAAATGACCTGGAAGTTGTATAGTACATTTATAGACTGTTCTTCACCAGATATTGCCTTATAAACCTTGAGGCCATTTATTAAATTATATTGGCTATGATGTTATTGATTATAAGATGCATCAATATTTTATGTTTCATTAGGAAAGAAAGTTTTATTAGATAATCATGATACACCAAAAATTTTGAAATACATCCTGATGCATTCTAAGATACATTACAGGTAATAAAGTGTGAAAAAATATGCATCTTAGAATCAATAAAGTTGATGAAATTTGTGGGCTACTGGACTTTGTTGGCAAGACTTGTACCTGGAGGTGGAGTGATATGTTTTCCCCAACTAGACAACTGGTGATATGTGAGTGATTTAAATATGCAGATGAACATTAAAAGCTGATTGTATATATATTTTAATGCTTACTAGAAAAAAAGATCTAGCTTATAGAATTTATTGCTGAAGTGAAGCTATTTAAATAAAAATTTGGAGGGGTCAGTTTTAATAAAAGTGTTGAAGGAAGAAGTATAGCTATTACATGGATAGTTCAAAAATTGTGAAAATGGCATGTGAATGACTGGAGTTTGGGAAGTGCAGGCATAAGAGAGAATTAGAGGCTCTGATGACAAGTATGCATTTAGATCTTGGCTCTGTTACTTCATAGCTTGGATACTTTGGCCCATCTCTCTTTCAGTTTTTCATCTGTAAAATGGGGAGGAAAAATGTCCCTTAGAGACATGTGAGCGCTAAAGAGGGAAATGTGTAGATGAGTGTGCTGGACTTCTGGTTGGTCCTACTGCTGAGGACCTTAGTGAATGAACTCTAGTGATAGCTCTAGTCTTTCTTTGATAACAAGATAAACTGCTGGAGGATTGTGGGCTAACAGTATTTTGCTGATCATATCTGGGTTCCCAGGGGAGAACATTAATATCTGCTGGAGTCCTGACGGGCAGACCATCGCTGTAGGCAACAAGGATGATGTGGTGACGTTCATTGATGCCAAGACACACCGCTCCAAAGCAGAGGAGCAGTTCAAGTTTGAGGTCAATGAAATCTCCTGGAACAATGACAATAACATGTTCTTCCTGACAAATGGCAACGGTTGTATCAACATACTCAGGTGAGGGGGTTCTAAGTTTAGGGGACTGTCATATCTTTGCACTGGGTGCTGTAGTGGATCCTGAGATGAATTAGATGTGAGTCTATCCTGAAGGAGCCAGAAGGACAAACAATTGACTGTTGAACAACATGGATTTAAACTACCCAGGTCCCCTTACATGTGGGTTTTTTCAGTAGTAAATATTATAGTACCACATGATCTGAGATGGTTGAATCTGGGATGTAAAGCCGCAGATACAGAGGAACCGTGAATACAGTGGACCAGTTGTAAGTTATACATGAATTTTTGATTGTGTTTGTTCAACCCCTGTCAGATCAACCCCTGACTTTATTCAAAGATTGACTGTAGTAATAAGGAATTCTAACCTCTCTTGAGCACCTTCGAGCTAGGTACCTTGTATTTTACTGAGTCTAGAGAGAAATCCTAGGGAGTTGATGATGGTGTGCTTCCCATTTCATAGATGAGGATCAGGGATCTCAGAGAGGTTAAGTGATAGTTAGCTAGTGAGCACTTGAACTGGATGTACCTTGAAGTATAGCTAATTCGTACCTTCACAGTCTCAGTTTAAATATCACTTTCCCTCCAGAGAAGCCCTCTTCATCCCTAAGTTAGAAGCTTATTTTATGTACTTCTGTTTGAAGCATTTCTCATTCTACATTATAAATGCATGTTTATTTCCGTGTCTTCTATAAGACTAAATTCTGTGAATTAGGGGCTGTATTTAACTTGTTTACTGTTGAATCTCTAGTGCATAGCCCAGTACCTGTTACACACAGTCAGGATCTTAGTGAATATTCTCTAGATGAATGAAGTTGTGGAATTGAAGTTGAGGACTATCTGATTCTGTTCTTTCTGCTGTCTTGGGTGGACACTGCAAGGCAGACTGTGCTAGGCTCTGTATTAGAGAGATTGGGAGTTTGCTGTAGAATCCCAAGGATTGACTGTGGGACTTGAAGGAGGAAGCTTCTAAGCTTGACCTTGAAAGATTAATAGAATGTTAAGAAACAGCAAAAGTAAACTGCACAATGGACAAAACAAGTATGAACGGACATGGCTTATTTGGAAAGTAGTCAGTAGATCAGAATTGCTGGGAGTGATGGCAGATAAAGTGTCTGAAGAGAGGTCCTGAAACAGGAAGATAAAGTTGAAGTGTAATTTGGTACCAGATTATTTGGGTCTGGAATTCTGTGCTTAGTAACTTGAAGTTTACTCTGTAGGCAGTGTTTGTTTGTTTGTTTGTTTTAAGCTTTTGTATTAGAAAATAAAACAGATGTAGAAAACCACAAAATGCAAGTATATAGCTTAATGAACTATTATATGCATAACACCTGTGTAATCCCACCAAGTCAAGAAATATTACTTTGCTGGCCATCTCAGAAGTCTCTCCATGGGCTTTGTCCTAATCAAAACTCCCTCCTCGAAAAGCACTGTCTTGATTTTTATATTATTTTTTTTTAAGTTTTGCTACCAAGTGTGAATTTCTGGGTACTCTAATTCTGCTCATTTAAATAAAAGTGTGATATGCCTTTTAAGTCAGTTAAACTATGGAGTCTCCCTCCTTCCCACTGTTTTACTTAGAACTTAAATGTTAAAAAACAGGCTGTTAACCTGGGGAGCTTGTCCCAGTCTGGATTTTGCTGATTCTGACTGCTTGCTTATTTAAGAGTCACTGTCTTATCAGTTTGGTTACCCAGTAATATAGTATGTTTAGAGAAGGCATGATAAATGCTTGATAATTTCCCTTTGTCATTAGGTAATGAATTAGTTCTCTATCAACTCCAAAGATGATCTGTTACTTTTGTTTTTAAAAAGAAGGATCGTTATGGACCCATGTATTTAAGCATAGTAGATGTGTTTCAGTCTGTCATAATCATTATCCATATTGAAGCTGAATTTATCTTTGGCACATGGAATCCTCTTCAAGTTGGTTCCTGAGGCATGTTTTTTTTTTTTTAACATAATCCTCATAGTCTTCAGTTTCTTGCTCTGGTATAATGAGATATGCCAAGTTCATCCTGTGTATTTCCTGCCTCAAATCTATAATTAGAAAATTCCCAGAGAATCCCTGGATTCTTTGACTAGAAAATAATATTGGAGCTCAGAATGTCCATATTGTTGAGTTGATTATTTCTAGATCTTTCTAGACAGAGCTAGGAAGTATATGTATATACTTAAAGACAAAATAATTTGTAAATTCATACATATAACTTCCAGTTAAAATCTCTTTCCTTCCAAGCTAAGTATTCTGATTCTCAGAGATGCAGGGGATTATAGAATTTGAATTTCCCATGGTTAGCTACTACCTTCATCCCGTTACACACACAGATATCTCAGAATAATAATAGTACTACCATCACCAGTGTGATTACTTAAGATTGTAAATTTTGCTTTTAGAATATGTCTTCCTCCATTAAAAACAGTTAATACTACATGTTGTCAGATTACACAGTTATTACATTACTTTTAAACATATATAAGTTCTACAAGAAACTACATGTATTTAATGTTCATCGCCAACCCTAGGCTAGTAAGTCTTCAGTCACTGATTGTCACAGCTTACTCTCCAGTTTCAATTCCTCAGAAAGTGTTCAGGGGGAACAATGTTCCCTGAGTTCATACTTATCATAACTTATATACTTACAAAACTTAAGAGATACTTATATTGTGCTACTTCTTTGAATTGATAGTCAGCTTTGCTAGATATAAACACTTTGATTCATATTTTCTTACTTGTTTTTTACTCCATTTTCTTTTGGCATAAAGTGTTACTGTTAGAAGTCTGCCGATAATCTCATTTTTTGAAAGTCCATTAATTTCAGCTCCTTACTGAAAATTCAGACTTAAATTGAAGACGGTAGGGAAAACCACTAGGCCATTCAGGTATGACCTAAATCAAATCCCTTATGATTATACAGTGGAAGTGACAAATAGATTCAAGGGATTAGATGCAACAGAGTGCCTGAAAGTCTGTGGACAGAGGTTTATAACATTGTACAGGAGGCAGTGACCAAAACCATCTCAAAGGAAAAGAAATGTAAGATGGCAAAATGGTTGTCTGAGGAGGCCTTCAAAATAGCTGAGAAAAGAAGAGAAGTGAAAGGCAAAGGAGAAAGGGAAAGATACCCAACTGAGTGCAAGGAGAGATTAGAAAGCCTTCTTAAGTGACCATGCAAAGAAAAAGAGGAAAATAATAGAATGGGAAAGACTAGAGAATCTCCAAGAAAATTGGAAATACGAAGGAAACAATTTCATGAAAGATGGGCACAATAAAGGACAGAAATGGCAAGGACCTAACAGAAGCAGAAAAGATTAAGAAGAGGTGGCAAGAACACACAGAAGAACTGCACAAAAAAGACCTTAATGACCTGGATAACTATGATGATGTGGTCACTCACCTAGAGTCAGACACCCTAGAGTGTGAAGTCAGGTAGGCCTGTTACAATGAACAAAGCTAGTGGAGGTGATGGAATTCCAGCTGAACTATTTCAAATCCTAAAAGATGATGCTGTTAAAGTGCTGCACTCAATATGTCAGCAAGTTTGGAAAACTCAGCAGTGGCCACAGGACTGGAAAAGGTCAGTTTTCATTTCAATCCTAAAGAAGGGCAATACCAAAGAATGTTCAAACTACCACACAGTTGCACTCATTTCACATGCCAGCAAGGTCATGCTCAAAGTCCTTCAAGCTAGGCTTCAACAGTATGTGAACTGAGAACTTTCAGATGTATGAGCTGAATATAGAAAAGGCAGAAGAACCAGAGATAAAATTGCTGACATCTGTTGGATCATAGGAAAAGCAAGAGAATTCCAGAAAAACATCTGCTTCATTGACTATGCTAAAGCCTTTGACTATGTGGATCACAACAAACTGTGGAAAATTCTTAAAGAGATGGGAATACCAGACCACCTTACCTGCCTTCATCTAGTCAAAGCTATGGTTTTTCCAGTAGTCATGTATGGATGTGAGAGTTGGACTATAAAGAAAGCTGAGTGCCAAAGAGTTGATGCTTTTGAACTGTGGTGTTGGAGAAGACTCTTGAGAGTCCCTTGAACTGCAAGGAGAGCAAACCAGTCAATCCTAAAGGAAATCAGTCCTGAATATTCATTGGAAGGACTGATGCTGAAGCTGAAACTCCAATACTTTGGCCACCTGATGCAAAGAATGGACTCATTGGAAAAGACCCTGATGCTGGGAAAGATTGAAGGCAGAAGGAGAAGGGGATGACAGAGGATGAGATGGTTGGATGGCATCACCAACTCAACGGACATGAGTTTGAGCAAGCTCCGGGAGTTGGTGATAGACAGGGAGGCCTGGTGTGCTGCAGTTCATGGGGTCACAAAGAGTTGGACACGACTGAGTGACTGAACTGAACTTACCTGCCTCCCGAGAACCTGTATGCAAGTCAAGAAGCAACAGTTAGAACTGGACATGGAACAAAGGAGTGGCTCAGAATTGGAAAAGGATTATGTTAGGGCTGTATATTGTCACCTTGCTTGTTTTAATTTATATGCAGAGTACATCATGTGAAATGCTGGGCTGGATGAATCACAAGCTGGAATCAAGATTGCTGGGAGAAATATCAACAACCTCAGATATGCAGATGATACCATCCTAATGGCAGAAAGTGAAGAGGAACCAAAGAGCCTCTTGATGAAGATGAAAGAGAAAAAGCTGGCTTAAAACTCAGCATTCAAAAATCAAAGATTATGGTATCCTTCCCATCACTTCATGGCAAATAGATGGAGAAAAATGGAAACAGTGACATATTTTCTTTTCTCGGGCTCTCAGATCACTGTGGATGGTGACCGCAGCCATGAAATCAGAGGATGCTTGCTCCTTGGAAGACAGACTATGACAAACCTAGACAGTGTGTTAAAAAGCAGAGATATCACTTTGCCGACAAAGATCCATATAGTCAAAACTATGGTTTTTCCAGTAGTCATGTATGGATGGTTGAGTTGGACCATAAAGAAGGCTGAGGACTGAAGAGTTGATTCTTTTGAACTGTGGTGCTGGAGGAGACTCTTCGACAGCAAAGAGATCAAACTAGTCAAAAGGAAATCAACCCTGAATATTCTTTGGAAGGACTGATGCTGAAGCTGAAGCTCCGATACTTTGGCCACCTGATGGGAAGAGCTGATTCATTGGAAAAGACCCTGATGCTGGGAAAGATTGAGGGCAGGAGGAGAAGGGGACAGCAGAGGATGAGATGGTTTGGATGGCATCACCGACTCAGTGGACATGAGTTTAAGCAAATTCCAGGAGATAGTGAAGGACAGGGAAGCCTGTGCTTCAGTCCATGGGGTCGCAGAGTTGGACACTGCTTAGCTGCTGAACAACAACAAAATGGGTTCATATTCTGGGTTCATATTCTTAAGTATGTAGTGTGTTGTTTCAGTATATTTTTGAAATCTTTTTATTTCAGGAAAGCCTTGATTTACAGTCTTTGATACTTATTCTGTTGTCTTTGGTTTTCTTCTTCAGCGTCTCCTATTTCTATCTTAGTACCAGGGTCATTTCCCCCAGTTTGATTGATGTCTGTTTTGTTTTTCAGCTACCCAGAGCTGAAGCCTGTGCAGTCCATCAACGCCCATCCTTCCAACTGTATCTGTATCAAGTTTGACCCCATGGGGAAGTACTTTGCAACAGGAAGTGCAGATGCTTTGGTCAGCCTTTTGGGATGTAGATGAGTTAGTGTGTGTTCGATGCTTTTCCAGGTAAGCAACTCTGCCAGCACTTTGCTTGTTGGATAAGTTAGTTTTATTTCATTTTGAGTGAAGTTGGGCCCTCCTCTTTTTATTATTCTAATGTCTCCTCTGTCTGGTCTGCTCTGCTATAGGCTGGATTGGCCTGTGAGGACCCTCAGTTTTAGCCATGATGGGAAAATGCTGGCATCAGCCTCAGAAGATCACTTCATTGACATTGCTGAAGTAGAGACAGGTAACTAAACCCTCACTGTCTTAACGAGACTCCTCTGTCATTCATCCTTGGCCATGAGAACTCCTATCATGCGTTTTCATCTCTGTTCCTTACTACTTTCCCAGTATTAGCATAAATGCATTTGCCTCCTTAAGGCAAGTTTGTTTATTATGACTATTGTCAGGTAATGAAGGAGCAAAGATTTAGGAAAGAGAGGGGCAGGTCTGAAAGAAAGTGGTTAAAGAAAATAGTTTGCTTTTTATTCACTTTTAATTTTTCCATTATAATAATTTTTTCCCCAAACTTTTAAAATACAGAAAGGAAGAATGAATGAATGGATGGATGGATGGATGAGTGATCCTACCATTTATATACAGCCTCTTTTAGTAGTATGGTATATTTCTTTTTGTCTTTTGCCTGTATGTTGACTTATATATTTTACAATTTAAGAAATTATTAAAGCGCATGTGATTTGTTTTAAAAAGCAACAAGACAACTTGAAAACAGAAAAATGAGAGGCAAGTATTCATTCTACAAAAGTATTTCTTCAGGTTTATTTTTAATGTAACTTTATTGCTTTTGGAAATACATGATACTTTAGTAAAAGTATTCAAACTATATAGAAAACTTCAAAGAAAATATGTGTGTGTGTGTGTGTGTGTGTAGAAACAGTATATATAAAAACAGGTTTATTGAAAAATTCACATACCATCTAATTGACGAATTTAAAGTGTATAATTCTGTGTATCCTGCATTTTAAAATCAATACCACACTGTGAACACTTTACTACATTAATCCAGCTAAAAAAAGTGGCTTTGGAAAAACCATGTTTAATTTCAAAAGCAGACAGGATAAAAATTTTGGAAAAAGAATTTTATTCTCAAGGCAAGTGTGGTTGAATAGAAAGATCTGTGGCTTTGAACAGACTGACTTTCTGTGCTGACTCTGTTCTTTTTCTCCCTTTTTTTTCCCCCTCTTCTGCTTCTTTGAGGTGTGACTTAACTGTTCAGTTACCCGTTTCTTTATAAAATGGGGTTTAAAACCGTTACTTGCATGATGGATGAAGCTGTCACACTTGATTAAGATGAGGATAATGCATCTGATCCGTAAGACGTGCCCAGCAGAGAGCTGCCACTGCAGGTTTCAGGAAGTGCGGGCAGGGCTCAGAGCTCGGGCTGCTGGGCTCAGGCGCCGCTCCACCGCCGGCGCCTCGGGACCCCCCTGACCTCCGTGCTCTCTGTAAAGCGGGGTCGGGTTGTTCCTGCCCCGCAGGACTGTTGGGCGGGCTGGCTGAGTAGCACGGGAGGGCCTCCCTGAGTGAGGGCTGCTGTCAGCATGCTGGCCCATCCCCTCTTGGTTTTCACAGGAGACAAGCTGTGGGAGGTTCAGTGTGAGTCCCCGACCTTCACCGTGGCTTGGCACCCCAAGAGGCCTCTGCTGGCGTTTGCCTGTGACGACAAGGACGGCAAATACGACAGCAGCCGGGAGGCTGGGACCGTGAAGCTGTTCGGGCTGCCCAATGACTCCTGACGGGAGGGCCCAGTGTACGGCGGAGGCTTCCACTGGTCTGTTCTCTGGGGCTGGTGGGCCCCTGAAACATTTATGAATTGGTGTAAAGTGTATCTGTATTTTGTTAGGCTGCCCACTCCAATCTCCTTTGTGTTTGGTATGGTTCTCTTTCCCGGCCCCTTGCAGTGATGATACCAGCATACCTTGTCCTCTGGGGACCTCTTGTCTTCCTGCTTTTGGGCTTTTGGTGGAATTTGTTGGGCTTGGTTCTGCTTGGACAGTACGTAGTTTGGAGGGGTAGGTGAGGAGGGGTTAGATGGAGTTGCAGATTTTTTATAATAAAAAAGAAGTACATATTAATAATTTTGAGAATTGAACATTTAATGAAACTGACTTTTTAATTATGGGACTTCTAGGACTTTAAAAATTATGGTAATATTTTCCGTATTATTTTCTTATGTCATTATAGGGAGGTGTTGTAGTACTGTATTTATAAAGTTTCAGATAGGATTTAAAGGTTGTAATCCTATCATTTAATGTCACAAGCAAGAACTCGATGGTTTGTAGCATGAAATGCATGGACAATAGCACTCTGATAACATGTTAAGTCATCGCTTGTTTATGTGTACCTGGCCTCATTCTGCAAAGATTTGTAGACCACAGATTTATGATAAACTTTGAGGAAAAATAGTAAAATATATAATTTTTATGTATTAAAAATATAAGTAAGTAATACAAAATTATGGTATGACCTAGAAATTAGAATAGGAAGTCAAGACTGGGGGGAATCAAAATAGACACCTGCAGAGAATAAGAACCTAATTGAATGATTGAACTAAAATTTGGCTCTGTACTCCCCTGTGGCAAAGTGAAGAAGGGGCTAAGTCAGCTGATTTTTATTAAAATAAGCACATGCCAGCTCCCTCAGGGAAGGCACAATTTTTAATAGCTCTTACCACCAGGAGAAATGGTTCATGTAGGGGGTTTATACCTGTGAGCAGCATCTTAATTTCATTGTGTTTTAATGGATTTCAGCTTTAAAAAGAAAAACCAAATCAAATATACCTCAGAAAGTGATGTTTGTGGAAAAATTTGGAAAAAGCCTGTAAGCAAAAAGAAAACCCTTATTTCTAACACCAGGAGATAACCATTTTTCTGCTAATAAGCATTTTTATATATACGCTTCTAGGAGTTTTCTTGTATTCATATTTTTTATATAAAAACATGTTTGTAAAAATCTTGAGGGGTAGACGAATCAAGTATGACCAGATAAAAGCATACAAGGTGCTCAGCACCATGTTTGGCAATATATAAATCACCAAGTCTTAATAGCCATTTTTAATTATTGGACATATCCTGTGTGTCTGGTATTGTAATGATCACTCAATTTTTGCAACAGCCTTCAGAGGTTGGGTGTTATCACCATTTTACTACCTCAGGGAGTTCGACTCAGTGTTACTTATTAAGTGACAGTATTCAGATCTAGGTTTGCTTAAAGGCCCATATACCTTCTGTTGCAATGGCTGTTCTGGTTCCATTTGCACTTCCCATTTGAATAAACCTTGGCTCTGAGCTGTTAAGCCTTGGCGCAGGTTACCAGATGATCAATTGGACTCCATCTGTAGGCTCAGTAGTATTTCCTGCAGCCTGGGACAGCCTCTGCCTCCACCTTCCCTGGAGAGTGGTTTTTTTAGTTGCAAACCAACGAGCCACCTCATTGTGTAAGAAGTTCAGATTTGCTATGTTGATGACCCATTGCTACACTGACTAGAATTATAAGTCAGATTGAGATTATGGTGTCTCTTGCTGAGATCCTGAATTTTCTGTGGCATGAGGGCCAGGGAAGGATGGAACTTACCAAGTGTTAAGCTTGTGTGAGGTGTGTGTGTGTGCCTTGAGGATTGTTCCCTCCACCCTAATGTGTGGAGGGGGGCGGGGTTGTGCAAGGAGCTGTGTGGGGGGGAGCGGTGGGAGCGGGAAGGTTCCTGGCAGAGTGTTGGGAGGCTGGAGCAGGGTTAGATCCAAGGAGCAGGCAGTCAGGAGCAGGCTGTGCTCTCCAGTCAGGAGACTGAAATGTGGAGGACCAGAGGGTGGATCAGAAGAGGCCAATTCTGGGAGTTCCCAGAGGGGGTGGGGGGGTGGGAGGGTGTATGTAGCTGGTTGGGGTGTGATGTGTGGGTGAGCTCGGGGTGTGTGTGTGTGTGTGTGTGTGTGTGTATGTAGTTGTGATGTGTGGATGAGCTCGGGTGTGTATGCGTGTGTGCGCGCATGTGTATGTAGCTGGTTGGTGTGTGATATGTGGGTGAGCTCAGTTGAGAAAGACCAAGAATGACTTCTAGCTGTTCCCCTTACACACTTAAGCTCTTTACTGTCAGAGGTATGTTTTCTACTCTCGAAGAGTTCTAGTCTCAAAAGGGGCCATGAGATGTCTGCCTTCATTGGAAGGAGACAAGCACGCGGATGGAATTAAGAGGTAAGCCTGTCTTTGAAGGCGTGGAGGGTGTACCTGTGGACCTGTAGCGTACCCTCAGAAGTCCCGCGTGTAGGTAACACAGCACCTCCTTTCCTCCCCCGACTGCTGCTCTGCAAACCAGATGACTTCACACCTGAGCAGAAGGAGGTTTGAATCCCGGCTCCAGCAGGGATTGATCTGAACCACGCCCCTCATCCATGAAGCGGGGACCATCAGTCCTCTTCTCCTGGGGTTGCTAGGAGAATGAGAGGAGGTAAAGGATTTGTGAAGCGCCTAGCACAGCACCTGGCCCATGGAGATGCTTCACACAGCCCTGCCCTGTGAGGTGGAGCAGCTTCTAACGAGAACACGGGCCACCTGGCTGGCAGAGAGGCCATCAGTCTGTCAGCTTTCTCAGCTCTAAATGCCGGCGCTGCACAAGCCAGCTCATCATTCCAGGAGTAGGTGCTGGGCAGGGAGGAGGCTTATCCATCACAGCCTGGGCCTGGCGGGAGGTCCAGAGGAGAAATGTTAGATCTGCTTCCTGCAGCATCCATTGGGGCTCATGATGGATGTGTGTGCCTGTGAACAAGTGGAGCAGAAGTGAGGACTGCATGTGACAGTGAAGGAAGAGCAGAGCAGGGTAAAGCTGTTAGCTGAGGTTTCTGGAAGGGATTGGGTGGGGAGGGGGTGGACACCGTGCAAGTCTTCACTATGGAGGGTGTGAATATTGGGCAGAGGATATGGGAGATGGGGTGCTGTGGGTTGGAGGTGGAGGAGGGTCCTGGGATGTAGGGTGGGTTGGTGGAATGTGAGATGGGCTAGGGCTTCCCTGGTAGCTCAGTGGGTAAAGAATCCACCTGCAATGCAGGAGACCCTCCTGGGTCGGGAAGATCCACTGGAGAAGGGATAGGCTACCCACTCCAGTATTCTGGCCTGGAGAATTCTGTGGACTGTATAGTCCATGGGGTCCCAAAGAGTCGGACATGACTGAGCAACTTTCCCTTTCCCTTTAGGGAGAAGAGAGGGAGGGTGGATAACTTCAGTTTGGACTGGCTGGTAGTGTGGCCTGATGAGTAGGGCAGAGTCTGATGGATGTTGGGGGAAGTTCTTGTTCTGTTACTACTAACTGGGAGACTGGTCAGATTGCTTCGCCTCCATAGCTGCAGTTTGCTTACATTTGTGTATCTGTAATGGCTGCAGGAGAAGGGTGAGATGACTGGATGGCATCACCGACTTGATGGACATGAGTTTGAGTAAACTCTGGGAGTTGGTGATGGACAGGGAGGCCTGGCGTGCTGTGATTCATGGGGTTGCAAAGAGTCAGACACAACTGAGCAACTGAATTGAACTGAATGGCTGTACAGTTTCTAAGAGTTAAATGAATTGGCCTGTGTCAGATGCCTGGCACACTAGGTGTTTAGTAAGTAGCTACTCTTGTTATGTAAGTATTCATACCACATCTGTATAAACCCTTGTACCTTACAGAGCCTTCTTGTCTCTTAAGCTCATCACATTTTGTACAAAAAAGGGTGGGAGTTGGATGGGCAAGGATTTGGAGAAAATGAATATTTAACGCACCTTAAAATACCCACTTTTGAACTAAGACCCTTTGTTAACGTTTAGGGACACTAAACTGAGACGTGCTCAGCCAGTGATTGCAAATTGACTCGAAGTGCACATGTTTGAAATTGTCGCTGACATGGATCCACAAGCTGTTGAACTTCACAAGGCATCCAGCATCTCGTCTCTCATCCCTTAGGAGCAGCAGGCCGAGTGTGAAAGCTTGTTCACCCAACCGGCAGTGTCACAGCAGAGTCACCCGCTGGAGCTCGCCTTGACTGGAGTGGCAGGAACATCCCTGGGGTCCCTGTGCGTTTGCCAGGAACAAGTTGCTAAACTTGCTTGTTTCCCGTTCCCTTCTTAAGAGAGTTACTGGGGTACAGGACAGGCAGTGGTGTGGGTACAGCACAGAATCTGTCAGAACATCTCCTGGAGGACCAAAGGAGATCTGGGCGGGGCACAGGCCGATTTGTCCCTGGTCATCACTGTACCCAGAGTGGGGATTGAAGTCAACTTGGAGGAAAGTTTCTCTCTGAAATGAGATCTCACCATGGAGTTCTGGTGGATGATGACTAGGCCTGTGAAGATTTATTGGACATTTCTGATGCATTGCATCTCCGCAGTGGCGGCTGAGGTGCTGTGATCAACACGGAGCAGAGGGAGGCCCCCTTCTTCTCTGGGTAGAAAGGAATCTTTGTCGGGTTGACCAAACGTCGGAGCTTCCTCTGAGGGCTGAGCCTGGTACAATAGAGAAGGGACTGTCAGACAGCTGTACTTTGGGCCCATTTTTCAGTGAAAACCGAGGTGCAGGGTGGTGAGGGAACTCGCCCAGGGTCACGGGGTTGGCATGCTAGTTTGAAGTTTCTGTTTTCCACTGCTCTATGCCCTGCGTGGTGGCCCACAGTCCCAATGGTTGAGGGTCAGTGCAGGCTAGGTGTACCTTAGCCACACCGTGAAGAGTTGGGAGCCTTCGAAGACTCATCCATCCACACTGGGGTCCGTCTGGAGCTTTGTGAAAAGTTGTCATGATGCTGAGACCAGAGAAGAGAAGATTTGGCTCAGTGAACTGAAATGACACATGAAGGGCAAAAAGATCCATTCACTGCGTACCCAACCCTGTGCCAGGCCTGGGCTGCATGCTGCTGAGGGTACAGCCTGTTAAGACACATTCCTTGCTCCCATCCTCAAGAGTTTTTAGTTCCCTTACAAGGGTTCAGGTTTCTGAGAACTTGGGTTTCTAGGAGATCCCTAGGGGATGCTACTGCTGATGGTTTTCAAGCTGGCAGGTGTATGTTTGTAGGGCCTGACCCAGGGTGCTGCTGGATGTAAACTTTAGATCTTCCACATGTAGCTGGCCATGTGGCCTTTGCCAGTTCTCTAACCTTTGTGAGCCTGTTTCCTCATTGGTAAATGTGATCCTACCCAATTTCAAGGTGGCTGTAAGAATGCAGTCAGGCAGTGTGTAAGCACTTAGCACAGTGCCTGTGATCAGCATTCAGTAGGTTGATTTTATTACTTTTATTAATACCAGTGAGGAGGCTGCTGTGGAAGCACAAGGGAGAGCTGAAGGAGGGGCTGGACCAGGCCATTGGTCGAGGGGTGGAGAGGAGGGGATCTAGGTTCTTTGAGAGGCTCCAAGCCCTGTGAGTTACGACTTGTTTAATTGCTAAGTCAGGACTGACTCTTGCAACCCCATTGGCTGTAACCAAGCGGGCTTCTCTATGGGATTTCTTGGGTGAGAATACTGGAGTGGGTTGACATTTCCTTCTGCAGGGGATCTTTCTCGACCCAGGGATCGAACCGAGGTCTCCTGCATTGCAGGTGGATTCTTTACCACCAATGGAACTGGGACTAGGACGTGGCCCTGAGCTAGGACGTGGCTCTAGGTTAAAACCCGCCTGCTAGTCCCTGTCCTGCCTCTAGAGGGCAGTGGAGCCAAGGCTGCGAAAGGAAGGCAGCAAGCCAGGAAGGCTGGCGTGGGTCTGTCTGTGCATTCAGCCTTTATTCCTATCCTGAAGCCTAATTGTGTATTTGCATTGCACTGCCTCCTCTCTCCTTGCTCTGTGTACTTGCTGACGTTTTTGAAAAACACTTCGCATCGCAGGGCACCTCTCATTGCCTGCTCATCTTGTGGCCCAGGATTAGCCATGGCTGAAGCATCCCCCTTTCTGGCAGCTGTGTTTATTTCTCAAGGGCGAAGGCAGAGCAGAACATGGGGGCCTGTGCCCTGCAGCTCAGCAGAGCCTAGTTTGAACCGCAGTTGCTCTTCTGCCAGTTTAGAACTTGGGGCCTGTTCCATCTTGCTTTCCTCCCCCGCTCCCCAGCCCTTGCCTGCACCCTTTGATCCTGTGGGGGTGGAGAAATAAAGGGAATTCCAAATCTTTAATCCATTTTTGAAGGCTGGTAAACAGCACTGGTTGAATCATTTCAGAGAAGTGTGGGTGCTCTTTCAAGGTCACAGAATGTAGTGAGGGAAGGAAAAATACTGGAAGCGTGTTTATAATATTTGGTGGTGTATCCAGTACCAAGCCCTATCCATCGATGAATTGCTTTTTTCCTTGAGAATGACAGAAGGTACCAGTGACAGCAGCCTGGCCCTGTGCTGGTTTTCATGTATTAGGTCTTTCAATCCTCATAACTGCCCATAGGGTATTCATTCTGGAGAAGCTGAGACTTGGAGAGGTTACAAAAGGATACATAGAGCCAGAGATCGGTGCTGGTGGAAATGGAAACCAGTGTTTCACTCCAAAATCCAAACTCTTTCTTGTTAGCAGTATTGCTAAGTCACTTTAGTTGTGTCTGACTCTTTGTGACTCCATGGACTGTAGCCCGCCAGGCTCCTCTGTCCATGGGATTCTTCAGGCAAGAATACTGGAGTGGGTTGCCATTTCCTTCTCCAGTCAGCAGTATTGGACATGGCCAATTCTACTTTTAACCCAGCTCTTTCTAGAAGTAAGGTGTATAGATCTTAGGAAGGAGAAGGTTGGGCTTACGACATAGCAGCTTAGGCCCCACATGACCTAGTGGACTAGTTAAGAACATGGATATGAAACCAGATTGCCTGAGTTTAGATCCTGATGCTGCTGCCTACCGTCTCTGTGACCTTGCTTGGGCAAATTCTTTGACAGCTGAGTATTTGTAAAATGGGAAGAGTAGCAATAGCTCCCTTACTAGCTTGCTCTGAGGATTACATGAATTCATACATGTAAGTGCTTAGACTGGGCCTCCCTGATGCTCAGATGGTAAAGAATCTGTCTGTAATGCAGGAGACTTGGGTTCGATCCCCGGGTTGAGAAAGTCCCCTGGAGAAGGGAATGGATACCACTCCAGTATTCTTGCCAGGAGAATTCCATGGACAGAGGAGCCTGGTGGGCTGTAGTCCATGGGGTTGCAAAGAGTTGGACAGACTGAGCAACTAACCCGTGTGTGTGCGTGGACACACACACGTGCTTAGATTATTGCCTGGTACGAAGTAATAGCTCAGTAAATGTTACCTCTTATTCTCATCATTTTTAGCCATCATGTCATAGTCACCTCTGTATTCTCAGTGCCTGGCACATAGGGGTTGGCAAATGTTTATTGAGTGAAATGAGCCCTTGGATTCAGAAAAATATTTTCTGAGCCCTGGAGGATGCCAGGCGCTGGCTTGATACATAAATGACTCCATTTTGAACCCTGTCCTCAGGCCTTCTCAGTGGAATAGGAGAAGTCAGACAGCATGCTAATTTATTTCACAAGGCAGAAATATTCCATGGGCGCCCTGATGGGGGTGAGAGCACTTTTGGAGTGGGGATGGGGCTGGGGCCAGTTTCGGAGGAGTCAGGCTTTGAATTAGGCCTTGAAAGATGGTGGAGGAGAAGGACGAAAGGGTGGACTGGGCCAGAGAATTCAAGATTTCTTGAACCCAATATGCCTCAAAGTTCAACAAAGGACCGTTGAATCAAGTTGGAGTTTTATTCATCCAACAACTATTCGTCTGGGCTGGTTGAAATCAGGCACAGTGATGGCTTTCAGCCAGTCTCTGCTGCCCTCACATGACCTGGGCCTAATGGGTGAGCAGGAAACAAGTGATGAAAATTCAGTCTCATGATGGACCAGTATTGACTTGGAGCCCCTCAGGTGCAGGTGAAAGACACAGCTCTGACTGCTCTAAGTAGAAAGGAAATTCTCACTGGACAGCCTTGGTCATGTGTGCTCACTGTGACCAGGGAGGTCATCTGTCCACCCTGCACAGGATGGGGAGAGGACAGGGCACATCAGTGCTGCATAAATCACATGGGTTGTGGTGGTGATGGGCTGTGGGGGGTGTGACTCCCCAAAGAAAATTCAGATGGGGTCACCAGAGGGTGGAAGAATCAATGTTTACATGAAATATACAGATGACCACTATGACTGCCACATGGGAACAGAATAATCCACCAGCTAAGAGTCCTGGGTTGGCACTCCAGTTCCCAAGGATGGAATCCCACTCCCACCACTTACAGATTGGGTAACCATGGCTGGGTCACTTCACCTGTCGGTCTGTGACGCAGTGTCCCCATCTAAACTTGGGGGTGATGGTCCAGCACTGTGGGCTTGAACCAGGGTGAAAGCACACGGCGGAGGCACCAGCACGTGTTGCTGCAGCTTGGTGTGGCATGAAGTCAGGTCTCTGATCCAGCAAATCAAACTCCGGGTATTTTTTTTTGTTGTTGTTTTTTTTTTTTTTTTTTTTTTTTTTTTTTTTATTTGTTGGAGGCTAATTATTTACAACATTGCAGTGGTTTTTGTCATACATTGAAATGAATTAGCCATGGATTTACATGTATTAAACTCCGGGTATTTAATCAGAGGAAATGAAATGAAAATGCTAACTCAAAAAGTTATCTGTACCCCCATGTTCACTGCAGCATTGTTTACAATAGTCAGGATATGGAAACAGTCTAAATGTCCACTGATGGATGAATGGGTAAAGAAATGTGGTATATATGTACACACACACACACACACACACACACACACACACACTATACATGCAATGAATTTCAGCCACAGTAAAGAATGACATCTTGGCATTTTCCACAACATGGATGAAACTTGAGGACATTATGCTAAATGAAATAAGTCAGAGAAACACAAATATTGTTCGGTCTCACTTATACATGGAATCAAAAAATAAACCCCAAACTAAGCTCATAGATACGAGAACAGATTGGTGGTTATCAGAGGTGGAGGGTGGGTGAAGTGGGCCAGATGGTTGAAGGGGGTCCAAGGTATAAACTTTCAGTTATAAAATAAATAAGCTCTGAAATGTGACGCGCACCATGGTGACTATAGTTAACAACATTGTGTTAAATATATTTGAATGTTTCTAACAGAGTAGATCTTAAAAGTTCATCACAAGGAAAAAAGATTATAACTATGTTTGTGACAGATGTTAACTAGACTTACTGTGATGATCATTTTGCACTGTATACAAATATTGAATCATGTAGCACACCTTAAGTCAACATAATATTATATGCCAATTATGTTGTTGTTCAGTTGCTAAGTCATGTCTGACTCTTTGTGACCCCATGGACTGTAGCACACCAGGCTTCCCCATCCTTTACCATGTCCCAAAGTTTGTTCAGATTGATATCCATTGAGTTGGTGATGCCATCCCACCATCTCCTCTTCTCCTACTCCCTTCTTCTCCAGCCTTCCATCTTCCCCAGCATCAGGGGCTTTTCCAGTGAGTCAGCTCTTCGCATCAGGTGGCCAAAGTATTGGAGCTTCAGCTTTAACATCAGTCCTTCCAATGAATATTTAGGGTTGATTTCCTTTAGGATTGACTGGTTTGATCTCCTTGCTGTCCAAGGGACTCTCAAGAGTCTTCTCCAGCACCACAGTTTGAAAGCATCAGTTCTTCAGCCTTCTTTATGGTCCAACTCTCACATCCATACATGACTACTGGAAAAACCATAGCTTTGACTATACAGACCTTTGTCAGCAAAGTGATGTCTCTGCTTTTTAATATGCTGTCTAGGTTATGTCATAGCTTTCCTTCCAAGGAGCAAGTGTCTTTTAATTTCATGGCTGCAGTCACCATCCACAGTGATTTTGGAGCTCAAGAAAATAAAATCTGTCACTGCTTCTACTTTTCCCCCTTCTATTTGCCATGAAGTGATGGGACCAGATGCCATGATCTTAGTTTTTTGAATGTTGAGTTTTAAGGCCAGCTTTTCACTCTCCTCTTTCACCATCGTCAAGAGACACTTTAGTTCCTCTTCTCTTTCTACCATTAGAATGGTATCATCTGCATATCTGAGGTTATTGATATTTCTCCTGGCAATCTTGATTTCAGCTTGTGATTCATCCAGCCTGGCATTTTGTATGATGTACTACATTACTTTGCCAACAAAGGTCTGTCTACTCAAAGCTATGGTTTTTCCAGTAGTCATGTATGGATGTAAGAGTTGGACTATAAAGAAAGCTGAGCACTGAAGAATTGAACTGTGGTGTTGGAGAAGACTCTTGAGAGTCCCTTGGCACTGCAAGGAGATCAAACCAGTGAATCCTAAAGGAAATCAGTCCTGAATATTCATTGGAAGGACTGATGCTGAAGCTGAAACTCCAATACTTTGGCCACCTGATGTGAAGAACTGACTCACTGGAAGAGACCCTGGTGCTGGGAAAGGTTGAAGGCAGAAGGGGATAACAGAGGATGAGATGGTTGGATGGCATCACTGACTTGATGGACATGAGTTTGAGCAAGCTCTGGGAGTTGGTGATGGACAGGGAAGTCTGGCATGCTGCAGTCCATGGGGTCACAAAGAGTCGGACATGACTGAGTGACTGAACTGAACTGAACTGAATTCTACATATGAGTTTAATAAGCAGGGTGACAATATATAGCATTGTACTTCTTTCCCATTTTGAAACCAGTCAGTTGTTCCATGTCCATTCCCAACTGATGCTTGTGTCCTGCATATGGGTTTCTCAGGAGACAGGTAAGATGATCTGGTACTCCCATCTCTTTAAGAATTTTTCAGAGTTTGTTGTGATCCACAAAATCAAAGCCTTTCATGTAATCAATGAAGCCAAAGTAGATGTTTTTCTGGAATTCCCTTGCTTTCTTTATGTTCCAACGAATTTTGGCAATTTGATCTCTGGTGAAAGTAAAGTCCAATGCTGTAAAGAGCAATATTGCATAGGAACCTGGAATGTTAGGCCCATAAATCAAGGTAAATTGGACATGGTCAAGCAGGAGATGGCAAGAGTGAACATCGACATCTTAGGAATCAGTGAACTGAAATGGACTGGAATGGGTGACTTTAATTCAGATGACCTTTATACATACTACTGTGGTCAAGAATCCCTTAGAAGAAATGGAGTAGCCCTCATAGTCAACAGAAGAGTCTGAAATTCAGTACTTGGGTGCAATCTCAAAAATGACAGAATGATCTCAGTTCATTTCCAAGGCAAGCCATTCAGTACCACAGTAATCCAAGTCTATGCTCCAACCACTGATGCCAAAAAGCTGAAGTTGACCTTGTTCTATGAAGACCTACAACTCCTTCTAGAACTAACACCAAAAACGATGTCCTTTTCACCATAGGGGATGGAGTGCAAAAATAGGAAGTCAAGAGATTACCTAGAGTAACAGGCAAGTTTGGTCTTGGAGTACAAAATGAAGCAGGACAAAAGCTAACAGAGTTTTGTTAAGAGAACACATTGGCCATGGCAAACACCCTTTTCCAAGAACACAAGAGATGACTCTACACATGGACATCACCAGATGGTCAATACTGAAATCAGATTGATTATATTATTTGCAGCTGAAGATGGAGAAGCTGTATACAGTCAGCAAAAACAAGACTGGGAGCTGACTGTGGCTCAGATCATGAGCTCTTTATTGCAAAATTCAGACTTAAATTGAAGAAAGTAGGGAAAACCACTAGACCATTCAGGTATGACCTAAATCAAATCCCTTATGATTATACAGTGGAGGTGACAAATAGATTCAAGGGATTAGATCTGGTAGACAGAGTGCCCTGAAAAACTATGGACAGAGGTTCATAACATTGTACAGGAGGCAGTGACCAAAACCATCCCAAAGAAAAAGAAATGCAAGAAGGCAAAGTGGTTGTCTGAGGAGGCTTTACAAATAGCTGAGAAAAGAAGAGAAGTGAAAAGCAAGGGAGAAAGGGAAAGATATACCCAACTGAATGCAGAGTTCCAGAGAATAGCAAGGAGAGATAAGAAGGCCTTCTTAAATGAACAATGCAAAGAAATAGAGGAAAACAACAGAATGGGAAAGACTAGAGATCTCTTCAAGAAAATTGGAGATATCAAGGAACATTTCATGCAAGGGTGGGCATAAAACAGTATGGACCTAACAGAGGTAGAAGAGATTAAGAAGAGGTGGCAGGAATACACAGAACTATACAAAAAAGATCTTAAGAACTGGGATAAGCAGAATGGTGTGATCACTCACCTAAGCCAAACATCCTGGAGTGTGAAGTCAAGTGAGCCTTAAGAAGCATTACTACAAACAAAACTAGTGGAGGTGATGGATTTACAAGCTGAGCTACTTCAAATCCCAAATAGATGTTGCTGTTAAAGTGCTTTACTTAATGTGTCAGCAAATTTGGAAAACTCAGCAGTGGCCATGGGACTGCAAAAGGTCAGTTTTCATTCCAATCCCAAAGAAGGGCAATGCCAAACTCTTCAAACTACCACACAATTGGGCTCATTTCACCTGTTAGTAAGGTTCTGCTCAAAATCCTTCAAGCTAGGCTTTGTCAGTATGTGAACTGAGAACTTCCAGATGTACAAGTCGGGTTTTAAAAAGGCAGAAAAACCAGTGTCAAATATACCTAAATTTTGACTATGCCAAAGCCTTTAACTGTGTGGATCACAATTAACTGTGGAAAATTCTGACAGAGATGGGAATACCAGACCACCTGACCTGCCTCTTGAGAAACCTGTATGCAGGTCAGGAAGCAATAGTTAGAACTGGACATGAAACAACAGACTGGTTCCAAATAGGAAAAGGAGTACATCAAGGTTGTATATTGTCACCCTGCTTATTTAACTTATATGCAGAGTACATCATGAGAAATGCTGGGCTGGATGAAGCACAAGCTGGAATCAAGATTTCCAGGAGAAATATCAATAACCTCAGATATGCAGATGACACCACCCTTATGGCAGAAAGTGAAGAAGTAAAGAGCCTCTTGATGAAAGTGAAAGAGGAGAGTGAAAAAGTTGGCTTAAAGCTCAACATTCAGAAAACTAAGATCATGGTATCCGGTCCCATCACTCCATGGCAAATGATGGGGTAACAGTGGAAATGGTGACTGACTTTATTTTGGGGGGCTTCAAAATCACTGCAGATGGTGATTGCAGCCATGAAATTAAAAGACGCTTACTCATTGGAAGGAAAGTTATGACCAACCTAGATAGCATATTAAAAAACAGAGACATTTTGCCAACAAAGGTCTGTCTGGTCAAGGCTATGGTTTTTCCAGTGGTCATGTATGGATGTGATGAGTTGGACTGTGAAGAAAGCTGAGCACCGAAAAATTGATGCTTTTGAACTGTGGTGTTGGAGAAGACTCTTGAGAGTCCCTTGGACTGCAAGGAGATCCAACCAGTCCATCCTGAAGGAGATCAGTCCTGGGTGTTCATTGGAAGGGCTGATGCTGAAGCTGAAACTCCAATACTTTGGCCACCTCATGTGAAGAGCTGACTCATTGGAAAAGACCCTGATGCTGGGAGGGATTGAGGGCAGGAGGAGAAGGGGATGACAGAGGATGAGATGGTTGGATGGCATCACTGACTCAATGGACATGAGTTTGGGTGAACTCCGGGAGTTGGTGATGGACAGGGAGGCCTGGTGTGCTGCAGTTCATGGGGTCACAAAGAGTTGAACACAGCTGAGTGACTGAACTGAACTGAACTGAAAAAGTAAATGAAATCTGAAGTCTCTGAATTATTACCTGACCAGTTCCAGGCACCTGTCCACAGGCAGCCAAAGCCCCCTGGGTTCAAGTCCTCAATCAGCTCCTTACTAGCTACATTTTTCTCCTCCATAAAGTGAAGGTCATCATTCCTGCCTGCCAGCATTATCGGGAGAAGTGATGAGGTGATGTGTAGACAGTGCCTGGCACATATTGTTCTGTAACTAATGATAGACGCCTTCTCAGTACAGTTACTACTCCAGAGCACCCTAGGAGTCCAGGTGCAACTCTCGGAGGACAGACCATGTGCTCTGAGAACAAACAACCATCCTTCTGGATAAAGGGTGCCTTTGGCCAGCAGCCAAGAGCCCTGGGAGGCTTTGTACAGGAGGCTTTGTAGCCTGGTCCTTCCCGCCTTCCTTTCAACCTGGGCTGAGAACAGCCTCAGAGAGGTTCATGTTTCTCTCTTAATTACCCCTCAGGCTCTCCTCTCAGCCTGTCTTTCATTTCCACCACAGGCTTTCAGCCAGACAAATTTGAACAGAATCTCATCTGGAGTGTGTTAACTCTTCTCCCCCATTGCTGGCAGAGATCGAGTATCAGCTCTGCATTAGGACAAGTTGTAAGTAAACACACATTTGATCTAATATGGCCCCTCCTCCCATGCCATAGCCTTATCTTAGATTTGCATGGCTTCAAATCAGGGAACATAAGACTGTTTGGAGAAGATCTTAGAAATAATTTAACCCAGTCTACCCATTTTACAGGAGAGTAAATTGAAGATATTTTGTTAAGTTGCTCATGTTCACATAGCTAACTTGAGGATATGAATAGAGCTGAAAATCAGGCCTTCTGACTCTCAGTCCAAAACTTTTACCACAATAACCTGGTCCTTCATCATTCATTCTCTCCTTCGATAATATATATTGAATATCTATTACTGTATTCCAGGCCCTATGTACTGAGCATGTGAAAGTAAGTTGAATAAGAAAAATTGTTTGCCCTTGAACTGCTTATGATCTCTTCATCCATCCATCCACCCTTCATGCATCTTTTCACCAGTCTACTTCTCTTTCCACCCATCCATGAATACATCTCCTTATTTCTTTATCTGTGCATCCAGTCATCAATGCCTCTGTAAAGCCCCAAGTCCTAGGCTGCTGCTGGGGACCAAGATAAGTAAAAATTTTGCTCTTTAGGTTTCCCCCATCGTGGAGGAAGGCACACAGAAAGCTGCCGCTAAGGTATGCATGCAGGGCTCTGTACACAGAAGGAGAATTCTCTTCTGCCTCTTGTTTTTGAGGAGGCTTCATTCTGAGGGTGAATGCATAGCTGCACTTTGTATAGGAGTCTCCAGCGGGAGGGATGGGGAAGGACCTTCTAGGCTGAGAGAACAGGGGGAAAGGCAGGATGTCGGTGGGTTCAGGAGGCAGAGGAGTTCATTGCACTTGGTAATCCCTTCTAGGAGTGAGCTGGATGGTTATTAGTGAGGAGCATGCGTGCTAAATCACTTCAGTCATGTCCGACACTTCACGACCCAATGGACAGGGTCCTCTGTCCATGGGATTCTCCAGGAAAGAACACTGGAGTGGGTTGCCACGCCCTCCTCCAGGGGATCTTCCCAACCCAGGATCGAACCCGCGTCTCTATGTCTCCTGTGTTGGCAGGCATGTTCTTTACCCCCTGGGAAGAGGATGTCCAAGGTCCTTTAAGTCGACAAGCAATAAATGCTGGAGAGGGTGTGGAGAAAAGGGAACCCTCTTACACTGTTGGTGGGAATGCAAACTAGTACAGCCACTATGGAAAACAGTGTGGAGATTTCTTAAAAAACTGGAAATAGAACTGCCATATGACCCAGCAATACCACTTCTGGGCATACACACTGAGGAAACCAGATCTGAAAGAGACACGTGCACCCCAATGTTCATCGCAGCACTGTTTATAATAGCCAGGACATGGAAGCAACCTAGATGCCCATCAGCAGACGAATGGATAAGGAAGCTGTGGTACATATACACCATGGAATATTACTCAGCCATTAAAAAGAATTCATTTGAATCAGTTCTAATGAGGTGGATGAAACTGGAGCCTATTATACAGAGTGAAGTAAGCCAGAAAGATAAAGAACATTACAGCATACTAACACATATATATGGAATTTAGAAAGATGGTAATGATAACCCTATATGCAAAACAGAAATAGAGACACAGATGTATAGAACAGACTTTTGGACTCTGTGGGAGAAGGCGAGGGTGGGATGTTTCGAGAGAACAGCATGTATATTATCTATAGTGAAACAGATCACCAGCCCAGGTGGGATGCATGAGACAAGTGCTCGGGCCTGGTGCACTGGGAAGACCCAGAGGAATCGGGTGGAGAGGGAGGTGGGAGGGGGGATCGGGATGGGGAATACGTGTAACTCCATGGCTGATTCATGTCAATGTATGACAAAAACCACTGCAATGTTGTGAAGTAATTAGCCTCCAACTAATAAAAATAAGTGAAAAAAAAAAAAAGACCTTGGATAAAATCCCTAGAGCTAGAATGTCACCCTTTGGGCATTTGGAAACATGCAGTTTTTTTTTTTTTTTTTTTTTTTTTTTAGCAGGAAGTGATTTTGGTCAGTGTACATTTTAGATCACTCAGGGCAGTTGGGTTGGAAGTAGGAGATCAGAAGTACAGGAGTGTTTAAAACCTGTCCTAACAGCCCTAACATCATGGCCTAAATCAAGGTGTTGACAGTGGACCTGGGACCTATGGGTGGGCTTTGAGCAACAAATGGAGGAACAATGAAAAGAAAACTTGAGTGGTGACTTATCATATGTAGACCTTCAGAGTGAGAGGTGGATCAGAGAAGACTGAGATGTCTGACTGGGTGCCAGGTGACAAGGCCATCTTCTGAGTTCAAGATCACAGGAGGAAGGGGGTTTTGAGAAAATAATATATTCAGTTTTAGACATGCAGAGTGCAGTTAGTTTAACATCTCATATGCGTTACATGAGAGACTGGGCTGGGGGTGGACGTGCTGAGCAGTCCCGAGTGTGGAGTGTCAGTTGCACATAGGGCAGCAGAGATAAAGCTGGAAGAGAGGCTGGGGCTTAGACCTGCTCACTGCGGGGGACGCGGGGGACAAGAGGCCGGGCTGCCGCTAACTGTCCCGGAGAGCGAGGAGGGGAGGAGTTAGACTGCAGGTTTTGGTAATTGTATCAAGGCTACGCAAGTTGCTAACATTAGGGAGAGCTGGGTGAAGTGGAGGGTATTTAGAAACTATCTGTTCTGTCTTTGCAACCCTTCCAAATTGTAAAATGATTTCAAAATAAAAGTTAAGAAAAAGACCTAAAGTGGATTGTACCAGATGCATCGTAATATAAGCAATAACTTTTGTTTTAGGCATGAAAATGAACATTTATTTAGAATGGAAAAAGCAGTAGTTACAAACACCACAAAATTCAGAAAATAACATAATATTTGTATTAATTGCCTGTCTGGCACGTCTGTGTAATATCGTAGACTCACTTCTGGCTTGTATCCATCAAACTGTTTTTCTAGAACTGCCTAAGTACTTCATTCAGAGGACAGAGGTTCATAGACTAGATTCCTGTCACATTTAAGCAATATCCTTATTATTATTATTATTTATTAATTTATTTTTTATTAAAGGATAATTGCTTTATAGAATTTTTGTTGTTTTCTGTCAAACCTCAACATGAATCAGCCATAGGAATACATATATCCCTTACCTTTTGAACCTCCCTCTGATAACCCACCCCATCGCACCCATATAGGTTGATACAGAGCCCCTGTTTGAGTTTCCTGAGCCACACAGCAAATTCCCGTTGGCTGTCTATTTTACATATGGTAATGTAAGTTTCCATGTTACTCTTTCATATATCTCACCCTCTCCTCCCCTCTCCCCATGTCCATAAGTCTATTCTCTATGTCTGTTTCTCCATTGCTGCCCTGTAAATAAATTCTTCAGTACCATTTTTCTAGATTCCATATATATGTGTTAGAATATGATATTTATCTTTCTCTTTCTGACTCACTTCACTCTGTATAATAGGTTCTAGGTTCATCCATCTTTTTAACATAGCTTTTTTGATGTTCATATTGACATATAATAAACTACACATATTTAAAGTCTATGGGTTTCTAGGTTTTGTCATATGCAGTCTGTCATGAGATCCATCCCCACAGTCAGAGTAGTGAACATATTCACCTCTTATAACCATTTCTTCATGTCTCTTTATCGTTTTTCTCTCCCCCTCCCCCCAAACCAGGTGATCACTGATCTATTTTGTGTCACTGTAGATTAGACTGCATTTTCTAGAGTTTCATATAAATAGAATCATACAGCATATACTCTTTTTGTCTTACTTCATTCAAAAAGCATTCTTATTTGGGGATTCATCCATGATATTGCTTGTATAAATAGTTATTTTCCTTTTCGTTGCTAAATAGTACTTCGTCAGATGAATATACCATGAGTTGTTTATCCATTTCCTGTAGATGGCCATTTGCATCATTTCTAGGTTTTGGCTATTAGAAGCAAAGTTGCTAGGAACATTTCTATATGTCTTTGTATGGATATATATTTCCTTTTCTCTTGGAAGAAGCACCTAGAGTCAGAATGACTGGATCATATGTAAATGTATGTTTAAGTATATGTTTAACTTCATCGGCCTTAGAGTTCTGGTTCCTCCACGTTTCCACCGACAGTTGCTGTGGTCAGCCTTTAATTTCAGCCCTGCTAATGGGTGTGCAGTGGTACCTCAATGTGGTTTTAATGAGCATTCCTTTAGTGACTAATGATGTAGAGCACCTTGGCCTGGCGTGTGCAGTTCATGGACTCGCAAAGCATTGTATACGACTTAGCAACCGAAAAACATCTTTCCAAATGATAAGAAAGCCTTCCTCAGGGATCAATGCAAAGAAATAGAGGAAAACAACAGAATGGGAAAGACTAGAGATCTCTTCAAGAAAATTAGAGATATCAAGGGAACATTTCAGGCAAAGATGGGTTCGATAAAGGACCGAAATGGTATGGACCTAACAGAAGCAGAAGATATTAAGAAGAGGCGGCAAGAATACACAGAAGAACTGTAAAAAAAGATCTTCATGACTCAGATAATCACAATGATGTGATCATGGACCTAGAGCCAGACATCCTGGAATGTGAAGTCAAGTGGGCCTTAGAAAGCATCGCTATGAACAAAGCTAGTGGATTTGATGAAATTCCAGTTGAGCTATTTCAAATCCTGAAAGATGATGCTGTTAAAGTGCTGCACTCAATATGCTAGCAAATTTGGAAAACTCAGCAGTGGCCAAAGGACTGGAAAAGGTCAGTTTTCATTCCAACCCCTGAGAAAGGCAATCCCAAAGAATGCTCAAACTACCGCACAATTGCACTCATCTCACACGCTAGTAAAGTAATGTTCAAAATTCTCCAAGCCAGGCTTCAGCAATACATGAACCATGAACTTCCAGATGTTCAAGCTGGTTTTAGAAAAGGCCGAGGACTTGTCTCATGTACCCAACCTGAGCTGGTTATCCGTTTCACCCTAGATAATATACATGTTTCAATGCTGTTCTCTTGAACATCCCACGGGTACATGAGACAAGTGCTCGGGCCTGGTGCACTGGGAAGACCCAGAGGGATCGGGTGGAGAGGGAGGTGGGAGGGGGGACTGGGATGGGGAATACATGTAAATCCAGGGCTAATTCATATCAATGTATAACAAAAACTACTGTAATGATGTAAAGTAATTAGCCTCCAACTAATAAAAATTTAAAAAAAAAAAAAAAAAAGAAAAGGCAGAGGAACCAGAGATCAAATTGCCAACATCCACTGGATCATTGAAAAAGCAAGAGAGTTCCAGAAAAACATATACTTCTGCTTTATTGACTATGCCAAAGCCTTTGACTGTGTGGATCACAATAAACTGTGGAAAATTCTGAAAGAGATGGGCATACCAGACCACCTGACCTGCCTCTTGAGAAACCTGTATGCAGGTCAGGAAGCAACAGTTAGAACTGGACATGGAACAACAGACTGGTTCCAAATAGGAAAAGGAGTACGTCAAGGCTGTATATTGTCATGCTGCTTATTTAACTTATATGCAGAGTACATCATGAGAAACACTGGGCTGGAAGAAGCATGAGCTGGAATCAAGATTGCTGGGAGAAATATCAATAACCTCAGATATGCAGATGACACCACCCTTATGGCAGAGAGTGAAGAGGAACTAAAGAGCCTCTTGATGAAAGTGAAAGAGGAGAGTGAAAAAGTTGGCTTAAAGCTCAACATTCAGAAAACTAAGATCATGGCATCTGGTCCCATCACTTCATGGGAAATAGATGGGGAAACAGTGGAAACAGTGTCAGACTTTATTTTTTTGGGCTCCAAATCACTGCAGATGGTGATTGCAGCCATGAAATTAAAAGACGCTTACTCCTTAGAAGGAAAGTTATGATCAACCTAGATAGCATATTAAAAAACAGAGACATTATTTTGCCAACAAAGGTCTGTCTGGTCAAGGCTATGGTTTTTCCAGTGGTCATGTATGGATGTGAGAGTTGGACTGTGAAGAAAGCCTGAGCACCGAAGAATTGATGCTTTTGAACTGTGGTGTTGGAGAAGACTCTTGAGAGTCCCTTGGACTGCAAGGAGATCCAACCAGTCCATCCTAAAGGAGATCAGTCCTGGGTATTCATTGGAAGGACTGATGCTGAAGTTGAAACTCCAGTACTTTGGCCACCTCATGTGAAGAACTGACTCATTGGAAAAGACCCTGGTGCTTGGTGGGATTGGGGGCAGGATGAGAAGGGGACGACAGAGGATGAGGTGGCTGGATGGCATCACCAACTCAGTGCGCATTTTGAGTGGACTCTGGGAGTTGGTGATGGACAGGGGGGCCTGGTGTGCTGTGATTCATGGGGTCGCGAAGAGTCGGACACGGCTGAGAGATTGAACTGAACTGAACTGAAGTGCTTTTTTGCCATCTTGATATCGTCTTTGGTTAAAAGTCTGTTCAGATGTTCTCCCCATCTTTGAAAATATTGAATTGTTTGTTTTCTTGATGTTGAGTTTTGAGAGTTCTTTATTCTGGATGTGTCTTTTATCAGAAATAGGTTTCACAAATGTTTTTTGCTTGTTGTTTGTTAGTTTTATTTTCTTAAAAGTGTCTTTCAAAGAGCATAAGTGTTTACTTATGATGAAGTCCAACTTGTCAATTTGTTCTTTTACAAGTCATGCTTTTGATGTCAGCTCTAAGTCTTTGATATGCTATCAACCCAAGACCACAAAGTTTCTTTTCTTATGTTTTCTTCTGGTAGTTTTGTAGTTTCAGCCTTTACATTTCAATTTTTAATACATTTAACTTTTACAGATGTGACAAGTATGGATCCAAAGGTTTTTTTTTTGTTGTTGTTTGTTTTTTCCGCATACGACTTTCCAGTTGTCCCAGAACCACTTGTCGAGAAAGCTATCTTTTTCTCCTCTGCATCTCTTTCACACTTTTGTCAAAACCTGTATATGTGTGGGCCAATTTTTCAGCCCTCTCTTCTGTTCCTCTGATCTGTATGGTTACTCTGATGCTGATACTACACTGTCCTGATTAATATGCGTGCATGCTACATCGCTTCAGTCATGTCCGACTCTTTGTGACCCCATGGACTGTAGCCCATCAGGCTCCTCTGTCCATGGGATTTCCCAGGCAAGAATACTGGAGTGGGTTGCCACTCCCTTCTCCAGGGGATCTTCCTGACTCAGGGATTGAACCTGTGTCTCTTAGGTCTCCTGCATTGGCAGACAGGTTCTTTACTACTAGTGCCACCTGGGAAGCCCCCTGATTAATATAGTTTTATAATAATTCTTGGAATCAGGTGGTCTTAGCCCTTCAGCTTTGTTCTTCTTTCTTCAGAGCTGTGTGTGTGGATTTCCTTTGCATTTCCATATGAAGTTTAGAATCAAGTAGCCTGTTTGTACAAAAGGCTTTCTGGCATTTTGATTTAGCTTGTGTTGAATATATGGATCAATTTGGGGAGTACTGACATGTTAATAATATTAAGTATTCTGACCCAACAACAAAGTGTACTTTTAGGTTTGGTCGTGGTGGTTTAGTCGCTCAGTTGTGTCTGATTCTGGGAATCCCATGTACATGGGAAATCCCATGGGCTGTATCCCATCAGTCTCCTCTGTCCATGTGATTCTCCAGGCAAGAATACTGGCATGGGTTACCATTTCCTTTTCCAGGGGATCATCCCGACTCTGGGATGGAACCAGGGTCTCCTGCATTACAGGAGGATTCTTTACCAACTGAGACACCAGGGAAGCCCACTTTTAGGTTTACTATTTTACTTTAAATATACTGCCCCACAAGCTTCCTCCTTGCCTGCATTATTCCTGATGAGAAGGCTGTGTTATTCTTATCTTTGTTCTTCCATATGCGACATGCTTTTCCCCTCCCCTGTTAAATTTTCTCTTGTTTACTGGTTTTGAGCAATTTTATTACGTATTCTAATGTAGTTTTCTTGCTGTTTTTTATTTTTGGCATTTGTTGAGCTTCTTGAATCTGTGAGCTTATCTTCTCATCAAATTTAGAACATTTTGGATGTCATTTCTTTATTTTTCTGTCTACCCCCTTCTTCTTCAGAAACTCCAACTGTATATACATTAGGGCCTTTTCAGTTATTCTGTAGTTTACTGGTACTCTTTTAATTCTCAAAATTGTTTTTTTTTTCTGTGTGTTTAATTTTAGGCAGTTGCTATTTCAAGTTCACTAATATTTGCTTCTGCAGTAACTAATTTGCTATTAATTCCACCAGTATATTTTTAATCTTAGACATTATAGTTTTTATCCCTAAAAATTGGGGTCTCTTTAAAAAATATATCTTACATGGCTCTGGTTAACTTTTTAAAATATGGAATATTTTAAATACATAGTATAATATATTGTAATGTAGTATTATATTAAAATACATTCTAATATAATATGTTAGTTGTTTTAATGTCCTTCTTTGCTAATTTTAACAGCTGTGTCAGTTCTAGATTGGTTTTAATTGATTTTTCTTCTTTTTATGGGTCATATTTTCCTGCCTCTTTTCATGCCTATTAACCTCTTGCTGGATGCCAAACACTGTGAATTTTACCTTGTTGGTTTCTGGCTATTTTAATCTATTTTAATAATAAAAAAAAAATTCTTCCACTTTACTTTGGAAAGCAGCTAAACCACTAGTTTCTTTTGTTTGTCTTACTCTCCAGATTTGCCTCGTGGGACTGGAGCTTGGAGCGTGACGGGTTTAGCATTCCTCATTGTAAAGCAAGCTGTGCAGCCTGGCTGGCAGGAACAGCACTCTTCCCAGCCCCTGCCCCGCGTGTGGCCGGGGCTGTCCCCTCACCCGCTGGGCGTCCTTCCCCTGGCCTCCCGGAGCCTCCTCACGCGCTTGCGGGCCCTGCTCTGCTGCACGCTCCGGAGGCCTCCGGTGCTGTCTCTCCTCGCGGGTGTTCTGTGCTGGGCACTGAAGACAGCCCTGTCTCTCACCTCGAGCTTGCTCGTTCAGCTGTTTGCCAGCCTCCACCTTCCTTCCCGTTCCTCACACCACAGCCTGGACTCTCTCCAGGCCGTGAGGTAGGGCAGGTGCCGGGCTCACTCCGTTTTGTTTTCTGTCTCTCATGGGGGTCATTACCCTTTGTAGCCTTACGCCCTCACTGTCTTGAAAACTGTTGTTCCACATTTTTCAGGGTTTTACTTTTCAGTTGTATCAGATGAGAGGGTAAATCTGTTCCATTACCTCATCTGTCTGGAAGCAGAAGTGTCCATTACGTTTTTATTCTATTATGTTGCTTTCAAAACCCTCCTTTGAAGCAATCTTCCTTTGTCACAACAAACAGCGTGACCAGGCTGTGTTCTCCTCATCCTGAGATTGCTTTGACCCTCAAAGCAAGCCCATGAGATGGGTGTCAGATCACCCCCATTTCACGGATAAGGGGACTGAGCCTCAGAGAGGTGAAGAGACTTGTCCAAAGTCACCCAGTCTATCAAAGATCAAGCCACATTCCTCTACAGGGCTGCCCTTGTAGTTCCCAGGAGGTGAAACAGAGACAGGTGAAGTAAGGGTTGGTATTGTCATATTTTTTAAAGTATTTTGGGGAAAGAGAAGAAAAAAAAAGATGGGATCAAGGTCACAGGGCTAATGAGCCAGGAGCAGGAGAGGGTTGGGGATTCTGTGAGTGGTTTTCCCACTGCACCTCTCCTTGACCCGCCTCAGAGATGGGGACTGTCCCCCAGCTAATGCACGCTGCCGGACAGGCTGATTGAGAGGGCTGGGGGGAGAAGGGAGCGCAGGGGCCACCGGGCGCGTGTGGCGGGCGGGGCAGCAGGGGCAGGGCTGCGCTCCAGCCAGTGCCCAGGCCTCCCGCCTGCCTCCGCGTGAGAAACAAAGGTAGAGGAATGAAATAATGAAGACGTGAGTAGGTGAGGTGTTAGGGAGACAGCTTGTCAGGGTGGGCAGCACAGATGACTGGAGGGTGGGGATGGAGGTGGTGGGAGGCAAACGTGGAGATCGGAGCTCTGAGAAACTGGGGGACGGGGACTCGGCGTGGGTGTGCAGAGGTGCAGGTGGGGACACCAGAGGGTAACACCCCCCGGCCGGTGCTCCTTGGGAAAAAAGTGATGTCTTTTCCTGGCCCTGGCGAGGGCTTCGGAATGTTCTTGGGCAATTTATTTTTAGTGAGATTCCCTTTTGAGAGTTTTTTTAAAGTGTGGAATGGAGCATAATAGTTACCATTTGTTAAGTGCCTGTTGTATGCTCAGAATCTGTTTCACATGCATTGACTCAGTTCATATCATGCACAATTACTTTCCGAGTTGAGGACTATCACTAACCCCATCTGACAGGTGAGGAATCTGAGTCTCAGGGATGTGGTGGCTCACCTAAGCACTTTCTGATTCGATTTCTTTATTTTAAATGAGAGAGATGAGAGATGTACAGAGGGAGTCAGAACCTGCTCACACAGAGGTCACCCAAGGGTTTTTGTTTTATTTTTTTCCAAGGTCTGCCCATCAGTTTGGCAAACTTGGAGCAAGGTAGGGGCGGGAGGCTGGGAGAGAAATGAGGTATTACAGACACACTGCCGAAGAAGAGACTTCGTGTACATTGTCTCAACAACTGGACCCCTGTTATCTTGTCTACCCAAGCAGGTGCTGTAAATCGAGCACCTTTCCTGGATCAGGGTAGCTGTTTGGTGCTCGCTGTGCCAGCATGTAGCCCATCTCCCTAGCAATACTGCTTGTGCCAGGCATGAGGATGTGACCCAAACCAGGGCAACCACCTCTCTTCCTGGGATTAAAAAAACTGGAGCTGACAACTCTGTTTACCTTCTTAGCATAATGTCTAACTATAATCTGAAAGACACATGCTTCAGCCCGAGACACTGAAAGAATTAAACAGATATGCAGGTAGAAGCAAAGGAAAATGGGAGGTTCTAATGACATCTCTCCCCTTCTCCCTTCCCAAAGCCCTGGTTTTCATTTAGAGAGCTTTGTGGCTCTGGAAACACTGCCTACCCCTACAGCTTGATTCCAGAGGGGAACTCTTGGCCTGGGCTAGGCCACTCAGCACATCCATTCCTCCACTAAGGAAATTGCCAGAGATGGGGGTACCAAGCTGTCTCAGTGAGGATTAGTTAAGGACCTTAACTAAGTGCTAAGGCACAGTTTTTCTGTTTGTTAATACTGGGAGTTACATTGATTGGCTTTTTAAACATTAAACCCACCTTGAATTCCCAGCATAAAATCCATTTGGTCAGAATATATTATCCATTTAGTATATTCTTAGATTCAAATTGCTAAAATTTGTTTAGGCTTTTAAAAAATTTTGTGCTTATTGAGAGTTATAAGTCTGTAGTTTCCTCATAATGTCTTTTTTTGGTTTTGGTGTCTGGTAATGCTTGCTTCATGGAATGAATTGGAAAACGTTGCTCTTCTTCAAATTTTTGGAAAAGTTACTATAGAACTGGCATTGTTTTTACCCTGTAAATGTTTTATAACATTCGCAAATGAAGCCCTGTGGACCTAGAGTATTCTTTGTGGGAAGGTTTTAACTACAATTTCAATTTCTAAAATATGTTGGAAGCTATTCTCCTGACTATTTCTTCTTGAGTTTTTCTGTTTGTGTCCTTCAATTAATTTGTTTCACTTAAGTTTTCAGATTTATTGCCATAAAATTATTCTCCTATCCTTTCTATACCTATAGAATCTATAATAATCTCACCTCTCTCTTTTATAAGTTTGGCAATTTTTTATTTATTTATTTTTTCCCTAATTCATCTGGCTAGAAGTTATACATTTTATTGACCTCAAACAACTAGTTTTTTCTTTTATTTTCTCTGTTCTTTTTCCATTTTGTAGTTCATTGATTTCCACTCTTTGTTGTTTCATTTCTTCTGCTTATTTTGGTTTTAATTTCTCTTCCTATTCTACTTTTATACCAGGGGAAGTTGAACTCACTAATTAAAAATCTTTATTATTTCCTAACAAAGGCATTTAGTGCTATAAATTTCCTGCCAAATAGTGGTTTAGCAGCCTTGCACAGATTTTGATATGTTGTATTTTCATTTTCATTCAGTTCAAAATACTTTCTAATGTCTTTCTGATTTCTTCTTTGATCCATGGGTTACCTAGAAATGGAATATTTAGTTTCCAAATATTTGGGGTCTTTTTTTTCCCAGAGATCATTTTATAACTGATTTTTAATTTAATTCTATTTTGATGAGAAAACACACTTTTTATAGCTTGATTCCTTTTAAATTTATTAAGACTTGCATTATGGCCCAGCGTGTGGTCTGTCTTGGTAAACATTCCATGTGCACTTAAGGAGATGTGTATTCTGTGGCTTTGGCTGCATATTCTGTAAACGTTAATCAGGTCGAGTGGTTAAGTGTTGCTCAAGTCCTCTATATTCTTGCTGATTTTCAGTCTAACTGTTCCATTAATTATTGAGGGATTTATAGTCTCTGACTAAGATTGTTCATTTGTTTACTTCTCTTTGCAGTGCTATCAGTTTTCATTTTATGTATTTTAAGACTCTGGTATTAGGTGCATAACTGTTTGAGGTACTTATGTTCTTTTGATTAATTGGCCCCTTTACTTTAAATGGTCTTTTTCTCTTGTAATATCCTTTGCTATGAAATCTACTTTGCCTAATATTAATATAGCCACTTCAGGTATCTTTTGACCTGTGTTAGCATACTGTATCTTTTATATCATTTTACTCTTAACCTATTGGTGTCTTCATAATTAAAGTGTGTTATTTGTAGATAACATGTAGTCTAGACTGCCTTTTTATAAAATGTAATCTGATAATCCCTGCATTTTAATTTTAGACCACTTACACTTTAGTGTGATTATTAGTATGGTTACATGTGAGTTCATCATCTTGTTATTTGCTTTCTGTTTTTTATCTGTTCTTTTATCATTTTTTTTCCCCTGACTTCTTTTGGATAAATTTTAAAATAATTCACAAATGCGAATGAATGAATTATATAATTCACGTTACTAGGCTATTAGCTATACTTTTTGTTTTATTACTTTAGTGATTATTTCAGTGTGTATAGTACGCATCTTTAACTTATCATGGTCTATCTTCAGGTGCTATTGTACCACTTTATGTATAGTATAAAAAGTTTACATTAGTGTTCTTCCACTTTTCCTTTCATATTCTTTATGCTGTTAATGTCATGCATCTTACTTTTGCTTATGTTTTAAACTCCAGAATATATTATTATTACCGTTTAAATAGTAAAATATCTATTAAGGATTTTTTTTTTAAGGATATTTAAAAAAATAAGAAAAAAATGTTTTGTACTTACCCATACAGTTACCATTTCTGTTGCTCTTCATTCCTTTGTGTAGATTCAGATTTCCATCTGGTATTATTTCTCTCTGCCTAAAAATCTTCCTTTATCATTTTCTGTAGTGTGGGTCTGCCGGGATGAATTCCTTCAGCTTTTTTCTTTAATGCATCTTTATTTTTGCAAAATATTTTCACTGGGTATAGACTTTGTTGACAAGATCTCTGAGTGCTTTAATGATGTTGTTCTGCTGTCTTCTTAGTTGCCATAATTTTGATTAGAAATCTGTGTCATCTTCTCTTTGTTCCTTGCAATATGGTGTGCCTTTTATCTCTAGTTGCTTTAAATAGTTCTCTTATTTACTGGTTATGATACATTTTATTATAATGTACACTGGTGTAATTTTCTTCAAAAGTAGGGTGTGTGTGTGTGTGTGTGTGTGTGTGAGCTCTTTGAACTTCTTGAATCTGTGGTTTTACAGGTTTTACCAAATTTGGAAAAAATTGGTTGTTGTTTCTTCAAAATTATTTTTGTTTCCTCACATCCTCCAGTCCTTCGGTGACTTAAATTATATGTGTGTTAGTCTTCTGGACTTATTCATATTATCTATTTCTGTTTGAGTGAGTTAATATAGATTGTGTCTTTCAAGAAATTGGTGCATTTCATGTAAGTTATCAGTTTTGTTGGCTCAGATTTGTTGATACCCTTAATGTTTCCCCCCTTTTCTTTCTGTGTTTTATTTTGAATAGTTCCTATTGCAATATCTTCAAGTTTACTAATCTTTATTTCTGCAATATTTTATTTGCTCTTAATCCTATCCTGTGTGTTTTAAAACAGCTTTTAATGTATTTCTTTGAATTAATGTCAATTATTGGTCAGATTTGATTTATTAATTATTCTCCTCCATATGGTTTGTGTTTTCTTACCTCTTTGCATGTCTAGTAATCTTTCATTAGATCCTAGATGTTTTGAATTTTACCTGGTGGGTGCTGGATATTTTTGTATACCTATAAATCTTCTTCTTTGATCTGGAATATAGTTAAGTTACTCAGAAACAGCTTGATCTTTTTGGTTCTTGCTTTTGTGATTTGTTGGGAAGGTCTGACAAGGTCTAATAATGCCCTAAGCATTGTTAGGGCAGTGATTAATCTAGGATGAATTATTCTCCATAACTAAAGGAAGACCCTTATGATTGCTCTACTTAATGCTCCATGAAATTTTAGGCAAGAGGCATTGTTTTCAGCCTTATATGAGTGCCAGGTTCTATTCCTTCCCACACTTTTAGATGGTTCTTTCCATAGCCTCAGGTATTTTTCTTTTGGGTATGAGTTGATCATTACTCTGAAGCAGGGGAAAGTCTAACAGAGTTTTGACAAGAGAACATGCTGGTTATAGCAAACACCATTTTCCAGCAACCCAAGAGATGATTCTACACATGGGCATCATCAGAGGGTCAATACTGAAATCAGATTATGTTCTTTGCAGCCAAAGATGGAGAAGCTCTATATAGTCAGTAAAAATAAGACCTGGAGCTGACTGTGGCTCAGATCATGAGCTCTTATTGCAAAATTCAGGCTTAAATTGAAGAAAGTAGGGAAAATCACTAGGCCATTCAGGTATGACCTAAATCAAATCCCTTATGATTATACAGTGGAAGTGATGAATAGATTCAAGAGATTAGATCTGATGGAGTACCTGAAGAACTATGGATGGAGGTTCGTAACATTGTATAGGAGGCAGTGACCAAAACCATCCCAAAGAAAAAGAAATGCAAGAAGGCAAAGTGGTTGTCTGAGGAGGCTTTACAAATAGCTGAGGAAAGAAGAGAAGCAAAAGGCAAGGGAGAAAGGGAAAGATATACCCAACTGAATGCAGAGTTCCAGAGAATAGCAAGGAGAGATAAGAAGGCCTTCTTCAATGAACAATGCAAAGAAATACAGGAAAACAATAGAATGGGAAAGACTAGAGATCTCTTCAAGAAAATTAGAGATCTCAAGGGAACATATCATGCAAGGACAGAAATGATAAGGACCTAACAGAGGCAGAAGAGATTAAGAAGAGGTGGCAAGAATACACAGAAGAACTACAAAAAGGTCTTAATGACCTGGATAACCATGATGGTGTGGTCACTCACCTAGAACCAGTGGGCCTCAGGAAGCATTACTATGAACAAAGCTAGTGGAAATGACAGAATTCCAGCGGAGCTACTTCCAATCGTAAAAGATGATGCTGTTAAAGTGGACCTATGCACTTCAAGCCTGTGTTGTTCAAAGGTCAATTATTTTAATATTCTCAGACTGCCATAACAAAATACCCCAGATGGGGTGGTTTAAACAACAGAAATTTATTTTCTCATGGTTCTGGAAGCTGGAAGTCCAAGATCAAGGTGCTAGAAAATTTAGTTTTTGATTAAGACTCTGTTCTTGACTTGTATACAGTCACCTTCTCACTATGTCCTCACATACCTTCTCCTCTGTGTGTGATACCAGTTGCATTGTATCAAGGCTCCACCTTATGACCTCATTTAAGCCTTAATTATTTTCTTTAAAAGCCCATTTCCAAGTACAATCACACTGGAAGTTAGGACTTCACATACGAATTTTGGGTGGGACACAGTTCATTTTTAAAGTGGGTTGTTGTATTTGTTGTTGTTGACATGTTTTCTTTATATATTGACATGTTCTTTATGTATTCTGGATATTAATGTCATATAATGGATATGATTTACAAACATTTCCTCTCATTCCAAAGGTTGCTTTTCAGTCTGCTGATTGTGTCTTTCGATGTATGGAAGTTTTAACTTTTGGTGTCATTCATTTTACCTATTTTTATTTTTGTTGCCTGTGCTTTAGGTAATGTATACAAGAAATCAGACAAATCCAGGGTCATTAAGATTTCCTTCTATGTTTTCATCTAAGAGTTTCTTCATTTTTCTTTTTCTTTTCTTTCTTCACATAGCTATCCAACTTTACCAACATTTAAAAAAATTTTTTTTTTCCCCATTGAATGATCTTGGCTCCCTTGCCAAAAATTATTTGACCATATATGTGAGGATTTATTCTGGGTGCTCCATCCCATTCCATTGGTCTATAAGCCTGTATTTATGCCAGTACCACAGTGACTTCCCTGGTGGCTCAGACGGTAAAGCGTCTGCCTGCAATGTGGGAGACCTGGGTTTGATCCCTGGGTGGGGAAGATCCTCTGGAGAAGGAAATGGCAACCCACTCCAGTACTCTTGCCTGGAAAATCCCATGGATGGAGGAGCCTGGCAGGCTACAGTCCATGGAGTTGCAAAGAGTCGGACACGACTGAATAAGTTCACACACACACACACACACACACATGCCAGTACCACACTGTTTTAATTCACTTACATTTGTAGTAAGTTTTGAAATCAGAAAGTGTGAATTCTCCACCTTTGTTTTACCTTTTCAAGATTGTTTTGAATATTTGGAGCTCCCTGAGAGTCTATATGGATTTTAGGGCAGATTTTTTCTACTTCTATAAAAAAGGCTTTGGGATTTTGATAGAGAAACATTGATTCTACAGATCACCATTAGTGGTACTCTTAACAATATTGTCTTCTAACCCATGAACATGGCATGTCTTTATATTTATTTGTGTCTTCTTTTGTTTTTTGAGCAACATTTAATAGTTTTTAGTGTACCAGTCTTTTGCTTTCTTGGTTAAATTTATTCCTACCTATTTTATTCTTGATACAATTATAAATAAGATTGTTTTCTAAATTTAGGAATTTGATAGTAGCTTAGCTGGGTGGTTCTGGCTCAGCGTCTCTCATGAAGTTGTTGTAAACTTGCTGGTTGAAGCTGCAGTCATCTCAAGACTTGAATGACGCTGAAGAATCCACATTTAAGCTCATTGCATGGTCTGGGTGCCTCAGGTCTTTGTTCACCGTCCCATCCATAGCCTACCTAAGTGTCCTGCATGGCAGTTAGCTTTGCCCCAAACAGGGGATCTTAGGGCCAGAGAGTGCTAGAGAGCACCCAGGATGGAAGCTGGAACCTTTTATAACCTAACTGTGGCAGTGACTTACGTCCCTTCTGAAGTATGGTGTTAGACACCAGACCAACCCTGGCATAATATGAAAGGGGACTTCTTTTTTTTTGGTGCAATCTTTAATTTTATTTTTTTTTTTTTTTTGCTACTTTATCCATTTATTTTTATTAGTTGGAGGCTAATTACTTACATCATTGCAGTGGTTTTTGTCATACATTGAAATGAATTAGCCATGGATTTACATATATTCCCCATCCCGGTCCCCCCTCCCGAAAGGGGACTTCTTAGGGCCCCCTAATTAAGGTGTCGAGGAAGTGATCAATGTCAACTGTCTTGGAGGCTGGCTGCCTCATCATCTAATATTCAGTCTGTATCCAAACTTCTCCATACAGCCTATTTTTAAAAACTTTTTATTTGGTGTTCGGGTATAGCCAGTGAGCAATGTTGTGATGGTTTCAGGTGAACACTGAGGGGACTGGGCATGCATGTGCGTGTATCCATTCTCCCCCACTCCCCTCCCACGCAGGCTGCACACCACATTGAGCAGAGCTCCCTGTGCGCTGCAGCAAGCCCTTGTTGGTTGTCCATCCTAAATATAGCAGTGTGTGCATGTCCATCCCAAACTCCCTAACTATCCCTTCCCCCTGGCAACCATAAGTTCGTTTTCTAAGTCTATGAGTCTCTTTCTGTTTTGTAAGTTCATTTGTATCATTTCTTTTTAGATTCCACATAGAAGGGATGTCATATGATATTTATCCTTGGACTTGCTTCACTCAGTATGACAATCTCCAGGTCCATCCACTTTGCTGTGAATGGAATTATTTCATTCTTTTTAATTACAGCCTATTTAAAAAAAAACCCCAGGATCCATGGTATTTGGTTGTCATATATGTTTATATGTCATCTAGTTTTTAAAATCTAGAACACTGACTTTCCGAAGAGACCAGACCAGTTGTCTGTCTTGCAAAATATCCCACAGTCGAGGTTTGCTGATAATATTCTTACTTGACTTGTTCCTCTCTCTCCTGAATTCACTGTGGACTGAAAGCTCAGTCTAAAGGTTTATTAGATTCATGTTAAATATAATGGCAGGAAGACTTGGTAGTATAAGCTGTGTACCTCTTCTGAAAGTCCCATTATTATAATAATCTCAGAAAGTCCTCTATTAGTGGTACTGAGTTTAATCATTTGATTCCATCTTTGTCTCAGACAGACTTTCCACCAGTCCTCTGTTTTAAGTGCCACCTTCACATCTTTGTCTGAGGTGCTTCATGCCTTCAATTCATGAGCCTTTCCAGAGATGCATGGTGCTAACTGACCGCATTCCCCCACAATCGAGGCGAGGCTGTTTCTTCTGGTCTGCTAAGACAGTTATCATCAATATCATCAATCCACTTTCTTTCCAGCATCCATGATTTTGTTGCTATTATTTCCTTTCCTGTTCTCTCAGTCATTGTGAGTGAATGCTCCTTAAAGCCTTATTTGTCAACCTACCAAAGACCAGAAATTTATCTTTGCTCAAGCTCATAAGCTTAGGATTTTGTCATTTTAACTAAAGTTCTAGCCAATGAAACTACTCTTTCCCTTTGCAGATGAAGGACATGAGGCCCAGAGAGGGCCTCGCAGAGCATGTACCCACACTCACACAGCTCGTGGTTAGGGTGATGTCAGGGCTGGACCTCAAATCTGCCTGATTCCACAGCTGTTGCTGTTCACCAGGCCCTTGTACATGCTTCAGACCCAAGCTTACTGCTTCTAACAATTAGACATTTTAGTAAATCAGAAGTTAATAAAACTTGGGAAACTGAATCTTGGTGGCTAAACATTTATACAAAAGTCTGACAAAAATCAGAATTCAATGTATTTTGTTTGGCATAGGTGGGAGGTGAATAGTCCTTTATACTGACTAGAAGGCTAGTGTCTACATCTGAGGCCTCCCCTTTCCTAGAATGACACAGTAAGTAAGTAAGCCATGGAGAATCATAGTGAAGTGTCTTAGTATACAAAAATTCAGTCTGGGAGGTTTTTATGGGCTGAATTGTGATATCCTCAATTCATGTGTTGAAGCCCTAAACCCTAGAACCTCAGGATGGAGATAGGGCCTTTAAAGAGGTGATTAAGGTGAGTGACCCTGACCTAATGTGGCTGGTATTGATTTAATGAAAGGCAGTGAGCACGCGGACAGTGGGAAATGCCAGAAATACATGTGCACACAGGGAAGACGCTCACTGAGCAAACTGTGAGGCTGCCGTCTGCAAGCTGAGGAGAGAGGCTCAGAGGAGACCGAACCCGCTGGCGCTCCATCTTGAACTTCTAGCTTCTAGAACGGAGAGGAAATAAATTCCTATTCTTTAAGCCACACAGTCTGGTCTAACCCAGAGGGACAGTTGCTGACTTCTTACCTTCCTCATTTCATAACAGAAATATTGGTGTTGTATCCGTCTGGGTCAACACTATCTTCTGTAGCAAACATGCCCCCTTCCAATATAAAATGTGTCATATAAAATCAGTTTATTTTTGTTCAGAATAGATAGTTCTGATGGGTGCACGTTTCTCCTTCAACTGCTGATGCAGGGACTTAGGTTCCTGCCATTGTGTGGCTCCACCATCCACCAGCTTCAAAGCCTGACCTCTGAGATGCTTGCCTGCAGCAGGCCACAGAAAGGAATGGAGGCCATGGTGGACAATGCCGGGAAGGGCTTTGTGGGCAGTCCTAGAAGTGACACTTCTGCTCACATTCCTCTGGCCTGAACTCAGTCACTGGGCCGCACGGAGCTGTCTGGGACCTGCAGCCTAGCCATGGGGCCAGGAGGAAGAAGGCAAGGCTTGGGGAAACCCAACGAGTTTTGACCACCAGGATAAGTCCCAGAGAATTACTGTTCCCTCATCATGTTATTCCAATCAGATAGGATACTCCAAATAACTTCTTTAGGCCTCATTTTCAACTATGACTGCCTGGCTCAAAGAGCTCCTCAGAGATGCTGTAGAGAACCAAAGCAAAACCTTATGCTGACTCTCATTCCATTCTTGGGTCAGGGTGGCATTTTCTGGATTCATTGACCAAGATCATGAAGGCTTAGGGAAGAACTCTGAAAGGAAGTTCTTCCAGGCTCCATTTGAGAGACACAGAGATAGAGGAAGTGAAGTCTTGTGGTTGCATACAGCAGAGTTCAGATTCAAAACCAGGTCTGGTTGGCTCAGAGTTTTAGGGCAGAGTGTAGTTGCAGTGACTTTTGCTTTCAATAAATAGGAGCCATTGTTATAGGTTACTCTATCCTCAGTTAGTAGGAGTTCATGGTTGAGTCTCAATTCTGTCTGTAAATATCTATCTTATTGTCTCTCATTTCTTATCACAGTTTTGTGGTCTTGGGTGGGTTTCTTTGTCTTTTAGAGCCTTTTAGCATCTGTGACGGAGAAGGCAATGGCACCCCACTCCAGTACTCTTGCCTGGAAAATCCCATGGACAGAGGAGCCTGGTAGGCTGCAGTCCATGGGGTCACAAAGAGTTGGACATGGCTGAGCGACTTCACTTTCATTTTTCACTTTTATGCATTGGAGAAGGCAATGGCAACCCACTCCAGTGTTCTTGCCGGGAGAATCCCAGGGATGGGGTCATACAGAGTCAGACATGACTGAAGTGACAGCAGTGGTAGTAGCATCTGTGATATGGGGTTGTTAATACTTAGCTCATGGAACTTTCTTATGGGCTACTGAAGTTGGTCCTCAGGATGGGCTTTCTACAGTGCTCCTAGGATATAGAATAGGGGACCTGGCTGACATGGCTGTAGATTTGAGGCTGGAGTTAGACACACATGCCGTGTATGCATAGGAACTATGGGGACTGCAGGAACTAGAGGACACATGACAGGTGCCATTGGAAGAGACAAAGAGCAGCTGCAATTCACCCCCAGCTGACTGTCTCCACATGTGGAAACCAGACCTCAGGGTATAAAGCGTCAATTTTCCAAGAGAAGCCAAAGACCTCAATTTGTTTATGAACTCTCTCAACTTTTAAATGTTGGCATCTTATTAAAACAGGAATCCTGTGAACCAAACAACAAATTCTTGACTGCAAGCGAGAGCTTTTTGTCATGGAGCTCCCACAATGTGCCAGGCTCTGAGCCGGGCTGGCAGGAGACAAGGCAAGTTGGCCTGACCTCCCCAGGGAGGCCATAAGCCAGTGATGAGAGAAGGCTTCTACACGAGAGGGTGGCACTCTAATAGGATTTGGTGTAATGGGATTTGACCTGCATTATCTTTGAACTCCTTAGGCCTGGGTCTGCAGAATGTTCTTTGCAGCTGAAATTGAAACAGTAAAGCAATTTACGGCACTCAGAGATGTCTTGGGAAACATTTCCAGGGCTTTAGTGTTTCCTGAGGATTTTCACTATCTCACTTGATCCATTCTATTAAATGAGCAATAATACATCTTCCCTGGTGGGGCAACCGGGGCTTATAGAAAATAAGGGTCTGAGAGTCACATGAGCTGGCCTGGGACCCCAGCCACAAGGTGGCTCAGGAGGAGATGGGGATGGTGACTGATGGGATTTGAACACTGGGTGTTCATGCTAGCTGGTCACATCTTCTCTCAATCCTGTGAGATCAGCCTCATTATCTCCACTTTAGAGCACTGACAGAGGCTCAGAGGGCTGAGGTGACTCGTCTAGAGACACAAGCCAGGACGCTCATCAAGGGCACCAAAGAGTGTCCGTGAGCTCCTTGAAGTCACCTACAAAATGTTTCATGTTTGCACTTCTGTCTGTTTCTAAGAGGAAAGGTTAAAATCTCCAACAGATTCTTGAAGGGATCAGTGATTCCAAAATGATAAAGAGTCACTAATTTAAGCCAAGGTCTTTCTAACTCCACGGTGTATACCCTGAGATCCCTCTGTGGGATCCTGGTTAAAAGAACATTCTTTCAATCAACTGATATAATCTCTGGGTCTGGGTCCCAGCTCTACCACTTACTAGCTGCAAAGACCTCATTTCCTCATCTGTAAAATTTGGATTCATTTATTCAATAAATATTTTATCAGAGTTCCATACTGACTCAGATACTGTTGTGGGCCCAGAGGACACAGCAGTGTTCCTGCTGTCATTGATCTTATGTTGTAGTGAGGCGATACAGACAGTGAACAGAAAGATATGTGTGAGGTGGTGCTAAGTGTTATGGAAACAAGAGTAGGGGGTAAGGGTATCAGGTGTGCTGCTGGGTGAGACTGAGCACTGTGTTATATAGTGAGGTCAGGGAGGCTCCTCTGATGACCATCTCAGCAGAGACCTGAATGAAGGGAGTGTCATGTGGCTGCTGAGGGGACAGCCTTCCATGCAAAGGGGGAAAAGAATAATTTGCCACGTGTGGGGGAAGATGAAGAACTGTTTGTGGCCCACAGGATAAAGGCTTAAATTCTTATACTGGCATTAAAAGCTTTCCTCAGTCAGGTCCCAAATTATTTTCTGATCCTCTTCCAAGTTTCCTTCCTCATCCCTCATAGGTTTTCTTGAGAGTTTTTTTAAAAAATTAATTTTGATTGGAGGATAGTTACTTTACAACACTGTGATGGTTTTTGCCATACATCTACATGAATTGGCTGTGGTATACACGTGTCCCTCCCGTCCTGACCCCCCACTCCCACCCCACCCCATCCCTTTGGTTGTCTCAGAGCACTGAGGCTCGGGGTGCCCTCCTTCACGCTTTGAACTTGCACTGGTCATCTATCGTACATCTGTACATGTCTCAATACTGTTCTTTCAGATCATCCCACCCTCTCCTTCTCCCACTGAGTCCAAAATTCTGTTCTTTATGTCTGTGTCTCCTTTGCTGCCCTGCAAGTAGGGTCATCAGTGCCATCTTTCTAAATCCCGTATATGTGTGTACTAACGTACAGTATTTGTCTTTCTCTTTCTGACCTACTTTACTCTGTGTAACAGGCTCCAGGTTTATCCACCTCATTAGAACTGACTCAAATGCATTCCTTTTTATAGCTGAGTAACATTCCATTGTATATATGTACCACAACTTCCTTATCCATTCATCTGTCAATGGACATCTAGGTTGCTTCCATGTCCTACCTATTGTAAATAGTGCTGCAATGAACATTGGAGTACATGTGTCTTTTTCAGTTCTGCTTTCCTCAGGGTATATGCTCAGTAGTGGGATTGGTGGGTCATATGGCAGTTTTATTCCTAGTTTTTTAAAGGAATCTCCACACTGTTCTCCACAGTGACCATACCAGTTTGTGTTACCATTAACAGTGTAAGACACCGTCTCCAGCATTTATTGTTTGTAGACTTTTTGATGATGGCCATTCTGACCCATGTGAGATGATACCTCACTGTAGTTTTGGCTTTCATTTCTCTAATAGTGAGTGATGTTGAGCATCTTTTCATGTGTTTATCAGCCACCTGTCTTCTTTGGAGAAATGTCTGTTTAGGTCTTTTGCCCACTTTTTGACTGGGTTGTTCATTTTTCTGGTATTGAGCTGCTTATATATTTTGGAGATTAATTCTTTGTCAGTTGTTTCATTTGCTATTATTTTCTCCCATTCTGAAGGCTGTCTTTTCACCTTGCTTATAGTTTCCTTCATTGTGCAAAAGCTTTTAAGTTTAATTAGGTCCCACTTGTTTATTTTTGTTTTTATTTCCATTACTCTAGGAGGTGGGTCATAGAGGATCTTGCTGTGATTTATGTCAAAGAGTGTTCTGCCTATGTTTTCCTCTAAGAGTTTTATAGTTTCTGGTCTTATATTTAGGTCTTTAATCCATTTTGAGTTTATTTTTGTGTATGGTATTAGAAAGTGTTCTAGTGTCATTCTTTTACATGATAATGCTGTGAAAGTGCTGCACTCAATATGCCAGCAAATTTGGAAAACTCAGCAGTGGCCACAGGACTGGAAAAGTTCAGTTTTCATTCCAATCCCAAAGAAAGGCAATCCTAAAGAATGCTCAAACTACTGCATAATTGCACTCATCTCACATGCTAGTAAAGTAATGCTCAAAATTCTCCAAGCCAGGCTTCAGCAATACATGAACCATGAACTTCCAGATGTTCAAGCTGGTTTTAGAAAAGGCAGAGGAACCAGAGATCAAACTGCCAACATCTGCTGGATCATTGAAAAAGCAAGAGAGTTCCAGAAAAACATCTATTTCTGCTTTATTGACTATGCCAAAGCCTTTGACTGTGTGGATCACAATAAACTGTGGAAAATTCTGAAAGAGATGGGCATACCAGGACCACCTGACCTGCCTCTTGAGAAACCTGTATGCAGGTCAGGAAGCAACAGTTAGAACTGGACATGGAACAACAGACTGGTTCCAAATAGCAAAAGGAGTACGTCAAGGCTGTATATTGTCACCCTGCTTATTTAACTTATATGCAGAGTATATCATGAAAAATGCTGGGCTGGAAGAAGCACAAGCTGGAATCAAGATTGCCAGGAGAAATATCAATAACCTCAGATATGCAGATGACACCACCCTTATGGCAGAGAGTGAAGAGGAACTAAAGAGCCTCTTGATGAAAGTGAAAGAGGAGAGTGAAAAAGTTGGCTTAAAGCTCAACATTCAGAAAACTAAGATCATGGCATCTGGTCCCATCACTTCATGGGAAATAGATGGGGAAACAGTGGAAACAGTGACAGACTTTATTTTTTGGGGCTCCAAATCACTGCAGATGGTGATTGCAGCCATGAAATTAAAAGATGCTTACTCCTTGGAAGGAAAGTTATGACTAACCTAGATAGCATATTAAAAAGCAGAGACATTACTTTGCCAACAAAGGTCCATCTAGTCAAGGCTATGGTTTTTCCAGTGGTCTTGTATGGATGTGAGAGTTGGACTGTGAAGAAAGCTGAGCACCGAAGAATTGATGCTTTTGAATTGTGGTGTTGGAGAAGACTCTTGAGAGTCCCTTGGACTGCAAGGAGATCCAACCAGTCCATCCTAAAGGAGATCAGTCCTGGATATTCATTGGAAGGACTGATGCTGAAGCTGAAACTCCAATACTTTGGCCACCTGATGCGAAAGAGCTGACTCACTGGAAAAGACCCTGATGCTGGGAGGGATTGGGGGCAGGAGGAGAAGGGGATGACAGAGGATGAGATGGCTGGATGGCATCACCGACTCGATGGACATGAGTTTGAGTGAACTCTGGGAGTTGGTGATGGACAGGGAGGCCTGGCATGCTGCAATTCATGCGGTCACAAAGAGTTGGACATGCCTGAGTGGCTGAACTGAACTGAACTGAACCAGTTTTCCCAGCACCACTTATTGAAGAGACTGTCTTTTCTCCATTGTATATTTTTGCCTCCTTTGTCAAAGATAAGGTGCCCATAGGTGTGTGGATTTATCTCTGGACTTTCTATTTTGTTCCATTGATCTATATTTCTGTCTTTGTGCCAATATGATACTGTCTTGATGACTGTAGCTTTGTAGTATAGTCTGAAGTCTGAAAGGTTGATTCCTCCAGCTCCTTCTTCTTTCTCAAAATTTCTTGGGTACTTGGAATCTTTTGTGTTTCCATACAAATTGTGGCATTTTTTTTGCTTTATTAATAATTCTGTGAAAAATACCATTGGTAGTTTGATAGGGATTGCACTGAATCTGTAGATTGCTTTGGGTAGTATAGTCATTTTCACAATATTGATTCTTTCAATCCAAGAACATGGTATATCTCTCCATCTGTTTGTGTCATCTTTGATTTCTTTCATCAGTGTCTTATAGTTTTCTGCATATAGGTTTTCTGTCTCTTTAGGTAGGTGTATTCATAGGTATTTTATTCTTTTTGTTGTAGTGGTGAATGGGATTGTTCCCTTAATATCTCTTTCTGATAGAAAGCCCAGGGATAAACCCATACATCTATGGGCACCTTATCTTTGATAAAGGAGGCAAAATATACAATGGAGAAAAGACAGTCTCTTCAATAAGTGATGCTGGGAAAACTGGACAGCTACATGTAAAAAAATGGAATTAGAACACTTCCTAACACATACACAAAAATAAACTCAAAATGAATTAAAGATCTAAATGTAAGACCAGAAACTATAAAACTCTTAGAGAGAAAATATAGGCAGAACACTCTTTGACATAAATCACAGCAAGATCCTCTATGACCCACTCCTAGAGTAATGGAAATAAAAACAAAAATAAACAAGTGGGACCTAATTAAACTTAAAAGCTTTGTACAATGAAGGCAAGTATAAGCAAGGTGAAAGCCCTCAGAATGGGAGAAAATAATAGCAAATGAAACAACTGACGAAGGATTAATCTCCAAAATACACAAGCAGCTCATGCAACTCAATAGCAGAAAAACGAACAACCCAATCAAAAAGTGGGCAAAATACCTAAACAGACATTTCTCCAAAGAAGACATACAGGTGGCTAATAAACACATGAAAAGATGCTCAACATCACTCATTATTAGAGAAATGCAAATCAAAACTATAATGAGGTATCACCTCACACTGGTCAGAATGGCCATCATCAAAAAAATCTACAAACAATAAATGCTGGAGAGGGTGTGGAGAAAAGGGAACCCTCTTGCACCATTGGTGGGAATATAAATTGATACAGCACTATGGAGAACAATATGGAGATTCCTTTAAAAACTAGGAATAAAACTACCATATGACCCACAATCCCACTACTGGGCATATACCCCAAGGAAACCAGAATTGAAAAAGACACATGTATCCCAATGTTCATTGCAGCACTATTTATAGTAACTAGGACATGGAAGCAACCTAGATATCCATCAACAAATGAATGGATAAAGAAATTGTGGTATACACACACACAAACACACGCACACACACACACACACACACACACACGATGGAATGTTACTCAGCTATAAAAAGGAATGCATTTGAGTCAGTTTTAATGAGGTGGATGAACCTAGAGCCTATTATATAGAGTAAAGTAAGTCAGAAAGAGAAAAACAAATATTATACATTGATGCATATACATGGAACCTTAAAAGATGATATTGATTAACCTATTTGCAGCAGCAATGGAGATGCCGATATAAAGAACAGACTTGTGGACACAGTGGGGAAAGGAGAGGGTGGGACAAATTGAGAGAGTAGCATTGAAACATATACATTACCGTATGTAAAATAGATGGCCAGTGGGAATTTGCTCTATGACACAGGGAACTCAAACCTGGTGCTGTTACAAACTAGATGGGTGGGATGTGGCGGGAGGTGGGGGGAGGTTGAAGAGGGAAGGGACATATGTATACCTACGGCAGATTCATGTTGATGTATGCAGAAACCAACATAATATTTACTGTAAAGCAATTACCCTCCAATTAAAAATAAAGTATACAATTCAGTGATTTTTAGTATATTCAAACAATTGTGTAACCATCACCACAGTCAACTTTAAGACATTTTTATCACCTCAAAAAGAAATCTCATACCTTTTATCTATCACCCCCAACTCCCATCACCATTCTCCCTCCCTCTTTCTCTGTGGATTTTCCTATTCTGGACATTTCATATAAATAGAATCTTATCTATTTATATGATAGATAAAAAAGATTTATGTCCTCAAAGATTTCAGGGTTCTCTGTCAAGATACAGATTGTTCTAAGTCAAATATTTGATTTGAAAACACATTCTCTCAAGTGTGAAATCTTTTCATTCTCTTAACATTGTCCTTGAAGAGAAGAAATTTTGATGGTGTCCAGTTTATCACCTTTTTCTTGTACTGTACTGGTCATTCTTTTACTGTTGTGTAGCAAAGGTGTCTTTGCCCAACCCATGATCACAACAATTTTCTCGTATGTGTTTGTGTAGGAATTTTTTCTTCTAAGCAGAGACTAGAGATCTGTGTGTCATGTGAAATATCTCAGTTTGTGTTTTTAAAATAAAATATGTCTATGGGCTAGAAAAGAACCACAAACCACCGGTTTTCATATATTAGGACCCTCCACACAGTTGAAAATCAGCTTATAACTTACAGTTGGTCCTGTATGTTTGCAGTTCCTCCATCCCTGCCATTTTGCATCCATGGATCCACTCACTGTGGATCATGCGGTACTGTAGTATTTACTATTGAAAAAAAGTCTACACTAAGTGGACCTTCACAGTTCAAATCCATGTTGTTCAGGGATCAACTGTATTGTATGCAAAATTGCCTTTATTTGGCTGTTTTGATCTGTTAAAACTGGAGCTTCATGTGTTTCAACTTAACGCTCTTTGCACATTGTTAAATGAAAGGCCACCAGTGGAGTCACTGATGTCTGCATGTTTCAGTGACACATTTTGATCTGTCCTTTCGTTTTGCTTTTAAAAAGTTTTTGTTTCTCTCTTCAATTTCCTTGGGCTTGCAAGGGATTCCATGACACATGAGGAAACCAAAGCCTAATGAAGTGAAGCATCTTGTGGGAGGACACCCAGCAGGACTCCACTTAGGTGTAGGCATTGTAACAAGCTCACAGATCACCTGGACTGTGCTCTCCAAAGCAGAGGCCTCCATAAATATCATACTTGAACTTCACATTTTAAATATGTTTAATTATTTAAACATTGTAACCAGTGCAACAAAACCCCTCAGATATCTTGCATGCTAAATATTAATATTGCAGAGACAAACAGCACAGTTTCTTACATTTTCAGTTACCTGGATTGAGTGCAGCCTGCCCACTCAATCCCTCAGTCATGAGGAATTGACTCATGACTCTTTGTGACCCCATGGAGTGTAGCCTACCAGGCACCACCATCCTTGGGATTTTCCAGGCAAGAATACTGGAGTGGGCTGCCATTGTCTCCTCCATGTTGAGTGCAGGCTTGACACTAAAGTTTCTTCTTCTGTCTCTGTTTGTGTAATTACAGAGAATACTGAAACTGCAAAGCAAACTTTTAAATGTCACGAGCATTTCTACCTCGTATTCCTTGCAACTTGGGATTGTCTTGATATTTACAATTTTAAAAAGGACAAGACATTAAAAAGTCAGTGCTGAGGCTGAAACATGATTGTATCTGTCAAACATTATCAAATATCTAATTTCCTATTCTTCTTGATCCTTTAAAACAACATCATTGTTCTAAGTGATTGACTTTATAATAAGTAAATGTTACAGAGTTTGTGGCAGAGGTACGAAAATTTTTATCATTTTCCTTTTCTTGGTAAAGAAAGATTGCAGTTCCTGGAGTCTCTTTCGTCTGAATCGAGGCAGGTTAGCTGGATTCTGTCATGAGATAGTAGGAGGGAGGATGTAAGTCACTGATTCAGAGAGACGGAAACCTGCCAAGAGACGGATGTTTGATCTGCAGGAGATCAAAACGGTGCTTGAATTTAATGCCCAGGTTTTACAGGCGAGGAACTCAAGCGCCAGAGAGAAGCAATGGCTTGTCCAGGGGCACGCAGACAGGGCAGGGCTGGATCCAGTGTAGGGACAGCTGTAACTTTAGCCTGTTTTTTCTTTCAGTAATGGCAGTCAGAATTCCCCATTCTCGTATTCTGGCCATACGCTTCATACAGGACTCACTCTTCTCCCTCATCTTATGTAATCTGTCACTCAGACCTGAACGATTGTCTTGGTGACAGACCTGTGAGCTTGTCTGGACCAGTCAAAGCTGGTCTTGGATTTTTGCTGGAGCTGCTGGAGAATATTTACTCTTCGTGGGCTGTTGACCACAACGATATGTGTTGATCTGCTGAGGGCCGTCTTAGCACATTTAGGTTGAGAATACAAGGGAAAGCCGGACTGCAAGATGAGGAGAGACAGAGGAGGCTTGGTGATGTTGTCTCAGCACCTGGATCCAGCCATTCCTGAAACCCAAGCTTTTATTCACATGAGTCAATACATTTCCTTCTTGTGTTTATGCCAGTTTTGATTGGTTTTCTGTCAATTGCTTCTGAATTATTCTGATTTATACAAACAATTTTGTGCTTTTCTCACTAATGAACAGGAATTACTGTATTTTTCTCCTTTACTGACAAGAAAATGGAGACCCAGTCCACTTAAAATCAGGTGCTTCGCGTTTCATAAGATTCAAAGCTTGTTGGCTGTCTTTTGTCTTGGGACTGCCTCCAGCCCTTGCCTGGGTGTGGACATACTTTTTCCTATTTCATGAGAGGTTGTTGAATACAATATTCACCACAGGTGCCAAAACACTGTTGCTATGAAACAAAGAAAGAAAAGCCCTGCCCGAAAACTGTTCAAAGTGTATGAAGTTCACAGTTCACGGAAAAAGAAATACATAACAAGCACATGCCTGAAAGATGTCTACCCTCACTAATAAGTAAGAAATAGAAATAAAAATGAGGTACCATTTTTCACCCACAAGTTTAACAAAGAGCTAAAGGTTGTCTTATACCTGGGGATGGGGAAATGAGCACTTTCATGAGGATGGCACAGGCATTATGGAGGGTAATTGGCAATTCTGTTCAATGTATACATGAACAAGCCACTAGGCCTCCAGCTTGAAATTTATTCCACAAATCAACTTCAGCAAATATGCAAAGATACAAGTAAAAGGACATTCAGTACAGTAATATTTGTAACAGCAACAAACTAGAAACAAATGCCCATCAAAGGGGACTGTGTAATGAATCACAGTACATCCAAACTACAGGACAAATTCAGTGAATGAGAAGCAGGAGGTGGTTCCAGATGTGTGAGTGTGGCAAGGAGTCCCGGGCGTACATGTAGGTAGAAAGCAGAATGTACCCCATGATGCTATTTATAACAAAAATGAAATCTCACCCAAGTTCAGATGAGGTTCTGTTGGAAAGCAAGATCAGGGGGTCAGGGAACTTTCATTTGCAACTCATATGCTCTTCTTTACAATTTTTTAAAAAAATATGAACATATAAAAAAATGATACAAGTGAACTTATTTACAAAACCGAAACAGACTCACAGACTTAGATAAGGAATTGATGGTTACCAGCAGGGGAAGGCAGGAGGGGAGGGATAGATTGGGAGTTTGGGATTAACATGTACACACTGCTATATTTAAAAGAGGTAACCAACAGGGACCTACTGTAAAATAAATAAATAACCAAAATTATGAACACATTACCTTACAGTTTACTCCTTTGAATACTCATTTGAATAATGCACAAGGTAAGTTATTCAAAAGGCATAGAGAGGAGGAGTACAGTTTCCCAGTTCCCTTCTCCCCTGCCGGATAGAGTTAACACATCCATGCATATGTATTGTATTCAGAAGAAGTAGGGGGAGGGGAAGTGAGTGGGGAGGGTGGGGCGCACTGGCTGCTCCTCTGTGGCCGGGTGTGGCCAGCGCTGTCCTTCTCCAGCTCACTCTCTATTCTTGGCTTTCCAGCTGACATCAGGTTTCCCGAGACCCCACTGAACCCTGGGCAGAGCCCTTCAAGGGTGCCCTGGCTGGGGGTCTTCCAGGTCTGGGTCCTGCACCCCAGCACCCCAGAGAGTGAGACATGGGGGTCCCCTGAGGCTGATCCCTCTCCTGCCAGCTCCCCTCGGTCAGGTCTGCCTGGCAGATGCCCCAACAGTCATCAGGAGACATGGGGCTCTAGGCAAATATTTATCCCCAGGCAGCTGCGGGCTGAGTTGCAGGGCAGAGTCCTGTTTACCCAGCGCTGAGCCAGGCGGGTGCTGCCTATTTGCTGAGCTCCCTTCCTGGCCTGGTTCAGGTACCCAGGAGGAAGCTGGGCGCAGAGGATGTGCCGGGCGGGAAGTCAGCTGAGCCTCTGGCCACCGAGCCCCGCACGGGCCTCGGTATCAAGGCCTGACTCCTGAGCTTGTCCACGGGGTCGTGTGAGGCTGGCCTCCCCTCCCCTCTCCTCTGGCTGTTCGCCAGGGGTGGGTTCTTCCTCCCCACCTCTGCCCTGGGCTGACTGCTGCTCATCCTTGGGTCATCCTGACCGCCCCCCAGCCCAGAGTGGGGGCCCTGTTAGCCGTTGCCGTGGCCCCACAGCTCTGGGAATCACACACTCATTTCCCCACACTTTCCTGGTTAATGTTTGTCCTCTCTGCTAGAGGCCTGAAGAACAGGGACGGGAGCAGATGTTTCCATTTCCCCCCGATGCCTCCTATAGTGCCTGACACCTAATGGGTGCTGACCAAATATTTGTTAAGTGTGAGCCTGAGTGAAGCCAGGCAGAGGGAACTGCGTGGGTGAAGGCATAGAGGTGGGTGGAGGGGTTGAGAGCGGGGCATGGGAAGCCAGGAGACTGGAGGCTGGAAAGGTTCATGGGGGCCAGGACTCTGAAAGGCCGTGAGTGCCATGCCAATGAATTTGGTTTGATCCGGTCAGAAATGGGGGATTGTTGGAAGGAAAAGGCAATGCAAGTAATACGTCAAATGAGAAAATGGTAAACTAAATCCTTGAGTTGAGCTGTGTAAATCCTGAAGCTCCTACGATGGCCTACAAGGCCCTACATTCTCTGCATCCCCGCTGGACCCCCTTTATTATCAGCCTCTCCTGACGTCTGCCACACTGGCCTTGGCATTTCTTGAAAATCAAGAGGTGTACTCCTGCCCCAGGGCCTTTGCCCTTGCTGCCGCTCCCTTGAACTGGAATGCATTTACTTTTGATATCATCATTCACCTTCATACCTTTTTAAAAACTTAGCTTCCAAAACAGCGAAAAACAAAACACTTAGCCTCCAAGTCACCTTACAGAGAAGCCCTCTGTGACACTACAGACAAAGAACCTCACTCCCCAGTGCCTTTATCTTGCTTTCTGCTCCTCTGTAACACTTGTATCTGTTTATCTTTGGTCTGTCTCCTTCACAAGGATGTCAGCTTCAAGGGACCAGGACTGTCATCTCTTTTGTTCACTGCTCTATCTTCTAAGCCTAGAACATGTTCAGTTCAGTTGCTCAGTCATGTCTGACTCTTTGCGACCCCATGGACTGCAGCACGCCAGGCTTCCCTGTCCATCACCAACTTCTGGAGCTTGCTCAAACTCATGTCCATTGAGTTGGTGATGCCATCCAACCATCTCATCCTCTGTTGTCCCTTTCTCCTCCTGCCTTCAATCTTTCCCAGCATCAGGGTCTTTTCCAGTGAGTCGGCTCTTCGCATCAGGTGGCCAAAGTATTGGAGCTTCAGCTTCAGCATCAGTCCTTCCAATGAATATTCAGGACTGATCTCTAGAATGGACTGGTTGGATCTTCTTGCTGTCCAAGCAACTGTCAAGAGTCTTCTCCAACACCACAGTTCAAAAGCATCAATTCTTCAGTGCTCAGCTTTCTTTATAGTCCAACTCTCATATCCATACATGACTACTGGAAGAAACCATAGCTAGCTTTGACTAGATGGACCTTTGTTGGCAAAGTAATATCTCTGCTTTTTAATATGCTGTCTAGGTTGGTCATAGCTTTTCTTCCAAGGAGCAAGCATGTTTTAATTTCATGGCTGTAGTCACCATCTGCAGTGATTTTGGAGCCCCCCAAAATAAAGTCTGTCACTTTTTCCATTGTTTCCCCATCTATTTGCCATGAAGTGATAGGACTGGATGCCATGATCTTAGTTTTTGAATGTTGAGTTTTAAGACAGCTTTTTCACTCTTCTCTTTCACTTTCATCAAGAGGCTCTTTAGTTCCTCTTCACTTTCTGCCATAAGCCTAGAACATGTACCTTTAAACATTATGCATGCCTGTTGAATGAATGAATGGATGTGTAACATTAAGCTCAGTCACCCAGGTCCTATAATGATGCTGACCGTTGTTCCCCCAGGTCCAGCCATTTTCTATTTTCAAAACCCTCCCACAGCCATTAGATCCTTTGATCAGCATATCAGTCAAGTGGGGAACATGGGACGGGGATTATTATCTGCCTTAAAAAATGATTATCTATGGCACAAAAATATCAGTCACATGGACAGGAATCAGAATGAAATGTCCGCAAGCTCATGACTTTAATGAATCAATTTTTAAAATTTGATGTGCAGGGATCATGGCAAAGAGGAAAGAGATTTCATTGTGAGGCTGATCGTCCTTATCTTTGACTCCCAGTTCAACTGTGTGCTTCCCTGGGGGCCTGGGACAAATCAAGTCCTTTCTCTGAGGCTTGGCTACCCCTGCTGTGAAAGGGAGATGAGATTCTCTCAAATAGGTATATTGCGGTCATTTGAGCAGGGGCCTTTCCTGGGCCAGCCTGTAAACAGCTGTGCATCCTTTTTGGTGGCTGTGTAGTATTCCACTGAGTGGGGCCACGAGGCTTTGCTTCCTCGGTTGACTACTGCTGTGTGTGCTGACAGTTAGCTGCTGATCATTTAGCATTGGGCCCTGCTGAGTGCCAGGCTGAGCGCTGCACTTTTATGAGCTTGTTCAATCCTTGCAACTCAGGCAGCTGCTGTTTACTGTCCCGTTACACAGGTTAAGTGGTTTGCTCAAGGCCACCTGGCCCCAAATGGGGGAGTTGGGATTGGAAGCCAAGTTGACATGTCTGAGTTCAGACTGACTGTGCTCCACTGGGATCTTTGCTCCTGTTTTTCCCATAAGCAAACAAGGCTGAGGGAGGACTACGCCTGCCCCCAGGCGACACGGCCGGGCTGGCGTGAGGCAGGAGCCTGCTCCTCCAGTCCCTGCCGCGGGCTTGCCTCAAGCCTGCACCTTCGCACCCTGGGGAAAGCACATGTCTCCTCCCCCTGAACCGGGGACAGCAAGTACCCGGGGAGGGAGAGGCCTCCTCGTTTCTGCGCCCATCACTGGCAGAGGGCTTAAGAACCTGGGAAAATCACTGGTGAGCAGAGGAAACCTGTTTCTACTCTGGAAGCCACGCAGCTCTCCCTCCTCCTCCCTTCTCTTCCTTCCCCCCTCCCCCCTTACCTCCCTCCATGAGTTCTGCACAGATTAATCAGCAGACATCTGAGGCTCCAGCTGGGACGAAGTGGGCCGGACTCATTAGTCTAGAATGATATTAATATCAAAAGAATGTTGAGACAAATGCAATGATTCCGGGCAGGCGCCTGCATCAGCCTGGCTCTGAAACGGGTGTGGGCCCAGGAACTGTGGTCAGAGGCAGAGGGAACAGTGCAGAGCCAGGCCAGGCCCCCGGACAGCCAGTGGGAGACTGGGCAAAGCCACAGGGTCTGTCCTCTTGTACAGTCTGACTTGTCCCACCTTCCTGCTCAGGGGGCCTCCCTGAACTCTGCAAAAGAGCATCCAGGGAACAGAGCGCCCTTTCCGCCGTGGTCATCGTAACCTGGGGCGAGGCAGCTCGGCCGTGGCTGAGACCCAGCCCCATCTCCACTCGCCACTCACAGTGTGACCTTCTGCAAACGGCTGCATCTCCTTGGGGCTCAGTCTCTCCATCTGGACCAGGAGGTCACAATAGCTGCCTTTTGGGGCTGCTGAGAGGATGCTAACATGGACGTGCTTGATGGGACGTGGGCTACAGGGAGGACTGACTTCTCTTCCTTCATCCTTCTTTTCTCAGCAGAGCTAAAGAGCAAGACTCTTTACCTTTAGGGACGAGGGGTCTCAAACCAGCCCCTCTAAGGCTAAGCCTTAGACTAGAACTCTCTTTGTTTCCTAAGCTATTTAATTCTTTACTCACTCACATATGCACTTTGCTCATTCCTTCACATTTACTGAGCACCTCCAATCGATCAGGCACTGGGGATAAACAGGGGAATGGGACATGATTCCCACCTTGGTGGGGCCCCTAGACGAGTGGGGATGCCTGTAAAGAGTGAGAGAACACCTCTAATACAGGCTAAGGAGAGCTGCTGATTTCAGACTCTGCAGCCTGGATTCTCTCCAGATATTTTAAATCTACTGGCTCACACACCGTCCTCATTAACACGTGGCTCATCCCTGTCACCATTTTTTTTTTTTTCCAGGCCATCCAGCATGCGGGATCTTAGTTCCCCGACCAGGGATTGAAACCCCGTCCCCGAAATTGGGAGCACGATCCTTAACTGGACCCCCAGGGAAGTCCCACTTTTTTTTTTTTTAAATTTAGGAAATGCGGCCAGCACACCTGTGTTCTTTGGAGCTGTGGGAGTGTATCAAGCAGGATGGGCTGGATTGTGCTGTGTCTGGGGGCAGCCCCGGCGGCTGCACAGACGAGGGGTGATGCTTCCTTCCTGGTGCCCCCTGAGCGTGGTCAGGAGAGGCCCGGCAGCGGTCCCTGCAGTTTGAGGAGGCGTTGCCAGGCAACGTGGGGGCGGGACAGCAGAGACGTCATTTATTCCACAAATAGTTACTGACGATGATGTGCCAGGCACAGTGCTAAGTGTAGGGATACAGTTGTGAACAAAACAGACAAATCTCTGCCTTCGAGGAGACGACTTTCTGGTGGGCGGGGACACGGGCCGTGGAGAAAGAGGAAGAAAGCAGCAAGGGTGCTTGCCGTTGGGTCTCGGGGGTCAGGGCAGGCCTCGGTGGAGCGGGCGAGGGGGCAAGCCAAAAGCGATGTAGAGGAAAATTCTGTCGGCCGAGGCAACTGTCCGGGATACGGAAGAATCGCTTGAGGAGCCCTGGGGAACGCCAGCCCCGGCTGCCAGGGAGGGTGGGGGTGACGCGAGCGTGGAGGAGGGGAGCGTGGGGGCGGGCCTGGCTGCTGGAAAAATACAGAACACCCCGTTAAATGTGAATTTCAGCTACACAATAAATGGCTTTTTAATATAAGCATGTCCCAGTCTAATTTGACTGTCTCTGAAATTCAAATTTCAGAGGTCCTGTATTTCAGGTGTCCTGTATTTTTACTTGCTATATTTGGCTACCCTCCCTGACTTGGCTTGACTCTGAGACCTGGAACATGCCGGAGGGTTTGGAGAGGAGGAGGGACAGTTTGTGAGCAGTTTAAAAAGGATCCCCTGGGGGCTGTGTGGTGGGCTGAGGCAGAGGCCGGAGTTGGAGACAGGATGGCAATGCTGGGGGCGAGTCTGATGGGTTTGGAAGATGGAGCTGGTCCATCTGCTGAAGGGTTGGTTAGGGGCTGGGAGAGGAAGAGAGGAGTCAAAGGCAGCTCTAGGACTTTGGGCCTGAGCAACTGGAAGGGTTGAGGTGATAGCAGGAGGAATGTGAGTGCGCATGTGTGCCTGTGTGTTTGTACATGCGTGAGTGTGCATACATGTGTGTGTGTGTGTGTGTTTGGACACACTGTTGAGATGCATCTTGACAACCAAGATGAGACATCGAGTAAGGGGTTGGACTCACGGGCCTGGACTTTGGGAGAAGACTCCCTTCATCTTTCACCACCAGAGGCAGCATTCCCGTCTCCGTGCCCTTGGCGCAGAGCACTGAGGGCCACTGTAAACGGAAGCGGCCCTGCTCCTGGCATCTGCAGGGGCCCGGAGACTTGAGAGTGTGGGTGCGTTCAGGGCACCAGGAGGGTGAGTGCTGATGGCCGAGCCAAGCTGGGGAACACCAGGATGGCATGGTCTTGAGGGCCAGAAGCCAGGGAGGGCTGTAGGCAGCGGTCGGACCGATGTGTTATGGGAGGCCCGTCCTGGGCAGGACAGAGCCATGAGGGGACTGGGGTGCGGCCCTGTCAAGTGAGTGGCGACGTCTGGCCCAGGAGTGCAGCTGGGGGCCACGGCTGGGGCCGCAGGAGGGAGGGCCGGCTTCTTGGGGCTGGAGGGACTGGGCGAAGGCGGGACGTGCGGAACAGGAAGCTGGGTGGCCAGAGCCTTCAGGTCCTCTCGCAGGGCTGTGGGGGGGGGGGGGCAGGAAGGGGAGCACAGAGCGTCCCCCGCCAACAGCCTACAGCCTCTGTGCTTGTTAGCAAGGAACGCTCCTCAGAGGGGACATCTGCGCTGTTATTGTTAGGTGATTAGCCGCGCGGCCTGGCGCGCTTGTTTGCCAGTCGCGGGTAAACAATAGCCATCTGTCAGGCTGAGGTGCTCTGGCCTCCCCTCCCGTCCGCAGGCCAGCTGCCGCTGTGAGTCGTCAGGGGCGCACTAGCCGCGCTAGCTCGTGGCTCCTGAAGGGTGAGGCTGCATTCTCGGACGTGTCTGCCCGCCAGGAGCCCCGCCGGCGTGCAGCCAGGCACGTGGGCAGCCGTACTGGCCGCGTTTCGGAGTTGAGGAAACCCAAGCTGAGCGTCTGCCCTCCCCCGCCCCGGGTGGGGCTCAGCGATACTCCCCATCGCCGTGCAGCAGCTTAGGGAATCAGATGGACATTCCTAGTATGGAGTCCAAATCTGGCTGCTGTGAATTCCATGAAGAGGCCTGCTCGGCATCTCCTCTTCTGGGCCTTGCGTGTGCTGACTTTCTGGGTCTGTGGGTAAAGAAGGCCTGATGCTCTAGAGGAGGGTGTGTGGGCTTCAGGCCAGAAGAGTTCTGCAGCGTGGTCTGTGCTGCCAGGACTCAGGGATGGCTTAGGGCTGGTCTCCGTGATGCGGCAGGCAGGCGGGTTACTAGGGACTGCTCTGCAGATTGATGTCTTTGGAAGGGGGAGGACACATACGGGGCTGGGCCAGAGGGGATGCCCACCTATGACGCTGTCTCGATGGAAGCTCAGCTGCCAGGAGTTCCGAGGGCAGGATGGCACTTCACGGAGTCCTGAGTTGTGGTGAATGGGCTGGGCCTTGGTGCTTGCGTGCTGGTCCATCACGGCATGTAGGTCTGCCCAACCTGGGGAATGAAGTGGGGGACTGACAACCACCTGCCAGGGCGGTGAGTCCTCTGTCAGTTCAGGGAGACCTGGGCGGTGCCTGACAGAGCCTTCTCCTGGGAGATGCACCTCTCTGGGAAATTGGGAGGGAGAGGCTAGTGGGTGAACGACTGCTCCCTCGCTGAGGCTGCGGTCTCAGGGCTGCAAGGCCACTCCGCAGCAGCCCCTTCACTAACCCTCCCTCGCGTGTTTCATCTCTACGGGGATGGAGACTCTGGTCACCACGTCCTTTTCAGGCCAGGGTGGCTGTACTGGTCAGTCTACTGTCCACATGGGCACGGAAGCGCTGAGAGGCGCCCAAGGGCACCGCCGAGGTGTCAGCGCATTCTTCCTTGTCCCCAAGGGTGACCTGTCTCTGACGTCCAGGGACAATTGCTCAGTCCAGAGTGGTGACAGTTCTTGCTTGCCGGTCCCCTGACACAGGAGCCTGAAGTGCCAAGGAGGCAACTGTAATGTATAGTTTAAGGGACTCTTGCTGTGTCCACTGTCAGGAGTGTCCCTTCTTTGGAGACAAATGTATCTAAACCCACAGAGCCCGGGCTGAGGGATGGAGAGCAGAGACTCCCTAAGCGGGGAGGAATCACTGGGGATGACGGGGAGAAGGCCACTTTGGCCTCCACCCATGCATCCTCCCCACTGGGGACACAGTGCAATACAAGGCGTTTGATTTAAAGTGATCCTGCCAAAGCCTCACAGGGCCTTGTCTCTGAGCTGGCTTTTCCGCTGTGTCTCAGCTCCACCCCGTCACACTGCTCCATCTGGCTGCAGGTTTTGGGTGGTGGGCTGTGGTGTTACCGGTGGATCCTTTGTTGCGGGCCAGCCCATTCCCACACGTCCTGGATTATAGCTCTTAAGGTGGGTTTTTCAGTCTGAGGTGATGTTATGGGGGGTCATGTGCCAGTGAATCAAATGCTTCATAAGCCCTTGGGTAGAGAACCATGGGCAGGAAAGGCAAGTCTCTGCTGAAACATGTCTCTACTCCTGGTCTTTCAGGGGCGGCGGGGTCAGTCCTGTATAGTCATTTGCCACATACCGACCCAAACCAATCCAGAGGTTTGTCTTCCTCTTCGGCTAGGTGGCACAGGACCCTGATGTGGCTGTCTGTACGAGCTGGTGCTGGTGCAATAGTGGCGATGGCGGGGGGCTTTCTACCTGCAGTGTAGCGTGCTGTGAACTCAAGTCCTGTTTGTGTTCCGTTCAAGATGCGCTCACCTTCTGAGGCAGTGGGTCTGACAGACCTGGTCCATGGCGGGCAGTCCTGGTGACAGGATTGCTCAGTGTCTTGTGATCAGGTGCTCTGTTTTCAGGAGCACACCACAAACTGTTTTTCAGATGGTGTATGATTCTTGGCTGTAAATGATCTCCTTGCTTAGAAATCCCCGAGACCGCGATAGTGATTTTCTCCTTAGGGTCTGCCACACTTCATGTGGCAGCCTTCCTATCACTGGAAAAGAAAGATAGCACTCAGTCGTGTCCAACTCTTGTGACGCTATGGACTATAGCCCACCAGGCTCCTCTGTCCATGGGATTCTCCAGGCAAGAGTACTGGAGTGGGCTGCCATTTCCTTCTCCAGGGGATCTTCCCGACCCAGGGATGGAACCCAGGTTCCAGCATTGCAGGCAGATTCCTTATCAACTGAGCCATGCAGGAAGTGTATCCTATCACTCCCTGATTCTGTACATGCCGCTGTCCTTTACATCTGACCCCACAGGGTCTACAGGGTCACTCGGCCAAGCCACAAGGCTGACAGTAGCAGCAGCTGGAAGCTTCGGTGGAGCCCTCCCTCGCTCTGGGCTGTGGTGGTCCTTCATGTCACCTGGCCTGGGGGGTTGGACCAGGATTCCCAGCTAACGGAATATGTCGCCTCCAGACTCATCAGTCAGGTGTTGTGTTTTCTTCTTCATGATGGGAAGTGAAAGATGAAATGATTTGCCTTTACTCTGGAGACATGCTCCAGTATTTAGCAAACTACTGGATTCTCAGAAATTTTACTGATGTGGTGGGCCTCTGGGTCTTTATCAGTTTTCTCTCTCGCCCTCTGGCCTCCAGCACGCTGGTGCCCCTTGTTCCTCAGTCTTCTCAGCACAGTGTGGGCGGTGTACTGGATCAACGCGACGCTTGGCAGCAGGCTGAATGGTGCTCGTCTCCTTGGGCCACCCTGGTAAGAGTGGTGGATGCATGCTGTCATTGGCTCCTTGTGAGTGTGGGCTCTTTTTGATTCTCTTTCTTGACTGGGATGCTTTATTGTTCAGTTGCTAAGCTGTGTCCAACTCTTTGTGACCCCATGGACTGTAGCTCACCAGGCTCCTCTGCCCATGGGATTCTCCAGGCAAGAGTGCTGGAGTGGGTTGTCCTTTCCTTCTCCAGGGGAGCTTCCCGACCCAGGGATGGAACTCGCGTCTCCTGAGTCTCCTGCATTATTAGCAGGCAGACTCTTTACCACTGAGCCCCCAGAGAAGCCTGAGGAAAACACATTCATCAAATGAATGGCTTCATAACGTGTTCCAGAGTTCACGGGAACTTCTGCAGCGGCCGTGTCATACCTGGTGAGGCACGTGCTAGAGGGCTGCCACTTTTCACACTTCTGGTCGTCTGCAGTTTCCATGGGGGCCAAACCCAGGAGTTCAGTGGAGCGAAGAATCACTATCCTGCACCCTTTGGATCTTTAGAAACAGCATTAATCTTTGTCATCCCTTGGGGAGGTAACACTGTTTTTGATTTACTGTTTCAGCCAGAAGCGGCAGTTTCAAAGCCTCCATCCATCCTTCCCATCATGACAGCTCTAACCGCACAGGATCAGGAGGAGTGTGTGTGTGTTTGCCACTCAGCCATGTCTGAATCTACGGGACCCCATGGACAGTAACCCATCAGACTTCTCTGTCCATGGGATTCTCCAGGCAAGGGTACTGGAGTGGGTTGCCATGCCCTCCTCCAGGAGATCTTCCTGACCCAGGGATCGAACCCAGGTCTCCTGCATTGCAGGCAGACTCTTTACCATCTGAGCCACAAGGGAAGCCTTAAGGAGGAGTACAAGCCAGTTACTAAATATGTCAGTTCTGATTATCCATTTGGAGACCATTGGGTGGGGTGCAGCTGGAACCCCTGTGAGATGGTCCTGGGCTAGAACTCCATTTATCAGTCCCCTCATTTTAGCAGGGACCATGAGGATGCTTAGTTTTCCAAGTATCAGTGTGAGTTTCAGTTCTGTGTCCAGCTGTTCTAGAATTGCTTGGCTAACTCCTTTCCACAGCCTTCAGTTATCTGAGTAACTCTGGGGGAGGTCTGGGGTCCTTCTTCCTTTTAGCTAATGAGTTCCAGGTCCAAAAACCTGCTCAAGTATGAAACTGGGGAAGGGATTATTATTCTATATTGGGGTGCCTATTGTCAACCTCCTGACCACCCATCTCTGCTTTCTTTTGATTGTGCAGATGGGGTCATACCCTTGTTAGCTGCTCATCTCTGTTACCCTAGGGATGCTGTGTTCCAGTAACTCCATCACTCTTTGCAGGCTTCCTGTTTGCCCCTGTTTGCCCCTCCACCTTACCACGCATCACAAAATTTCGTCTTTCTGCCTTTGGATGGCTTCTGTTTTTTTTTTTTTTTTTTGGTTCATATCTTCCCCATTGCTGTGAACGAGTCCAGTTCTGTAACAGCATCTCCTATCTCCAGCACCAGCCTACAGGGAAGAGCCATCACTGAACTTCCAAATGACGGGGGCTGGGGTGGACTGCTCACCTGCACACAGCCTGGCTGAGTGGGGTGTCCTCTGGGTACTGGGTGTAACACCGGCCTCTGGAGGTGGGGTGGGGTTTCCAGCCTTACAGAGTACGTCTCCCCTGGCATGCCCACCTCTCTGAGCCTTTCCACCCCCTCTTCCCCCGTGTGCCATGCTGCTTCTCACTTCATGTGGGCCATCACAGTAATGAGTGTGCATCGTCTCTTGGGGTACTTGTCAGAGTATTAAATCCTGCATCCTGGAAGAATGCTCCCAAATTGATAAGCTTGCCTTGTGACTCAGCTGGTAAAGAATCTGCCAGCAATGCAGGAGACCTGGGTTCGATCCCTGGTTGGGGAGATCCCCTGGTAAAGGGAAAGGCTACCCCCTCCAGTATTCTGGCCTGGAGAATTCCATGGACTACAGTCCATGGGATTGCAAAGAGTTGGACCCAACTGAGCGACTTTCACTTACACTTTCCTTTCACCCCTGATCCAACTTTATGATCTGGGGCTCTTGACCAAATACCCTCTGTCCAAACCTAGTCCCACACTGACTCTGTACTGCGGCTCCTGTGTGGTATAACCCCCATCTTTCCACATCAGGACCAACATGCACACAGCTAGTTTCTGTTGTGACTTAAGCCTAGCTGTTGGCCCAATGGCAGCAGGAGAAATGGGGCAGATCCTGTGTCTGCAAGGGTTCTGCAGTCTTCCAGTGAAGAGGCGGCGCTAGCCCCCGGCAGGAAGGGGCGGGTCCTCTGCAGGCTTAGAGGGCTCGGGAGAATCTGGAGAGTCAATCCAGAGGTCTCCATCCCTGTCGCCAGGGCTCCACTCTTTCCTAGCTGGGGCTTTGACTGTGGCAGAGTGGACCTGCCTTGGCTGGAGTCAAGCCTTCTTTGGAGCCTGGGATGAGTTTTCGGTTCTCTGCCCTGCCAATGGAGGGAGATGACAGCTTCTCTAAATGCCAACAGCAGGGCCTCTGGCTTTCCCATTTAGCTTTTAACTGCTGACTAGCCACACTGTACCCTCTGTTAAGTTTTTCCAGATTAGCTGGGTTTAACAATAGCCCCCCAGTTCAGTTGTCCTGCCAGTTACTGTTTCCACCATATTTCTCAAATGTGTCACACCCGTTACTGAATTCTCTTTTCCAGGCTGCCATCCTAATTTATCACCTATGCCGGGGGCTATCTGTGGGGGGGTGGGGGGCAGGAATTGCCAGCTGGGTAGCAGGTATTTCAGCTCCAAGCTCTCATCCCAGTGTCTGCTTTCCTGACCCACTTTCGGTACCAGCTGTATGTAACAGGTTGGGCTCTCAAAAAGCAGATTCTGTGACAGAATTCTGTGTGTAGGATATTTATTAAGAATTATTCTTAGAATCAACACCTGTGGAAGGAAAGGGAAAGAAGCAGGATGGGGTAGAGAGGGAAGTTTGCATTGCCCTGCTCTACCAGTCGAAGCCTCAGCTGACCCTGCGGTGAGTTCTGTAGGTGGCATATCCTTAGTACGTTAAGAGCTGTCCTGAGTTGGGGCAAATGGGCCTGGCCTTTATACCCTCATTTTGATCAGTCACAGGATGTACGAAGTCCTGGGAACAGGAAGTCACCTTAGGTAAGAAGGCCCTCTTCTTGTGAGGCGATCCCTGAAGGTGCTGATAGCTGAGGACTGGCTGATGGAGGCACTTTTCTGCAGTTGGGATAAAAAGTTCTTTATTCTCGAAGGGGTACCTGAATGGTGTATCACAGTATCCATGCAAGGGGTGTACTTATTTGTAAAAGAAAGATGAAAAAGTTCTTAGCTGGTGTTGGCTAATCAATAAGGACCCCATTAACTACTGTATAGTTGATAGGTAGTTATTTGAGGATATTTACAAGTGATAGAACTTCAACTCAAAATAATTTAAGTAATACAAGAAATGTACTGTTCACATAATTAAGAAGATGGCATGGACTTCAGGAATGGATGGGTCTAGGAGCTCAAAAGATGTCATCAAGATGGGTCTTACTCTCTCGCCACGCTCACATACCTGTCTCTCCATCTCTTAAGCCTCGATTTCCTCTGCATTAGCTTCAGTCTGAGGCAGTCTGGCCTTGTGGACTGAAAGATGGCCACCAACAGCGCCAGGCCCACGTCCTGCCGGTTCAGCAACAGAGGGAGCCACCCCTCACCCCTCATTCCACCCAGGGGTAAGTAGTTCTAGGGTAAATCTCAGAACTGACACTCATTGGTCAGGCCTGAGTCATGTGCCCATACCTAGAGCTGGAGATGGTGGTGGGGGGGGGGGGGGGGATGAGATTAGCCCCTCTTGATGGGAAATTGGGGAGAAGAGGTTTCCCAAAGGAAAACTGAGAAACTCTGAGCAAAATAAAGGGAGATGCTAGTTAAAAAACAAAACAAACACCCCAAAGACAAGTATCCATGCCCTTTCCATCTGGGAAGACCTCTTTCATTCCATCTAGAGGATGAAGGGCATCAGACTGGTCTTGTCTATTTGGGGGCATGTGCTGCTTTCAAGGGTGTGTCTCACATGTCTACATGGGAAGCATCTATGTGGCTTCCTGGCCCACTGGACCTGACTCTGGGGAACGTCAGGCTGGGTCCTGGGACAAGAGCTAAATGCAGGTGGGTTGAGAGGCCACCTCCCACACCAGTCTCCTTAAATCACTCCTTCTGCAGTCTTGTGCCCACTCAGTACACATTCTTCAGCCTCTGGTTTTCCTAGCCCTAGTGCTGAGCCCTGGTGGTGGCAGCTGATGGCCCTTCTCCAGTGAGAGGCTGGGGGTGGCTGAGGGCCTGGCCACATTGTGTTCATGGGACAAGGCAGCTCAGAGCTCACGGTCTAGGGGCGTCAGGTCCAGAAGCCCCTAGCCTATCTGACCCTTGGGTGTGCTCTCTTTGGCTGGGCAGTATTTCAAAGCATTTATTTACATTGGTGGTGGTTTAGTTGCTCAGTCGTGTCTGACTCTTGTGACCCCATGGACTGTAGCCTGCCGGGCTCCTCTGTCCATGGGATTCTCCAGGCAAGAATACTAGAGTGGGTTGCCATTTCCTTCTCCAGGGGATCTTCCCAACCCAGGAATTGAACCCAGGTCTCCTGCATTGCAGGCAGATTTTTTACCGACTGAGCTACAAGGGAAGTCCTTTCATCAAACCTACTGTGAGACTGACTGAAGGTGTGCCTCCATTTAATGTACCATTAAGGAAGAAAAGCTCACAAACCCTGACATGCCATCAGTTGCAAGATTAACTCCAAATTCAGTGATTTTCACATGTGAAAACATGTGCTATGTTGACGAAATAGAGTCATTCCCAACATTTAAAAATGGGGCTAGTTCACATTAAAATCCTGTATTCTGTTTTCTTCTGAACTGCAAACTCTGGCAATGCAGGACCCACATCTTTGCGTGGCAACAGTCAGCTGGAGATAAGTGGGGCTTTCTTCTTCTGTTATTTAACATTTTTTTATTTGTTTTATTTTAAATAGATAATACATTCTTAGAGTTTGGAAATCAAAACAGTACAAAACAGAATAAAAAGAAAAGTCTAAACTCCCACACTTGTTGCCATCCAGTCTGTTCTCAACCCCTCACCACAAATAAAACCTTGTATTAGATTCTTGTGTAGCCCCCCCCCATTTTGGTTAAGGGAAACGTAGATATTCCTTTGACTTTCATTTATAATGGTGGTGGTTTTATCTGCTAAGTCGTGTCTGACTCTTGTGATGCCATGGACTGTAGCCCACCAGGCTCCTCTGTCCGTGGGGTTCTCCAGGCAAGAATACTGGAGTGGGTTGCTATTTCCTTCTCCAGGGGATCTTTCCGACCCAGGAATTGAACCTGGGTCTCCTGCACTGCAGGCAGATGATTTACTGACTGAGCTATTAATGATGTGTCTAGCAGATATTTCCAAATCTGTAGAGAGTCTCTGGCCACCCAGAGAGGTCGGTTCTCCTTTAACTGAAGTCTCCTTGCCACCCACTTTCTTCTTTACATACCCTTTGGGTCCCTGAGGCAATGACCTGTGCAGGGACCTTGTTGGTGCTCCCTTGTGCTCCAGGGCACAAGGTCTTTCTGTGTCCCCCATTTCCTTGATTATAGGAAGCAGCTTTCATTTAGCTTCCATGACCTTCCCTGAGTTCCAATGGGCAGATTCAAGCAGTTGTTAATTAGGGAAGGGAGGGGATGGGAGACCAGGGAGAAGCAGTCAAGAGCAGCCTTGGGGCAAGGTTCTGTTTCCCCATCAACAGATACACACAACAATATCTCAGAGCCATTCTGCAGATATTCAAAGCCCCTCCAGGTGGGAAGATTAATGATTAATCATGTGCTGCCCACGCGCATGTAGACCCCAGACCAGCTAGACCTGAAAGTTAATGATGCTGACTCCCACTTCCCTCACCACCAACCCATCAGAGGAATGTCCACAAGCTGATCACACCCTCTTTGGACAATTACTATAAAACTTCTCGCTGTTTTCTGCAAGTTGGGGCACATGGTTTTGAGGGTGTTAGCCTGCTGTGGCCCTCTTTGCCTGGCAAAAATAAAGCTCTGCTTTTCTCCTTCACCCAAATTCTGTCTCTGAGATTTTATTTGGCACTGATGTACGGAGAAGCTGAGCTTTCGGCATCAGCATTAGCTGCACCCTCCTCCTGCAATCCTGGGGACCCTTGGTGAATGTCAGGGCGATGCAGGTGGGGAGAAAGACGGTTAGATAAATAGGAAGGAGTGTTTATGAGTCTTTCTTGGTGGTCAGCCTGTGTGTGGATGCTTCCGACTGGTGGTAAAGGCTCTCTGGTGAGTGGATGAGGATGCAGGGCTGCCAAGGTCAAGGAGTTCAGAATCTTGTTGGGGGTGGGGAGGGGAGAATAACATGAAACAAAATGGACCATGATACCACCAGAGAGGAAGGTATGATCCTGGGTAAGTTAATTAAACTCTTTGAGTTTCTTATGCCTTATTTGCAAAATAGGGATATTTTAGCTCCCATCTTTTAGGGTTATTGTGTACTTTAATGCAATAGCACAATGCCTGACATATAGTAAGCACTCAATATGTATTATCTCTGTAGGGGCAGGGTTGGAAGGAATAATAAGACTACTTGGAGGTGACAATGAGTGGGGTTTTGAAGGCTAAGAAGGAGTTCACAAGATGGAGAAGTGGAAGTAGTACATTCTAACCAAGGAAATAGTATGAGGTCTTCTAGCTTGCCTTCAGGTGTTAACTCCATTTCAAAAAGAAAGTAACTGCATCTCATACAAAAGATGTAGCCTGCCTGAGGTTAAGCATGCAGGGATGCAGAGGTGGGGCCCATAACCAGTTCTATCTGACCCTGAGCCTGACAGTCAATGCTCACTTCAGCGCTTGGGAGTGCTGTCACTCCCAAGATTCATTCACGTGGCAACTCAGAGTTTGTAAGTGTGGTTGCTCTGGGATGTGGGCAACTTTGCTTTTTGAAGGAGGGGAGATCGCCTGCTGCTCAAGAGCTCAAATCAGCGTCTCTCACCATAGCTTGGCTCTGCGCTCCTCTGTGTAAGCTGCCTTCACAGATGAGTTTTCCACATAAGGAGTTAAAATGACTGCGGGAAGCTCAAAGCTCTTACTGGGCCAACTCAGCCACTGCACAGGAGAAATGGAGCCTCTTTCCTTGCGGTTTCAGGTAAAGTCCCAGGTAGGGTTCTCACTGGGTCACAGACCATTGCCAAGTCAATCACTATGCCTAGGAGCGTGGGACCCTCTCATTGGTCACACCTGGGTCATGTGACCATCCCTGAACCAATCAATTGGCTAAAAGAATGTGGCCTTCTCACAGGTCGGACCTGGTCACATGGCTATTCCTGAACCAATCAAATGGCTATAGGGCGTGACCTTCTCACAGGCCTGACCTGGGTCACCTGACCACACCTAAAGCCTTGGCCTCCTGCACTACAGGAGCTGAGAGTGTGGGAGAGGTGGTTCTCCAAAGTAATATTGGGGTCCCGCATCTAGAAGAGGAGATGACATGCAAACAGACTAAATGGGCATTCCTCACAGGACCCCAGAGGAGCCCACAGAAGTGCTTTGTGGAGACAGACCTGTCCACGGGTCTCCTTAGACCCAGGCTGGGGGAAATCAGGGGGTCAGGAAAGCCCTCATGCAGTCCTTTAGAGAAAGTCATCAGGGCCCCAGACAGCGGCACACTCGGGAGCACCACAGCCCTTGCTAGTGACTGGCATGGTCGCAGGCAGCCCGGTGGGTGGGGAGGTAGCATCCCGTTTCCTCCCCACACTGTGGATTATAGTTTGGAGTAAGGAGGTTTAAGGGACTTCCCAGGTGGTGCAGTGGTGAAGAACCTGCCTGCCAATGCAGGAGACATGAAGAGATGCGGGTTCAGTCCCTGGGTTGGGAAGATCCTCTGGAGGAGGGCATGGTAACCCACTCCAGTATTCTTGCCTGGAGAATCCTATAGACGGAGAAGCCTGGAGGGGTACGGTCCAAAGGACTGCCAGGAGTAGAACGCGACTGAAGCGACTATGCACTCATGCACGAAGGAGGTTTAATGGAAAGATCTGAGCTGCTGGGATCCGTGGGCCCAACTATGGAATCTGTCTGACAAGTCACTCCAGGGATTCGCGGTGATTAAGCAAGAGGAGGAAAAGGGTTTTCCAAATTAGTACCAACCCCTGGAGGGACAGAAACCGGCCTAGGGGAAGCCAGAGAGGGCAGGCCAGTCCCGCAGCATCCACTCACCCTTTGTACAGAGAAACCTGAGTTTCCAGGGCAACAGCCACATCCTGATTGGACACCTCACCTTGCCAGGGAGTGCAATTTGAAACATTCTGGCATAAAATTTATTGCGAACATTCTGTGCCCCAGGCCTTGTGTCAAGTGCTTTACATACATGACCTCCTTTTATCCGTTCTGCGTGAAGGGGTATCATTGTCTCCTGTTTTAAGTAGGAGAGATGCAAGGCTCCAGGAAGTTAGGTTCCCAAGGTCACACATTGTGAGGCAGAGACATTCATTTAATATCCAAACCCTGGTTCTTCCAAACCAGGACCTTTGATGCTGGGGGATGGAGACCCATGTGCAGCCTGGTGCCCTGACAAGTGTGGCGGGTGGGTGTGCTGGCTATTTCCTGCAGCCACTCAGCAGACACTCCGAGAACACTCAGATGTAAGACCCAGGAAGAGACAGTCTGGCCCCAGGGTCCCCCACCCCAGACAGGTGCCTCCTTTTGTGGCCTCTCCTGGAGCCTGGAGCTCCTTTTGTCATCTAAAGCCTGGCAATTTAGGGCCCAGATGGAGGCCCCCAGGCCTAAGCACTTCAAAGGGGAGAGTGGGAGGTTTGATAGGAGGGGTGGGAGTAGGCGGGGAGGGGCAGGGCTCAGAGCCCCAAGGCCTGCAGGAGGTGGAAGGCGGCTTCATTAGTCTGTCCCCAGGAGACCTGGCAGCCAGTTATTAAATGCTCCCTAGGATGGTGAGCTTGGCAGAGGAAGGAAGAAAGCAACTGTGGAAGTTGTGGGAGGTTGTCTGCCTCTGTCCAGACCAGGGAACCCCTTCTTCTCATTATATGAGGGGACAGTTGAGACTGGGGTTCTCCAGGCTCTAAACCTGTCACCATGGTACCAGCACTTCCTTGGCAGTAGGGATGGTGTCCTAAGCATCCTCGGATGCAGTCAGGGAGGTGGATTGACCCCAGAGCCGTCCCTAGGCCTCTCCAAGATGCACTGCCATTCTGGAGTCTCCTCGGCTGCCACGATGGCTAGGCAGGGAGCTGTGGGGTCCAGGGGACCCTCAGTCCTTGTCTTGTCTGTCTCTGAGTATCCTGACAACTCTCTTTGTAGTCTTGAAGTGTCTTCCTGCTCCCATTTTAGAGAAATCTGTTAAGTGACTGCATTGCCTGGCCTCTCCTCTTCTTTCCCGACACTCTGTTGGGCCATCGGCTTCCAGGGCCTTGGAACTCACCGGTGCTGACTCACATTACTCCCCCGGGCTCAGACTCATTGCCGAACAGTTGCCTCCTGGACATCTCCTGGGGCTGCTTCCAGGTTCCATTGACTTTACCTCTTCTCATTTTTCCTTCAAGTCTGTTCCGCCTCCGTGGCACCACCATCTCCGAGAAGGGCTCCCACTGGAGCAGAGTAGGAAGTGCAGTTAGTCCCAGCTCCCTCCCTTCCTGGGTGCACCGTGGGCAAGGCACACCGAGCCTGTTCCATTCTTTATCAGCTCTTCAGTGCCTCCTTCTCTGCGCCCTTCTCCATGGATGCGCCCTAGGGCATCTACCCTTCCTTCTTTCCTGGAGTCTCCATGTGGGTCTCTGAACCTCTGCGTGACCCTCCTTGCTCCCTGTTCATATCTCTCTCCTGCTTAAAATTCTCCATGGCTCCCCATGCCTGTGAGCTTCCCTGATGGTTCAACAGGTAGAGAACCCACCTGCAATGCAGGAGACACAGGTGACATGGGTTCAATCCACGGGGTTGGGAAGATCCCCTGGAGGAGGACATGGCAACCCATGCTAATATTCTTTCCTGGAGAAACCCACAGACTGAGAAGACTGGCGGCCTACAGCCAAAGTGTCACAAAGAGTCGGACATGAGTGAGTGATGGGCTTCCCTTGTAGCTCAGTTGGTAAAGAATCTGCCTGCAATGCAGGAGACCAGGTACGGACTACACATGCGTGCATGCCCTGCACCTGTGGATGATGCTTGTATTCATCCTGGCATTCTGGGCTCTGCGTGGCCCAGCCCCTGCTGGAGCCTCTGCTCCCACCCTCTGCATGCCCCACGGCCCGCAGTGCTCCTTGTTTCTTGACACTGAGTCTTTGTTTCTGCTGTCCCATCTCCCAAGAACAACTTTCCCTGCTTTTGGTTGTGATCTCAGCTTTTGACTCCTCCAGGAAATGCTCCCTGAATATGTCCCTTCTCCCCACCTTTGGTAGGTTTAGGTGCATCTCCTGTGGGCTCTCATAGCATCCCATATGCTTCTGCATCATAGTACTTAGCACTGTCCATCCAGATTGACTACACATCCTGTCATCTGCTCCAAGCTGGCTGTGGGAGCCTAGAAGGCCTGGGTCAGGTGTCTGGTTGGTGTTCCCAGTATCCAGCTTAGGCATATGGTAAATGCTCGACCAGAACTGCAGAAAGAAATGAGATGTTGGCCAATCTCTCTAATGTAACATCAAGGTCCTTTAATGTGCATATTACTTAGTAGTCATGTATGGATCTGAAAACTGGACCTTAAAGAAGGCTGAACACCAAAGAATTGATGCTTTTGAATGGTGTGTTGGAGAAGACTCTTGAGAGTCCCTTGGACTGCAAGGAATCCAACCAGTCAATCCTAAAGGAAATCAGTCCTGAATATTCATTTGAAGGACTGATGCTGAAGCTGAAGCTCCAATATTTTGGTCACCTGATGCAAAGAACTGACTTATTGGAAAAGACCCTGATGTTGGGAAAGATTGAAGGCAGGAGGAGAAGGGGACGATAGAGGATGAGATGGCTGGATGGCATCACCGACTTGATGGACATGAGTTTGAGCAGGCTCCGGGAAATGGTGAAGGACAGGGAAGCCTGGCATGCTGCAGTCCATGAAGTTGCAAAGAGTCAGACACAACTGGGCAACTGAACAACAACAGCATCACTATTATGACAAATCACCCCAAATTTAGTGGTTTAAACAGCACATTCATTCTTCTACAGTTCTGGAGATCAGAGATCCAATGGGACTCAATCTCACTGGACCAGCCTCAAACAGTGGAAAGGGCTAGGTTCCTATTGGAGGTTCTAGGGGAGAATCCATTTCCTTGCTTTTTCCAGCTTATGCGACCTTTTCCACTTTCCTTGGCTTGTGGGCACTTTCCTCACTTTCAAGTTCTGGAATGTTGGCTTGAGTCTTTTTCATGTTGCCATTTCTCTGGTTCTCCCTTCTGGCTTCCTCTTCTTTAAGGACCCTGGTGATTACACTGAGCCCAACTGTTATTCAGTTCAGTTCAGTTCAGTCATTCAGTCATGTCTGACTCTTTGTGACCCCATGGACTGCAGCATGCCAGGCCTCCCTGCCCATCACCAACTCCCGGAGTTTCCAGGATTATCTCCCATTTTCAGGTCAGATGATTAGCAACCTTAAATTCATCTGCAGGATTAATTCCTCTTTGCTGTGTATAGTAACAACTTATTCACAGGTCCCACAGATTAGGATGTGCACATCTTTGCAGGGGAGCCCTGTTCTGCCCATCACAATGTGGAAGAAGGGGGAAGTAGTACTGTGTGAATTTAGGGACCAGACTCTGTGAAACTCTAAGAGTTGGGGAGATCAAGAGCAAAAGGGGTGGGGGGCGGTCAGAGAGTAGGTGATTTGATGCAGGTGAGAGAGTTTCTGGGAGAGCTGGAAAGGGATTCCTGTCTGTAGTGGCCAGATCTTCAGGTAAGAGAAACCCACTTCAAACTGGCTTTAAGCACAGGCGGATTTATTGACTCACAAAGCTAAAAAAGAACCACAGGTGAGAGTTCCTCTCAGTATGGCTTGGTTGGGGCCAGAGGGTGTCCCTGCAACCCCATTTCTCTTCATCTCCCAAATGAGCTCTCCATCCCAGGTTGGCTTAGTCCTTAATCCACGTGAAATAACAACAGGGCAGCAGCCATTCCTGCCCCATAGCTCAAGGTCCCAGAGCAGCTGCTGCGTCTCTGGTTTGCCTCCCCTGGCTCCTGAGTCTTGCTCACAACTGATCACAGGGCCATGGGAATACTTGGTGCTGGGTGGATTGGATTTGACCCAATCCTGGGTAGAGAACAGGCGAAGGGTGAGTTCTCAAAGGAAATTCTGGGAGCTATTTTACCAGATGGACAGTGCTCCCTACGTTCTTAGGACAGAGGGTAGCAGAGAGAGCACTGAACTAAGAGGAGACCCGGATCCCCATTCTGCTTCTGCTGTGGGCTTGCCGTGTGACCTTGAGCAAGTTACTTCTTAACTTCTCTGGGCCTGGCTGTAAAATGAGGGGGAGAGGTGGGATGCTTTCCAAGGGACCTTCCAGCATCAACAACCCTATCACTTGGGGGCATTTCCCATCTGTTTAGTCCATCTGTTTTCTTATGCCTCTAGATGTTAGTAGTAAGAATTCTTGGAAAACCCAGTAGTTTCTCTGTGGGGGAAGTTTCGAGAGTAGGGCTAAGTTTGGGATCTGCAGTAGGGCCAGAGATGCTTAATCTTCCAGACAAAGTGCTGGATTCATGTGAGAATTGGGGGCCTGAGCAGATGGTCAGGGACTACCAGGACTTCGGGCTTGTCTGCCACTGGGGCTCAACCTCACCCTGTGCCTGGTGTCAGGGTTAGAGTGTGACCAGGTGGGGGTCTTTGTGAGAGTTGGGCTCATATACGGCTGAAGTGGAGACTCAGCTTGGGTGTGGTCAGCAGTAGGGGGCAGCTGCTATAAGCTGGTGCGTGGGTGACCCAGGTGTCATATAAAGGAGGCTCTAGCCACATGTGACTTTTCAGGCATTTATTCTCATCTAGCATATTATGTATTTTCCTTATAATTTTGTATCTCATCTGCCTCTGATCAGAATGTCAACTCCATGAGCTCGGGCACTGACTTTGTTCTTTGTGGACTCTCCAGCTCCTAGAATAGTGCCTGGCACGTTGTCCATGTTCAGTAAACAACTGTCGAGTGACTAAATGAGTGTGGAGGGACGTGCATCTAGGTGAAGCTACTGCTGTGTGCACCAGACGAGCAGTTCTCCAACTCTGCTGCCCATGAGAACCTCCAGGAGAACTGATGAGACCCCCAGTGCCCAGGGAGCACCCCTTACCAACTGGATCAGAATATCTGGAGGCCTGAGCCAGGCATCAGTATTTTTTAAGGATCCCCAGGTCGTTGCACTTTCTGCAAAATTTGCCAACTGCTCACTACATTAGACCACGTGAAGTGTCGGTGTGTGTGTGCCAGGGCTGGGGCGGGGGTGCACATGCCACCTCGTGGGGATGCACGAAGCAGGCCACACGCAGGCAGGAGAAGGGGGACCAGCGATGAACAGCAGTGAGCTCGGGTTCTGGGTGGCAGGATGGAGACTTTTGTCCTAGATCTCTATCACTGTCTCCGCACACCTGCCACGGAGGTGATTACTTTGCTATCACAGAATAGATTTTGGCTGTGAGTCAAGAAGAGCTCTCGCTTCCCAGCTAAATGATGGCAAATCAATTTGAGGTCTCGGCTGGAGCTTCTGATTAGGGCTGGCAGCCAGGAGCCTCAGGCTGTCAGAGTCACCGCAGGGCTCAGCTAGGCCTTTGGGAGGAGGTGACAGGCAGGACCCAGGGGGCAGCCTTGGGGTCAAAGAGCCCCAATTTTCTCTTGCGGGGCAGGGGAAGCCTAGATGGGGCCACTGTCCAGATTTGGGAGTGCAATCTCCATTTATTTAAAGTAATAATACTGAAAGTATCAGTCATCATTTATTGAGAACTTGCTATGTGCCAGGCATTTTAAGACACTTGTTGCGATTGCTGGCCAGTGCAGATATTATCATCATTTTGTATGGAGGCCCTGAGGGGTAAAATAACTTGCTCAAGGTCAAATGGCTTCAACATTACAAGTGGGGTTTGGGGCCAGAACTGATGGGAAAAAATCCAAATGTTTGCTCACAGTGATTTACCATGTGTTGGTGTGTGTGTCTGAATTCTCAGCTCTTATGACTACGTCATTCAGATTGGAAAGTCAGTGCCTAGCCCAGCATTTGGCCATGAGGAGGCACGTGGGAAGAGATTGCCGTGTGGATAGATGAATAAAGGAATGTTTGTTGACTAGAGTCTAAAGGTGGGCTGAAGGAGCCTGCCTCCAGGATGCCCCCCAACCTCCAATGCCCTTTCCTCCTGGTGCCCATGTCCTGTGCAATATCCTCCCACATTGAATCAGAGCTAGTTTACGTGACAAACAGAATATTGCAGGAGTGATGGTGGTGACTTCTGAACATAGGTCATGGAAGATGTCGCAGCTTCTACCTTGCTCTCATGGATTACTCACTCCAGGGGAGGCTGGCTGCCATATTGTGAGAACATGCAAGAAGCCCTCAGGAGAGGCCCTCCTGACAAGGTAGCCTGCCAGCAGCCAGCACCAGCTTGCCAGCAGTGTGTCTGAGCCATCTTGGCAGGGGATCCCCCAGCCCCAGTCAAGCCTTCAGATGAGACTGCAGCCCCAGCTTCACTAGCGATCTCAGTCCAGGACCACCAAGTCAAGTCACTCCAGAATTCTTGACCCATAGCAACTGCGAGAGAAAAGAGATGTTCATTGCTTGAAGCCACTAAGTTTTGCGGTAATTTGCTATGCAGTGACAGATAACTAATACATATTCCTAAGTCTCTTTTGAGCTGAAGAGAGCTTCTTGGAAAAGACAGTTTCTCCCTTCTGCCTTCCTTCTCACTTGTGACCCTTGTCTCCCAGCTTGTCTTGTGTTACAGTGGAAAGACATGAAATGCATTTGGCTTTAAATCCAGGCTTCTCAATTTACTATGGAAATTAATTCTTTTCCTTTTCATTTCCATATCTTCTCCCTCCTTTCCTGTCCTCCTCTTCATCAGTCTGCCCGTGGTAGAAGTAGCATTTTGCTATAATGGCTGTCACTTTTTAGGTACCTGCTCCATGCCGGGTACTGTGCCAGTAGACCTACAGACATTCTTTTCTTTAATTCCTTCAGAGACCCTGGTGGTGTTAGTCAGGTTAAGCATTATTGTACTCAATATTTTTTTTTTTTTAGATAAAGAAACCAAAGTTCAGAGAAATTGAATCATCTACCCAAGACCAGACAGAAAGAATCAGGATTCAAAGCCAGGTTTGTCTGAAAACCAAAGCCTGTGCCTATTCCCATTATAAACCTCTACTTCTGAGCACTGGTGTTCTCATGAGGAAAATGAGCACAAACCTGACCTCAGAGACTCCTGTCAGGATGAGCAGAGGTGATGCCTTTATTTTTTTTTTTTTTTAGTTCTACCAGTTTATTGCTACCAACCCATCTCCCTCCACCCTTGTGCACACATGCTCAGTCATGTAACCCCATGGACTGCAGCCCGCCAGGCTCCTCTGTCCATGGACTTTTCCAGGCAAGAATACTGGAGTGGGTTGCCAAGGTGATGCCTTTAAAGCAATCAACCCTGTGGATGCCGTGTAGCAGGGGCTTAGTAAGTGGAAGCTTCCACCCCCTGCCCCATGTACTTTAAGATGCACTGCCTTGACCCTCTTGTAGACAAGCTCATGCCAAGTGCCTCTTACTATGAGAGTTAGTGTGTGTCAATGTGGCCAAGAGCTGGAGACCATGGGCCTGTCCCAGGATGGAGTGGATGCCTGGCCCTGGAGCCCAAGGAGGTGGTAATAGCAGCCCCTGGCCCTACCCATTCAGCCTGTACCCTGCGTCTGTACCACTTGGCGCTGGCCTGGAATGGGGGCAAGCCCTGCAAGAGCCTGCGGTGTGGTCACACTCAGCACACCATGGAGAGGCCAGTGTGCAGAGACAGCTCCTGCTGGAGGATCCCAGCTAAGAAAACATTGTCCTTGGGGGGTATCAAATCATCTCTCAGATAAGGCAGAAAGCCCCAATTAATTACAGGCACTAAGTGAGTGGTTTGAAAGCAGAGTTTTGCAGCCAATTAAAGGGATACTGGAGGAGGCTTCATTAACTCCCTGTCTCCTGGCAGCTCTTGGTTTAGGACCTGTCCACTTCTTTCTGTAAGGATCTCTCCCACACTGTGGTGGTGGGGACGTGCAAGCCGAGTGCCCTTTACCAAAGATGGCACAGGAGGGACTCCTGAGTATCATAGGAGGATGCATTTGACTAAACCCTCTTCCCAGTCCAGGTTTCTTGATCTCCTGTGCTTTGATCCCTGTGGTGAACTAAATGGCCAAGGCATCACTCCACCGGAGGGCTAGCCCAGCAGTCACATGGTTTGTGCTTCTCCTGGACTCTTCCCCAGGCCCCTCAAACCCAGAAACCCAGACCAGACTCATTATCTTCCTCCACACCTGTCTCCTACCACCATCATAGATCTTGCAGAATGGAACTATTAATACTTAAGATGGAGACACAAGCATTGGCCTACACTCTCCTTCTCCAGACCCCTCACAGACAATCCTCAAGTCCTGCCAGTCTTCCCTCTTATCTGGCCTTCTGGTCTACCCACTTCTCCCCACTCACTCGCCACTGCCTGAGGTCAGGTGTTGCCATCTCTGATCTTGATGTTGCCCCAGTTCCTCCCTAGGCTCCTGGTTCATCCTCTTCACAACCCTAATGGTCTTCCTCAATATGATCAGGTCACACTCTTCTAAGGACCCTTCAAGGGCTCCCCACCACCTGCAGGAAGAGCCCAAGCTCCACTGTGGGACATCCCACCCTGGTTGATGTCCCCAGACTCTCAGCTTTTCACCGAGGACTCAAGTTCCTGTAGAAATCCCTCACCTCTTCCTACCCTACTGCACCACCCGTGTCAGACAACACCAGCTTCTTTGCCTGCGGGGTCCTCCGTCTCCACCAGCTTGACTCTTCCTCATTTAAGAACTCATTTCAGATGCCACCTCTGCCAAGGACCCTTCCTCAAGTGCCTGGAGTTTGCCTGCATCATTGCAAATATTTAGGTGGGTAATAGGCCCGTTTGTCTGCATGTTTCTTCCACTGACGAGTAGATTTCTGGATGGAAGGGCTGTTAGTTGATGCTCTTGGTACCTAGAACTACCTAGTGCTGCCTGGCAGGTGGTGGGAGCACAGTAAGTGCTATTTAACTGACTCTTTAGGACAAGACGTTCAAGGCCCGGAGTCAGGATTTCCCACAGGGCACTTTGGGGTGCATCTGAGGTGAGGCAGAGGAGAGGGAGGCAGAGAATAAACATCTGGATGCCTGGAGCTGTTAGTGTACGGAGGAGGGCCCGGGGCCTTGGAGGGACACGGCTGGCCCACTGGTGGAGCACACAGGTGGACTCCCGGGGAAGCAAGAAGCCCTCACGGAGCATTCTTCTCCAGCTCCCAGACTAGGAAAGAGCCTCGGAACCTCGCCCCCAGCTCTGAGAGTGGCCTCAGTCTTGCAGGAGCCCCAGGAGAGCACACCACTGGCCCCTGCCCTGCTCTGAGACACTTCCCCCAGCACTCAGGGTGCAAGAAGTTCCTCTGTGGGAGCAGACTCTGAGATGACCCGAGTGGTCCCTGTCCCAGCACTTGTACCCGTGTGTAGTCCTTTCACTGAACTGTGGTTGGAGCCTGTGACTCCTAACCAATCAGTTCAATTCAGTGCAGCCGCTCAGTCACGTCCGACTCTGCGACCCCACGGACTGCAGCATGCCAGGCCTCCCTGTCCATCACCATCTCCCGGAGCTTGCTCAAACTCATGTTCATTGAGTTGGTGATGCCATCCAACCATCTCATCCTCTGTTGTCCCCTTCTCCTCCTGCCTTCAATCTTTCCCAGCATCAGGGTCTTTTCCAGCATCACGCAGGAGATGACAGTGGAACTGGGTCTTGAGAAGTTAGAGAGGGGAAGGGTCCCGTTCATTTCAGCAGAGGGGACAGAATAGGCAAATATGAAACAGCATGAGATGTGTGGGAACTAGTTCGGGGGGTGGGGTGTTCGGAGCACAGTTAGGTGGGGTCAGACCTAGCCAGTGGGGGTCACATCACACATGGCCACTTTGACAATGGTGATGTTGCCCTGTAAACCATTGATGGGTGCTGGGCAGCAGAGTGGCTTGGCTAAGTCTGGGTTTCAGACGAGTCTTTTAGGTGGGATGGGGTGGTGGGGAGAGGGTGGGTGGAAGGGAAGAGACACAGTTTAAGAGACCAGGGTGTGGGGAATGAGTGTCTATCCAAGCAGAGAGAAGAGGTTTAGCTTAAGGAAGGGTTATGCGGGGGAGGGGTAGCAAAGGTGGACTAGTCCTGACTCCTCAACAAGGCCTGGCATGTGTCCGTGTCCAGGAGCAATGCTGAATGGCATCCTTTCTCTGGGTCGCTGGCCTCCTGCACACGGCCCAGCAGAGGTAGAAACTGCATCAATGTTGGTGGGACAATGAATGACAGACTTAGTTGGACTCTGAAGAAAGCTGAGCGCCGAAGAATTGATGCTTTTGAACTGTGGTGTTGGAGAAGACTCTTGAGAGTCCGTTGGACTGCAAGGAGATCCAACCAGTCCATCCTAAAGGAGATCAGTCCTGGATGTTCACTGGAAGGACTGATGCTGAAGCTGAAACTCCAGTACTTTGATGCGAAGAGCTGACTCACTGGAAAAGACCCTGATGCTGGGAAAGATTGAAGGCAGGAAGAGAAGGGGACGACAGAGGATGAGATGGCTGGATGGCATCACCAACTCAATGGACATGGGTTTGGGTGGACTCTGGGAGTTGGTGATGGACAGGGAGGCCTGGCGTGCTGCAGTTCATGGGGTCGCAGAGTCGGACACGACTGAGCGACTGAACTGAACTGAACTGATGTGACTTGACTCTGTGGCAGGATGCCACACCCAAGGAACTCGTGGGAAAGGGTGACAAGAAATGGGGCATGGGGCTTACAGTCAGGCTGAACCGCCAGCTCCTGGGGGTGCCAGCTGGCTTTGAAGGGCAGGATGATGGCCCTGAATCTCTGGAGCCAGCCCTCACTCTGGCCTCAGCTGGTTTCTGGGGCTCATTGCCAGAAGGTCCTGTCTGGAAGTGAAGGTAAAACGGAAGGTTTTCTGGGGCCTCTCCGGCTCTGCGGGATGGCCCCTCATCTCAGCTGGGGTCCCATGTCGCCCAGGCGGTGCCGATGGACAGAAGAGGACAGACAGACCAAGAGCTACTGTACAAGGTCTTTTCTTTGTGTCATGGTTGGTTTGGTACATCTTAGCATCTGCGTCATACAAAGGGGGAGCAACAGCCATGGCTTTTGGTCAGGTTCGGGGGGCGTGAAGGGGCGCCCCTCGCCTCCCCCCAGGCACTGACACATTTAAAGGGAGCAGAGCAACAAGGACACAGCACAGATGTGGGAAAGGGGGCCCCCACACGAGTAGGATGGTCGTCCTCGCCCGGGTCTCACTAGGACCCCCAGCCCCACCCGAGGGCCAGCAGGAGTGCCTCTTACTCTCTTTCCAGTGAAGACGGGGGACACGGGAGTGGGGAGCAGAGCAGGGGCCGTGTGGGGGGAGGCATGTCCCAGTGCCAGTCTGACCCCCAGCCCCTGGGCTGGTCCTCAAGTCAAGGGCGTAAGGAGCCCAGCAGGATGGAGCGGTGGCATGGTGGTGGTGGGCAACCCTGCCAGCGGGGCTCAGGGGCTCCTGGGGCTGCTGCTTTGCCCGCCTTTTACTCTAGCCAGGGGCCTGTGGGGAGGCTGCTTTGCTCACCAGCTGTCTCATCTGGAAGGGACCTGAGCTGAAGTTTTTCTGTCCCCTTCTCTCGCTGGCTCTTGCCCTCTCTCACAGCTGAAAGGGTCTCTTGACCTTGCATTTGGAGGAGACTGTTTCGTAGTTAAGGACACCTCCTGGACCTGGGGTGGAGGATGTACCTGTGTGGAAACCCCAGTCCTCACCAGTGCCCCACACAGGGGACCTCAGAAGCACCTTCTCTGCTCTCTGGTGGTCAGCTCCCTTCCCCGGCAACCTGGCCTTCTGTTCTGCTTTCACTCACGGGCGCTCATTGCTCCTTCCTTTCTCCTGGCTAGGGGAGGCCTCCCTTGTACACTGTGTGTGTACGTGGGGATTGTGGGGCTACTCCCGCCCTGCCCTGCCTCCTGAGTGTGTTGCAGGCACACTGCCCTGTTTGGGTGTGACATATGCTCTGCGTCCTCCCATCAGCGGGCCTCACGTCCCTCTCACCCCATGTACTTCTTGGGACCATCCATTCCTGGCTAGAGTGCCCCACAAATATTCTGTGCCCCCACAAACGTGTTGCCCATGACATCCTCTCTGGTCACATATTAGCCTCTCCCCACAGTGAGGTCTGTGTCAGGAATGATGGTCATCGTGTTTCCCTGGACCCAGGAGTCATTCCCTGGAAGTGTATGCCCCAGCAGAAATTCTTCCCATCTCCTCCTCCAGAAAGATGTCTAGTCCTGCAGCTCAGAAGCAGGCTGGGGAGTCCGAGGGGTGTACATCAGCCTGAAGCCAGACTGCCTGGAAGGCGCTTTCCTCTGGGAAAAGCCCTGAGCCCACTCTGGGGGTGCAGAGGGGCTGTGAAGACTGTGAGGGGCGCCCTCTGAGGGTGGTGCTCCTCGGGCCTGCCTGGGGTGTCCCACGTGCATGGTTGGGCTCCCCTGCGCCTCTGGGGCCCCTGGGCTCCGGTCTTCCCTGCTCATCTCGCATTCTCTGTGCCTTGGTACCACCTCTGAGGTCTATGGGCCCTCGTCAAGAGGGAGGCCTTTCTAAACACTTGGGGTCCATCCCTGTGTCTAGGTGGAACCTACACACAGGGTCTAGGAGGTCTGGGGCCCCAAGATTGGACCCCGCCTGTTTCTGCCTCAGGCCCCTAGGGCCTCTGAGAATGACCATCCTGCCCAGGATAACAGACACAAATAGACAAGCGGACAACAGGGGTGCAAGGTGGCTCCCCATCACAGACATAGGCAAAGACACGGGCCCCCTGGGGGGCAGGACACAAGGGCACAGCAGAGGTGGTGGGGGCGGGGGAGAAGGGCAAGTCCAGGGAACTGGAGCTGCTGAGGCCCTGCTCCCCAGAGGAGGGACAGACCAGGGGACTTTTCTGGTTCCCTAAACATATGGATTGTTTTGTCTTGTCTTTAAAGTATTGCAGTCTAACTGATATGGCTTTAACTATTGGAAACAGACAGAGAAGACACATGTCTGTCTCTGAAATAAAAGCATAAATTCACTAAAATGGAAAACCTGCAGAATGCAAACTGGGGCCAATGGGGCAGGGGTTTCGGGGCAGGCAAGGCGCCCCCTCCCTGGCCCCTGCTTTTGGGGCAGGCCCTGGTGGGGGCCAGCATGGCTTCTTGGGCACTGCCTGGGTCTGTCCCAGTGGACTTCTGAGGACTTCAGGCAGGAACCCCCCAAGGGCAGGAGGACTCCAGGCCAAGGACAAGGTCTCCTGTTGGGTGTGGCCACCCGTGACTAGTGGTTTTGGTTCCAAGAGCAGTCATCTTACCAATACTTTTTCCCCAAGCACACACCCAGTACGCAACTGCTTTTTCAGAGCCCACACGCATGCATACAATAGTCTCAGCATACCTGACAGCTCTCTCAAACACATACTTTTACAACATCTAACACGTTCTTATCACTCCTGATGTGTACACTATTTCTGAAAACAATTGCAGATGTGAGCTAACTCATGCAAGCTGCAACACATACATGAGATGGTGAGTTCACACATATGACACAATCTCAACTCATACATACCACCTCAAACAAGCATGTATATACAAGGCTGCCTGACATACATGGGTCTCTGACACAGGGATGATACAAACACACGCACAAAATCTCAAGACACTCTAATCACAGTTCTAGGTGTATAACCTCTGGACACACAGCTGCTGACACGGTCTCTGCCATGCACATTCATGCATGGCTGGACACACACCTTGCTCTCTCACGTGCTTCATGACTGCCTTGTTCTCACACAACTGGCTGAGAAGGAGACCTTGAAAATCTGGGATGGGGGGAGCAAATGGCTGTCTCACATCCCAGAGGAGACGTTGTTCTTGGCCAGTGAGATGAGTGGACAGACACCTTCTGTCAAGTGGGAACTGGCTTTTCCCCAAAAGCTTGGGGCTTTGGCCAGGAAGGTCAAAAGTGGTCTTCCTGGGGACTGTGGAGCCCTGGAAGCCCACGAACAGGACCATGTGAGGAAGAGGGGTGGGTAAGGATGGGGGCAGCGAGGCTGAGCCAGTGGGCCGTCCCACGGCACGGGCCATCGCTGCCCAATGGCTCCAAGTGTTTTCTGGGGGCCTGGGCAGCCCCTTGGCTGGGCAAGCTGGGCCCAGCCTGGCAGTGGGGCTCCAGACCTAAGCGGAGTGGGGGAGGGACAAGGGGCTGCCCTACCCTGGGGTCCCTCCATAGATGAGTCAAAGTCCACAGAGGATCCGTGTGGAGGGACTGGCTTGGCAGGAGCTGTGCCTCTTCGCGGGGGAGGGGGCGGGTGGGTGGAGGGGTGCTCCTGGACCGGGTGTCATTAGAGGGAGGCAAGAAGGAGAGCCCCAGCCTCCTGCCCAGCCCCGGGCCTGGCCACAACAGAGCAGGCCAGCCTCAGGCTAGGCCCTGACAGGCCAGACTTACCCAGACTCCCTTTCTCAGAGCCAGGCCACTCAACCCCTGCCCTGACCTGCAGGCCCACGGGGATTCAGAGGCCAAAGGTCAGCATGCTGGGCAGGGCTGGAATGTGTCATTACTTTGGCTGGCTGGGGACAGTGGTCCTCCTGGCAGTGGGGCGCATGAAGGAATGTATGGGGATCACCACACCGGCACAGACCTCAGGCTTCCGGAGGGGGTCTCCAGTGCCTCCCACCTTGGGTTCAACACCTCCTGTTGGAGAGAAGCTGTCTTCTTTTAAAGCAACTTGGGAGTGAGGTGATGGAGGCAGGATACCCTGGATGAAGGCGGGCGTGAAGGAGTGCTGAGGGGGAGGAGCCCCTGGCCAGGGAAGTGGGGCAGAGGCCAACTGAGGTTTTCCCCTTCAGAACTGAGACTTAACAGAATAAAAAGAAAAGAAAGAACCAAAAAAAAAAAGTGACAAGTGGATGGGGTTGGGGTGGGGGCGCCGGTTACTTCTTGAACATGTCCTGCAGCGGCCCGGGCAGGTATTTGAGCACCGTGTCCAGGATGCTCTCCTCCTCCTCCTCCTCCTCATCCCCGCAGCCTGCCGGGATGGCCTTCTTGGGCCGGGTCAGGCTCCCCTCGCAGGGCTGCTCCAGGGCTGCCTTTTCCTCGGCCTCCTTCTCCTCCTTCTTCTTCAGCCCATACTGGGGAGGGGAAGGGTGGAGAGGGGCGTGAATGGGGCGAGGAGAGAGCTGAGTCCCACCGTCATGCAGGCATGCGCGTGCAGCTGGGGCAGCCCCTGGGAACTTGCTAAGCCTCGGGCCTCTCATCTGTAAAATGGGCATAAGGGCATCTTCCTTATGGGACTGTGCCTGTCTTCTGTGGGCTTTTAACAAGAGAGAGACGATGCGTGGGGTTTCTTTTAAAATAAATACCTGCCCATAATTTCTCTGCTTTTGTTTGAAATCTTTCAAGATCTGAAAACTGAAGGGTCTCCCACATGCTTGGGGCCCAATTTTGGTGACAAAACTTGTCTTGAAGTGATGGAAGGCTGCTTAGAGCCTTGGTCTTTCTGCAGGGCAAGCAGACAAGTATTGAACTGTTTGGCACAGGATGGCAGCTGCAAATCCACCAGAAGCGACACAAAACAGTGCTCAGGGCACTACAGTCCTTCCCCCAAGTATCTAAATTCTGGATTCCAAACTTGTGTGGTCTCTAGGATTTCGGGCACAGGGTCATGGACCCATAGCAGCAAACGTTCGGGAGCACTTACTATGTGCACTGTCTTATTTAATCTCCAAAAGGCCCTTGAGGGAGCTGTTCTGTGACATGCATTTTTCTGATGAAGAGTGAGGCTGAGAGAGAACCAGGTCTAAGGCGAGCGCCGGGATCCAGGGAAACCCGAGGTTGCGGGGGACCTCTTTTACCCCCTACGCTCCAGGACGGGCAGGGGGCGGCGCTGACCTTGTCTCGGATCTGCTGCCGGACCTTCTCGCGCTCGGCCTCCATGCGCGCGTGTTTCGCCTTGCGCTCCTCCTCCTGCTGCCGAAGTGCCTCCTGCCGCTCCTCTTCCTTCTTCTGTGCGTCGGGGTCCTTCTCCTCCTCTCCGCCCAGCATCTTCCCCATGTCCTTGGTGGCCCCTGTGGGGGACGGGTTGGGGGGGAAGAGGGCGGCGTCATGGCGGCAAGGCTGGCATAGGGAGGCCCAGGGCACTGAGGCCTCTGGGTTTGGACTGGGGAGGGGGGAAGGGGCTGTAGGGCTAGAACCTCACCTCCAAGGGCCTGCTTCATGACGAAGTCCATGCCTGCAACTCGGGTTAGTGTGCCCTGGCCAGCAGCTGAATTTGCATGCAGCGCTCCAGGCAGGCCTGGCTCCGGGCGATGCGGCTACCTGCAAAAAGAGGATTTGGAGGTCAGATGGGCAAGGCCTCTGCATAGGCAGGATGGTGGAGTCAGACAGAGGAACGCCTCATTTTAGTTCAGCATCAAGCACCATCAGTCAAGGCTAAGACCCAGTGCTTGGTACTTCAGGGAAAGGGGATGGAAAGGAGCTGTTTCCTGAGCACTTGCTTCGTGCAAGGCATGAGTGCGTGAGCCTGCTTGCTCAGTCCCTCAGCCTGTCCGGTTCCTCTTTGCCACCCCACCAGGCTCTTCTGTCCATAGCATTTCCCAGGCAAGAATACTGGAGTGGGTTGTCATTTCTCCCTCCGGGGGATCTTTCTGACCCAGGGATCCAACCCATGGTTCCTGTGTCTCCTGCATTGCAGGTGGATTATTTTTTACTGCTGAGCTATCGGGAAGCCCTGTGCCAGGCACACGTACACTGCCAAATGCCTTTTGATCCATATTTTAAAGCCTTCATCGTATCTGTATTAATTTGATTGAGTCCAGGAAAGCTGGAGAAAGTGCGGACTCTGGATGCAGGTGGAGCTGGTTTCTAATTGCCACCCTGTAAGACAGAGAGGGCAGTGCCTCCTTTCTCAGGGCTGCTGTGGAGGCTGGAGAGAATTCCAGCCTGGGTTGCTGCATCAAGCCCTAGAAGGAGTGAGCTTGCACTTGGGGCCCCAGCAAATCAGAGGTGGGTGGAAAAATGAGAACAGCCAGCTTATATTGAACATATCCAGACTTCTGAAATTAGACAAATGGAGAAATAAGTTATTTTTATTGCATCATACATGTAAGTTTTGTGTTTTATAGCTTCATACTGATTTTTATGTTTAATTATGCATAGGAGGCTAGAGACTTGATAATCTTCCTGGGGCTTAGGCCTTTAAAGTACCAAGCACTGGGTGTTATAAGCACTCAGCTCGTGTTAGTCTTCCTTTCCTTCTCCCTAAATCACCAACTTTCAGTTTCTATTGTATTTTTTATTGTTATTTTTTTGCCTCAGAAGATTTTCTCCAAATAAAATCTTAATGGGAATCTCATTATGCAAAACACATAAAAATGGAAGTATTCCAGCAGCAGTGGGAGTGGAGGGGTAGCCTGGAGCCTTTCTCTACCCTCGGCCTCCTTCTTAACGCTGTTCTTCCTGCATCCCTGAGAATGTGAACCCAGATGCTCTAACTCTCAGACACTTTATTTTTATTTTAATCCTTCAGTTTCACTGGTGCCTTTGTAGGCAAATCCACCACAAATTCTTTCTCAGGTGTGGAGGGGGACATCAATGAGCTAATCAAAGTGTCATGTGCCCTGATGGTCAACTGAAGCCAGACCTACTCCCCAAGGCCTTTTATTGTACACAGCCTTGGGGTCTTTATGCTTGGCTAGGAGGATAAAGGGGTCCTAGGAAATGGTGGCAGAGGAGTCAGGCCGGATATTACAACCAGGTTGAGTGCAAGGTCACTGGCTGTTTTCTGATGATGAATTTTCCTCATTTCTTTCAAAACGAGAAGACATATCAGCTGACTGAGATCTTTTCATACAATGGGTCCTGGAAGTTCATCTGAGGACTTCTACGTGATCAGATCGCCTGACAGGTTGTTTTGAGGAGAGAAAGTCATGATGGAGTTGAAAACCATCCCCAGGGACTTTGGTATCAGACATACCTGGTTTGAAATCCTGCCCCCACCCCCCGTCCTCACTGGCTGCAGCTCCCTGGGAAAGCTTCAGATTGTTCCCTGCAAAATGAAGGAGGGTGAAAGGCTAGCCCTGCACTGCTGTTAGAAGGGGAAGATAAGATACTGGTCAGGTGCCTGGTGTGCAGCCGGTCCTCCTTAATGTCAGCCATCGCTGACTGCATGTTTATGAAGACACTCCAGAAAGGAACAGGATTTCCAGGAAATGCAGGAGAACCCACCCTGATCCAGAATTCTGAGTTTGAAGGCGGCTCACTCAGTCAATCAAGATGTTTTCATTTGACTAAAAATATTGTAAAGAGACTGCATTTCTAAGAACAGGAAACGAATAATAATCAAATGATTTCAGGAACTCTTGGGTTCCTCCTCTGTGTTTACTGGCAGCTCAAGGAATTGCCAGGTGGTGGTGGAGGACGCAGGAGTCTAATTTGAGATGTTTCAAATTGGTCCACAGGGCACCTGGGCTTTAGTTCCTGCCTCATCCCTAACTTGCTGATCTGGCAAGTCTCTCTCCAAAGTCAGATGATGTACCGGGCCCTTTCCCCAGCTCTTCTGCTGGAGCAGTTCTGAAGTGTTTGAACTGCTCCCCACCCCACTGTATCCTCAAACCCCTCTCCCTCCTTGCTTCTGTGACTCAGTTCTCTCCTTTCCCTCCTGCTCCTTCTTCCCTCCCTCATCTGCTGCTTTTCTTCCTCTTGTCTCCCCAAGTGGGTTCTCCAGGACTCTGACCTCAGTCCTTGTCTCTTTCTCGTCTCTAATCTTTCCCTGGGGGAACTCATCTTTCCCAGGGCGCTAACGCTGATGGCACCTAGACATCTTATCTGGGCACCAGACCAGATACTCATTCATCCAACAAGCATCAGTTGAGCCCCACCTACTGCATGTCAGGCGGTGTGTTAGGCACTGGGTAGGTAACGGTGAACAAGACAGATCAAGTCCTGCCCTCATGCAGATTACGTTTTGGGGTGCGTGTGAGTGAGTGTGTGTGTGTGTGCACACGCGCGTGTGTGTGAAATAGGCAAATTAGTCAAGAAATACACTTGCCTCCCTCTTCAATGCCTCCCCTTGAATGTCCCATGCCACCACTCATACTCAACGCCACCCCTCTGCCACCAAACCATCTCCTTCTCCAGACTCCTCTGTTTCCTGCATTCATTCAGAAAACTTCGATTACCCCCGCCCACTCCCCTGCATGCAAAGCAATCAACTCAAGGACTGGAGTCTTCTCCAGGCTACACCCCTGTCACTCCAGGTGCCTCTTACTCCCCGCTTGCCAGGATCACAGAGCCCAGCTTCTTGGGTCCACCACCAAGGTCCTGCGGCTGACTCCCAGCGTGGCCCTTTCACTTGCTGAGCCATTTCTTCACCCTGGTGAGACTGTCCCTAACCCATCTGAAGGTCCAAACTACTCCTTCCTCATCTGTCTCAGCAGGTGACTTCCTTCTCACTCTGTGTGGTGTGGTGCATCTGAAGGCTCGAGAAGTCTGGAGTCAGGCATGTCTGACTCAGATCCCAGATCTGCAGCTTTTTAGCTGAGTGATAGTGAGTAACTGACATAACCTCTCTGAGTCTCGGTCTCCTTTATAGAGTGAGGATTATAATGCCCTTTTGAAGGCTTAGAAATAATCTATGGAATGCAGTTGGCATAGGATGGAAGTTCAGTAAATGGTGGGTGTTATCATTATTAAAACAATTACTGTTTCGGTAGTGTAAGCTCCTGCACCTCTCCCCACAACTCCTAAGGGAGAAAAGTCTCCCTCCTCCCTGCCGAAGCCTATCCATCTGCCTTAGCATCAGAGTTTCTCTCTTTGCATCTTCTCCTGGATCCATTTATGACTCCCGTTCCCTCACATCTTCAATCTCTTCTCCTTGGGTGTCTTTCATCCCCTTCCTTCTCCAGCTCCTGCTCTGACTCCCATCTTTCTCTTAATCTCTGCCTCCTAGCTTCATGATCAAGAGGTTTCCCCTTGGTGTCACCACTTTTCCACCTCCCGGTCAAACCCTTGGTCTCTGTGAGATCAGAGACGTGTGACTGCTGCCCTTGCCGCTGAAGCTGCCCTGGCCGGAGTGGTCAGGGTCCTCCGAATCACCGGACTCAGGACAGTTTCCATGGCCCCCCTCCCCCTCCCCCCATCCCTCTGCAGCATCAGAGGCCAGTGAGGACCCCTCACCCCCTTTCACTCGCTCTGCTGTTTTCAACCTTCTTTGCGTCTCCTGAATTCCATGACACAGCCCTCCTGTGTCATCATCCTGCTTTTCAGATGCCTTCCTCTATCTTTTGCTGACTCCCCTCCATGGCCCCTCACTCCCCCACTGTCTCCCTGGGAAATTTCACCTCCCCTTAATGGTTTATGCCCTTCTTCAACCCTCTCTCTCTCCCCAAACCTGCGCATTTAACTCTCTGCTAGATAGTCTCACTTTGGATCTATCCAAAGCTAGTCTCATCCTTGCTCTTTTGCCCCTTACCCCCACCGACCACCTTTTCCTTAGAATGCTTTGTTCCCATGGCCTCAGTGGAAAACTCCAGAGTCAGTGAACGCTTCATTCATTCCTTCACTCACTCACACTACAAATGTTCTTTGAGCATAGTCTGCCAGGCATTGTTCTGGGTGCTGGGCTGCGGCAGGGAACAAGGGAGTCCTTGCATTTGGTCTCAGCATTCAGTCAGCTGGGGAGGTAGACGCTGAACAAAAACCGCAAAGGGAATTGGCAAGTTATAATTGGGACGGGTTTCTGAGGGAGAAGCCCGGGAATTATAGCTTCATAGTGTTTCCTGCATCCATACATCCCTCTCTTATGGCTGCTAATGCCTTGGTTCAGGGCCTCAGTGTTCTGAACTTGCGCATAACCTCTAACTCTACCCCGCCCCTACCTTTCATCCATCCTCCACAAGGCTGTCCGATTAATCTTCCTAAAGGGCAGATGTGCTCATGCAAACATACCCTGCAACGGCTCCCCATGGCCTGGTTAAACCAACTAGAGTCCTTGTGCTGACCTTCAAGTCCTGCACAGTCTAGCATCTGCCTGCCTCACCATTCACTTCCCATTCCTTGCATGTGGCTCGGTATCAGCTATACCTACACATATATCCTTTCCAAAAACTCCTGGGCATCTGTTCAAGCTATTTCCACAGCCCTGGAACCTCTTAACCTCATCTCTGCCAGTTCAAGCCCTGGCCTTTCAACTTAGAGTGACCTTGAGCAAATGACTTAATCTTTTCTCATCTGTAAGATGGGGACAATAACACCTATGCCCAATTCATGTTGTAAGCATTAAATGAAATAATGCAAATACAGTGATCAGTCCAGCATTTGGCACATAGTAGGTGCTCAGTACAATTAGCTGTCATCATCATCACCATCAGAAGCAGCATTAATTTTCAAAGGTTCCCTTCGTACATCACTCTTCCCATAAAATCTCCCAGATATCCCTGGTAAAATGTGATGGAGTCTTCCTCTTTTGAGACCCATGGCACTTTCTAGGGCAACCCTGCCTGCCTCCAGCTCATGCACTCTGTACACCTATGCGTCTTTTCCTTCCCAGCCACTCTGAAATCTTCCCAGGGCAGGGCTTGTATCTTGTGCTTTTTTTCCCCCCCTTTCCCAGAATCTGCAACCTCTCCTAGCTAATGGCAGAGCCTCAGGACATGTTTGCTGGATTGAATTGAATGTTGTGTGTTAGCGAGTATGTGAGAGTGTGCTCGTTCAAGGTATGCTCCTGCGTGTCTGAACTTAGGCATCATTGTGATTCTGCGTGAGCGTGTGTGCAGGCGTGCGTGTAGATGTTTTGCCATATGCCTGGAGGAGTGCTGAGGTCCAGCGGGTTGCCTGCCGTTGATGATTTTGGCCAGACCGCCAGGAGGCGCTCCTCAGCGGATCTGCGGGAAGCTTGGTCGATCCCTGCGCGGGAAGGGCGATGGTGGTGGTGGTAGTGGGGACGGTAGGCTGGGGGAGGGGATGCCAGGAGGGGTGGGGGAGGGATGCTGCTGCAGCAGCACTAGGTTTCCTTGCCCTTAGCGCGCCCGGGATGCAGCACGCGCCTTCAGCTTCCGCTCCCAGACTCTGCCAACCCATCCCAGCCCGAAGGCAGCCGAGGCACCTCCTCAGGCTCGACCATCTGAGCCCCAGGCAGTTTTTAGGACCGGGCCCCGCCATCTGACAAGCAGACTCGAGCACCTGCAGTGTTTGTCCTTGTGACTGTTTATCCGTTTGTGTTTCTTTTTTTTTTTTTAATAGCTCATGTCCGGGCCATGTTCGCTGCAACTCAGTTCAACACTCATTTGCTTTTTGCGGGGGACTCTATGCGAATGGCGGTGCAACGACAGGGGATGTCCCCCCACCCCCCTCCCCACCCCCACCCCTTGCTAGAAGGGAGAGCACGAGGGGAGAGGGAGGAGCCGTGGAGGGTGGGAATGGGTAAGGAACTGGCTCCTGGGGAAAAGCGGAAGAGGCGGGGGCTTCGTAATCCTCCCAGCAGAAGAGGGGGGCCGAAATCCTGGCGCCCCTCCATCGGTCCCCCCGGAGATCAACGCAGGAGTTCGTGGTTGGCCACTGAAAGCGCCTCTCCCCACCGCCCCCCAACACTCAGAGCTCCAACCTCAAGACCTGGCCAGGTCTCCAACTTTGCTGAGGGAGGGGGCAGAGTAGGGCCGGCGACCGTCCTAACTGACCCCAGGCAGCGGACAGGGGCAGCCTCAACCCCGGCTCCTCCGCCTCCCATGGCAAATAGAGTCCTCTCGATCCCTCACCCCCCGTCGACGTGTGCGCTGTCCTCCCCACCGCCCCACTCCCGCCGCCCTCTGACTCACTCCGATACCCGAACCGTACCCCTTGGCGGGTGGGGTGGGGGGGGGGACGTCGCTCTTTCTGGGCGAAGAGGGCCCTGGCGGTCTGCAGGTTAACCGCGAACCTGAAGTAGCTTAGATTGACGTGCCCCCATCCCTCCGCCAAGAGCTCGAAGTTGTTCTCCAGGTTCAGACTTGAGTCGCCCGCCGCCTTCGGGGCGGTCCCGGCTCCCTGGGAGCCGGGCAGTTTGGGGCTTCTGCCCGAGGGTCTCCGGCTCAGGGACCCACCCCTCCTTCCCAGTTGGCTAACGCTTCACAGCCTTTCCCTCCCGCCTGCAGGCGTCCCCTCCTCGCGGGGAGCTGTCCTTTCAGCACCACCGCGAGCGCGCCCGGGGCGGGGGTCCCTGCTGCGGCCGCGCAGCCTCCGCTTCCAGCGCCCGGGTAGTCGTGTGGAGCTGTGGTCCCCCCGAAAGCGGTACTCCGCAGCTTCCCGAGCTGCGCTGCGGCCTCGAGGCGAGAGCCCAGACCCTGTTGCCCACAGCCCGGCTCCGCCCTCCCGGCCCGAGGCCAGCACCGACCTGGCGGTCCTCGCAACCGTCTGAGCCACTGCAGGGCTCCGGCCGAACTCAGCGAGGCAGTTCCTTCTGCGATTCCAGCTCCCGCTGCCGCCTCGTGCAACTCCGCCCGGAGAGCTGGGGCCGCGGCTACTGCCGCGGGGCGGCTGCCGGAGGCGCCCTCCAATCACGCCCGTCAGCCAGGCCCTGACGTGCTACCGCTCCCCTTCCAGATGGGAAATTCAAATCTCTCTCTCTCCCCTCTCTCCCCCCTCTCTTCTTCCTCCGGCTCTCTCCCCCTCTCTCTCCGTTTCTCCGTCTCTCCCTCCCTCCCTCTTCCTCCTCCCCCTCCGTTTCCCTTTCCCATTCTTCCTCCTTTCCCCTCTTAAAAAAAAAGAAGTCTCCCCTCTCCTTCCTTCTCCACCTCCCCTTCCACCTTCTCCTCCAGACACCCCCAGCAATCCCTGCCGCAGGGATTCAGGATAGAGCTGCCTATCCCGGCCAGGCTTTCTGGACGGCAAGCTTGCTCCTTCAATGTTCCAAGGGGTAGTGCTGGTCAGGAGATGGAGGGAGGGTTTTTTTTTTTCTTTTTTTTAAAGCAGAAATCCAAGATCCACTGCTCAGGAAAGCCCACCTTGATTCCTCCAGGCAGAACTGATCACACTTGCCTCAGCACTCGCTCAACCCCCGCTCAACCCCCAGGCACACCCCTGCTTCTTATTTGCTTGCCTCTTGGCTGTGAGCTCCTACAGGATGACAGAACCACCGTCAGATCATCTTTGCAGCCCCGCAGCATCCTGTCCGGTTATGTGAGCACTCAGGAAACTGATGGATCATATGGGCAAGGACTCCCTAGGCAGTAAGGAACATTCCACACGGACCCAGAGGGAGAAAACTGCTGCAAAATTTCTGTGGACCTTGGGCAAGTCACTTACTAGGACCTTCTAGATCTGATATTCCGTGAAGAGCAAGAATAAGGAATTCTTTGGCAAAGTTTATTCTGGAAGGCCATATTTTCTCTCCTTTGCCCAGGGAAGAAAAAGGACTTCCAAGAGGCAGGACAACACATGCCCACCCCCCCCCACCCCCGCCCCGCCACCCCATTCCTCCTCTCCTCACACTCATCTTTTCATTTTATGACTCTCTCCTTATGAGCCTCTCTATTCTGCTTGCATCTTTTGGCTTTAAAATGCTTCCTTTAATCCAGCCCAATGTGTAGGAAAAATGGCTTCAGAGAGGAGGGGCCATGCACCAGGCCTTTGAAAGATTTGCAGGAGTTTATGCATCAATCAGGGTTATGTCAGAGTGGAGATGACTCCTGCTTCTGTAAGGGATGGCTTCCTTCCAAGAAGGGAGCAGTAAGAGCAGCAGAAGGACTGGATCTGGGAAAGGCAGGAGGCATGATTTTATTCCAATAAACGGGGACTCCTCCTTTATTCATGTCGACAACAAAGACCTCAAAATGCGGGACCCCCCCCCACCCCCCGCCACACACACAGACACAGACACACACACACGTCAGAAGTCATTGGAAGACCTGCTTTCCTCACCTATGCAGTCACCTTCTAAAGCTTCTCTGTTTTCCCCTTCCAGGCTGTGAGACTGGGTGTAGGGGAGCCCCTTCCTTTATGGCTGAGTGTTCCATTCCATGCTGTGTTGGCCCATCAGCAGGCTCATTTAAATTTTTTCTTCCTTTTTCAGAGGCGGACACTAATGGAGGGGGCAGAGGGGAGGTTGTTTGATTAGAGTGACTTAGACTTGCCACTAATGCCTGGAGGGGAGTTCTGGGCAGAGAGATCTGACATCCTGTCATTTCAAGAATCATAGTCCTCCTCTCTCCTCTCCCCTCCTTTTTCCCTGTTCTCCTAGAACAGAAGCTCAGTGAGTGGATCTGGCTGGCAGCACTCTAGTTGCAATTTGGCTTTTTCCACAGTGGGCATCGCCTTTGACATGGATGTTGACTAAGCTGGGCTAAAAATTCAACTTAGCCTTCAGAAAAATACTAAGCTCAATTTTGGTCACAACACTTTAAGATAGACTTTAGTAGGCTCAAATATGGTTAGAAAAGAAGCAGGGTGGTTTAGTGGTTGGTGTCTGGAAAATCAGGTTAAATGAGGGATGGTTGAAGGATTTGAGGATGTGTTTTACCTGGAGGAGAGGGTTCTTAAGTGGGATTAGCCCTTCAAGGACTGGCAAGTTTCGCTCAGTTTGTAATTCCAGCACTTAGCACGCCCCTGGCAAAGCAGGGGCTAAAGAATGGTTGTTGAATGAATAAGTGACCATTGCAAGGGAAAAAAGAGAACTATCGTTCTTCCCAGTGCTGATGACAGAACTGGGGCAATGGGGGAAAGGTAAACGAAGGCAGACGGATGCTCTAGGAGGAAAAGCCTTCTACCAGCTGGATCTGTACAACCACAGTATGGTCTGCCCATGTGAGGTGCTGAGTGCCCTATCCCTGGAAGACAGCAGGTGGGTGGTAAGTGACAGCTAAAACCCCTTTTGAGCCCCAGTTTCTCTGAGCCTATTAAAACTGCATGAGCTGACATGAGTCATGTCTAGCTGCAGAAAATCTTACTGGTGAATAAAAGGGCAGCTCAATCAAGTTTTGGTGGCTTTATCCTTTGAACGATTAAGACATGATATTAGCCATTGATGCTTCCTGTCAAAAAAAGATGGTAAAAAGATGAACACTTGCTCCTGTTCATTGTTACCACTGTACCAGTGGACAACGTTCAGTGTTACCACTGAACCAGTAGACATGGTTCCTAAATACTCTTTTATAACTGCCAAAATGTTGCTAAGTATTGTGAACATTTCCTACTGATTATATTATTGCTAATCATATGACCATCAGCCCCAATTATGTCTTAGGTACTCACTTCAGTGCTTTGCATAAAGTACATTCTCTCCTCTAGTTCACACAGATCCCTATTTTCAAGGTGCAGAAGGCAAGGTCCAGGGAGATATAGTAAGTTTTTGGCAGATCCAAGACTCCAGCCCATGACTGCATGACACTGGGCTCCAGGGGCCTTCCACCAAGCTGGGCTGCTTCTCTTCTGACACATCCCACAGCCTATGGAAATGTAACTTTTGCTCTGCCGATATATTTTTTTACATTGACATTTATCATCTTCCCTGTTCTCCAGTTTCTCGCTTGAAAAAAGAAAAACCTGCTATGAATTCACACTCAGATTAGGGTCCTCATGTCATGTGGGTTGTCAGCATTTCCTTCATCTCCTGCATCTCTAATCCAGCCTGCTGAAGTCCCCACCCCCCACCCCGAGCCTTGGACCTTGCAGAGCCTGCCCTGTAGACAGCTTCTAAGAGTCACTTGGTAAAACATGAATGTGGCTCTGCTTAAGGTGTCTTACCCTGGCTACTGTTGAATTTCTACTTTTATTTATGAGCCCTGTGGGCTGGGGCAGGGGGCCAGATTTGAACAGATTTTTAAAAATGATTATGTATATGTCTTGAATGCTCACTAAGAAGCCAATCAAGAGAGCGAATGTCAGTACTTTGTGTGAGGATTGAGGAACAGTGTGTGAGGACTGACAGCTGTCAGAGACTGTAAATGTGATCAGTGAGAATGGCTCTTGTCCAAAGGTCAGCCCATCTCTTTCCCACAGCTGCCTCCATCCAAGGGGCACCCCGGCTGCCATGTGGGAGATGAGGAGGGTCTTGCTGAGCTGGCCCTGACCTCAGCTAGGAGTTGAGCTGGTCAGTGCAGGGAGACACTTGGATGCTCCAGATGCTGAGTCTACATCCTGCCATTCTAGCTGGAGCCTGGAGGGGCAGAGCTGGTTTGAGGGGGTGGCTGCATGGCAGATGCAGGACCAGAGCTATGGGGGTGGTGCACAGGAGAAGGCTCTAGGCCGCCTTACTCCTCTGGTCAGTGCCTCCCCTCTCGTCCCTGATAAGGCTAGGGTGGCATCACTGTCGGGCGGTGAGGTCAGGGTCCCTGTTTCTCCTTCAACATGGAGTGACACGGGGTGAAGGCAAACCCGCAGATGTGCAAAGCTGCATGTGTGTGTGTCCACTTCTGGACACCGTGCAGGTACGAGTGGGCAGCATCCCTGTGGGGGGATACAGGGGCTAGCAGGGGGTGGGTCTGTCTCCGTGTGTGGGGCTGTACCCCTTCTGATCTGAAGTGACTCTGGTGTGAGTGTGTGATTTCGTGTAGAGCTAAGTGGCTTGTTGTTACAGTAGAATATAATGGCATGGGGTGATGATTTGGGTGTAAGGCACAGGTATTATATGCAGATAGACTCTTGAGTTATGACCAACCTAGACAGCATATTAAAAAGCAGAGACATTACTTTGCCAACAAAGTTCCATCTAGTCAAACGTTATGGTTTTTCCAGTAGTCATGTATGGATGTGAGAGTTGGACTATAAAGAAAGCTGAGCACCGAAGAATTGATGCTTTTGAATTGTGGTGTTGGAGAAGACTCTTGAGAGTCCCTTGGACTGCAAGGAGATCCAACCAGTCCATCCTAAAGGAAATCAGTCCTGAATATTCATTGGAAGGACTGATGCTGAAGCTGAAACTCCAATACTTTGGCCACCTGATGGGAAGAGCTGACTCACTAGAAAAGACCCTGATGCTGGGAAAGATTGAAGGCAGGAGGAGAAGGGGATGACAGAGGATGAGATGGTTGGATGGCATCACTGACTCAATGGACATGAGTTTGAGTAAGCTCCGGGAGTTGGTGATGGACAGAGAAGCCTGGCATGCTGCAGTCCATGGGGTCACAAAGAGTCGGACACAACTGAGCGACTGAACTGAACTGAATACAGGGTGTGCTGTGCACAGCCACAGAGCGTGCTCTTTATGTAGACCATGCCAGGAGCAAAGTTCTGGGGGCATGTCACCATTTATGTGTAATGACGGGTGTGCTAGTGTTCCTGCCCATGAGAGATGACGCCTCATGTGTCAGCATCAGTGTGAGATGGTGCTGTCACTGATGGTAAGGGTGCAGGTGTGAGTGTGTCAGTTAGTTGGCACACTTGTCACTGTCCCTGTGTGGGACAGAGGGGCTTGCACGTGCAGCCAGGAGTGTGTCCTCACCTCCGTGCAGGCAGACAGCCTAAACGTGTCACCAAGGGTGAGTGATGCTTTCTTTTCCATTCCCCCACTTCCAGAGAAACCCTTGGTAACCCAGCCTGCTCCATCTGGGAAGCCAGAAACTTTTGGCTCCCTTCTCCATCCTCTGCTTTTGTTTCTTAGGAAAGGGATCCCAGGTTCCTCAGCTGAATCCTGACCCTTTGGTGGCATGTGGAATGTGTGTGGGAACATTCTGAGGAAACCCTCTCTATTGCAGATCCTGCTCCCCAACTGAGAGCTCCTCCCCAGCCCAGCATCTGCCTGCTAGCTCCTCAGAGGTCCTCTGCTACCCTCCTCCCATCCCCAGCCTCCCAGATCCAGGCACTCATTAGCATGTCAAGGCAGTCCTCTTTCAGCCCACACATTGTACCCTGGGATATCCCCACACAGTTGGCTCCCTCTTGTCCTGGGTTTTCCTGAAACCTTACATTTTCATGTCTGCCAAACCAGTCTGCACATCCCCCACCATCCAGCACAGGCGCGGGGAGGGTGTGGGGGTGCATCCTTCCTCCCTTGCCACAGGTTCTTTTTTGAGCTCTCTGCTTGACTACTGCCTCCACTCCTCCAGCCTCAGCCCTTCCAGCTCTCTGGGACATGGCTGGATCTCTCTGTCCATCAGGAATCCCCCCGATGGTCCCACATGCGCGTGTCATCCCAGAGCCAGCCAACGCTCCCACCAAGCTCCTTCATTTGAGTCCTAGCACTGGACCTGCTCAGGTAGATCAGTAGAGCATGTGCCCGCAGGAAGTCCCCCTTCCAGAAAGAATGTCCCTCTAACCCCATGACACTGGGTCCCTTTTCCCTCCCCCAAGTAAAAGCCTTTACTCAGAAAGCTAATCTGTAGACCTTGGAATCTTGTTGTTAGGTATATGGAAACAGAATAAGAGTTCCAGAATACTAGAATCATAAGCAAAGGGCCATTTTAGAATCACAGAATCTAGAATGACAGGTTCTCTAAACACTGTATGTCCAAGAGTGGTTGCCTCCCACTCAGATCCCATGCAATGGGGGGAACTGTTAAAAAGATTGCAGACTTTTGGGGCTCATCCCGTGTGGATGGACCACAATCTTAGAGATGGGAGCCCAGGAATTTGCATTGGTTACCAAGACCCCAGGTGTTCTGGATACACCTGCTAGTTCCCTGGGGGCTCAGACAGTAAAGAATCCACCTGCAATGTGGGAGACATGGGTTCGATACATGGATTGAGAAGATCCCTTGGAGGAGGGCATGGCAACCCCCTCCAGTACTCTTGCCTGGAGAATCCCCATGGACAGAGGAGCCTGCTGGGCTCCAGCCCACGGGATCATAAAGAGTCAGACACGACTGAGCGACTCAGCACCCACACTAGTTGAAACATCCTTGTCTTGGGTCAATAGAATCTGACTACCATATGATCCTAGGTCTTATAGGAAAAAAAAAAAAGACTGAATCAAGGAATCATAGAATATTTTACAAGCTAAGATTCAACTAATCACACACATGTACTCACAACTTTAACAATGTCTTGAATTGTGGATTTGAAAGTGGTCCTACAGTGTGATTTTGTTCCTGTTCTAGGAGGAATTTTTCTTTCTCAGCCTAACTGCTCCTTTTGGAATGGAAAGCTTTTCCCCCTGTCCCTTGCAGGGCTGCCTCCATGGTGTTGCCTACATTTGTGAAGTTAAATGTTCTTTCCATCTGGGTGCAAAGGCGGCTGACAGAACCCCTGTGTTTATGGAGCAAGTGAGCTGGAAATGACTTCTACTTTCCATTTAGGACCAGCACACCCTGGCCCACAAAACAGATTTTGCTGCTTGATAAAATGAATCTGAGGGGACATAATTGCTGTTTTACTAAAGCAGTCATAGCTGAGGAACATGGACAACAATGGTTAGTAACCTCATGGAGCTTCTTCTGGTCAAGGAAATGAAAGACAGAAAATGCCGAGGGCTATTTTGGAGACTGACGCATGTGGGGTGTGTGTGTGTGTGTGTGTGTTTGGGGGAGGGGGTGAAGGGAGGAAATTAAACATGCATGAAAAAGCACATGCATTTCAGCAGCACTGAAAAGGTATGTTTCTGGTCTTCTCACCCAATATAATCAACTCACAGATGAGGGAACCAAAACCCCCAAAGGGGGAGGGACTTTCTCAAGGCCACACGGCAAGTTAATGAAACCTCTAAGTCCTGGGTAAGTAGTCCTTCCCAGTTGTAACTCAGCATCACGTTCTTAAAACACCTTCAGCACGCCAAACACTGTTCTAGGGATGCTACAGACATCAACCCTTTCAGCTCATGACAACCCTATGTGGTAGGTCTTTTTCACTCAATTATTCATTTATCAAACATGTGTGTAAGGCCTCTGACACCAGGCAGTCTCCTAGGCAGACAAAGATAAGAAGTTTCAGAGTTTCTCTTCTCCTCTTGATTCTGCAACGAGAGATGCAAATATTCCCCAGAGAGATAACGCAGGACCAATTCACACTCTCGAGATCTTTTCAGATCAGAGGCTCTGATTTGAAGCACTCAGGAGTGAGCAGGGAGAGGTGCCCACCAACAGTCAATGATAAGACAACATACTAAGTGCTATCCTAGTGAAGAGGCCGCTCTGAGGAGGAGAATCAAAAACACACAGCTTGCAAGCCAGATGGGCCTGGAAGCCCAGAGCAGGGAAGGACAGGGAGGATGGCTCCTGGGCTGTGCAAGTCATCTCAGAGGCACCGTGGAGGGGACAGCAAGGGGCTCTGCTCACACAGAGACGTGGGTGAAATCTCAGCAGCTCTCTGCCTTTTCCAGAGAGAGTGGCTTTTCTATGAGACTCAGTTTCCTTTCAGTGAAATGGGTTAACAATCCCGACCTCCCAGGGCGATTATTAGACTTAGATAAGACAGGGAATCACAGCACAGTTTCAGCAAGTGTCAACCTCTTTCCCTCCAACAGCCGAGGAAGGTGGGAATTTCTTCTGGTGTTTGGGGCAGTGTGATCATTAGACAAAGCCTCCTTTTATGAACTTCGTGGTCAGAGGACTGCATCACGAGCCCCCTGAGTTTGGTCAAGTTGGGGTGAGAAAGGAGAATTGGAAGCTTAGAGGAAGCTGGCTTTGGGGAGGGGGATGTTTCTTCTACGTCTTTAGCCCTCCTTGGGCTTCCTCTCCAGCACACATGGGGTCGGAGCATAATGTCCTCACGTGGGAATTGCCTGGTGGAAGTCCAGAGGGGGCTTAAACTCGAGCCTGTGAACATGAAGAATTTTCCACCCACAAATCTAAAAATGGCTGCTCTGTGCCACTCAACCTCCAGTTGTTTCTTTCTGGCAGGAAAAAAAAAAAAAAACCTTTTATTTGGCAAACAAGCAAGGGGTAGGAAAGGTCTTGGGAATATGAAACCTGGGAGAAGCTGAAGGGTTTGAAGAGGAAGGAGTTTTCATATCCTGAACCTCTCACTGTGCTAGTGATTCATATCTTTATCTGCTTAAATCCCCACACGACGCCTCCCATACCTTAAATGTCACCATGTCCACTTTATATTCAGGTAGTGATATTCACACTCAGAAAGGTTAAGGGCCTTGGGTAGGGTAGCACAGCTGAGAAGTGGCAGCATCAGCAGCACTGGAACTTGGTATATCTGTGCAGGTGGCCTCATTTTCAGAGGGGGACTAGGTGGGTTTCTGGCAACCAAGCCAGGATCTGCAGCTTTGGGGCAACTGGTCCCAGAGGATAGGTGACCCTGCTCGGGCACCTATATGGGGACCATGCCACAGGCTGGTCCTTAATGGGGCGGGGTGCTCCAAATCTGAGGTGATGATAGGTGATGAGGGCTGTAAGTCAGGGCCCTGAGGGTTTAAATGAAAAGAATCCCCTCTCTGTTACAGTCCTGGGCTCACTTCCACTCAGTCTGGCTCAAGCTGGCTCTTCACACTGGCATCTCATTGCTTCTGCCTCTGGTCTTCCTGCACGTTGACTTTCTAACTAGCTTCCAGATCTGTAGGAGAACCATAGCTTTCTAAAACACGGCCTGATTGCATCAGTCTCCTCCTCAAAACACATGGTGGTCACAGCTTATTTTGCCACCTCGCACCCACTCCTCCTGCGCGTGCCATCAGCTCTGGATGAGCCAGCCCATGTATTTCATCTGGAGCCATGGATGTGATCATGTGACCTGGGCTAAACCAATCATCATCGTGTTCTCCTTGCTTCCCCAGATCAGCTCAGGGATGGTGCCAGGGCCCAAGTCAGACCAGTCGGGGCTACAGAGACACTCCATTCTGGAATTACTGCTTGAACTAAGGGACACGGACTCTCTTTCGCTTCACTGAGCTCTACAAATCGGGTTTCCCAAGAGCTCCCGTGAGGAGCTTCAGAATGGGGACCAGCTCAGAGCCAGCAGAGTCAAGAACAGGAGAAAGGAAAAACCCTAGCCTGGTGACCTTCTTTTCCCCCTTGGCTCAAGCTGTCCCTAGAGCTCTCCTAGGTCTCATCATTTTTATGAGCCGATAACCACCCCTCCCCTTTTTGTTCTCCTTAAAGCTGCTTTAGTTTTTTTCTCTTCTTGCAAAGAAAAGGATCTTAACTGACACACAAAAAAATCCTTTAATGTCTTCTGATTGCCTTAAGGAGGAAGTGCCAATCTTTTAAGCTGGTCCTTCGGGCCCTCCCGGACCGGAAATGGTCTCTCCAGCTCCATCAACGCCATCTGCGCTGCCCGACCCCTGGAGCTCTGCACCTCTGCCCATGCTGGCTGCCCCGGCGGAGGTCTGCCTGCCCCCAGCGGAGGCCTGCCTGCCCTATTCCGCTTTGACTGGCAGCGGAAGTAGAAAGGAACCCTTCTGGAAAGTGAGGCTGAGTCCAGGGTGTCCTGTGTGTTCCCACACAGACCTCCTCATTGTAGCACCCTTGAGATTTACAATGGATGTTGATTTTCTTGTCTTTCTCCCTAGATTTTGAGCCCTTTAAGGAGGGGGGACTCCCTGAGCATGAGGGATTCATTCAGTCAGCGAATATGTACTAAGCGTCTACAACAGGCCAGAGGCTCCTTAGGTCCTGGAGATACCACAGAGAGAAAAAACAACTCACAGACTTCTGTCTTGTCTGAAGCGGGAAGCAAACGCTGCCCCAGTAAACAAACACAGCGCCGGGCTCATCTCAGAAGCCGCTCAGGCTGTGAGAAATAAGGGGAGGCCTGCGCCTGTCTCTGGGCTCAGAGGCTAGGGGAGAGCCAGGCTCAAAGCAGGCGCTCAGGAAGCAGTTTTTTCATGAATGTCGGACATCCCGACAGCCGGGTGCCCCTCAGCCGTCCTTGATGACGATTGCTCAGAACTCTACCAGGACCTCTTGGTGAGTGATTTACTCCCCACCTCCAGCCTATGCCCCCTCTGGTGGGGGTGGGGGGCCCCGTGACATACATGACATTTTTCGTTTGTGTGACACTCACCTGTCCCCACAGGGGTTAGACAAAGCCACCTTCTCTGTGACCTCGTGGTGCGGCTCCATCCGCAGCTCGGTCCCGCGCCAGAGAGCAGGGGCGCCTCCGCCCGACTTTGGCCTTCGTCTTCCGGCCCTCACTCTGTCGTCTCCCTCCGCAGGCCTGGCGTCGGCCCTTTGATCACCTCTCTGACTCTCCTTTGGACTTTATCTGGCTGCATAAAGCCGACGAGACCTCTTCCCGCTTGTGTAACCCCGGTGCTCTGAAACCTTCGGTGACTCGCCACTGCCCACAGCAAGTCCAGACCCACGAGGGCCTCCCTTGGTCTGCGTTCTGCCTCCTCCGCCAGCCGCTGCCGGCTGCGGTCCACTCCACACTCTGATGTTCCCTTCGTTCCTCTATCAGCTTATGTATCCTTGGTTGTCTTCTGCTGCTGGAGTTTAAGCTGCTTGAGGGCAAGGGATGTGTCCTGCTCATTCCTGAATCCCCAGCATCTAACAGTGAACTTCCTCACTGTGGATGCTCAATGACGATCTCCAGAGGCAACATCTGTGCATCGCATCGCCCTACCACTTGCGGTTGAAATGGCTTGTGGGCCTTGAGACCTTCATCTTAGCTGCGGGCGCTTGGAGACCTAGGCTCCTTGCTGGGCCACAGACCACAGTAACAGTGCTAGCATCCTCATTTGAACCTTGTACTGCTCCCCACTGTCCCCTTCTCTTTCTGTTTTTCGCATTTCTTAGCCCGTACACATAACCCCCAGAGTCCCTCCCACCCTTTCGCCCCATAACTATGGGGTTTTGTCATCGGGATGCTTTTGGTGTCTTTTGCTGTGGTGACGCACATTTTGGCCTGTTTGGCATCTCTTTGACATCTTTTTCTTCCCTGCTTTTAGACTTTATGATCCGGGTGGGCATTAGACCCACAGCCAGCCAATGAGCACTATTAGCTCTGTCCACTGTGGTTGGCTCAGGGTGGGCAAGTGACACAAGTTAAGCCAATGAGAGTCAGCTCTGGGACTTTAGTAGGAACCAATGAGAAAGAAGCTTTCTATTTCCTTGGGATTTGCAAGGTTGGCAGAATGTGGGCCTGAGCAGCTGGACCTTTTTGTCACCACCCAGAGAGAGCCTGCCTGAGGGTGATGCCAACACAGAGAAGAGAAGAGCCAAGAGAAGGGAAGGAGACAAATTCCTGATGACAGCGTTTGAGTGTCCAGATCTCGATGTGCCTTCAAGCATCATCTGCTCATGTACTTTTCCATTATGTGATCAGTAAATGCCATCTTTCTGCTTAAATTGTTTTGAATGAGGCTTCTACCTTTGCCACCTGCAAGAGACTTGCTGGAATCTGTGATATTGGAGCTCTATGTCCCCTCCTTCTGAAAACTTCTAATCCAGCAGGCTCTGACCCTGGAAGGACCCTCTGTTTAATGTTCTCACATCCCAGGAAAGAAAGAGCAGCTCATCCTGGTCCCAGTTTTCTGTCTCTGTCACCAGTGCAACATGGTCCCCACGGTCATGTTGATTTCAGCGAGGGAAGGAGCTCACATTGCTAAAGACCAAACTTTATATCCACAGATTCCAGTTCACATAGCTGCATCCCCTCAAAAATGCACATATTTTTGGCCAAGAGCTGTGCAATTTCACCCTTGAGTGGCATCAGCTTTCTTGGGTGGGTGCCATCTCTTTCTGGCGATTTGTCTGCATCTCGTTTGTCAATTGGAGTCAGAACATTTGCCCGTCAGAACAGCGCCTGTGGTGTCCCCACTTCCAAAAAGCAATTTGGGAGCAAGAATTTCCCTGAGGTCCTCCGCAGTCAAGGCTGACGCCGAGGCTCCCTCAGATAGTTTGGACTTCTCCTTTTTGTCTCTGAGCTCCCTCCCAGAACTGTGATCAGAAAGCATCTTGCTGGTCCTTTATCTGACCTCTTTCCATTTGATGGATATGAAAGACCTGTGATTCTTGTCCCCACAGTCCTTCTCAAGGTGACTTTTGGGGTGTCTTTGGACTGCATCATTTCAAGGTCTCACTGTCCTGGGTAAGATTCTTGAGCTTAAGACATTAGTTTGTAAAGGTTTTTCAAAAGTTGCCTTTCTCCTTGCAATGCCTCTGAGGCACCTCTCTTTAGCTTATTGTTTTATCTTATTTTGTTTCTGACTATAGTAGTTAGACCATGCTGAGCTGTGGCTGGGAGAAGGAGGTTCTATGCAAGGTTGATGAGGCTCAAGGAAAGTTCTACCATCTTGATGATGCCACCAACTTGATATGCGGCTTCCAGGGTCACTGTGGCAGGAAGGGAGAGCTGGAGTGTCACAGGGGTTCCCACGGCCTCAGCTGGGCGGTGATCTTGTGGGCTTGCTTCTGTTTGCTCCTCCAGATCCATCCTCCCCCTCCCTGCCCAGCTCTGGGCCCATGAGGCTTATCCATCTGGACCAGTCACCAGGCTCTCCTTGCCCTTGAGCTTCTGGTTGTTTTTTTTAATGGGAGTTACTGGCAGGGATCAGAGGATGTTTAGAGCAAAATGAGAGTGAGCCTTGTCTGAAGGCCACTGCTCCCGTCAAGTGGTCCCTTCCACATATGCACCCTCTCCAGGTTTGGCAACTACTCCCTCTTTGCCCTTCGGGCTTAGAGGTGGTGATGGCTTCCCACCAGTGCTGGCCTGGAGGAGCGGCACTGTCTCCATGGGACAGGCCTGTCCTGCCTATGTTTCCTCATTGGCAAAGGGCATCGCCACATTCTTTAAGCTGCACTGGATAGCTGAGATTGTGCATGTACAGGCCCTGGCACATGGAGGCATGCAGGAAAAGGCAGCTAGAATTAGCCATCACATCCCCGCCTTGGAAAGACCAGCATCCAGGTAACACGGTTCCCCAAGCACCTGCTCAGGGCTGGGTGTGTCTCGGTGCTGGAAGAGGGATAGACAAGGCAGAAGAGGTGTCTGCCTCGTGGTGTGTTTCTGGCAGGCGTGGTCAGGCAATTAACAAGGAAATGGAAAGGCAGATATTTCAGAGAGTGGCGGGTGCACTGACAGACCATAACAGGGAGATTTGAGAAAGAAAGATGGAGTGGGGGTGTCTGGGAAAGGGGCTTCTGGGGATGATACTGTAGCTTGGCCTGAATGTGGGATGATGTGGGGCAGCAGATTTGGGCCGAAGGAACCCCCCTCCCCGGGCTAAGTGTGGAGTGGCCTATTCCTGGAACAGAAAGGAGCCTGGGTGGGAGGAAGTGTAGGAAGCCAGGGGTAGAGAGCTGGGCGGTCCTCTGGGTCCTTGTCCGCCACCCTGAGAGGCCAGGGTGTTCCTCAGCTGGCATGGGGTCACATTTGCTAGGAGGTCAAGGGTCAGGTCAAATGCACGGAGAGTCTCTGGTTGAATTTTGTTGTACCCAGCCCCAAGTGCCCTGACCTCATCAGCCGGGGTGATTTCCTTCTCAAATGGTCATTTTGGGAGAACTGAGAGCCTAAGCAGATTGCAGATCTAAGCAGATTCCTCCCTTGCTTCCAGGGAATCCGAGGCCCGCAGTCCCTGGGGTCAGGCCGTAGTCTCCTTGGATCCCCCCGAGGGAGCTCACAGCCGCCAAAACCCCCCTGTGCTCAAGGCACAGTGCAAGCCCTGCATGCAGCTCTCCCCTTCCCTGGCTCCGTCTCCCAGAAAAACTGGCTTGAGCCCCTCGGCTCTCTCGATGTGGAAACTGAGGACCCAGCACCTCCCGTTCCCTCCTCACCTCAGGACGGCTCCCTCTCTCCTGCAGCAACCCACACGGCATCCTGTAAATAACCGCATGTTCCCAACACCTCTCCTCCTTCTCCTTGGAAACCTGCTCTCTCTTTGGATTCGGGCTGCCTGGTTGTTAGGTTCCCCTCTGTGGTTCAGAGCTGAGCGTGGCGGGAGCTGAAACGCTGTATCTAAGGGCCTGGGCTGGGCCCCAGCTCTTCCCTCATTAGCTGGGTGACCTTGGGCAGGTCACTTCACCTCTCTGAGCCTCAGTTTCCTCACCTGAAGCTTGGGTGGCAGATGGTAACTAGCGTTCATGATGGAGGTCAAATGAGAATCTGTAAACAAGGGCCCAGCTGAGTGCGGGACAGGCTCAGGGTGATTCATGAATGTGATTTACCTCTTTCCTTGCTTCTGTCATCAGCTCTGCCTCCTAGATGTTTGGGTCGGGGAGGGGGGTAGGTCAGGGTGCATACAGCAGGACAGCTGTAGGATCAGGCAGGTGACAGACAGGGAACACAGCTGAACTCCATGGGAATGTCCTGTGAAGAAGCTGGTTCTAAGAGGGAGGGGAGCCTGGTCCTTGGCAGGAGGTAGCCAGAGTAGCCCAGGGTTCTGATGCCCCCTCCTGGGAGTTCACTTTAACTCAGGGCTGGCTGCAGACTGCTCCAGATGACAGGGTCTACTCACTTCGATTTCCTGTTGCCCCAGAGTTTCATATTCCCATCTAATTTCACCACGTGGAAGGTCAAATATGGCCTTTCACTGGCTTTTGGTGGGTGTTCTGGAAGAGGGGGGAAGGGGCTTTATCTGTGGGGAGGGATGGATCAGCATGACCCCTGAGGTTCAGAACCTGTGGAATGATGGTAGTGACAGGAGCCAGCTTGACTGAGCTGCTGTATGCTTTATACCTGCTACCCTGTTTATGCCGCGCAACCACCTTAGGAGGCGTTACCGCTATACCCATTTCACAGATGAGGAAGCAGGCAGGGACAGGACAGGAAAGTTGTCAAGGTCACACAGCCAGAAGCTGCCATTGAGGATCTGCATCCAACCTGTCTGGTCCTGGAGTCGGCGCTCACCTCTCTGGGACCAGGGTATCTGCCTGGGGTGGGACTCACTCCATGACTAGGCTCAGGCTGAGACGACGCTGAGAGATTTTTGAGCACTGTCAGTGTGTCACCGGCTGCTGAAGCACAGTCCCCCTGTGCCTCTGTGTGTTTGCCGTGGTAGACACGGCTGTCTTATCTTGTCCTGTAGCTTTTATTCTGCTCAGCAGCTTGGTATTCCTTTGAGGATCCACCCTTCCCTTGTTCTCTGGCCATGTGGTTTGGATGGAGTCCTCTGGTCCTCTTTCTCTCGAGCTCTAGGGGCTGGTACATAACCCAGGCCTAGGGATGGATGTGTGACTCAAGAAGGCCCAGGGACACTCAGTCCTGAAGCTTGTTTTGGAAGCATTAGAAAAATTCTCTTTCTGTTGGAGTTACTGAGCTGAAAAGGTGTGAACCTAGAGCTGCAGGGTCATGGTGTAGAATGAGCCTGCCTAGGGGGAAGCCATGCCAGAGAGAAACAGAACTGATAGAGAGAGAGAGAGACCGAGCCCTGATGGTGGTGCATGACTCCTGGATCAAGCCTTTCCTGAAATCCACTGCTCTTGACTTTTTTCAGTTACATGAACTAATACAATCCTTTTGTGTCCTTAAATCAATCTTTTGATTGACTTTTCTACCATTTTCTATTTCTAAAATAGAATTGACTGGCATTGTGCTAACTATTCCATGTACGTTATTACATTTAATCCGGTGAGATTATTGGCATGGTGCCCATTATGCAGATGAGGGAACTGAGGCTCAGAGAGATTTATTATATTGGCGAAGGTGTCACAGCCAGTACACGTCAGAGCTGGGATTAGACCTCAGGCATTTTGACTCTAGACACCTTGATCATTTTGCCTTATGATAGAAGGCTGGTTTTGCCCCCCAAATAATCTTTTATAATCTCTACTCTCCTATCTCATCCAACTGCTCTCCTTGCTTCTCTGATCCCCTTTAATCCCCACTTCCTATGAGAAAGAAGCCTTTCCCATCTATACCCTCAGACTAAGCTCTGTTTCCTAGCAGACATTTTTATGGCACAATGTACTTTTTCTTCTTAGCTCCACTGAACTTCAATAATGATTTGTTCCAGGTTTATCTCTTCTACTGGGTGGGAGTCCCACGGGGGCAGAGATGACGTCTGTTTGGCCATTCTGTAGCGCTGATGCCTGGCACAGTGCCTGGCCTGTGGTGGGTGCCTGGTAAATGTTTGCTGAATAAATGAATTGTGCAGTTTTTTCGCTCCCACAGTGGCCCTGGATCACTGTGCACCTGTTTGACTGCAGTTTTGTATCATTCTGACACTGCAGAATTTGCTCATGCTCTATTCTAGTTCACTCCAGTGGAGGGTACCTGTGACCTTGGATGCTTACTTATCTTAGTGTATTTACCAGAGAGTGCATTCTTTGGAGACTGGGGCAGTGTCTCCAACCATCATCCCTCAAGTAGTAGTAATAATAATAACAACAACAATACAAGGAATAACAGTAGTAATGAGCACTTACTATTTGCTAGGCTCAGCTCTGAAGCTTTAACATGCATTGCCTCATTTAATCCTTATGCCAAATGTCTGTGTGTATACTGTGGTGAGTGACCCTTTATACTTAAGGGCAAACTCAAGCTCAGAGAACTTATGTGGTCTCCTATGCTTCTCTAGTTTACAGCTGAGATTCTGTTGCATGCAATCAAAAGAGAACCTGCTCTCCTTGTGACTTTAGTGGGGGAAGGCAAGCTGGGTGGGAAGGCAGGAGGAGTAGCAGAAAGGCTGAAGTGGGGCTAAAAGGGCCTGGCTGTGCCCTCTTGGAAGGAGAAGCATCTTCACTGTGAAGGTCAGTGGAGGGGTGAGCAGTGAGACGGGAGGGGAACCCTGAGGGCATGGGAGTGGGGGTACGGGGGAGAGCTCGGGGGTGGCGTAGAAAGGGCACCGGCTTAAGCTGGAGAGCCTGGGTTCCTGCCCTGGCCCCAGGGCTTGATGGCTGTGTGACCTGGGGTAAGGGGCTGCACTTCTCTGAGCCCACGTTACAGGGCAGATGTCAGCCTCGACAGAACACCTGGCAATTGCCTAGCCGGGGTCTGACACCGCAGGCACCATGCATGGGGTGGGGTGCAAGCCCCTTGCGGGGGCTGCTGTGAATTCTTCCCCTGCATGAACTCAGGTGCCCCTCTCAAGACCCCTAGGAAGCGGGCCCTGTGCCGGCCCCACCCTGCAGAGTGGGCCTGGCGGGCCGCGCGGCCTCTTGGCTCAGCATCCCCCAGCATGTGCGAGGCAGCTGGACCTTGCCCAGGCTGGGTGGGTCCACACCTGCCTTTACCCCTGTGCTCTTCTCAGGAAGGCTGATCTTGGATTTCAGTGGGAGGAGGGGCCAGGTGGGCAGTTACTTGCTTGGCACTGTCGCCTCTTTGAGGCTCCAAGTTTCTCTCTCCATGGTTCTGCCTCGAGGGCCATGCCCTTTCTCCCTGGTGATCTCAGGGGGCAGCTGTGTGTCCGCCCACCTGCGGGGGCCTGCGTGGCACCGGGCCCAGGAAAAACAAGGCCCCGAGCCCAGCCTGCTCTGCAGGCGGGGAAGTGCTGGAGCTGGCTTCTCAGGGGCCCTGGCAGTCAGTTCCAGGGACGCCGCTGGGGCTGGTGCCAGCCGCGGCCCAGAGGTGAGGCGCCCGCTGTGGCGGCCTCACTCCCTGGAGTAGCACCTTCATGGGTTTGTCACATCTGTATACCACCTCTGCTGTTTACTGAACGCCACCCTCTAATTCCACTCACTTGCAAAAATAAAACCCTTCACTGAGTTCACTTTAAAAGGAAACCTCGACTCCCCGCTTCACACCGGAAAACCGGTGTCACTTGCTGTAACGGGGTAACCGCGTGCACGCACAAGGAGAAGGACCTGCGTGCGGATGTCCAGCTCGGGGCGCGGGTGCACCCCACGTCTGCGGGCAGTGAACGGGAGGGCTCGTATTGCAGGGCTGTGAGGACTCAGGCCTGCCTCACAGGTGCCGTGGAACACTGAAAGAGAACTGGAAGGGAGGCGTAAACTCAGCCAACGACTTGCGCTCTGAAGGGGTAGCTCCCGAAGAACCCGCAGTCATCAGGGGAGCCCAGCTTCTGGGCCCTGGAAAACACCCGCAGACACCTCCTGCTCACCTCGCCTCCTCTCTGTCCAGAGGCCTCCCTGGCCTCAGCTCCTGCAGCACCTCCAGCACCAAGGAAGCCACGACCTTGCAGACTGGTTGCCGGAGGAAAGGCCCCAGGTCGCGACGGCTTTCCCTGTAGCCGGGCAGGAGGGTGCTTTGTCTCTCTGATCCTCAGTCTCCCCATCTAGAAAATGGGGATGGCAGTTCCTATTTCCAGGACTGTTTGGAAAATTAAAATGAGATGCTGTGTGCCAGAGTGACTTTGTATGGTGCCTGGCACAGTGAGCGGGGACTCGGGCGGCGTGTCTTCCTGCCTTTTTAATCCCAATCCAATCTAATTTAAAATTCTGCCACCACCTTTGCTGCAATTCCATTTCCTCTCTCAAAGGCTCTTCTTTTTTTTTTCCATCTAGAGACTCTGACAGCCTTGAACTCAGTTCTCTCCTTCATGTCCTCTAGGGTCAGATCACTTCTCTGGGCCTCAATTTGCTCATCTTTAAAATGGGAACAGCAGGGAATTCCCTGGTGGTCCAGTGGTTAAGGCTTGGTACTTTCACTGGCAGGCCCAGGGAGGAAATCCCTGGTCAGGGAATGGAGATCCCTCAAGTTGCAAGCAGAGCCAAAAGCAAAAAACCCAAAAAAACCCAAACAAAAGGGATCAATAGCAGCCGCCTCATCAAGTTGCTGTGTGGGCAAGAAGACACTGTCATTGGCAAAGTTTGGTACACATGGAACTACTTATTTTTTATGATTTGTGACCCTCTGGGATGGGAAGATTGTTGAAGTGTTTCTGAGGTTGGACTGCCCATACCCTCGGGGGAAATTATCTGAGTTTGCGCCCACATGAAAGACTTCTGGAGTTCATGACAGGCACGAGCTGATGGCTCTGCAGAGGGGGATGTCGTGGGCTCCAGCTGAGGCAGCTTCTGTTTTTAGCTGGAACCATTGCTGCTCAGTCCTGCCCCCCCGCCGCACCCCTCCCCCAGGTGGGAAAAGGGAATGTGGTGCAGAAATAGCCCGGTCCCAGGGGCTGCCCATGAGAAGGGCTTATTTTGACTCAGGATGCTGTAGAAGCTGTGGCAGGCTTGTCAAAATACATCTGCCTCTTCCCGAGCGGCCCACGGAGCCTCAGACTGGCGCCAGGACCGAAGCGCTGCTGCCAGACGTGCACATGTGGAACCTGGCCCCTGGGAGCCGAGGACAGGCCCTGCTTTGCTTCCAACAGTAACCACCTCCCAGACACCAGAGGGCAAAAATAGATTACCCCTGGCCGCGGCATGAAGGAGCCCACCTGGGTCTCCAGGCTTGTTCATCTCAGTGACTCCCCCACCCCTGCCTCATTCATCTCTGCGCAGGGCCTGGCAGCGCCTGAGAAGTGGATGAGAGGCGATCACAGCCCTTCCTCTGGGGTCCTTACGGAGGAGCCTGCCGTGAGGGTTGTTATACCCATTGCACAGGTGGGAAACCTAAGGCCCAGGCCTTGCAGGGACTTCTTGTGATGAGACCTCTTCTCCAAGCCTTTCTCTGCAGAGCTGCCATTGCTTTCCCCCCGGGGTGCCCTGCCCCCTCTTAGGATGCCTCATGACTCAGGACACACGTCTCCTTCTCTGCGCAGAGCTGGTCCCCGCCTCCCTGGGACCTGCGCCGGTTCCCAGATGGCTCTTGTTTGCCTGCCTGGTGCCTTGGCATAGCGGCTCGTCTCCGCGAGGGCAGCGTCTCTGCGCTGCTGGGCTGAGCCTGGCCGGCCCAGGCTGGACCTGACAACTGTTTACTGTGGGAACGAATGGCTCTGCAGTGTCTTCATCCAGGGTTTCCCCACTTAAACCACAGGGACCGACTGAGTGCTCAGTTTGGGCGGAGAGGAGGGCGGGCCTCCTTGGGGCTCCCTAACCCGAGGGTAGCTTCAGGGAGACAAGAAAGCAGGCTCATGGCTTTGGAGGGTACAGCCACCTGCCCACAGGCTCCTCCCGTGCAAGGCGCCTCAGCCTGGACTCCTGCACCCACCATCAGAGCTGACCTTCAGTGGCGGCTCTGCCATCTCCCTGTTTCCTCAAGCCCACAGCCCTGGGCAGTGAGTGCCCAGCTCTGAGTCTGGACTGCCCGCCCTGTGCCACCTCTGCCCTCCTCCCCGCGGAGCCCCCAGGCCTCACCAGCTCCCCTGCACTGTGCCAGCCACCTGGCGTGTCTCCCCGGCTCTGCCTGGCTCCCTCGGCCCCACCTTCCTCCACTCCCCTCGCATGAGGCTGACTCACAGCTCCCCTGTATGCTTAGCTCTGAGCACGCAGCGCTGACCCTGCTCAAAACACTTAGCAACTCACTCCTGTCTCCACTGGCGTTTTTCAAGTGGACCGTGCAGGTGTCCACAGGGATTCTGTGAGGAGGGGAGCCCTCGGTCAGGTGAGTGGGGATTGCTGGGCTAAGTGAAGTCCAACAGACTGTTCCCTGCAGGAATTTTCAGGGCCTTTGATGTGCTGTTTGGATTACGATTCTCTGAGAGGCGACACAGCGCCTGGCATTTCTAGAGCTTATTTGAGCGTGGGACTTTCCGGCGTGGAGGATCAAGGCAAGGGGTGTTCTGAGGCCTGCGCTTTGGGAAATGCTGCAGTGTTGGCTGGAGCCTGAGTGCCTTGCCCTGGCGGTCAAGGTCCTTCACAGCACGGCCCAAGCCTGCCTTTCCAGCTGCTAGTCCACTAACATCCAGGAATTTCCACCCAGAAAGCGAGCCTCCGGATGCTCCCTGTATCGGCTGCGGCTGTCTGCCGCCCCTCTCCCACCTGCCAGCTCACTCTCTCCATCTGTCCAGAGCTGCCCTTGCTTCAAGTGAAAGTGAAGTCGCTCAGTCGTGTCTGACTCTTTGTGACCCCATGGACTGTAGCCCACCAGGCTCCTCTGTCCACGGGATTCTCCCAGGCAAGAATACTGGAGTGGGTTGCCACGCCCTCCTCCAGGGGATCTTCCTGACTCAGGGACTGAACCCGGGTCTCCAGCGTTGCAGGCAGATTCTTCACCATCTGAGCCACCAGGGACGCCCCCAGCCCAAATGACAGCGGCTCTCCCGCGCGAAGGCGTGGGAGTCCTCTCGCCTTCCTCTGGCCCCACGGTCCCAAATCTTGCTGCCCTCAGGTCGTTCTGAGCATGACTTTATTATGGGGAGCTCTTTGGATCCCCTCTAATTTGCTTTGAAAAATTTGCAAACTTGAGTATTTTAATCCATATCAGTGCAGGTCCCTCACTTACGATGGTGTATCTAGCTGCTGAGGGTGAGGCTGCTGCACAGACTATGCCTCCCCTAAGGGCGACACGTGTGTGTGTGTGTGCGCGTGTGTGTGTGGTGGTGGGGCACTAGGAACTCCTGATTTGCTAGGCAAATAGGACCTTCGCAAAGCCGTGCTTCTGATGCTCAGCTCACAAGTTCATTCCCCCTAAAGGAATGATCTTATTAATGCTCTGGGAGAGGCTAGCGTTTACTGAGAGCTCTCTTGGTGCATGGCACTGTCTTGCACATCACCTGTTGGCCAGAAGGGTGCCGGGAGGGGAGCTCCCAGAAGGATGGAGCCACGGAGCGGCTGAGCGAACAACGAGGAATCGCGACCCCAGCCCAGGGTGGCGCCAGAGCTGGGCCGCTGCTCTAAGGCCCCCAAGCAGGACTCACGTCACAGGGCTCCTCTTCCAGAAGCCTTCCCTCGCCCCATGGACCAGGCTGCCTACGCTCAGCCAGAGCCTCTGCTCCTGTGTTTGTGCCTCCCCCACTGGGCTGGGAGCTCCTCAAGGTGAAGTCTTATTTGTCTTTACACCTCCAGTCTCTAGCATGGGGTTTGGCTGCATGCATGAAGTCGTGTGCATGAGGGAGGGATAAATGTGTCCAGGCTTAAGGAAGATTCTAGGCTTTTGTGGGAACAGTCCTGAGAAGATACAGGCTGAGGTCCAGTGCCCTGAATCTCGCCATCACACATTCCTATGAATTTCCCTCTCTTTTGGCTCCAGGGTAGCTGGCCTGCCTGATGACTAAGAACTTCACTTCTAGCTGCAAACAGCCACCTGGAGCTGGCTGGTGACAACAGATAGGTCAGCCCCACCCAAACGAGAGAACTGACTAACATTTGTTCTCTGTTGGTACCTGCTGAAATGTGGACGTGGTTACAGCATGCTCTGCAGTGCTGATTGGCATTAAAACACACCAACACAGTCTTCCTGGCATGCGGAGGAATCCTGAGAAAATGCAAATTAGATCATTGCATGCTTTTGCTCAAAACCCTCCATTAGCTTGGAAAAAAAAAAACAACAAACAACTACACTTGGAATGAAATCTGCTGTCCTGGGCCTTTCCTGGCTCTTCAAGGCCCCCACGGGAGCTGGACCCTCTTGCCACCACTTGCCCCGCATTGTCTCCACTCCGGTCACACCCACGCTGTGTCTTCCCTGCGCTGCAATCTTGTTGCTGCCCCAGGACTTTTGCACCTGCTGTTCCTTCTGCCTGGGACACCTTTCCGCCACATCCTCACCTGGCTGGCTCCTTCTTGATACTCACATTTGCCTCAAACATCCTCTCTTCAGAGGCTGCCCCTCTTTTACTCTATCTAAATTCTATTTAAAAGAGACCATCACTTCCTATCGCCATTTAACGGTCTTCGTGTCACTTACCACTGTCTGAAATGGCTTTATCTTTGTTTAGATGTATTTGTCTACATGCTATTGCTCATCTCTCCAGCTAGAATACAGTCTCCCTGAGGGCAGGAACCTCCTCTGGTCTGTTGACTGCCGCGTCCTGCCGCCTGTTTCAGCCATAGCCAACATGAGGGCAACTGGGAGCCACTGGGGTGTTTCAGAGTGTGGGCTTGGGCTAATGGCCAGGGTTCAAATCCCAGCCTGCCATTCACTGGCAGATGGCATTCCCACTTTACAGATGAGGAAACTGAGGCATGAGGAGGTTAAGTAGCCTGTACACAAAGCACCCTGGTGGCCCTGGGCAGGAGCCATGGTCCCATTAGCTGCGGGGCTCGGGGGTAGGAGCAGGGGAGCGGAAGCTGGTGATCTGCGGACTTTGGACCTGCGTCCTCACCCCGCTGCTTGCACCTCCGCAAGGCACTGCCTCCTTTACCCACCGTCCGGCTTGTCCCGAGGCCACCCTCTGTGACCAGACCCTGCACTAGGCTGGACCGCCATTTCGGCTCTCTAGCTGTACTGTGGTCCCCTGAGTCCCCCACCCCTTGTCCCAGATCTGATCAGTGTCACTCCCCCACACAGAAGCTCTCAAGAGCTCCTCCCTGCTTTCCAGATACAATCCTGCCTCCTCCATGTGGTAGACAAGGATCTCTGCCATCTGGTCCCTGTGATCCTCTAGGGCCTTAATCCACCTGCACCCACCACCCTGCCCCGGCATCTCTCCTTTAGCTGCTCTGAGCTGCCTGCGATTTCCTGGAAACATACCATTTGCTCTCGCCTCCATGTCTGGGCACCTGGCCCTTCCCTTTGCCTGGGACCCTTGTCCTGTCCCTGGGTTCTCACCATGCCTCAGCCTTGGATGCTCCTCCATCTTCCCCGCCCTTCTCTGTACCTGGCCCCTCACGCCCCCCAGCTCTGTAAGCAGGTGTGGTGGGCCCTGGGGAGCCTTCCTGAGTTCCTTGGCTGGATGAGGAGCCCCTGTCTCTGGAAGCTGGCTGTGCACCCCTATTACACACTTACCATCCTGCAGCTTCCCACCTCCCCCTCCAGCCTATGGGCTGTGTGAGGGTAGGGATCTGTCTAAATGTCCCTTGGTGTCCCGGGCCACGTCCGGGACCCGGTGTCCAGCAAGCACTGCAGACGGCTTACTGAATGGACAAGCAGTGACTGTCAGCCCTGTGAGGTGGCTGCCAGGTGGTGGCTGGGAGCCACGCTGACAGCATCACTGGCCGGAAACCTCACTGCAAGAAGACCTGAGCCTCACAGGGCACTGCCCAGCACAGGGTGTGGGGAGGGTCCCGGGCTGGGCCAGAAGCGCCCCCTTCTCCACGGTGCTCGGCTGTAGGCAGCTCTTTCTGTTGCTGACTAGTCAGGCCTGGGGAAGCAGGGGTTAACTCCGTCGTGATTGGTACCAAGTAATGGAGCCGGTCTGGATCCAGGGATGTTTTGTATAGGCTGGCTGATGCCTCTCCTGGAGTGGAGGGCCCTGGGCTGAGCAAGGCTTTCCACTCTAATCCTGCCCTGTACTGAGATGAGGGCAGAGAACGCCTATCAGAGACTCAGGGTTCCGGGGACTGGCCCATTCCCGCCCCCCACCAACTTCGAGTTTCTGTGACTGCATGGAGGGCCGTTGAACTCGATGTCCTGTAGACCTGGGTTCAAATCCCAGTTCCCATGCTTCAGCCGCAGCTCTGAGATGGACTGGCTGGCCAAAGGCGATGTGCAGGGAAGTGCTTTATCATGGTGCTAAGTCGCTCCGTCGTGTCTGACTCTTTGCGACCCTATGGACTGTAGCCTGCCAGGCTCCTCTGTCCATGGGATTCTCCAGGCAAGAATACTGGGGTGGGTTGCCATTTCCTTTGTCATTGCCGAGGGGCTGACAGCTCAGGAGAGGAGGCAGCTGTAGAGTTTCCGGGGAGCAGACCTTCCGCCTGGGGCCGTGAGTGCAAGCTGGGTGGGGGAAGAAGAAGCCCCCAGCCCCAGCCTGCTTCTCAAACTGCCTGGGATGCTGGAGGGCTGGGGGGCGGGGGGGGGGGGCCTCACTTACAAGGATTTTCCAGGCACAAATCCTGCTCACACTCCTCCACACAGCTCTTCCAACCCAACCTGAGCTGTGTTGCCAGAAGAATCTTCCTAAAATACTCCCATCACATCACTGCCTGCTCGGAAGCTTCCTGTGGTGGCCCCGCGTTGCCTGGGATGAGCCCCCCTCCTCTGCCAGCAGCCGCAGCCCCTCCAGCCTCGTGTCTCTCTGTCTCTGTGCTCAGGGTCCCATCTGGAGCCTCTTTTCTGTCCTCAGCACCACGGCCTCCTTGAGTCACATCAATGTCCCTCAAGATCAGAGGTGCCCCCTACCCATGTTGTATACCAGGAAGCTGAGGCTCAGAGAGGTGGTCTGACTGGCTTTGCTCTTTCTCTTTGGAGCTGCAAGATTCCTCAAAAATCACTGGATCCAAGCTGCTTTCCTTTTGCAGATGAGGGAACTGAGCTTCAGAGGGGGGGCTGATCTGCCCAAGGTCACTCTGCTACCAGTGGGTGGAGAAGCCTGGAGCCTGGATTCCCAGGTTCCACAGCCAGCCCTGTGGTCACGTCACCCCACTGCGGGGCTGGCCACGTGCTCCCTCGAGCCCCCGGGGACACACAGGTGTGGAGCACTGGTGTGTTGCGCTTGCCCTGCGGAGTCACGGTTGGCATTCTGGGGGTCCCGAATGGCTAGTGCTGGTCCTGTGCCCACCTCTGGGGAGGACTGGCCCGGCCCCAGGCTGAGGGGTACGTGGGACACGGTCAGCAGCGAGTAACTGCAAGGCAGGCCTCAAAGGGAAGGGAGGACAGCGCCAGGGAGTCCGGTGGCAGGAGGGTCACTGTCCCCACTGAGGTCGGGTCCCGGTGATTCAGGAGGCGGAGGCGTGAGCCAGGAGACTGGCCGTTTGTATCACTCGGGCTGCAGTTGACGTCACAGCTGACTCCCTTTCCTGCAACTAGGACCACCCATACCGAGCTCCCCCCAAGTCCTGGGGTCCCTGGGCCATCTCTGGCCCTAGAGGGTCAAAGGCTTGGGTGATCTTGGACACAGGTCTATCCATCCATCCCAGTAATCTCTCCTGGGCTCTTGCTCTGGGCCAGGCTGTGTGTCAGGCCCTACCAATGAGAGCCCGGCCCTTAGGAGGCTCTCCATCTAGCAGGGCCAACAGACGACCCCTAAACAAACCAAAGACAAGGTAACGTCAGACAGTGACAAGTGCTCTGAAGACAATGAGCTTGGGACGAGGGGGAAGGGGTCGTGGGAGGCCTTACTCTCAGAGAGCAAGCCCTCCCGAGGAGGTGACGTTTGCACTACAGGCTAATCTGCCAAGGGGAGGAAGTGGCAAGTGCAAGGGTCAAGAATGAGCTTGGTGCTTTGCAGCAATGGACAGGAGACCAGTGTGGCTGGATCTGCAGCAGTGGGAGTTTCGGGAAGCAAGCCATGAGAAGCCAGCGAGGGACTGGCCACACGGGGCCATGAGGGTCCCAGAGAAGACTGGATTTTAGTGTGAGTGTGGTGGATCCTTGTAGAGTTATAAGCGGGGGAGGGACTGGTCCAAATGCCTTTTAAGAAGACCTCTCTGGGTGGTGTGCAGAGAACAGATTAGGGTGGGGGCCTGAATCGGGGCCGATGGGTGAGACACGGGTGGGTGGGTGGTTTCCTGGGAGAGACTGACAGTGAAGGTTGAGAAGAGGTTGGCCCCTTAACATCTTAGAGCTTAAATTCTATGCCCCAGAACAGGGATCTGCTAGTGACTCTTGCACAGGGTTGCTGAGAAGTTAAAATGAGAAGCCTTCAGGAGAGTGAGCGGTTGGCCATGGCCTTGGCAGCCACAGCCCGTCCAGGGTGCTGGGAAGGCCTCCGGGAGTCACAGGTCAGGTCCGCCTGGGGTTGCTGTCTCTAAGAGCTTAGCACTTCTGGAGATATTCTAGGCGGAGGGGGAGTCTGGAAGCCCACCAAGCTTGTCTCTGAGCCTATGCCAGCCTCTTCTGTCTCTCCCAGGGGCTACTGCATTGAAACAATATTTTCCAAAAATACAACCCAGCTCCCAAACAGAGACGCCGCTTTCCAGCCCCTGCAATTGGCAAACTCCCCATTGGGTCCTCTTCAGTGTCCTACAGAGTCTTGTAGGAATTCTGTCCTACACAATGTGCTACTGAGTTCCCTCCTCTGGAAATGCACTTTCCTACTCCCACCTTCTCTACTCATTCACAGTCTCAAAGGCGCTCAGTCTGCTCCTCCGGGTGTGACAAGTTATTCCTGCCTCAGGGCCTTTGCATCTGCTATTCCCTCTGGTTGGGCTACCAAGGGAACATTTCATGAAAAGACAGGAACAATAAAGGACAGAAACGGTATGGACCTAACAGAAGCAGAAGATATTAAGAAGACGTGGCAAGAATACACAAAAGAATTATACAAAAAATATCTTAATAGATCTTTTAAGATAACCAGATAGCCACGATGGTGTGATCATTCACTTAGAACCAGATATCCTGGAGTCCGAAGTCAAGTGGGCCTTAGGAAGCATCACAACGAACAAAGCTAGTGGAGGTGATGGAATTCCAGTTGAGCTATTTCAAGTCCTAAAAGATGATGCTGTGAAAGTGCTGCACTCAATATGCCAGCAAATTTGGAAAACTCAGCAGTGGACACAGGACTGGAAAAGGTCAGTTTTCATTCCAATCCCAAAGAAAGGCAATGCCAAAGAATGCTCAAAACTACTGCACAATTGCACTCATCTCACACACTAGCAAAGTAATGCTCAAAATTCTCCAAGCAAGGCTTCAGCAGTACATGAACTGAGAACTTCCAGATGTTCAAGCTGGATTTAGAAAAGGTAGAGGACCAGAGATCAAATTGCCAACATCTGTTGGATCATCAAAAAAGCAAGAGAGTTCCAGAAAAACATCTGCTTCTGCTTCATTGACTACACCAAAGCTTTTGACTGTGTAGATCACAACAAACTGTGGAAAATTCTTAAAGAGATGGGAATACCAGACCACCTTACCTGCCTCCTGAGAAATCTGTATGAGGTCAAGAAGCAACAGTTAGAACCGGACATGGAACGGTGGACTGGTTCAAAACTGGAAAAAGAGTACGTCAAGGTTGTATATTGTCACCTTGCTTATCTAACTTATACATCATGTGAAATGCCAGGCTGAATGAAGCACAAGCTGGAATCAAGATTGCAGGGAGAAAATCAATAACCTCAGATACACAGATGACATCACTCTTATGGCAGAAAGCGAAGAGGAACTAAAAAACCTTTTGATCGGGTTAAAGAGGAGAGTGAAAAAGCTGGCTTAAAACTCAACATTCAAAAAACTAAAATCATGGCATTGGTCCCATCACTTCATGGAAAATAGATGGGGAAACAATGGAAACAGTGACAGACTTCATTTTTTTGGTCTTCAAAATCACTGCAGGTGGTGACTGCAACCATGAAATTAAAAGATGCTTGCTCCTTGGAAGAAAAGTTATGAGCAACCTAGACAACATATTAAAAACCAGAGACAATACTTTACTGATAAAGGTCTGTCTAGTCAAGGCTATGGTTTTTCCAGTGGTCATGTATGGGTGTGAGAGTTGGGCTATAAAGAAAGCTGAGCACAGAAGAAAAATTGATGCTTTTGAACTGTGGTGTTGGAGAAGACTCTTGAGAGTCCCTTGGACTGCAAGGAGATCCAACCAGTCCATCCTAAAGGAGATCAGTCCTGAATATTCATTGGAAGGACTGATGCTGAAGCTGAAGCTCCAATACTTTGGCCACCTGATGCAAAGAGCTGACTCACTAGAAAAGACCCTGATGCTGGAAAGACTGAAGGCAGGAGGAGAAGGGGACGACAGAGGATGAGATGGTTGGATGGCATCACCAACTCGATGGACATGAGTTTGAGTAAACTCCGGGAGTTGGTGATGAACAGGGAGGCCTGGAGTGCTGCAGTCCACGGGGTTGCAAAGAGTCGGACACGACTGAGCGACTGGACTGACTGACTACCTGGGCTGCTCTTATCCTTTACCTTCACATGGCTGGTAGCTTCCCATTCAGATGGCAAGACATTTTCAGGCCACCCCCTCAGAAGCCTTCTCTGATTTTTCCCTACCCACAAGCTACCTTCCTAGTCACTGGGGATAATTGCTGTATTTTATTTTTTCCAGCATTTATTGTCAATGGGGCTGTTATCTGTGTGCTCGTGGGCAGCCTTCTCCCACTAGATGGAAGACCCTTGAGGCAGGCCCTTGTCTGGCCCTGTTGGTCTCCATAATCCCAGCACCCAGTCCACAGTAGCAGCTCGGTAAAGGTTGCTGAATGAATAAATGACCCATTCTTTGAGACAGACACTCATTTTCCTGATGAAGAAAACAGAAGCTGCTTGCCTTCTGGCAACTCTGTTTCTTTGTTTCTTTCTCTCTCTTTCTCTTTTTAGTAACAAATACTTTATTTCATGTTAAAGAAATTTCAGAATAAAAAGTGTTTTTAATTTGACCCAGGATTAACTGAGTACCATATATCTGACTTTTTAATAAACTTTTACAGGAATTTTTTTTGTTTGGTTATCACTAATCACGATTTTCCTTTTTTGAAAATTGAAGTGTATCTACCACATTGTGTTCGTTTCTGGGGTACAACAAAGTGATGAGTTATACATATGTTTGTACATTCTTTTTCATACTCTTTTTCATCATGGCTTATTAGAAGATATCAAATATAGCTCCCTGTGCTAAGACCTTGCTGTTTATCTTGGGTGGCCCCGTTCCTATGGGTGGTCCCCACCCTCTCCCCGCCGCCTTCCCACTATGATTAAAATTGCGACTCTACCACTGGCCGTTCCTCCTTGCCTCGCCCCCAAACCCTGCTGGCCACCAGTAGCTCCACTTAGACAGTGCTTTCAGTTTGCAACACTCTCCGGAGACAGCCTCCTTTTATTAATAACAAGGCTCATTAACCTCGTCCTACAGACAAGGAAACTGAGGTCAGGAGTGAGGCTGAGCGTGCCGCCGCAGGCAAGCCCCTGGAGGAGAACCCAGTGAAGCAGAGCTTTCGCGCGGAGGAGATCTCAGGGGTGGAGGGTGGCGTGGGCCCCCCAGGGCTCCGCGGCTCCTGCAAAGCCTCTCATTCTGGTTTGCCCAGTGCCCTCCTCCCCATCATTCTGAAGGGTCATCGCTAGGGCCTGCGGAGCCAGCCCACCCCCTGTCTGGCACTCTTGATCTCTCCTTAACCTCTTGCTGGTGAGGAGGGGCAGCCTTCTTCCCCTGAAAGCTCTCTTCAGTCCTTTAGGTGATGGGTTTAGGCAGAGACCCTTGAGTGCCTCCATTACAGAAATGCGAGCAGACGGGAGGTGGTGTGTGTGCCCTGGTGCGGGGGTGTGTGCACACACGCGTGTGTTGCAGGTGTGTGTGCCTGGATGTGTGCTTGTGTGGATGCACATGACCCTGTAGGTGTGTGTGTCATATGACACAGTGTGCATGAACCCGTGCTTGTGGGCGGCAGGAGGGAGAGCGGGACCGAGATCACAGTGTATGCTCCCAAGCGCCACTGTTTACAGCTCAGGGCGTTCTGGCTGGTGCTCCAAGGCTTCGTCAGGGGCTGAGAAGGGCAGGCTGCCGCAGTGATACAGCTGAGCTTGGCCAGTCCTCCCAAGACTCTTGAGGAAGGCGGAGATGAGAGGGTGTGAGCCAGGGCTGGCTTGTCGTCGCCGTCTGACCAGCCGCCCCTGCCCGGCTGACTCAGACACTGCCTGCCAGACTGTGATGCTGTCCCCCCGGCCCGCTGACCTCCTGGGTCACTGGCTGGCTGACCCTGCTGGCTGGGAGACTCGCCTCTCTCAGGAGCCCATTCCCTGGGAAGCCCGCCTCAGTCCTAGCTCAGCCTGAGGGCTGGCTGCTGTTTGGAGATATGAATTCTGACTCCCCGGGTAAATTAAGAAGGATCTTTGTACCCTCAGACCCACTGTTTCCCCAAGGCCTCTGGACCTCACCTCCGGGGCTTCTGGCTGTACTGTCCTCAGTCTTCTCCCCTGTGAAATGGCCACAAGTCCGAGGTGCTGTGAGAACCTTAGACAGGCAGAGCTAGCAGATCCCGGGCTCGGAAAGGCTGCCTCCACACCCAAAGGCCAGGCCCTTTGCCTGGGCCAGTGAAGAACAGCCTGGCAACTTCAGGGGGGCAAGAAGGGCCACTGAGGCCATGGGCCAGGCAGGGCCAGAGGAGCAGGGCTGAGAAGCTGGAAGCACAACCCCATGGCTACGCCTCCCCAGGCTCCAAGCGCTCAAAGAGATGTGGGGCTGGGAGGATGCCAGGTGACTTCCTGTGAACGGGGAGGAAGACAGTCAGGTCATGGGGGCCTTTGTGACAGCAGCTGAGAGGGGCATGGAGGGGAAGAGCATAGGTTTTGGAGTCAGGCTTGGTCCAGACCTCAGTGACCTCGGGAAGGTCACAACCCTTCTCCTGGTTCCCTCTTCTGTAGGATGAGATAATAATAGCTATCTGGCTGTATCGCTGGCAGTGTTGGTTCATTAAACAGGAACATGTGTGTGAAGTACCCAGCCACGTTGGGGGTCGTCAAGGAAACGATTATGAGGGGGCCCTAGTGGACCAGCTGTTCCTGACTGTATGTGGCCCTGTGGTACCACTCTGCAAGGCAGCCCCAGAATCGCCCCGCTAGGCAGCCTCGCTGCATCTCCTCCTGTCAGCTCCCAGAGTGCCCTGGATCCCCTCCTTCCCAGCGCTTCCTGTCAGACAATTATTACCAGTTTGGATCTCTGTCTTCTCCATAATTCTCCGGCTCCTGGAAAAGGGGATTAGGGGAGAGATGCCTGACTGACTGAATGGTGTCAGTCTGTCTGTCTGCTGCATTGAGCAGTGAGCAATGGAAGGGCAAGGTCAGGGAAAGGTAAACAGATTTATTCAGCTCCTGCTAGCTGCTACATACTTCATATCATTTCTCACAAACTTTGTAAGGTAGGTGTCATACTCCCATTTTGCTGATGAGGAAATTGAGGCTCAGAGAGTAGGGGGACTGGTCTGAGATCACTCACGGCAGGGGAAGAGGGGACCTAGATTCCAAATCAGTCTGTGTTTCTAATCACCACGCCATTCTGACCTACGGGGTAGAAGGGAGACCCCTCACTTGTCCACCTGGCCCCCCTGAGCAGCACGCACCCAAGAGCCAGCTCTGCAGTAGGGGTGCCCATGTGTCCCTGCGAGCCAGGACCTCAATCCTCTGGCGCTGCAGGGGGGCAGGGGTGGGGTGAGGAGGAGGAGGAGGCTTGGGGTCCCTGGACTCTCAGGATTAGGTCAGGGCTTTGTCCACAGCAGGCGCCGGCACACAGCGGTTCCACGCTCCGGCTGTCTCCACCTGTATGTTCGGGCTGTGTGTTCCTGGCGTGTGTCTCCCATGTGTCTGGGCTATCTCCATGTGTGTGACTGCTCCCTGGCTGGCCTCTGTGTGTCGCTGTGTTTGAACCCACATGAGCACATGGGTAAGTAAACCTATGGTGCATCCGCTGGGGGTTTGTGCAAAGTACGCACCTGTGCGGCCATGGTTTCCGGCTGCTGGGCCTCTGACTGTTTGTATCCAGGCGCAGGTTTGCAGTTTGGGGGGGATGTTTGATCACGTGGGGGTCTAGAGTGTAGGGCGAGAAGCAGCCACTGACTTGAGTCTCACCTTCCCCTTCAAACTCTCTGCTTCTGGAATCATTCACGTGACCAAATGTAACACTTTCCTTGTCTCTACTTTCAAGCAGTTCTGACAGGGCCTCTCTAGTTAGAGCTCTCAGTTCAAACCTCAGCTCCACCATCTGCTGTGTGGGAGGCTGGTGAGTTACCCACCCTCCCAGGGCCTGGTGTCCTCTGTCAAACTGCAGTGAGACCCGAGAGGACACCCCCATGCCCAGCGCAGAGGAGGTCCTTAAGCTCAATGTGCTATAGAAAGAAGTCTTGTCACACGACGTGTAATCCCTCCTGCTTCCCCACATGTGTGGAAACCGGATATTCCCCAGACGTCATTACCAGACAGTCGCCTCCTTTCTGGCCACGCTCATCCCTTTCTCTGGCACCAACTAATGCAAAAGAGGCGAGACCCTGTCAGACCTGCTGTATCTGAGAATAAGCGCACACTTGGGACGATGTGGCTGGGTGGGCTTTCTTGACAGCCCTGCCATGAATTGTGCTGATTTTTCACCCTCTGTGGAAGGCTAGACATGAAGCTCTTAAACCAAAGACAAAGGTGTTTCCTATTTTTAAATGAATGGGTAGCCAAAATTTTTGGAGCTACAGGCTTGATAAATGAAGGTGTGAATTTGTTTTGAGGATCTTATGACCTTTTCAAGCAGGGTCCACCTACTGGTGAAGTCAGACATTGCAACTCAGCTCTATTCTGGCTTGTTAAATACCCAGGGGGAAAAAATTTAGGTTTAAATAAGCTTTTTGAGAGCCTCCACTGAGCCAAGCTTTGCACGGGTTTGTCTCCATGTGGTCTCATTCTTTTGGTCAGATAGCAAGCTCATTTTATAGGCTAAGCATCCAGCCTGCTAGGGGTCATTTGCTACTAAGCGATACATCTGAATTTAAATCCTGGTCTCCTGACTCTGGGTCATCTCCACAAAGACGGCTGTTTTTTCAACCTCTTTCACAGAAATGGAATTCTCTTTTTTAGATAAATTTGAAAATAGATAAGAACGTTAGAATAACTTTGCTGTCTGGGGTGATTGTGGGCCTGGAGACCCCTGCATGGGTCCTGTCTCATCCCAGAGGTGGACCTCAAGTCCTCTTGTTGAATATTGGTGTTTCAAAAACACAGCTGGCAAACCACACCCCCCCCCCCACCCCCCCCCCACGACTCCACCAGAAAGGCCTGGCTCTGGAAACCCTGGGAAAGTGGAAAGGTGATTGATATAAGAGGGGAGATATGGAAAATGCTAGAAACAGCTGACTCCTCCCTGGGGACGTAAGAGTGGGAAGCTGCTGTTGCCCTGGATTTGCCAGGATATGTTAGGGTGTCCCCAGCTCCAACAAAATCCTCAAGCCCATGATTCTGTCCACTGTGACCCCTCCCTCCAGTTTGGGAAAAAGTGAAAGTGTTAGTCACTCAGTTGTGTCTGACTCTTTGCAACCCCATGGACTGTAGCCTGCCAGGCTCCTCTGTCCACGGAATTCTCCAGGCAAGAATACTGGAGTGGGTTGCCATTCTCTCCTCCAGGGGATCTTCCTGACCTAGGGATGGAACCCAGGTCTCTTGCATTGCAGGCGGATTCTTTACCATCTGAGCCTAATTTCTAGATGAACATTACAAGAAAAATAAGTCATTTTGAAACAGGAGGGAAAAAAAAGAAGGGGGAGGGGCAGGGCACAACCTTTAAAAGAATGACATAGCCCTTGAGGATAGGGCATAAACTGCTTAGAACCAACTAGGTCAAAGATGTCAGAAGATTTGACTTCCAGTGGACCTTAAGCCTCATTATATGCTGATTATAATACAATACATCTGAAGACACGCCCACAGCCCCATGACAGTTCTGAGGCTGACCATCAAAGGCCAAAAAGCAGGCAGTAGCCCAATTCCTACAAATCTCTGCCCCTTCTCCAAACCAATTGGAACAATCCTCCCACTTATTAGCCTATGGAAGTACTCAGCCCATAAAACTAACCAACCCCCATCTCAGGGCCGGTCTCATCTTTTGAGATGGACAGAATTATGATTACAGAATGTGTGTCTCTCTAAATAAATCCACTTCTTACCTATCTCTTTGCCTCTTACTGAATTCCTTCTGCACTGAGACGTTAAAACTTGAGCTTCGGTAAGTCCTGACACAGATGAGCAATTTCAACTAAAAGACAGTGGGTTCAACTCCCAACCTGAGTTTTGGCTGGGTTCAAATTCCATCTGAAGTGTGGTTTCAACATTATCACCCAGAAGAATTTAGAGGTGTATTGTGGTTTAAAAAAATACATTTATGAATTTGTTTTCTAACAACTTCACTGTCAGCAGCTGTGATTATCTTGCTTGCTCTGTCTCCCCAGTCAGATGCAGACCAGCTGCAGAGAGCAGGAACCTTGTCTATCACGTTCTGCAGACTCCCAGGGTCCAGCAAGTTGGGTGCTCAGCAAACAGTGGTGAATGACTAACTGAAACAAAAGGGAACACTATTCCCATTTCATAGATAAAGAAATCAAGGCTCAGAGAGGTTCAGGGGCTGCCCATGATCAGGCAGCTGGTAGACAGCCAAGTCAATTTGCATCCAGCTACAGCTTTACTGTTCGCTGTGGAGCAACAATGAATTGGATGAATTTATTCACCCACCCCCGTCCTGCTGAGCAGAGATGGAGGTTGACTAGACTCTTGCCCAGGAAGCCCCCAATTCGCCCTCCAGCCTCCTGGTCTGGGTCCCATCAGCCAGTCTGCCGAATGGGGATATAAAGACAGAATCTCTCTGGGGCCTGGGGAGGATTAATCAGCAATTAGTGTGCAAAACATTTTCCAGACAAATGTTAAGTATTATTAGTATTTAAATTTAGTTTCATCTTCCCCTGCATCCCGACAAAAGGGAACAGATGGCCCTGGCTCCAGGTGGAGAGGGGGAGGGCGGGGCCGCACCACACCAAGCAGGAAGTTTCGGAGCTCTGCCTTCCAATTAGCCCCTGCCTGATGTGGGAGCCCAGGGCGTCGGCGCTGCAGTTGCGGGGAGGTCTTAATAAAAGACACATGAAGGTCATGGGATCGCAGGGTTTGGGGTCTGAATTTCCCTTCCTAGCTGCCTGACCTTGGCCAGGTCAGTGCTCTCCAAGCCTCAGATCAATGATACGTGCTTTGCAGGTTCGGCGTCAGGGGTGAATGAGACCCAGTGTGAGAAAACGCTGGCCGTGGCACCTGAGCCGTGAACCAGCGTCTCCTTCCCATCCATGCCTTCAGGATGCCAAGCTTGGGTCTGCTTTCCTCTGGAGAGGCTTCTGAGAACTGAAAAACCCTGGGGTGTGGAATCCTGGAGATGTGAATGCAAGCTCTGGCTCCACCACTTTTGGGTCCTCCTCCAGCCGTGACCACGATCCCTATCTGTAAAATGGGAGTGATGCTGGTACCTGCTCTGCGGCCGTGCAGGATGGAGATCAGCTGAGACGGCGGCGGCTTTGTAAACTTTAAAGGAAGGTGTGGGCGGCAGTGACTGCTACAGTCTGCTTCCTGTTTTCTGCTCCAGGCCTCTGTCCTTCAGGCTGTGGGGGACAGCAGTAGCAGGTAGGAGGCTTGGACAAATCCGCATGTAACTCACTCTGGCTGAACCCCACTTCTAGGCCCCATCTCTCCTCTTGCCCTCTTCAGTTAGGAGACCAGAACCCAGAACACAAGTGTTCACAAGTGGGCTCTGGATTCCAGAGTGGCAGGGAATGACCTGAGCAGGAAAACCAGGGCAGCCAAGATAGCTATGCCGTTCAAATTTCCCTTGGGTCCAGCAAACATGGCTGAAGTATTTGTGGGGAGCAGAGGGACTGTGGGCAGCCTGATGTGCAGTAAAAATAGGCTTCAGAGACACCAGGGCTCAAATCTAGAATCTGCCCCTTCTAATCTCTGGGCCCCTGGGCATGCAGTTTTCTCTCTCTAAGCCTCCATTTTCTGATCTGGAAAATGGGAATGCTAACACCCCCAGAAGGGCCACAGCAAGGATCAAATTAACAGAAAATATGGAACCCAAAGCTGGACTGCCTCCTGGGATGACTCTGAGTTTCCTTAAAGCAGAATAGAAAGGAGAAGGACTTCCAGTTGGGTACACTGTCTTGACATTACCATTACCCTTACCTCCTTACTTTCTGTGCCCCTTCTGATAACAGCCCCTTGCTGTATTGTCTGGGAAACTACCGTAGTCCCGCTGTCCACCCACGTCTAGCTCATCAGATCACTGTACCCCTCTAGTTTAGGGAGGCCACGTGGCCTAAACCAGCAGTCTACAACCTTTTTGGCACCAGGGATTGGTTTCCTGGAAGATCACTTTTCCACAGTGGGAAGGGATGGTTTGGGGATTATTCAAGTGCATTACATTTATTGTGCATTTTATTTCTATTATTATTATTATTATATCAGTTCCACCTCAGATCATCAGGCATTAGATCCTGGAGGCTGGGGATCTCTGACCTAAACAAGCCAATTCGAATGAAACCTAGGACTTCTGTCGGTGTTACAAGGAAAGGGGTCGTGCCTTTCCAGCTGGCTAGGAGAGCTGAGGGACAAACACTTGATGCTCACGGCAATATTTTGTGACCTGAATTCTTATTTTGGGCTGCACCAGGTGCTGACAGTTGTTATATCATCTGAATTTAGGTGTCATGGTTTTCTGTTTTTACTTAAAAAAAAAAAAATCAAATTGTTTGCAACCTGTTTAAAAGATACTAACATAATATAGCTAACGTTGATCTTATCTCAAAGCAGATACGCTCTGCTTAATTTTCAACTTCTTTCACTCTGCGATGTCCCAAATTGACCCCGTGGTCCTACCTTCTGGCCTCTGCCCATGTTGTTGCCTCTGCACCTCTCTTCCCTGACCTGCCCTAGGTTACACCACTGGGATCTCGCTTTTGCAAAGGTTTTTTTTGATTTCCCATGCTGAGCTGGCTGACTCTCCTGGCTATCCTTAACCCCTGGGCCTCTCCACAACCAAGCACAAATCATGTCATTTTGAACTTGTCAATGGCTATCTCTGTCCCAGACGGTGAAGTCTTTGAGGGCAGACCCTGCATCTACTCAGTTCCCTGTGGGATGCCAGCTCTGAGCACAGCGGCTGGCACATGGGTCCTAGATAAATGCTTGTTGAACGAATGAACATTTATCACTATTCATGCCCACAACCGCAGCAATAATAACACCTACATGTGCATGTGCCCACGGTCAGTCACTAAGTCATGTCTGACTCTTTGTGACCCCATGGACTGTAGCCCACCAGGCTCCTCTGTCCGTGGGATTTCTCAGGCAAGAACACTGGAGTGGGTTGCCATTTCCTCTCCGGGGGATCTTCCTGACCCAGGGATCGAACCTGTGTCTCCTGCATTGGCAGGTGGATTCTTAACCACTGAGCCCCCTGGGAAGCCCCTATATATGCATACCTCTGAACAGTCTGTGAGCGGTTTTCACATGCATCATCTCATCTGACTCTTCACAGAATTCTGTGCAGCTGGTATTATTGTCTGATTTTATGTTTGTGTGGACACTAAGGCTCAGAGCTGTGTGATGACTTCCCAAGCTGTGTAAGTGGCAAAACTGCCTTTCAAAGGTGAGTCTTCCTGTCTCTAGACCCAGTGATTCCCCTTCCATCTCCATTACATGCCAAGATGCTGCTGGTTTGGAAAATATCATAGGATTCACCCCAAAGTGAAATCTTGTGTTGAAACTGTGGCCAGCTGGGGGGGGTGGTGCTCCAGGGAGGAGCACTTGTTTGTGATGGGGGCTGCAGCGAAGTATCCTGCAGAAGCCTGCCCTTCCAGGTTTGAGAAGTTCACGGCTCACCAGGAAAGGAGATGGGATGCAGGAGAGCTGGAACAGGCAGCAGGAGTCTGGCAGTAGCTCAGCCCAGGGCCTGGGTGGGGTTTCCAAAAACGGGCCGGTCATGACAGGAAGGACTAAAGAGTTCTCTCCAGTCTGGGGACCAGCTGACTCTGGAGATGAGATCTACTGTCCCTTCTCTGGTCTCCCATCCCTACCTCAGACTCTAGTTGCCAAAGCTTTTCAGACCACGCCCATCTGAGGACTCTTGAAATAAGATTTCTCAGAGCAGGTAGAACTTGGGCTTTGGACTAGAAGCTTTGTTCTATCGCTTATCATCCCTTCCTACTCACATTTTCCTGCTTAACTTTGACTCACCCTCAGGTTTCAGTTTAGAGGTCTCCTCCTCCAGCAAGCCTTCCCTAATCTTCCCTGTTGGAAAAGGAGTCCTTCATGTGCTGCTATCTTCCTTCACCATGCTTCTTTCTATCACAGCCATGAGTACACTCAGTCTATCACAGAGAGATTGCCCAGGTGGAGCTAGTGGTAAAGAATCTGCCCGCCAATGCAGGAGATGCAAGAGCTGTGGGTTCAATCCCCGGAGAAGGAAATGGCAACCCACTCCAGTATGCTTGCCATGGACAGAGAAGCCTGGCGGGCTACACTCCATGGGGTTGCAAAAGAGTCAGGCACACACTGCTACTGAGTACTAGAGGCCCCTCTGTGTCTGCGTTTCTCGACTGTGGTTCTTGGAGGGTGAGGGCCACGGTTTGTTCATCTGCCCAGAGGCAGTGCTTGTCATCTGTGAATGGCGGTGGCCACTCCTAATCACAGGGGGGCGGACTGTGAAGATTCAGTCATAAATAAGATTTTGAAAACTTACAAAATGTTATGGCTGACACGCGATGTGGACTAGTCATTTTCTTCTTAGCTGATGTTATGGAAGAGCTTACTCCCAGCAAGCAGAATGCCGAGTCTCACGCGCGTGGCCTTGCTGGGTCCTCGCGGTGTGCACTTCCTTTCTTAGGCTGAGTAGTGAAGGGTTCTGGGCAGGGAGGCTTCCTTATTAATAGAAGGCATGGAAAACTAGGAGGTCCAGCCATGTGCCCTGAGGCCTCCCCATGTACTCTGACCTCAAATCTTCTGGGCCCACATGGGCTCCTTAGACATGGGCATTTGATCCCATCTTCTTTGAACCCAAGGGCAAAGAAGCTCCCTACTGCCTAGGGCCCTGCTACTGACTTGACAGGCATTTCCAAAAGGAACAGAGCTGAAAGCTTAGAGCACTCGATGAAGAGATGGGTACAGACAAAGGAACAGCAGAAGCAGCAGTTTCCAAAGCCTGTGTTCCCGGTCATGCAGACAGCCAGCTGGGCCTGGCAGAAAGAACCAGACTCCAGAGTCCCACAGACCTGGCTCGACTCTACACACTGTGCTCAAATACGTCAGTTCATCTCTCTGAGCCTCAACTTTCTTTTCCAGAAATGGGGCTCAGGACTTAAGTGTCTGTAGTGGGGGCTCACGCCTGGCATAGCAAGGCCCTCACTGAGCTTCCTTCCTTTCCCCCATGGTCTTCTCATCCCTCATGGCCTTGAGCATAGGTCCAGGGACATAGAAAATCAGGAGATGCTGCTGGCTGACTGTGCCCAATCCCCGCCTCTAGCTCCTGTGCCACTTTCAGGGCCAGGCACCTATCTGGGGCCCAGGACACATCTGCCGAAGGAACGAGCAGGTTCTGGGTGGTGGGGATACAGGAGCACAGGGGAGAGAGGTGGAGGGCAGACTACGCAGAGGGTTAGGGTAGATCAGGAAGGAGCTGGGTCTGGCTGGAATAGAGTGTGAGGATGTAAATAAGATCCCTTTGTACAGGCTGTGCCCCAGGCTTGGAATGCCCCTTCTCCTCAGTGTCTGACATACCACCCTGCCTCTCTGCAGTCCAAACTCAGACCTCACCTCCTCACTAGCGTTGCTCAGCCTTCTGGGCAGGCTCACGTGCCCCTGCCTCTGTGCAGAAACGCAGGCGCTTTTACCCCCAGGTCATAGTTTTTGGTTTGCCTGCCTGACCTCCTGCAGCCTCCTCGGGGCCTGCAACATCGAGCCTCTCTCAGGATCTCTTTGGGCGCAGGGTTCAGTAGCCAGTCAGCTCAGCTCATGCTCTTTCCCCGAATCAAGGCCGTGCTATTCTCGTGAATTCTCTGCTCAGAGCCCAGGACAGATGCGCCTGTGCCCGGACACCTCTCCCTTCTCAGTCGCCAGTTTAAAGCCCAGTGGGGACGAAGGGCTCAGCTGACCCTTCCTTGCATGGGGCAGGCAGGGGGCAGCTGCTGACCTTGGAAATGCAGCTTCTGTGGTGTGACTGGGTAGACAGGCTTTAATGGGGAAGAAGGGAACCGGGCTCCAGTCCTGTCTTCTGCTGCCTGACGTCAGGCAGAGCCCTTTCCTTCTCTGAGCTTTGAATTCTCCTTCTGTGACTTAAGCCGTGGAGATAGCAGGGGCTGAGCTCAAGAGGTAGCTTATGTTCCTCTAGCATCTAAAATTACATACATTTACCTTCTGGGCTTCCTGGAGACTGACAGACACACATAAACACTCATGTGTACACACACCTACACACAGAAGTAAACAGATACAGCTACCCAGACACACATGCGCGCACATGCACACACACACAGATTCACATCAACATACTGACCTTCAGAAGCACAGAGACACCCACTTGCACGTCACACTTGTGCGAGACAGAGAGACACTTGGGCTGCCGTGGACACACACCACCCCCAGATACACAAGACTCCACTTTACAATACTCAACAGATGCAAAGTCTCACTGGTACCCACGAGTGCTGGAGCACAAGCGCACACACTGCCTTTGAGGAATCGGAGGCCCCTTCCAGCTGGTAGGGTGGGGATGCTTTCAGTGAGACACACGGCCCTTCCCCTGGCATGTGACATGTCCCCCTGCCCTCTCTCCCAGGCCTGGGCCAGGTGGGGGCCCTGTGGTCCTCTTGGCTGAGCAATGAGCAGGATAAGCGTCGCTTCCCACCAACAGGGGTGAAGACTGGGCAGGGGACCCATCTCCCGGGTTACTGCCTATGGATGCAGCTTTTTAAAATAGCTTCCTGCTGTTTCCAGGAAAGCCCTGGGGAAATAAAGACTCGAGACTGGATTTTACTTGTTCCTTGCTGTCTGTGTTGCTGTGTGCAAAGTACCCCAGAGAGATCTCCAGCACACCTGCCCAGCCTCCCTGGTCGTGGCTGTGGGCTGTGGCCAAGAGGATGAGTGCATCTGATGGTGAGGGCTGGGGGGCACTTCACCACTAAACCTGTCCCTCCTGGAGGAAGACCACTGGCTTAGCAACCCTGGGTGGGGGCTTTCCGCACCACCTGGGGGTGGCATGACATAGTGGTTTATACCTGGTTCTGCCACTCCCTGGCTACGACCTGGAATCCCTTAACGTCTCCAAGCATCAGTGTTTTCACCTGAAAAATGGTACAGATCATCTCCATGAATTGTGAAAATTAAACCACAGAATATAGGTCCCATCCTGTCTCCCTGCATGCCTCCCTACCTTGCTCCCCGCACTGAAGTCCCCTCTGTCTCTGTGAGTTCTGGGCAGTCACCATCAGGGTGTTAAGGGTCTGGGCCTCATCCCCAGCTCTGAGCCCTCCTGACTGTGTGTCCTTGGGCACAAGACGCAGCCTTTCGTTTTTTCATCTGTCCTGGGGGACCTCTACTGTCCATGTCTCAGGGTCATTTCTGGGTCGACAGGCCATGGAAAGTACTCTGTCAGCCTGTATGTGGCCAGAAGACATCGTCCCCACCCAGATGGAGACCTGGGAGCAAGACTTTGGATGGTGGAATCCTCGACCTTAATGTTAAAGGGACTAGGTCAGTCCAGAGACGGCAACAGCCTTTCCAACAGGCCCAGCAGAATTCAGAGGGCAGGTGTTGCTCCGGGCCCGCCTGTTCCTCCTAATCCTTTGGCAAACACTCACAGAGGCACTGGAGGTGCTGGTCTGTCTCTCACCCACTATCCTGGCAAAAGGGGCACTTACCTAGGAGGAACTGATACTTCCTTCTGGAAAGTGAGCTGGTGAGCATCCTTGGGCAGGGAGCATGGTGCAAGGCATGTGGACCTCCTCCGGGCCCTCTCCACTGCTTACTTGCTGGCTGACCTCCGACAATTGGCAGCTTCTCTGAGCTTCAGATCTCCAAGAAATTGCCTCCCTTGCAGGGAGCAGAAGAGGAGTGAGAAAAGCGAGAGAACTGAGACCACTCATGAAAAGGCAGAAGAAACGTTCTGCCTCCATGACACTGGTTTTTGCATCAGTCTCTTCTGCCCTTTGCCTGACCTGGTGGGACGAGGCCAATTCCCAAGATGATCTGTGGGTGGAGGGCCCATCCTGGGTGAGAGGGATGATGCATGCTGGAGGCCAAGTCAGGTGTTTGGGATACATTCTGCCCCAGGGGCTGCTTTCCCTCCACAGACCTGCCTGTCCCCCTGGCTATCAATCACAGGTCTCTACAAACAGAAGATGCTTCACACCTGTAGGTTTGCTGGCCTGCTTTTCTCAGGCACTAGGAGCCTTGGGCTATACACAGGACAGAAGTTGCCTGAGGATACAGAGACATGTGTGAATACCTGAGGCAAGACATTTTGACGAAGAAGAAGATACAGAGTTATCTAGATCACTGAGGCTCAGAGAGGGGCAGGACCTCACCCAAGGCCACATTGTAAGACAATGACTGAGGTAGAACTCAACCTGTGGTTCAGGAATCTCCCAGTTGGAAGAGTCTGAATCTTTTGGTACAACTTCCTACCCAAAAGTTTCTGCTTACATGCCTCCAGGGATGAGGAGCTCACAACCTTGTATAGCAGCTTATTCATTTTGTGATAGCTCTGTCCTTAAATATTTCTCATTCACACTGAGCTAAAATTTTTTCCCAACCACTGGAACCTCTGCCCTGAAGATCAACATCACATTGCTTCCACAGGTAGATATTTGACAATAGGCATCACATGCCACCAGTATTGTGTTGTCTGGTCTTCAATCTTCCCCTGGTCTAACAGGACAGATCTTTACCCTCTTAGTCTGTGGAGAGACCACCACACCTTGTCAGGGCTCATATCTAGATTTCCAAAGAATAAGTCACGAAAACACCAGAGGCTGCCTCAATGAGAGTGTTCAATAAATGCAATAACAACTAGATTTTTTTTATTAGTAAAGAAAAAATTGACTCAGAAGTGAAAAGGGAATTTTAGAGGCCTTTTCAATTTGTGATTTTCATGGGAGGCAGTTAATCTAAAAGTAAATAAAAGCATCCAAGTGCCAGAAAAAAATATGCAGTGAAATGTAATTTTTGGAGGGTAAATTCGACTCTACTAAATTATCAGAGAATTACACTTAAAATAGCCTGTGAATTACTTGGGAAGAGTCTGGGTCCTTCCATCATCACCTACAGCAGGCAGAGCTGGCCAGGGCACATGCGCGGCCAGTGACTACATGAACGAATAGTTTCAGTTCGTTGTTACTTTCAAAGTGCAAGAGGCCAAGCACATCTCCTTGCTCTAGACCTTAAAGGTGTATTGAGCAGGCCTGGGTACGCGATCTAACACAGATGCCAAACTCCGGAAGGCATGGTGGCCTTTCTACATAGCTCCACGCTGCAATGGAAAGGAGGTCAAGAGCTGGTAGTTTTGCATACTAGGCTCCCATTTCCCTTTCTTTCAGTAAGGCACCCCATTTCCTTTGGGGGAACGGCTCCTCTCCCAGTCTCCTTTCACGCAGTTTAACTAGAATAAGCCAAGCAGCCTGAAGCTCCAGTAGACGGCGCACGGCCAGGGTTTGGCCAATCAGCGCTGCCTGTTCATCTGGGCTACAGTGATTGGTTCAAGGATGAGCATGTGACCCATGAGAGGCCAATGAGGCTCGGCGCTGGAAATGCTGTTGGAGATGTTGGGAAGCCTCCTTCTGTTGTGGGTTGCTAAGCTAGCGCAGTCTGAGTGTAGAACGGCAGGGACCGGAAGCTGACTGAACATGAAGCAAACACCAAAGGAAAGAAGAGCCAAGAGCTGGAGAGAAGCTGAGATCTGCTCTTATCATTCGAGGTGCCTGATTCAGCTAGGGAGGAAGCCAGTCGTCCTTTGAATTTCTCATCAGCTATGCCAATAAATTGTGCTTTTTGCTAAATTTACTTTCAACTGAGTTTCTTTCAGTTGCAACTGGGGGGGTGTGTTGACCAGCAGGAGAGTACAAGAGTTAAACTTCCTCTTCAGTTTTGGGAGGTAGCTGATAGGAAGTCATCCTCTCCAAGCTTCCTTGGGAACCCGAGTTGGCCTGGACACTGGTGGTCAGGTAGAGTAGAGAGGCAGGTAGGATCCAAAAAGCAAGGTGCCATCCTGAAAGATTTCTTGCTGTCTCTCATCCCCACATCCAATCAATCATAACATCCAATATATTCACCCTCCACAAAACCTCTCTAGCCTAGTTCAAGACCCCTCTGATTTTTACATCAACTGTCACTCATGTTTCAAAGCATCTGCCTCTAGTTTTGTCCTTGTGAATCTATTTTTCTACAAAAGAGAGCTCTTTCTAAAATGCTAGTCTGACCACAGACACTCTTGTGCCATGGGTCTCCATGGCCAAAGCCCAGAATCCATTACCACTGGCAATGGCATTCAAGACCTTTCACTACCTAACCTAACCCAACACAGTTTTCCTTTTGTCCACCCACTTCCATTCATACAACCTAGAATCCTCCTTAAAATGTTCTCCCATGGCCCTGTCTTTCCATCTGTCCCACTGTCTGAAATTGACTTTTATACCAGGTTCAGCATAAGCATCAGCCTTTTGTGAAGTTTCCCTATGTTTCTTTCTGCACTCAGTCAGCCCCACCTATCCCTTGGGCCCCCATACCCTGCCTAGAGTTCTAGCACAATCTCTAACCTGCCCAGTGGTCCTAGCTTGTCTTTGTGTCCGTCTCTCCCTCTAGTCTGGGAGCTCCTGCAGGGCAGAGCCAGGGCCCCCTCATCCGTCAGTCTTCACCACTTAGCTCACAGCTGGCCCTAGGAGGAGCCACACAAATCTCTGATACATTGCATAATGCCCAAGGAATTCTTGGTGTTCCATCCTACTTACCATGTCTATTGAGCTTAATCATTTAAAACCATTTTGGGGTGGGAGGGACCAGGTAGTCAATTGCTCAACCTCCCCCTTGTCCAGGGCAACGACCATGGCAGGTTGAGGAGGTCGCCCTCTCCAGCTGCTAGGAGCTAAGATTTCCACTTAGGAAATAAATGGGGTTTTCAGGAGGGTGGGGGTGTTGTGTGGAATTTTCAAGACATCTTGACCTGATACCAGCAAAACCAGACCTGGCATAAAATGGTGATGGTCAGGAGAGCGTTCACACTGGAGGGATAGACTTGGCTCTTGTCTTAGAATTATTGGACCAGAGGAGGGCAGTCCATTTAATTGATAACAGAGGGGGAACAGAGCAATACTTTTCTTATCCCAAGTCTAGGAGATGCCCCCAAACATAAGCAATCAGATCTCTCACCCTGACTTCTGTCAGTTTGGATTTTTAACAAATAAAGGGGAGTAGGAAAGGAGAAGCCAATTCCAAATTCCCCAAGGTCTGTGCTGGAGTCTTGAACATCCATTGTCTCTTCTCACCTTCCACAGTCACTCAAGGAACAAGATATTACCCCAGTTCCCCAGGTGAAGGAATGGAGGCTCAGAGAGATAGGATCAGTAACCAAACCACACAGTTGGTAAGAGGTGGGTAGAACTTGAGATCCAGTCTGAATGGCTGCCTTGTTTCCTCCCAGCTAGACCAGTGAGGTAGAATGAGTATGAATTTCACACTCAATGGGAGAACCTGCTGGAATCCTGATCTTTCACTTTCCAGCCAAGGGGATTATGTAACCCACAGAGCTTCTTCAATGCCCAGTTTCCTCATATGCATAACGAGGCATAGTAACCTCTCCTCTCAGGGCCATTGTGTGAGAACAAAGTAGGAGAGTATATCTACTGGGTCAGGTGCATAGTAGGGTTCCGATGAAGGTGCTGGCTATGAGGCTTTCCCCCCTGCCATCCTCTTACTTCGATATCCCTACCTCACTGCCAAGTTCCAAATCAACTGAAGCTGGAGAGGTCAGACCTCAGTCTTCAGTTCCCACTGATTCTGAGACTGAGTCAAGTCCATTCATCTTTCTGGCTCTCAGTTTGCTGCTCTGTGAAATGAGCCTGCTGCCAGAAGCCCTGTACCCTGGTTGCATATGCGTATGAGCTCAGTCACTTCAGTTGTGTCCAACTCTGCGACCCCATGGATTTTAGCCCACCAGGCTCCTCTGTCTATGGAGATTCTCCAGGCAAGAATACTGGAGTGGGTTACCACACCCTTCTCCAGGGGATCTTCCCAACCCAGGGGTCGAACCAGCATCTCCTGCATTACACACAGATTCTTTAACCAGCAAGCCACCTAGGAAGCTCTTGTTTTCCAAAAACAGTAATGAATGGGGGTTGGGGAGAGAAGGTGGTTTTTTTTTTTTTCTAAAAGCAAGGTGGGTTTGGCTAACAATGTTGTCAAATTTCTCGGTTTTGGGTTGGAGTGATATCCTTGTGACTTACTTCTTGCTGAACAAAGCTCTGACTGGCAGTTAAGTGTCTTTGATTAATAAAAAATGGGAAAAATGAATTAATCATGATTTAAATGCAGTGTGTTTGGGAAACAGAATCTTTAAAAGCTCAAATCTCCTGGGACCAGGAGAGGGGGAACAAAGTGTCCTTGATGGTGAAAGGCTGAGGACCCCCGATGTCCATGGACCCTCCAGCTGCGGAAACAGGACTGTGTGGCTGGGGTGTGTGTGGGCTGCCCCTAGGGACCAGAGGCTTGGTCTCTTTAAGGCTCTTCTCCCCTCCACCAAGCCCCGGGCCTCTGCGGAGGAGGACATGCATTATTGAAAGCGCATTTCAATACCTATTCACTCTCCTGCTCCTCCTCCTCCTGTGGGTGGCAATCACAGTTTACATAATCTGTCTCTCTGTCCTCCCAGGCAGCTGCTCCCTTCTGGCTGAGAGGTTTGAGGAGGGGGAGGGAGGGGAGAAGGGAGAGATGTTAACTCTGTCCTGCCCCCTCAAGGAGTGGCCAGGTTCCCTTGGAGTGAAACAAGGAGAGCAGACCTTGACACCGCACAGCCCTGAGTGCAAGTGTCTGTGATGTGCTGGGTGTGACCTTGCAGCATCACTCGCCCCCTCCTGCTCCCTCCCTGGTGGTCTTGAATGACTCTCAAGGCCTCCATAATCGCCTCCAGGCTGATAGCGCTCAAATCTCTATTTCTACCCCAGACCTCCCTCCTGAATTGCAAGTTCGCCTGTCAGCAGCTTAAGGGACATCTCTGTACTCACAGGCAGCCTATGCTTAGCACATCTCAAACTCATCCTACTACTTCTTTCATCTATCTAGCCAATCATCCATCTCTTCATTCTTCCATTCATCTTCATCCATCCATCCCTACACCCACCCAGCCACTCATCTATTCATCCAACCACTCATTCATTTGTTCATTTCAACCACCCATCCATTGTCCATTCATCTAACCATCTATCCATCATCCCTACATTCAATCACTCATCCATCCATCCATAATCCATCTGTCCATCCACTATTTACTAAGTGTCTAGCATTTGTCAATATGAAGGCTACCATAACACATAAGACAGGCACTGTGTTTTTCTTCCCAATACTATGAAGGAAACAGACAAGTAAGTAGAAAGTTATAATAAATGTTATGAGAATGACGGTAAGGGAAGCATAAGGTGCTGTACCCGTGAGAGTGGTGGTCGTGATGGTACCCTATACAGCTTTGAGGGGTCAGAAGAGAATTTTGGAGGAGATGACAGCTAGGCTGAGACCTGAAGTACATCTTCTTTTCCTCTGTGTTCTTTGTCTCCATGTTCTAAGTGAATTGACACCCGGCACCCATTACCCAATAAAGAAGGCTGAATGCCAAAGAGTGATGCTTTCTAATTGTGCTGGAAAAGACTCTTGACGGTCCCTTGGACAGCAAGGCGATCAAAACAGTCAATCCTAAATGAAATCAACCCTGAATATTCATTGAAGGACTGATGCTCAAGCTGAAGTTCTAATTCTTTGGCCACCTGATATGAAGACCCAACTCATTGGAAAAGACCCTGATGCTGGGAAAGACTGAGGGCAGGAGAAGAAGGGGGCAACAGAGGATGAGATGGTTGGATGGCATCACCAACTCAATGGACATGAATTTGAGCAAACTCTGGGAGATAGTGAAGGACAGGGAAACCTGGCGTGCTGCAGTCCATGGGGTCGCAGAATCGGACACGACTTAGGATAAGTCATAAGTCATAACAACAACAACCCGTTCAAGTAAAAAAAAAAAATAGGATATCCATTACCCCTACTTATAACAGTGTAACAGTGCCTCTTTGGGAGGGCCTACCCCTTTCCCAGTCATAGTCATGGGTTGGGTGGGAGGATCACGTCATCACCAGCTTCAGGGTGAGCATGTGACCCAGGTCTGGCTCTAGGGATGGACTAGGAATCAGTTCCCTGAGATTCATTCCCCACTGGGAATTTGGTATCCTATTTCCACTGGATTGACTCAGCTAGTGGAAGGTGCTTGCTGTGCTACCACGCAGGGGAGGATACCTGCCTAAGAATGATGCCAGTGTGCGGGACAGCAGGCCCAAGAGCTGCAGAAAGAGATGCTTGAGGCTATCATTTGAATCTCCGGGTCCAAGTGTGCCTGACACAAGCTGTGTCAGATTTTTCTTTTTTACTTTAAGCCATTTTGAGTTGAATTTCTGTCCTTTGCAGTCAGAAGAGCCCTCATTAACGGTAAAGAGCCTCATTAACAGTAGGAAAGCATTTTCACATCCTTTGTCTTATTTGATTTTCACAACAGCCCTAGGAGGCTGTTTACAGATGATGAAATGAAAGCTCAGAATGTTGAGTCAGTGAGACTCAGACCCAGGGCTTTCAGACACAAAGTCCCTGCTTTATTCAGGATTTCTTGGAGGTTAAGTCAGGAGGACACAGTAAGATTTCCATGTGAGAGGGGAGCACGGAGCAGCCAGCCCACGGGAGGCAGTCTTCCTCCCCACGGTCAGCCCACAGTCCGTGACATGACCATGTTCCAACGTCTGACTAAAAGTCACCTCCTCCATGAAGTCCCCAGGAGCCCCTCTCCTTGACTCCCTTCAGCCCCTATCTGTGTCTCCTTTATAACACTGGTCACTTACAGTCTCCCCATTTCACTTATTTAAGTGCATGACTCATCTCCATTCCAGGGAAGTGCATGCTTTACTCATCTTTGATTAGACCCAAGCTCCTTGCCCCATGCCTGGCATCCGGTAGGGGCTCAATGCATTTTTTTTTTTTTTTTAAAAATCAGTATTTGAAGTAAATTAATGTCCAAAAAAGACATACATTTAGGATGTGAATTAGAGTGACAGGGAGATGGTGGGGGGGGACGGGATCAAAACGAGACACAGATAGGTACACAGAGGATGCGTCAGCGAGAGGGTAAAAGAAAGAAGAGGGGGGTCTGAGAAGGTGAGATGGAGAAAGAGCGTCCTGGGCGGGGGGAGCCAGGAGGGGCTGCTGGCCCTGACTGGGGCTCTGTTGGCCTTGCCGCTGGTGCTATGTTGGGGGAATCAACTAGAAAAGACTGTTTTCTCTAAGTCCAGTAGGATTGGAGGGTTCAACCTATGGGATGGGTAGGGAAAAGCTGGTGGGTAGAGAAAGAATTCCCAGGACCATCTCCCTGCTGCTAGGGCCCAGAGCAGGCAGACTTTGAAGGAGCTGGTTGGAGGTTAGGGGGCAAAGCTGTTAGGGGTCAGCAGCAGCTATGATCTTCTGCTGCAAAGTCTTGGGACCTCCCCACCGTGGTGGCTGCGGTGGGACCCTTCCCTCCGGAAGCTGAGTTTGGAACCCAAACAAGAGAAGGACATAGCCTTGCAGGCAGTGGCCTATCCTCTCCCCCTCTACCCTGGGACAGAGTGGTTGCCCACCTGGCCCCCTCCATCAAAGCTTTCCCTTTCCCCATGTCATGGCTCTGAGTGCCATCCGAAGGGATCCTATTTACATACCCACCTGCTTGTTTATTATCCATCTCTTCCCCGAAGGGAAAACTCCATGATGATAGAGACCTCATGGGTGTCCCGATGCCTAGCACAGTGCTTGAGATGCTCCCTACATGCTGAGTGTGTTAATGAATGGAAGGACAGGCAGGATGGCACTGTGGGGTGTGTGTGGTGGGAGTGGGGGGGGGGGTTGCTTGGAGGTGGCGTTGACAACGCGCTTTACCAAGTGAGGCTCCCAAAATAAAGGTGTCTGGGCTCTGAGCTGAGAACCCTTAAGAAGAGAAAGGCCCTTCCGGGGTTAATTGTGTGGCTGTCAGCCCGCGTGGGCAGCTGTGGGGAAACGGAGCTCCTGGTGGGAGGGGAGGGCCGCCCTTCCTGCCCCTGCCACACCTGCGCTCCAGTAGTGAGGAGCCCTCCGGGGCCTGTTGCGGCTGCAGGAGGCAAAAGGATGCTGCTCCTGCCACTCAGGAAGGCAGGAATCAAAGAATGGGGCAGTGGGCAGGATGGGGAGCCCTGCTCCCAGTCCTGGATGGCTCAAGGGAGGGAACGGGCATGTCACCTAGATTGGGGCTACCCCTCGCCAGGCAGGGAGCTGGCTCGCTGGGTCCCTTCTGCAGGCTCTGAGGAAGGTGGTATTGAAACGGACGAAGAGCATCATGCCCAGGGAGGTAGTGACGGGTCTAGGGCCCCCAGTGGGCGGTGGAAGGCGGGGATCTGACTCGGGTGGGCCTCGCTCCCCACTTCACGCCACTGGGCACCCAACACAGTATCGGGGTTGGTGGGCAAGTGGCTTCTGATGGCCCTGCCCTCTGCTAGGCTTCTGGGGAGAAGAAGGAAGGGAGAGGGGAAAGGGAGAGACAATCTGCTCTTGTGTAAAATGAGTGAGGTGTCTGTGTAGTTGTTTCTTTACTTTTCTTTCCGTTTTTTTTCCTATTCTTTTTTCTCCCACAACATCCCACTCTAGTCTGAGACTGATGAGGATATGAACTGAGGGTCTGAGGCCCCCACCCGTCGGCTTCACTCTCAGCCCAACTGTGAAATCTTGGGCAAGTCATTACCCCCTGTTGTCGCAGTCACCTCATCTGGGAGAGGTTGGTAAGGAAGCATTTGAAGAAGCAGAAGAAGTAGATGAAGTCCAGCACCCAAGTGAGACGCCATTGGTACCAGCCAGAAATTTCAGAGAACCTGCTTCTACCATCTCCATCATCCTACTTGGCCACCCAAGATGACTTTCTGAAATGCAACGTAAACCTTGTCTCTCCTTTCCCAAGGACTTGAATAAGTACTTCAGGAAGGATGATGGTCAAATGGCCAGCAAGTCTACAAATAGGTTTTCAACCTTACTAGTCATTCGGGAAGTGCAAATTACAATCAGAGCATTCTCACAAGAACGGCTTAAATGGAAAAGTCAGAAAATGTCAAGTGTTCCTGACAATATGGAGCCACTAGAATGTTCATGCAGTACTGTATGGACTGTAAATTGGGACTACCATTTTGGACACAAATGTTTGTTCTCCATGGGGAACCTGCATCCTCTAGGATGCGTTGATTCTACTTCTTGGTATAAACGCAGCAGAAATGTACATAAATGTTGATCCAAAGCCACATATAAGAATCTACATGGCAGAACTTTTCATAGGAGCCCAAGGTGAACACAGCCTGAATGCCCCTCAGCACGAGAGCAGTGGACAGATTTTGGTACAGTTGCACAATGGAATAAAATTTAGCAATGAGAATGAACTCTGTGAAATAATGCAACATGATGCAACAACATGAAAGAATCCCAAACATAATATTGATTGAAAGAAATCAGACATAAACACTGCATGATTTCATTTACATGAAGTTCAGAAACAAGCCAGAGAATGCACGGGATTAGAAGTTGAGACAGGGGTTTCTTTGCCGGGGATGGTGTCTGGGAAGGTGAGTGAAGGGGGCTTTGTGCGCTGCTTTTAAATTTCTGTTTTTTGGTTGGTTATAGGGGTGTGTTCGTTTTGTGAAAATACAATGAGCTGTAAATATGTGATACGACCACTTTTACAGATGCAGGCTGTGTTGCCGTAACAATTTTCCACAAAGTCTCGCACCTTTCCAAGCCTCCTCCTAGCCTGGGGAGGGTCTCAGCTCTGTGCTGTCATTCCAGGCCTTCTGCTGCCTGCTCTGGACACGCCCCTGCCTTAAGCAGCAGGACAGTGCGTAGGTCTTTCCACAGGTCAGGATGTTTCTTTTTTTTTTTTTTTTTAGGATGTTTCTTATCTTTGTGTCTTTTCCTATGTTGCCCCACGGCCTAGCATCCCCATTTTTGCCCACCTCCTCATCTTTTCCTAAATCCCCCATCCCCAGGTGGGCCTGGGACCCCTCTTCTGAGCTCTCACAGTCCCCATACTTCCCTTTATCTCAGCTACTCCCATTATACAGATTTAATATTATTATCACATGGTCTTCCCCAAGATCAGGCCCTATGGCTGACTCATGACTCCAGTGCTCAGCATGGAGCCTGGCATAGAGGATAGTGAATGTTTGCGAAATGAATAAAGGAATGCTCATTCTCATTCTGAACTCCTGTTGGCTCCCTTGTAGCTTCCCTCATTTAATCCCAGACTAGGCCCGAATCATTATCCTGTGACAGTCTTCCAGATATTTTTCTTCTCTGGGATCCTGTCTCCCATGTGATGAGTTTCTCTGTCCTCTCTCTGTAAGCTGGAAATGGACACATATTCCGCCTCTCTGAAACCCTCATCTCCTTCATTCTCACCACACTTATCTTCTCCTAGGGCAGAGGTAGTGATCAGTCATCTAGAGAGGAGAGCTGGGTCAGACGCCTTTCCTCCACACTCCAGTCCCCAGGGACATCAGATCCTCTCATTACAGATACCATGGGAGTGGTTAAAAAATGGAGCAGGGTGCTTGGGGGTTGGGGGCCAGATATATAGTGAACTTCTTATCAACAGAGGCGTGCAAATGGGAACTTGCTGACTGCACTCAGGAGTGCTATTGATAGGTTAGATTCAGTCCTTTCAACCCAGTGGGGAAAGAGAAATGATGTCAGTTGAGGTATTACTGTGTACCAGGCCCTTTACATGTGTCACCTCATAGACTTTGCACAATTGTTCTGGGAGGAAGGTGTTACCATTGTCCGCATTTCCAAGATGATGAAACTGAGGTTCAGAGAAGTGGAGAGTCTTGCTTGGAATTTAACTTATTTGGAAAGAGCTAGAATTTGAACCCGGGTGTTTTTAGCTCTCAAAGCGTGCCCTCTTTCTAGAGCATGTCTACCATTCTGTGATTCCAATTCAAGGAAACATCTGCGATTGCATTGTGCCCAGCCTGTAGAAGGCATGATGTGTGTCTCCAGCCTCTGGGGGGTGCCCACTGACCCACCTTGGCTGAGTTTCTGGCCAAGGGTGGCAGTGAGGGTCAGGATCCCTGAATGCATCGGCATTTGATCACAGAAGAGAGACCCTTTGAGTAGTGGCAATCATTCCCAGGCCATCATGGACCTCAAATGAGATGCCAAGGACCCAGATGTGATTTCACTATAAATGGTTTGCTCACTGTTGTTTGACCTCTACTTTCCATCAATTTGATTTCCAGTTCCTAGTGTTTACTGATTGGGTGAAAAGTTTAAGCTAACGAAATCTCTCCCTACTTCTTTCCTACTTTTCTGGATGTCACAAATTAAGAGGTGTTTCCATGCAGTGACCTTAAGAGTCCCATTGTTTCCTGTGAATGATGGGCCCTGGCTGCCTGCCACCCATATGTCCAGGCCTTTATAGGGAGGCTGGTTATGCCTCCTTCTGGCCAGTGGCTGTGAAAAGAGCCGGTGAGAGTCGCTTCTAGGCTGAGGCTTGTCAGAGGGGGTGTGAGTTCTCCTCTGGTGCTCTCCCCCCGCTCCCTGATGAGGGAGCTAGTCTGGTTCCCTGAGTCACTGCTCGGAAAGAAGCTGCCTGGAGAGCTGCAGGTCCCACGGCAGACTCCATAGGAGAGAGAAACAAGCCTTTGTTGTATTAAGCCACAGAGATTGCAGGATTAATTTGTTACCACTGAATAACCTAGCCACCTTGACAAACGCAGTCCCCACAGCCCCCCTTCAGCAATGCCACAGCACCCCGTATGTGTCAGGCACTGTGCTGGGAAGAGACACGAGACACGGTGGGTGTCCTCACCCTTGACGAGGCAGCAGATGAAAACAAATGAGTTTTTATAATGCAGAGTGTCAGTACTGTGACAAGAAGAAATACAGCATCTACAAGGAATCCAAAGGAAGGGTGGACATGGTGGAGGGAGGAACAAGTCACAGAAGGCTTCCCGGCTGAGAAGTCCCCACTCAGCTGGGTCGCAGTGGACGAATAGAAGTCAGTCCGATGGCTGCAAACTGGTGGTTTGTACCATTTGGTCGGCACAGTATTTTAAGTGTTAATAATACTTAAAAACGAGGAGTCTTGTACCATTCTGGGTTTGGGCTTCACTTTAAAAACTCAGGATAAAGGGGTTTCCCTGGTGGTCCAGTAGTTAAGAATCTGCCTTCCAATGCAGAGGATGAGGGTTCGATCCCTGGTCAGGGAGGTAAGATCCCACATGATGCAGGGCAACAAAGCTGGCCTGCCACAACTCCTGAAGCCTGCATGCTCTAGAGCCAGTGCGCCGCAGCCAGCAAGGAGCTTCCACACACGCAGCCAGGCAAAGTCTTCATGCTACAGTGAAAAGCCCATGCACCAGAGCGAAGGCACAGCTCAGCCCTCACCCCCCAAAAAGAATCCAGCTCCAATAACTGGCTGGAGACGGCAGTGGCATCCCCTCCAGACAGGCACGGCTACTCCAGGTCATCTCAGTTACCCTCATGCATTTGCTCCCTGCCAGCCAGCAGACAGTTGGGTTTGCAACCCCTGAGCATGCAGTTCTCATTAGACTTTCTCAACCCAGCAGATCCTTCCCAGCCATGAAAAGTCTGAAGAGCCATGAGCCAGGCTTATCCAGCCACCTCCCTCTCCCAGACCATCGGAGGCTCCAGGAGCTCCTCATGGGAAGCATAAGAGGCCCCTGCCTCGGCTGACCATGGCCTGGAGTGGGAGGAACCTGGTCCAGCCAGGGTGGGGGAAAGGAAGCCCTGTTATGGTCCCAGAGAGGCAGGCCTGCACCCCACCCCTTGTAGAAGACATGCGCTACTGGGTTTTGACTGCGCAGAATCCATTCCTCCTCCTTTAGTAATAGTCCTTTGATTTTCTTTCTGGGAACAACCCCTTCCTCGGTGTTCAAACTTGGATTGAGTCTAATCAAATCTCCAGGCTCTCCATCGGCCAAGAGGAGGACACGGGACACGGGCAGGCTGGCTTGACCCCTCCTGGGACTGTGACTCACGAGAAGACTGAGGCAGAGGGGAAACAGCAGTTGTGACTGATGCATCCCAAAGGGGAACTTAGGGAAAAAATGACTTCAGTCCCCACTCCCAAACTCCTAGTCTGCCCCGGCCCCGATCCTTTCCTGGGTCTGACAACCAGCCTGGCCTTTGATTCTGGGAGCTGATACTCTCTTAATAATCCCTGCTTCTGTTTGAGTGAGGCTGATTGGTTTCTGTTGCTTGCTACCAACACACCCTAACTCATACCCAGCCCCTCTCAAAGACTGGTATGAATGGTGTGGGTTCATGCCAGATTTCCCCTGAGCACCTAGCTGGTGCAGGCTGTGGAGTCAGGCCTTCCCTGCTCCCAACCCTCAGCCCCTTCGTCCCCCTCAATCAGAGACATCTTCTGCCGGCCCAGCCTCACTGGGAACTAAAGGCCCGGCATCCCTCCCAGGCCCACCGTCTGGGGTCACCCCTAGCTGTCCTGACTACTATCTGGCCGCTGCCCTGGGCAGCCTGGCAGTGCAGGGTCATCTGCCCAGCAATCTGACCCCTTCTCAGGGTGTGGCCTCCTCAGCCCTCCCCAGGACAATGCTTGCCCCAAAGCTTGTGGCCGAGTCAGAAGACATCCTGCTTGTGGGCCGGCCTGGACTCTGGAGCCGTGCCTCTGCCAGGCTGGGATTTTTCTTGATCAAGGACTACATTTATCTGTTTCTATGTCTCTATCCTGCTTGTACTTTTATTATCTTTATACTGAACAAAAGTAACACTCTCCCTTTTAACCTTTAAAACATGTATTTGAAAAGGGAACACGAGATCCTTCTCATAAACAGAATACCTGTATTGTGTTCTATACATGGAAAGTAATAGTAAAAAAAATACATGGAAAAGACAACATTGTTATTCATTTTCAGCCAGAAACTCTTGGCAGCTGAAGACTGGGTCTCTGTCTTGGAAATGAAGATCAACAAGCATTAGCGAGGCCTCAAGGAGGTGCTACCCTCCAACCGAGACGTCCCCCGTGATGGAATCAGCTGAAAAGGAAGTAACTCTCTCCCGGGGGTATTTGACTTGTGCCTGAATAACTCTCCAAGTAATCTCATAGACCACTCATGGGTGGCACCATGGATGCTGCCTCAGCAGCCAACGTCTGCTTCAAGATCCTGTGGCCAGCTGGCTGCCAGGACCCGATCGGTGCTGCCCTCCGGGGCTTGACCACTGCTGTCTGCCTGAAATTGACCTTTGCTGCCTGCCCCATGCCCATCAAGCACTGGATTCCAGACTGACCAGGCCTGGACAGTTACTTTGCCTGGGTGGAGAGCTTGGTTCTAGGCTGAGCCATCCCAGCAAGGTACAGAAAGGTATAAGAGCTCACCATTTAGAGCCCTCCCTAACTGACAGGCACTATGATAGCTGTTTTATGTGCATCATTCCAAATATTGCCACCTGTCAGTCATTCATGTATCACCTTCATGATTTCTGCTGTTATCAGTGCTGTTCATTTGCGTAGTGTTTTTCTTTAAATCGATTTGCCTTTCAAAAAGCACAGAATTTTATTTTAAAAGGAAATGCTATATTATTTCCATAAATCATGGAGTCTAATATGCTGCTTATGTTTTCCTAACATGCATCAATTGTGAGCTATTAAAATAATAAATATTTATCCCTATACCACCTAAAACCATCACACACACCATCAATCACACATACACCAGCCTTTGGGAAACACTTCAGCATCTTAGCTAATGCTCACACACGCTTGGAAGAAAGATGGTTTACAGACAAGAATGTGGAGGCTCAGAAGACCCCATTCTGATGTTCATAGGTGGAAAGTCTAGGGGCTAGATTTGCATCCAGACAGCCTAATGCAGATGCCTAGACTATTTCAACATTGGTGTTTTCCAAATGAATTTTTTCAATCCAAAGAATCCTTTAAAAATGAAAATGTGTGGAAACCCAATATACATGTGTGCTAAGTCACTTCAGTTGTGTCCAGCTCTTTGCGGCCCCATGGACTGTAGCCCACCAGGCTCCTCTGTCCTTGGGGATTCTCCAGGCAAGAATACTGGAGTGGGTTGCCATGCCCTCCTCCAGGGGATCTTCCCAACCCAGGGATCGAACCCACATCTCTTATGTCTCCTGCATTGGCAGTTGGGTTCTTTACCACTAGCACCACCTGGGGAGCCCAATCCAATGTATAAAATAGATAAAATTGCAGTTTAAAACTTTGAATGGCATGGTCTCGGGTGGGTCGGGAGAATATCCCTTGCTCAAACTCACCCTAGGGTGGTCCCTGGGAGTCTGCCTCGGAAGCCCGGGACTCTGAGGACCAGTATTTTAAGCCTGCACTGCACCACCCTTTCTTGACTCTCCTTAGCCCAATTTTCTCCATAAGCCACACTTCTGAGGGACGACTTTTGAATCTGTGCTATCCTTTCTGGCTGGACGTCTTCACCCTGGGCTTTTGCCATCTTGAAATCTTGAAATTTTCCATCTTTCCCTCCTGAAATCTTCCACTGGCATTGTAAGCCTTACTCTGCCGTCATTACTCACTCACTGAACACTGACGTCTAACCTGTACCCAGGTTTTCCGACGGCACGGGGGACTGAGGAGAACAGGCAGGGCCTCTGATGGGTCTCAGGCCAGTGTGAGAGAGGGGCTCACACAGACCCAGCTGCACGCGATAAAGGCGGGGGCAGCTGCACTTCACTGGAATCCCATTTGCTCCCTCAGCTCCTTCCCCCGCAGACACCTGGCCACAGCCTGAGAAGGGTGGTGACTGAGACGGAGCTAGCAGAGGGGACCCAGCAGTGCTAGCTGGCCTCAATGGTGGGACGCCAGAGGTCTTGTCTGACTACTCACTAATGTTCCCGCATCGCTGCTCCCTTTAGTAACCACTGCCTGATGGAAGTCTAGACTTAGACTCATACTCCATCAGAACCCCAAACCTTCCCTCCAGCGGGAAGACCAGTTTATGACTCTGCCAGCGTCTGCAGTGTGGGGGCTCTGCCTAACTGTGGGCCGTCACAGGCCTTCTGCCCTCGTGGTGAAGCTGATTTGGCCCCTCAAAGCTAGAGCCCACCCCCCACTGAAGTAGGTATTCCCCAAAGTCCTTTGTCTCCCAGGAGAGAAGACTCTGTTGGCCTAAAATATGAGAAGATCCTCATAGAGTTACAGTAAGTTCTAAAGATTCCTATAGGACATTCAGCCTTGCGGTGCCCCTGACCAAGCCAAGGCTGCCACCTTTTTTCCTCAGTCTTGGCAATGGCCCTGTCCTCTCTGAGATGCCTCCATCTTTGGAAGGCTCTGAATGTCCCCATAGCATCACACTTGGGGCCTCCCCTGTGCTGAGGGACCATGTCTAAGTCAGGCCTTCACCCTTGGTAGTCCTTAATCTGAGGCCATTAACAAATGCAAAACAAGTCACTTCAAGCCAAGTCAACTCAAGTCAACTCTACTCAACTCAACCCAACTCTGTGCATTTGTTGTTGCTGTCCAGTCGCTCCATCTGAACTCTTTGCGATCTCATGGACTGCAGCACACCAGACCTTCCTGTCCTTCACCATCTCCTGGAATTTGCTCAAACTCATGTCCATTTAGTCAGTGATGCCATCCAACCATCTCATCCTCTGTCGTCCCCTTCTCCTCCCGCCTTCAATCTTTCCCAGCATCAGGGGCTTTTCCACTGAGTCGGCTCTTTGTATCAGGTGGCCGAAGAGCTTCAGCTTCAGCATCAGTCCTTCCAGTGAGTATTCAGGGTTGATGTCCTTTAGGATTGGTCTCCTTGCGTCCAACGCATAATTACTGCATACTTATACCTCAATGCGTACCTACCGCATATCTCTTTGTCTACTACCCTGAGTCAAGCTCTTGTTTGGGAAAAGTTAGAATCTGACAACCAGACACAATCTTTACTCTCAAGGAGCTTTCTGTTTTGAACCTATATTCAGCACAAGATTTCCTGAGGGGATGAATACTTTCCAAAGGGGCCACAGAAAGAACATCCCTCTCTGGCTTGGAGACAGCCTGACCAGTAGCTTAATCCCTGCGGTCGGTGCCACAAGACTTTTCAAACCGCCCTTGGACTTGTCTGACCTCAGTACTTCCGACTGCAGAGTCAGTGGTCTCACACTTCAGAGTAGGATAGTTTATTCATAAGTGTCCTGAGTAACTCATTCATTCATTTATTCATTCACAAACATATATTGAGCATTTTATGTGCCAGGTACTTTACAGCCATTATACCTTTTAATTCTCACAGCAATCAGTGTGGATGCAGAACCATTAAGTGGTCAGCTAGGATGTAACTCAGCCCTAGTTCCAAAGCCTGTTCTCTTTCTGTCTCATCCCACTGTCTCTTAGAACAATTGAGTAGAATCCATAATAAAGCATAGAGATCACCAAATGCTTAAACAAACACATTCTATATGGAGGGAAAGAGTGGATTAATGAATATTTTATGTGAGGCAAAATCCCACCTGACCAGTTTAGTAGAATGCTTTGAGAAGTGAACTATATACGGAGATAAAGGGTGACTTTTACAAAAAGCCTTTGTCAAGTTTTCATCCCAAAGCCTATTAATAAAATTGATTCATTATAGAACTGGGCAGAAGTGGGTGGTGAGTGGGAGGGAGTCTATTTTTGCATGGATAGAGAACTGGCTTAGAGACAAGAAAGAGAGGGTGGAGAGAAATGGGTGCTTTTTCAAACAGGGAGCTAGGATTCCCCAGGAATTGGTACTGAGTTTGGCCTTATATAACACCCAGGGCACTAGCATTGAGCCCCTAGAGTATATAGGTCCTGCATTAAGCATGGGGGGTATCCAAACAAGCCAGACTCAGTTCCCCTCTTGGAACAGCCCAGGAAAGGGGATGCTCAGGGTCAGCTCTGGGTTTACAGAGAGGCTCCTGTGAAGCGGCATGACCTTGGAGAGGAACTGAAGAAGCCTGCTGGGGAATGGAAGGGAGGACCAGACAGCACTCAGCAAATCCGAGCCCTGGGACCAGCTCTGCTCCCGACTGGCTGTGGGACACTGGACGAGTCCCTTCCGTCTCTGGCTCCCAGTTTCTGCTCCTATACAGTGAAGAAGCTGGACGAGATGAAAGGGCTGTGCTGTCCTGGGTGGAGGACAAGGATTTGGAATAGGGCTTGGTTATGAGACAGTCTGCACATACTGTGGCCAACACGTCTCCTTCTGTCCCTGCGTGGTGGTGGGAGAGACCACTCCGTCTCTGTCTCTCTCATTTGTGAAAAGTGAGGATGAGGCAAAGAGCCACGAGGTCTGTGATGCTGGGGCTCAGAGCCCAGCCTGGAATCCCTCAGTGGCATTCTCTGCGAGTGACTCAGCATCATAAATAGCTCCCATCTGGATGAGCAATGATATCTATAGCGATCAAGCGATCTCTATATCCACACACACTCTCTCTGTGCAAATATGTGGCTCAGTGTATGCTAAATACGAGGTGGCCTGGAGACGTTCCTCCTCTTAAAAGACTATTTGGTATGAAACTCAAGACTGTTTATTTAAAGAAACAAGTTTACAACTATGCACGTTGGATTACTGGTAGTGGGTGGTGAGGAAGAGGCGAGGTGGATGGATGAAGGGATGCTGGGTGTGATCCAAGCTTGGGGGCCACCTGGAAGAGCAACTAAGGCTGACTGGCCCACCTTTCATCATTTTGTCTGCTGCGGGGGTGGGGCTAATGAACATCACACATGAGACGCTTGAGGTCCTGGGGTGGGGGTGCAGAGCGGAGTGTTAAGCTCATCAACGCAGAAGCTCAACAAAAGGCATAGGAGCTGGGAGTGAGAGGAGAGTAAGCTCCCAGCTCTGCTCTGCCCTGCCATTGATCTTAGGCAGTTCATTAGTTCACTCATTCATCTGTCCAACAAATACCAACCACCTAAAAGGTACATGGGCCACTTGGGGATACAGACAGGAAAAGGAAGGTAGAAGCTCAGGCTTAGCCACCTGCAGCTGTCCGTCTTCAGGCAAGTCCTTCCCTTGCTCTGTGCTTCAGTTTCCTCATTTGTAACCTGGGGATGATGCCTCAGGTGTTTTGGGGAGGGAGCGTCATCATTGAATAAGGTAGCACACACACAAAGACGTTCTTCTCTGTTGTAATGTGAGCTAGTGCCATTCTAACCTGTTGCCAGACTGACCCATCTCATTCCCACTGGGGAGTGCTCTTGGTGACCACCATGGGGAGGTAATGTCACGACCACCTTCACCAGGAGTGGGGGGGGGGGCGCACTGAACACCGCGTATGGGCGTGAGCCTGGGCAGCACCCTTACCTTTGCTTCCTGGCTGAGCTGAGAGGCAGGAGCCTTCAGTCACCAGGCAGAGCCGGCAGCGTGCCAGAGACCCACAGACTTCCCGGAGGGGGAGAGGGTGGTAAGGGTGGAGGGGAGAGGGCTGCAGGGGGTGGGCGGCTTCCCGAATGGGCACCCCTCCCCAGACCCCCCTGAGAGATGATCCCTTGCCCCTGTTGAGGCCACACTGATCCTCTGGGTTCTGGCAAAGGGCTGGGCAGTTCAGGAGGGGTCCTGCTTGGCAGGAGACCCAACCCTGACCCCACCTCGCCTGCTCCTGACAGCAGCCGTCCGTCTTAGTCTCTGGTTCAGGCAATGCGGCTGCGGTACCACTGATCACACTGCTTTCTGGCGTCCTTGTGATTTCTGACTGGTGTCAGTGGGTGGGATTTATGGTCGGTCAGATCTGGGTTTGAGTTCTGGCTTTGGGGAAATCCACTCCATTTCTCTAAGCCTGTTTCCTCCTGTATAGAGTGGGGCTACTAATAGCACCAGCCTCATGTATTGTGCCATATAGGTGCTTGCTACTGTTATTGGTTAGTTAATATTAGAGTTAGTCACTCAGTCGTGTCCAGTCCTTTGTGACGCTGTGGACTGTAGCCTCCCCAGGCTCCTCTGACCTTGGGATTCTCCCAGCAAGAATACTGGAGTGGGTAGCCATGCCCCCCTCCAGGGGATCTTTCCGACCCAGAGATGGAACCCGGGTCTCCTGCATTGCCGGCAGATTCTATACTGCTTGAACCACCAGGGAAGCCTCTAGTATTATTGGTGGTGGTGTTATGTAAGATAATGCCTGTGAAGATTTCTATTACATGGTAGCCCCTGATATCCTAATTGCCTTCCTCTGTTCTCTTCTAGGAGGTACCAGATATACCTAAAAAGGCAAAGGGTACCCAGTAAGTATTTGTCGATTGAGCAGTGCTCAGCAAATTTGCTAGATTTGCCTTCACACGGCTCGGAAGAACGAGGGCGATGTTCCGCTCCCACGTCGTAGGTGCGCACACAGGGGCTGGAAGCGGACGTGATCCGCTCGGTTACTCACTCACAGGGAAGAGTGTGGGGCCGGGCGAGACCCTGCAGCCCTCACTCTCTCTCTCCTGCTGCAGTCAGCTCCTCTCTGGGCTGGACGCCAAGGCCTCAGCCACTGCAGGGACCTGAGCGCAACCTGTCATCTCCTCCTCGAATATTTTCTCTTCCTGCCGCCACCAGGGTCCTGCTTGCTGTGACACATGACGTGGAGATTCCGGTCTCGGCGACAGAGCTGGGGCTGGGGGGTTGGCCCCGGGTCAGGGGTTCCAATAGGTCAGCCCATTCAAGGCCCTTTCTGTCATTGGCGATCTTCCGGGACCACCCTGGGTAGCACAGCCCTAACCCGCTGGGTCTCAACAGCTCCTGGCACTATCACCTCCTAACAGAATCCCCTCTGCCCCCTCAGCCCCTCCACTGAGAGAGGAGTGGAGTGAGGAAGGGCCCTGCTCCTGGCTCCCTGGAGCCTGGCACTTGGCAGGGCTTGATAAATATCTGCTGAGCGAGTGAATGAACAAGTAAATAAGAGGCTGGACGACTGTGCCAGGCCCTGTTCTAAACGCTGGTAACAGCGCAGTGAAAGGGCGTGCGGGCTGCCTGCTCTCGGGAGGCTGACAGTATTTGAATTTAAAGCTAGCAGCTGGATTGGCAAAAGGGCAGAGCTGCTTTTTCCTCACTGGTGAGATGGGGGCCTGGGGAGGGGGGTCTTTGGTTGGGCCTGCTGGCTGCCAGGCGCGCCTCTGAGCAGGGTCTGCGTGTTGAGTTGGGAGGCTCACCCTGATAGGCAGTTTGGGGTCAGTAGATGTGAACTGTTACATTTGGAATGGATAAACAACAAGGTCCTACTTAGAGCACAGGGAACTATATCCAATCTCCCAGAATAAACCAGAAAGGAAAACAATTAAAAAAGAATATGTGTATAACTGAATCATTTTGTTGTATAGCAGAAATTAACAAAACATTGTAAATCAACTATACTTCAAAAAAAAGGTGGGGGGGGCAAGGAGAGAAATGTAGGTGTTGCAATCAAGTGCTTCGTGTCTACCTACTGCTTTGCCTGGCACATAGTAGGTACTTAATAAATTTTGTTTAGTGAGTGAAGGGTAGGCAGAAAGTGTGTTGGGACGACACAGGTCTTGAGACTTATGGGAATCAAGAGTGTTAACTACTGGAGTCATTATGACTCACACTAGAATGGGGCTTTGCTCTTTCTAGAGCTTTCGTGCCTGGTGATTCTCTCACTGGGCAGGTGAGGGACCCATTTGGCACAGGTTTACAGGGGAGCCCTCTATGCCTGGTGTCCGTGTTACTGACATAAGCAACAGGATGGTGACCACAGCTTCAGTGTAACTGAGTTGTGTCAAGTCCCTCACATCCACAATCTCTAATCCTCTCATTAGCCTGGCAAGGCCAAGGTCATCCTCCTCATCACAGAGGAGGGCACAGATGCTCTGAGAAGTGCTAATCTTGCAGAGCTGGAACCCGGGCTTACTCTAGAGTGAGGTGTTATAAAGCTCACAACCTAACTGGGACCCAAAGAGGGAAGTGGATACTTAAAACATGATGAGCCACCCACCTGAGGGTGGGCTGGTCAGAGGAGATTCACTGCCAGGAGGCAGTGGGGGGCTTCCCTGAGATAGAGTCTGGAGCTGAGGCTTAGGGAGAGTGGGGCTGGAAGGGTTTCCCAGGCAGAGGGAAGAGCATCTGCAAAGGCATCAAGAGAGCATGGTCTTCCCAGGCACTTGGAGGAGTTAGGTTTGGCTGGAGCCTTGGGGAGATAGAAAGATGAGGCTGGGAGATTGTTGGTGCCAGGTTGGGGGGCTCAGTTCAGCAGGGTGTGGGCTTCACCCCGAGGATCCTGGAGGGCCCTGTAGGGCTTGGCTTTGAGCTCTAGAGAGCTCCTTCTGGAAGGGAGCTGATGTGGCTGGGGGGATGGGAGGACTCAGGAGGAAGGCTTGTGTTTGATGAGGCGCAGGGCAGAGGAAAGAGCCTCTCAGCCCCAGGCTTGGGCGGTGTGTTGAGTACAGAGCTGTGGGTTCTCTGCAAGTCAGCCCTCCGGTTGGCTGACCCGCCCTGCAGAGTTGGAAGTCCTCCCGCAGCTCCAAGAAGACCAGAGGGTCAGGTCGTCATCTCTGCCCCAGCCTCAGCTCAGCTGAACCCTCCCCGGCCACCTGACTGCTCCCAAAATGTGTCCTAGCAACCTCGCAGGCTTCACCTTGGCAACGGCAGCCTCTGCACGCCCTATTCTGGCCGGGCTGGAGTGGAAGGAGGAGTTGGGGTCCCTCCCGTCCACTAGACTGGTCTTGCACCCCTGGCTGCCGGCACCCCAGCCCGGGGCTGATCGGGTGGAGGCTGGCCTGTGTGATGAGGGGTGTGGACACTGAACGAGGCCCGGGACTGAGGGCCTTGTGAGCTGCATTCTGACCGCAGGGCTGGTGCTCTGTCTGAGTAACCTTGGTCAAGCATCTTCCACTCCCAGGGCCTCAGTGTTCCCTTCAGTAAAATAAGGAGATTGAACAAGACCATCCCTAGTGTATAATATGGTCTTATTCCAGTTATTCCCATGTTTAATCTTTTCTGTGGTTATTGTTGGATGCTCTGATGATGGCATGGATTTTAGTGTTGGACTCCAGGCATTTAAATCCTGGTTTGCTTGGACAAGTCACTGCATATTTTTGAGCCTAGAGTACTTTCCTCTATAAAGTAAATAAATCTCATGCTTTCTCACCCAAAGGATCCAGAGTCAGGTGATGGTATGTAGGAAAGTGCTTTGTAAATGACAAAGAGCTACACGAATGTTACCTATTTCATCACATGGACAGTGCTCAGCAATGATGTATTAGACGCCACCCACCCCACCAGCAACAAGGGCAAGCATTCAGTGATCTTTAGCACAATGATTTCATATTTCACAACAATCAGTAAGGCAGCTATTATTATTCCCACTTTCCAGGTGAACAAATGGGGGGCCTCCATGCTTAAGTATAGAAGCTCGGCCAGACTCCCTGGCTTCAATACTTGACTGTTCAAAATTTGGTGAGATGGCCACACCAGCATCTCGCCTCTCCATCTTTGGTTTTTCCTCTTGCCTCAAGTCAGGATCTAACTCAGGGTCTGGTGGGTACAGGGGCAAGCCTGTCATTTTTGTGTGCATCTTCCAAATGGCAAGAATTGACCACTTTCTCAGGCTTTCACAAGCATGCCACCCCTTCCCAGGGAGTCTTGTTAAAATGCAGATTCTGATTGCATGGGTCTGGGAAGCAGCTGCACTTCCTTATTTCTAATACGTTCCCAGAAGATACTGACTTTCCTGGTTTGTGATCCACTTGGTGTAGCTGGGTCCCGTGTGTGCGTGCGTGCTCAGTCACTTCAGTCATGTTTAACTCTTTGCGACCCCATGGACTGTAGCCCCCCAGGCTCCTCTGTCCATGGGGATTTCCAGGCAAGAACACTGGAGTGGGTTGCCATGCCCGCCTCCAGGGGATCTTCCTGGCCCAGGGATCAAACTCGTATCTCCTGCGTCTTCAACATTGCAGGCAAATTCTTTGCCACTGAGCCTCTGGGGAAGACCCAGCTAGGTCCTAGAAGACTTAAAAGTGAAAGTGCAGTCGTGTCAGACTCTTTGTGATGCCATGGACTGTAGCCTACCAGGCTCCTCCGTCCATGGGATTTTCCAGGCAAGAGTACTGGAGTGGGTTGCCATTTCCTTCTCCAGGGGATCTTCCCAATCCAGGGATCGAACCCGGGTCTCCTGCATTGCAGGCAGATGCTTTACCTTCTGAGTCACCAGGGGACTTTATTTTATTGAATCCTGGGGATCAGGTTTAATTGGCACCAGGATCGCAGATGGGGAACTGAGACTTGAGAGGCAAAGTGCCTTACTTAATCCATCACTGTGCTTGCCCTTTGCCTGACCTGCTCAGGACCCCACCATGTGCAAGACATGGGTTTGAACTGCTTGACTAATGTTGTGCCCTGGGGGTTGTGGGCCTAGCAGCGCCTCCAAGCTGTGTGGTCCCTGCTTGAGCTCCGTCTCCACAACTGAAGCAAGCAGTGATCTCTGAGTTCCTGTTTGGAGATGTTTGTTTCTTTCAGCTCATCAAGAACAGACTAGATTTAGATGCTGGCTCCCTGTGGGAACAGGGCCCTGGCCCAGGAAGTGTCCCTGCAGGGGAGTGAGCATCTGAGAGTCAGGATTACATCCTGCACATGAATGACTCATCTTTCAACCTCTTTTGGAATCCTGTCTTTATTTGAAAATATTTTGTATTTTAATCATCATAGTTTTTTTGCCTTAATCTTATTAAAAAATACTGTACAAGACAATATTTGTGTTGATGGCTGAGCTTTTTAGCATCCCCTTACATTTTGCACCTAAGACAGGTAGGTGCCTCTCCCACCTGCCGCCCCCCAGCCGGGGCTGGCCCTGTGTCCTCTCCCTCCCTCTCTTGCCTTGCAGCATTAGGATGCTGCCTGCGAGGCACTGCAGTGCCCACCCGGCAGCCAGCCAGCTGATGGATTTATTTCCCAGCAGGAGAATCCATCACTTTGCTCGCCCTTTGGCTGACCTGCTCTGGAGACGGCAGTGGGGACTGTGGGTCTGAAGAGGTCCCAGGGATCTCTCTGATGTGGGCTTTGCCACATCAGGCCCCTTATGGCTAGGGAGATGGAGGTAAATGACTCAGAAGTTAGATTCTGTCACCTCTCTGCTTCAACCAGTCTTCAAGGCCCTGCCAGCTCTGCCCTCTTCTCTACCACCTTCCCCTTTGCTCAGTAGGTTTCTGTCCTGTGATCTTATCAGGCTTATTCCTGCCCCTGGCCCTTTGCACTTTCTGCCTGGACAGCTGCTTCATGGCTTCTCCCATCCAGATGTCGGTTTCCATGCCTCTTCCATCAAGCCTCCCCAGCCTGCCTTACCTAAGCAGCCCCCCTCTCCTTAGCACACCTCCTCTTTTATTTCCTTCCTAGCACTTATATAACTTGGTGGAATTATATTTGTTTACTTGCTTGCTTCCTCTGTCTCCACTAGAATGTGTTTTCATTTCATTCTTCACTGACTCTCCAGCTCCCGCAAGAGTTACTGGCCCGTCACAGGTGCTCAGTAAGTACCGAGGGACCAATGAGCCATATCCTGAGCTTCAGTTTCCGCATTTGTGAAATGACGTACAACCCTAAGCCCACACTGTCAGAATCAAAGGCCAAACGGCCTGGGTGGACTGGCTGTAGTGTCCCCATTTCACAGATGATGAACCTGAAGCTCAGGGAGGTGCAAGGACTTGCCCAAGCTCACCCGGCTGGGAAGGGCTGGGGCTGGGGCTCTCCCCAGTTTGGAGACATGCCCACTTCCGTGCCTGGCTCAGAGGAGGCAGCCGGCAACATGAAAACTGGATCTGAGTGCCTCTGAGTATCTTGCCATCTGCTGCTTGAACTGCAAGACCCTACTTGCCCGCCCGGCTGTCACAGCTCTCTGACAAGTCAGAGACAGGAATTCTAAAGGCTGGTTTTGTGGAACACAAAGTCCTGCTTCTCGCCAATGGAGAGATACATTTTTTCTGCATTGGCAATTACCACCCTGAATGTCTGCAGAACGGTTCTCATCTTCCAGGCACTTTACCAAGATTAACTTCTGAACCCCATGCAACACTGCTTGCTGCAGTTTGAGGGGGTGCCTGGCAGACTGTGGGCAGCAGTGTCTCTGCCACAGGGGAAGCTGGGGTTTGGAGGGGCTTGAGGCCCCCAAGTCAACATCTCCAGGAGTTTATTTTTCTGAGAGCAGTTTCTCCACTGTCCAAAATGCTCTGACTTTCTCGAGGATTCAAGGATTCTGACTTTCCCTGCCCCATTTGTTCATTGGTTCAGCAGCGTATCTACAAATATTTACTGAGACTATCCTAAGCATTCTTATAACCCTGAGGCTGCAATGGAGAACAAAATAAAATATATACTGTCCTTGCCCTCCTACAATAATGGATCTGTAGGGGAGACAGATGACAGTGTCTAGTAATTGGCTGTGTGACTCCGGGTAGGTTCCTTTCTATTTCTGGGCCTTTGGGTTTCAGTTTATTCTCCACTCCTAATCCCCCCTGCTTAAGAGACTTTGATGACTTCTCACTGCAAAAAAAAAAAAAAAAAAAAAACCAAGATGGGAAACTTCCCTGGTGATTCAGTGGTAAAGAATCACCTTACAAAGTAGGGAACCTGAGTTGATCCTAGTCAGGGAACTAAGATTTACATGCCCGAGGGCAACTAAGGCCATCGCCACAACTACTGCACCCACACGCTCTAGAGCTCACGCCCTGCAACAGGAGAAGCCCACGCACCTCAACTAGAGAAAGACCGAGTGCCCCAACAGAGACCCAGAGCAGCCGTAACAGCCACTGGCTTGCAGACAAAAACCAGACAAACCAAGGTGGGCCTCCCTGGCCTGATCCTCAAGGCCCTCAGTGTGGGGCTCTAGTTGAACTTTCCCAGCACATGTTTCCTGCCTTCCCACCCCCATTTTGCCGCATTTTTATTTAACCAACGCTCATTTGTCACTCTCTAAGTGCCAGGCACTGTCTAACTGCTTCACAAAATGTAACTTGTTTAATCCTGACAGAAGCACCTTGAAATGTGTTGTAATTCTCATCTCCATCTTAAAGATGAGGACCCTGAGACACAGAGAGGTAGGTAATTTGCTTGAGGATACACAGCTGCTAAATGGACCCAGGCAGGCTGGCACCCACCCCCTGTATCCTGCTGCCACTCCGTTCCCTCTCTGCCTGTTTCAGACACTAACCCTACCATCTCCTTTTCTAGATACAATTCAGCAGACATTGCCCACTTCCAGGAAGCCTTCCCTGATATCTCCGAGGTTGAATGAGTTCTTCTTTTCTCTGGGTTCCCGCGATGCCTTGCACATGTCGCCACAATAGCCCTTCCCATGGAAGACTGTTGTTCTGGTTTGGGTCTTGTCTTCTCTGTTGGATGCTGAGCATCTCAACGGGGGAGGCTGTGTTTCACCCTCTCTGCTCCCTCTTGCCCAGCCCAGCATTCCCGGATCATCCACTCTCCATGCAGCAACCAGAGGCAGCTTTTAAAAACAAAACTAGTTTTCATCACTCCACTGCTTAAACCATCCAGTGACAATCCATTGCACTTAGAAGGCTTTGCATGGGCTGGTCCCTGCCCACCCCTCCTTATCTGCCACCACTCCCTGTCTCCCTCACTTGGCTCCTAGCCACTTTGGTTCCTGTCTGTCCGCAGACAGTCCAGGCTCACAATAAACACTCCATCGAGCCATTTCTTCTCCTGGAACGTTTGCCCCACATCCACACATGGCCGGCTGTTTTTGTGATTTGGGCTTCAGTCCCATGTCACCTTTGCAGACAGACCTCCCCTATTATTCGTTTGCTTAGATGTTTTCACCTTCTACTTATTGTTGATGACTGTGTCTATTGCAACTCTGTAAGCCCCATGAAGCAGGGGTCTGGAGGGTCTTGCTCAGCACGTGGAATAGTGCCTGACATAACAGCCACTCAATGAGTTCATGTTGAAGGAAGAGTAGATACTCTCCAAGGTCTCTTTGGGGAGCTACAATTCAACTAAGCCCGGATAATATAATATAATTTATCTAATTTGGTCTCATCTCAGGCTAAAAGCTGGGATAATTTCACAAGCTGAAATTCATGATCTTCATTACCCTCCTACATCCTACCTGCAATCATGCTCCTAGAAATAAGGCCACTTTATCGACTATTCTCTGCTGACTTCTCTTCATCAGGGATGCTTAAACTTCTTATACATGTTTTAATTTGTCCAACTAAGACTCAAGGAAACTTGTGAGATATTGCCCTCACCATTTTGCAGGCAGGGACATCCCTGAAAAGCAAGACTGCTGACTTGCGAAGTGCCCAGAGCCCAATGGGAGCTCACACATTCATCACAGCCATCACAGTTCATCAATAACAGGGGAGACATCATGCTCCAGGAAGGCACAAGAGCTGAGTCTACCAGCGCCTGGGCCAAACACTACTCATTTAACACCCCAAAGGAAGGGCTATCTGTAACCAAGAGGGATGTGCAGGCAAATTCAGGGCGAATGGGAAGTCTTCACATGCTTCTGGTTAAAGCAGGCAGGATGGACACACATGCACAGAATTAAGGTCTAGATGTCTGACTGCAGAGCTATTGCTAATGTGTAGCAGCTGGAACAGGGGTACCATCATCCTCGACTTTCTCCAAAAACATAAGAGGGAGCTGTGTCAGCGTACCTCAGAGACCAATTGTCAGACATTGTCATCCTCTTGAGAACCAGAAAGGACCCTTCTTGCCCTACTTCTGCCTCTTCCTTCCAGCTTCTTTGAGATGGGGAAGGAAATGGCATCTTAACTGGAGGGGCTGAGAAACTCTAAGGCCTAATCTTTTGGGCAAAATGGAGAACTGAATAGAAGTCTGGGTTTTAAGGTCAAAGGCCTTGGCTCTGGTCTCAGCCCTGTAGGAACTTGGATGCATCCCCAACTGTGTCCCTTGTCTTCTTCATCTGTAAAATATGGCTGTTGGGTTGGATGATTTCCATGACTTCATACCTTCTATATTTATAAACTTATGATTCAGATGACTTGAAAGGGAAGCTCACTTTTTTTCTTCTTCTTTATGGGGCTCTATTTGTCTTTTGATCAGGTTTGCCAATAGTCACTGGCCCCTGGTCACTGTATAGGTAGTAGAGATTACTCTGGCTGGGTAAAATCTGTAGAGAGTTGATGTGCCCTTTGCTTTTCCTAAAATAGTTTCTCTAAAGCATGTGGCTTGTCACCATAGTGTGGGCTTCTCTCAAAACTTTATACTAAGGGACAGGAATGTTCAGAACACATTAAGAAGAGAAAGTCATGGTTTAAGTTAGTGACTTCTAACATAGAATGCCACTTGAATGGCAGAGGTTGTTGCTGATGTTAAAAATCTTTCTGTATGAAATGATAGGATGTCTTAGCTTTGCTTCAAAATAAGCCTGTGTTTGTGTGTGTTTGTACATGTGTGTGTGATGAGAGTGGACATGGGTACAGATGAAATAAATTGCCCAACTGTTGAAGCTAGATGATGGGTACGTGGGGGGTTTATTATACTATTCTTTCTATTTTTAAAAAATATGTTTGAAATATTTCATCACAAAAGGGCCTTTGGAGACTGACTTCAGCTTTCTCTACACTCTCATTTCCTAGTCCCCATCCTGAGGACCCTCTGTCACAATGACATCACCCTGGTGGCTGTGATTTCACACGTGAGGCCTCTACACACAGTTCCATCTGTTCAAGGTAGTTTTCCTCCTTTCCTCACAGTTCATCACTCCTGCCTCTGTGATCTCACAGCCTTGCACACTCACCTTAATTATAGCATGATCATATCATACTGCAAGTGTTTACTTTTCTGCTTCTTGTGCCGGTCTGTGTCTTTATTCAGGACACTTTTCTGCCTCCCTAGCTCACAGCCAGGGCATGTAAGAGCCCGCGGCACATGTTTACAGAGGGAATAATATCAGGAAAAGTAGTTATTGTTTTTTGAGCACTTATTATGTGCCAGGCACTGCCCTAATCTCATTACATAGGTATTTCATTAAAGCCTCACTACAAGTGGGTACTACTAACCTGTCTTCTCAGAAGGTCACTTCCAAGGTCACAGGCTAGTAAGTGACAGAGCTGAGATTTGAACTCAACTGAAACGACTTGGCCTTTCTTTGCACATCTGGTATTTTAAGACTTCCCTATCAATCTTACACAAGTCCAGGATTTGGGGAGCCTGAATTTTAGGCTCAATTTTGCTACAAAATTGCTAACTGACCTTGGGCAAATTACCTTTGCCCCCTAAGCTCGGTCTTTCCATCTCCCAGTCAGACTCTCAGTAAGCGAGGATCACGTGATTCCAGGGCCCTCCCTGCTTCAGCAGAGGAAAGGTTTCCTTTTCCACATTTGATCTCCTGTCGCCGAACCGGCCCCCCTGTTTGAGAATCTCCCAGCTTCTCACCCTCTTTCCTTGCCACTTGCAACCTCCCGGGGTCAAGCCATTTTCACAACCTGCTGCCCAGATCCCCTCCTTCCCCCTTCTTTCCTTGCGGGCTTCACTCTGAAGGTGGGGGCGGAACCCTAGGCAGGAGGGAGGGGGAGCGTGTAGCCGCCGGCTTCGTGAGGCTTCCCCGCGGTTTCTCGGCCCCCTTCCCCCCACGGAAACTCAGCCTCACACTTTCTAGGGATGTTCCGGGGACAGTCGGAGTCAGTGATTGCAGCTGCCAGCCTCAGGCATCTGTGTTAGGCTCTGCGATGGAAGTCCGCGGTCCCGAGCTAGCCGTGGAGGTGGGGATTTGGAAGAAAGAGGGGGCGGCGCACTCCTTCCTCTTAGCCTAGGCCCAACCTGCCCAACTGTAGCCCGGGACCTTTTGTGCCCGTCTCCCCTCCCATCCTCTTTCCGACTTCCAGCTGGGACCCGCCATTGCACCGCCAGGCCTTGGCGAACTGCAGACCCAAGGCAAGAAACGCGCGAATATGACTAGGCCCCCTCCCCTGATCGCCTCTGGCACTGCTCTGGGGGAAGTCGGAAGACCCCCACGGAGGCAACCACCCACTCCCAAGGAACGCGGGAGGCCCCTGCCAGCCCCCTGTCTTTGTTCGCGGCTCGCTAGGAAGCTGGCGCCCGGCGAGAGCTGTCCGCCGCTACGGTGCTGACGCGGGGAACGGAGCCCGCGGGGGCGGAGGACTGTCCTCCGCGACCGTGGTACTGAACCCAGACCGAACCATTAGACCAGCCGGCCGGGCGGGCGCGGTCCGCCGGTGCGAGAGCCGACCCCAGGGAGAGGACGCGGCGGGGCGCGGGAGCTGTCCCCGAGGTGGTGCTGAAGCGAGTTGGAGCCCGTGGCGCCCTCCGCCTCGCCCCGGAAGAGCCGGCGGCAGCGCAGAGCTACCCGGAGAAGGAAGGAGGGCGGAGGAAGCCGCCCTCAGGGAGCTCAGCAGCGCGGGGCCTGTGGCTAGGGTCTCTCCCGCGAACCTGCTCCAGCGGAGGAGGTGGCGGCTCCGCAACCGAGAGCGAGCGCGAGTTCTACGAACCTGTTGGAAGCTGCAGCTCCACCGCGGCCGACCAGGGCGCCCGGGACCGAGGTTGTGGAGCGCCTCTCCCTGCCCCCTCTTCCTGGACTCCTCCGCGGAGGCGCTCCCTCCTGCCCGGGCTAGCACATGTGCACGCAGGGGGCGCCGAGCCCCTCTTCGATCCGCCCCGAATGTCCGTCGGTCTGCAGGGCGCCGAGCCGACAGGCCTCCCCCAAGGGCAGACCCGCTCCCAGGGAGACCCAAGCTTCCTGAGAAGGGAGGCGGGGGCTGGCGACGGGGACGAGAGAGGGCGCCAGCAGAGGTGTCTGTAACTCAGAGGGAGGCATGGGGGAGCTCCCCAGGGCCGTTTCTGTCCTGAAGTGTAGAGACAACAGGGTCCTGATGCTTAAGGGACAAAGGGCATCCTGCTTTGGAAACATCTCTCGCCCACCCCGCTTCGTTTCTGGGATCAGTGACCATATGCAGATCTTGTACCTGCTCTCTGCAAACTCCACTCACTGGGCCAACTGCCTTTAGTACCTAACTCCAGTCTGTCATCTACCATTCCCTGGAGAGAGCTTTCTAAACCTGCCCTGTTTATCGGGCATCTGTAATAAAACACAGGCTTCCCTGGTGGCTTAGACGGTGACTCCGTCTGCAATGCAGGAGACCTGGGTTCGATCCCTGGGTTGGGAAGATCCCCTGGAGGAGAGCATGGCAACTCACTCCAGTGTTCTTTCCTGGACAAAACCCATGGACAGAGAAGCCTGGTAGGCTGCAGTCCATGGGGTCACAAAGAGCTGGACACGATTGAGCTACTAAGCACGAGTGCCAGTAATAAAATACAAGCTCGTTGGTGTGGAATTTAAAGATCTTTTACCAGGAAGACCAAGGGCCTCCTCTCCGCTGCGCGCTTGTCAGGACACATGAGCGTTCCTTCTGCACAGGGTCACTGCAGTGCCTTGGCGCCCGCTGCCCCTCCTGCTGGAACGTTCTTCCCCCTACTGCTTGCGCGTTGTCTGCGAGTTAAAGTGTCTTCATTTTAAATGAAAATTGCCCTAATCTCCAAGGCACAATCAACTCTTTCCTAGGCTCTCTCAGCCTCTACATTCCGTTATTAGGCTTCTTGTCACACTGTTTTGTACTTACTTATGTATCTCTGTCCTCTGTTGTGAAGTCACTCAGTCGTGTCTGACTTTTTGTGTCTCCATGGACTGTAGCCCACCAGGCTTCTCAGTCCATGGGGTTTTCCAGGCAAGAATACTGGAGTGGGTTGCCATTTCCTTCTCCAGGGGATCTTCCCGACCCAGGGATCGAACCCAGGTCTCCTGCATTGAAGGCAGACGCTTTACCCTCTGAGCCACCAGGGAAGTCCCATATCCTCTGTTTCCAGGCTCATAAAAACTGGGTTCATATTTTGTCTTTCTCTGTGTCTCTGTCTCCTAGCACGGTGGCTGACACACAGTGGAATAGTTGAATTACATAGGCTGAGTGAATGCACACATGAGAAGCAGGTCAAAGACGCTTCCCTTCCTCCATGTGATCACTCGTTTGAATATATATGCATATATATTGACTGTATCAATATATAATTCATTCAACATATGAATATATATTCAAGTGAGCAATCTTATAAAGGAAAGTAATATATACATATATGTATATATTAAATATATATATAATCACAGCCTGCAAAGTCCCACGTGGCAGCGTTCCTGCCTAGCCTTCCTGCCTCATCACCATCAACTCACCCCTGACTCAATCACTTCACCTACAGAAACTTCTGTTTTGTACCAAGCGGCTCTTGTTGTGTGTGTGCGTGTAGCAGAGTTTTATTAAAGTATAAAAAGGAGCAGAGAAAGCTTCTGACACAGACATCAGAAGGGGGGACAGAGAGTGCCCCCTTGCTAGTGTTAGCAAGGGAGTTATATACTTTTTAAATTAGTTATTACAATAAATCAAAAGAATGTCTCAAGGTTGTAAAGATCTTACTAGACCCACTCCCATAATTTACATTTTAAGATAACAGGATTAGCCAGAAGGTTTTCAGGAAGGAGAAACTGTCCTCAAGCAGGATACATTGTTGTTATATAATCCTTAGTACAGAGTTTAAACTGAGTTGTTTGTTGTGTAATCATCAGTTCCAGGCTTAAAGAAAAAAATGTTTTATGTGACTAAGACTAAGGAATGTAGAGAAAAAAAGATGTTTGTCCTTTCCTCCTCCTTGAGAATTCCAGACCCCTCTCTCCTCTTATGAACCTGCCTAGGAATTGACTCTCTCATCCCCCCTTTTCTTTTAGGAGAATTATGTTGCCAAGGGAAAGGGGTGTCGTTTCATTCCACAACTACTTCCTGCTGTGATGGTGCACTGTCCCTAAATTGTTGAGGCAACATATTCTCCTAACCCTCATATTGAGGGTCTCTGATCCAGGGGCCCCAAGTAATAGTTGGAGGAGGTTGTGGCACTCGTAGGAGCTTGGACAACCATTTGTAACCTAAAAGCTTTCAGATGGTTAGAAACAAACCCCATTTTACAGTTACAGATATAAGGCAAACAGTAAAAACAGAACAATTAGAATTATTATAATTAAGATAGTTTTCCACCATGGGGAGCTAGTTAATGTTTCCCAAAGTGAGGTGACTGAGGCTTCAGGAGAATCCATAGTCTGAATCATCTTGTTCATGTGTTTAGTAAAGTGAGTAACTCATGTTGGGTATGAATAATGGCACAAATTCCTCCTTGGGCAGCCGTTAGAATATCTAAGGCCAATCTGTTTTGTAGAACCACCTTTCTAATTTGTATTTGTTCAGCAGTATGGGCTGAAAGTTAGTCAGAGCATCAACTTGTAGCATAATATCTGATCTGCGGTTCCAGAGAGGGAGCGGATATTGTAGCCAGATAATCATACCAGTGAAATACAGATCTTGCCCAGTGAGTTTTAAGGTGTGGCAGATTAGCAGGCTTCTCTGGAAGCTCTGAAAATATGAAGCCATGAGTAAAAGCTAGACCTAGGGTGCATCTCCCTATCCAGCCAGGGGGAAGCCACACCCATAGGTAAGAGCCACATATCCAGTAGGTCCCGTTTGGAGCAAACCAGCATGACTGAAGGATCCAGTCCCACCAAGCTGCTTTTTAAAACTTTAAAAAAAAAAGTTCTTTTTTTCTGTTTTCTCTATCTTGGACCCTTGTAACCTTGGTCTGAGTCCTTCTTGTCTTTCGGGTTTCAGCTCAAATGTCTGCTCCTAAAGAGGCCTTTACTGGCCACACTAATATTTGCTTTCTTTGACATTGTCTGCTTCATTTTTCTTAGTAATTATTATTCTGACATTATTTTATTTGTAGGTTTTGTTGCTGATCATTGGCTTTCCTTCAACTGGAATTGAGACTAGGGCAAATATCATGAATGTCTTACTCCATGCAGTATTTTAGGTGATTAGCAATCCCAGGGGCACTTACCTCATACCAGTGCATCTATAGTCCCTTTCTCCCTGGGAAGATTTTAGCTATTGTGCAGGTCATTATGCAATCTTCTCCTAGGTATAAATTCACTGAGAGTATTTAAGGAAAGAAGATCACACTGACATTCCGTGGGATGGGGAAGAAGAGGAAGTGGAGGGCCATAGATATGTGGCTGTGAGATGACAGGCCTGAATCACAGCCTCTTCTCTACACTGGCTCCCTTCTCCATACCATAGAAAGCACTTCCATACCCACAATCCCATTTGATATTCATAGCAACCTTATCTGGTAGAGATTGTTCTCCCCAACATAAAACATAGCTGAGGTCAAAAGAGCAAGACTCACTTAACCAAGATCACACAACTTGTAAATGGTGATGCCATTCCTGGTACTGTGCTGTGTGCTGGGGATCTAGAACTAAGACATGGACCCTGGAGAAGGAAATGACACCCCACTCCAGTACTCTTGCCTGGAAAATCCCATGGATGGAGGAGCCAGGTGGGCTACAGTCCATGGGGTCTCAACGAGTTGGACATGACTGAGCAACTTACACTTTCAGTGCAGTTTAATGAATAACAGTAGTGGTTCTCAACCTGGAGATGGACGAGTTGGAAAAGAAATGAATAGGCTGCCAGGTGCAGAATAAACTGAAATTCTTTTCAATAACAATTTCAATTTGTTAAGTCCTTTCCAGGTATCAGGTACTATACTAAGTGTTTTACACATGTTGTCTCCATTTATCATTCCTACCTATTTCTATCCCCAGCTTTTCAGAGCTAATAGAACCTTGGGGCCAAGAAGGTCCCTGGAGGAGGGCATGGCAACCCACTCCAGTATTCTTGCCTGGAGAATCCAATGGACAGAGGAGCCTGGTGAGCTACAGTCCATGGGGTTGAAAGAATGGGACACGACTGAAGTGGCTGAGCATGCAACAGAACCCCTCAGGGAGGTTGACTAACTTGGCTAAGGTCGTGAGGCCGGTAAACAGCTCAGCTGGGACTAAGTGTGTTTGACTTGAAGCCTGAATTCTTAACCATCACACACCCCAGACCTGCTGAATCTGAATGTCTGGTGAGCATGGATGGCCTGGAATTTAAAGATGATCTTAGGCCATTCTATTGTATCCTAACCCCTTTGAGAAGCACTCCCATAGAGAGTGTGGCAGGAGAGGAAGAAGGGATGAAAGCTGTCCGTGGGGAGGGGAGGTTGAGATTTGGTCTTGAAGGATTAAGAGTTTCTAGGCAGACAGAAGGTAAAGTATTTCAGTCAGAGGGAATGGAATATACAAGATCTCTGAAGTATGGAAATTAAGGGACTTGGTTTGGTGTGAATGGAGACGAAGGCTGATGGAAGGGATGAGAGATGGGAAATGAATCTGGAATGCAGTTTGAACTTGACTGTATGCCTTTATCCTACAGGCAGCAGAGAGTCATTGAAAGGCAAGAGCTCTTCTTTAATAACTGCCATCATCACCTTGGTCATCTCGAAAGAACAACATTGGATAAGTCCTTTATAATTTGCAAAGTGCCTTCTATAATACTAACAGAAATACTGCTCTAGAGTGATGTGGACCTGAAGCTCCATGAGAGCCCCATGGACTCTTGGGCTTTTCTTATTGTTCCTAGTACCTAGCAGAGAAGCTGGTACAATGTAGGAGCTCAGTTAGTAAGTATCTGTTGAAGAGGGAAAAATTCGAGGAATCTAGTTTAGAGGCTGCCACAATAATTCAAGTAAGAGAGAAGTGATGAGAAGCATCACTTAACCCACGAGTGTAGAATTCTTTGAACTATTGACTCTGAAAAGTAAAAACCTATGGCCGCCTACCTCCAAGCACCTTCAAGAGGTTGGAATTTAGTTATCCAAAATGGTTGCTGAATAATTGCTACAATTTTCCTCTCCAACATACCAAAAAGAAAATTGGCACCTAGGCGGCCAACACCCAGCCAAGCCAGGATTTCCTCTGTTGCACGCTCTTTATGTCTTTTGGCTCTTGAATTTTGGTCCCGATGGTCTCTATTATGTGGCAATAACATTACATGCCATTGTTTGTGTCAGTGTTTTAAAGGGCAATCACCATGCTAATGAAACTCAGTCTTGGCTCAAGAACGAAAATCTACCTTCTGTTTCCCCAGCCCTCTGGGAAGTCCACATGGACCCTGATGATGGCTAACTTACAGATGACTGACTTATATTGGGCTCCTTTAGAGTGCTTGGGGCTTCCCTGCTGGCTCAGATGGTAAAGACTCTGTCTGCAATGTGGGAGACCAGGGTTCGATCCCTGGTTTGGTCTTGCCTGGAGACTCCCATGGACAGAGGAGCCTGCCAGGCTGCAGTCCATGGGATCGAAGAGAGTCACATGACTGAGCAACTAACAAATCATTTTTTTCCCACTTTATAGCCCTTGACATATATTAACCCTGTGAGGTAGGTATGACTCAGATGAAGATAAAAAGGAGTCATGAGGTTTGCCTGACAGAGGCAGACCTCAAACTTTGGCTATTTGATTTGAGTCTATAGTTTCTAAGGCTATACCTGACTGTCTCCCAGATACAAAATTTCCCATTCTGTTTCCTCCCAGACTGCCTATGTAAGCCTGGAAAATGATTTAATCTCTGAGAGCCCCAGTTTCCTCTTCTGTAAAGTAGGGATATAAGTAGCCACTAGGGCAGGTTGGTTAGGAAATAAGTGAGGTAATATATGAAGACAACTAAATGGTGCTGTTTCCTTTCCTGGTCTTCCTCATCTGGGCCAGCGGTCCCACATCCACTCAGTTGCTTGGGCCACTATTAAATTCTTCCTTCTCCTCAGCATCCAGTTCATCAGCAGACCATT